>NC_133326.1:357810431-359010431 GCF_042186555.1 Aquarana catesbeiana | reverse complement strand
TGCTATCTGTCAATAGAACTTAACCAAAAAGTGCATTCTATGCATCCAAAAATATAGAAAATATAACAAAACAAATTATTATTCAACCAAAAAAAAAATGTAAAAGCAATAACTGACAGTTTATCTCCTCCAATTCCGCAACATGTCTGGTTGACGAACGGCCATTCAGAAACGAACTGAAAAGCATGAAATGAAAAGCGAGAAATGAAAAGCACAAAATGAAAAGCGCAAATCAACATTCACCAAACTTCTATGAAATTATCAGATGGAGCCCAAAGGGTGGTGCTAAAGAGCTGAAAAACCATGTAGTACGTCACTACGTTCGTGATTGTTGGCCAACAATTGTGTGCCATGTGTATGCAAGATGAATTTGGACCAACGCCCTTCATGACCAACAAAAGTCCACTGTTTTGTTGGTCAACAATCCGATCGTGTGTACGAGGCTTTACACCTGCAGCGGTGAATTCTTTTCACTAAGGTTATAAGGCCAACTCCAGACAAAATAATTAGCACTGCTGCAGATACAGATACAGCTCAGAGTTAAAACAAAACAGCATCTGGAAAAGAAAATGGTCAAATAGCATGTATGATAGGCTACTAACAGTGTTTCATCAAAGTTGTCAGTCACTAGCCTGACAAACCAGAACTAACAGCCCTAGAAGATTAAAATTAAGGTGATGCTGAAAACTGAGGGTAAATGAAAGTGTATGCAAGAGCCCAGACCAAATCCATCTAAATGAGTGGACAGAGAAAGATCAAAAGGCTCAAAATACTATATCCATGAGAAAAGATGATCCACAAATTGTGCACATAGGCAAGTGTAAAACAGCAAAAAAGTCAGAGGAGCTACAGAAAGTACACAAGAGAGTGAACCTTAGCAATAAACTGTACTTAATTAGAAAGCTATAGCAGACTAAGCTAATGAAAGACCAGTGCATATAGGACTTTATAAGATTTACTTTGGAAATAGCAGAAAGCCTGCAAGCTATGGGAGAAGAAATAAAAGACTATCATATAGCAGCACTGCTACTCAGTGGACTCTCAGACAGCTATGTAACATTTGTTCCAGTATATGATGTTTGCCCAGATGATAAGCTTATCCTGCAATATGTTAAATGCAAGCTTATGGATGAAAGCAAAAACAGAATGTACAAGCCATGAATATTCTCCTACAGCAGAATCTTCAGTAAGAACCAACTAAAGATAATTTATTGATGACTACTCAAAGTATACTGTTCTCAACCTGTTAAACAGCAAAAATAAAGTAAACTTGAACAATATCTTGCACAAGTAAGAAACAGAGTACACAAGTGATAAAACACAAGCTATTCTGAAGTCACTGAGTTATGTTCCAGACTACTGTGCTATACCATTCAGAACAAAATGGTCTTTTAGAGAGAATAAAATGGGGGGCAAAAGCTAATATTGTATGTCAACAACTTACTGAGAAGAGGCCATTATGACAATCTGCTATCTCCAAAACTGCTTACCTGGGAAAGGAACAGAGAAATATCTATATGAGCTATGGAATGGAAAGAAGCCTGAAAACACATCAAAATCTTTGAAAGCAAAGCATACACATGTTCCGATAGGAAATCATACAAAATGAGAACCTTGTGCTAGGGATGATATATTTGTCTGCTGCTGTGAGTCTTAAAATGTTTATAGAAGTCTGCATCCAGACACCAGTAAAGTAACATTCAGCAAAAATGCTGATGTGCTAAAAGTCACATGAAGGGACTCAGTCAGCACCATCTAAATGAAAACCTGTACATTGCATTGCTTTAACTGACAATTGCGTGGTCATGTGACACTGTACCCAAATGTCCTTTTTTTCTCACAAATAGAGCTTTCTTACTTTAAAATAATTTTTATTTTGTAGATAAAAGAATCATACAGATCAACAACCGATAAAACACATATAACGTATACAATCCCAGTAGTTACATGTTTCAAAGTGACAATATCTGACTTTCCCTTACAGGGACCGTTATAAACAAGAAATAAAGTAACAAATGTCCTAAAAACAATATAATAGGAATAATGGTATTAGAGGCACGTGTCGATGAACAGATTAGAGGCATGATAGGGCTAATAAGCATCCCATTGTGGTGTAGAATCTAAGAGACGACCCCAGAAAAAGGGATCTAAACTCATACCCCGGGCCTATCGACAGACCACCCCAAGAGGAACACACTGTGGCCTGCCTGGGAGGCTCGGGATCTAGGCTCCTGTATCGTTGCATCCATATTACTACTGACCCCACACTAATTCACTCGCCCCCTGCAATCTATCTATGGTGTTTGCGCACAAGTGACCTGGCCTATAACATGCCTCTCGGCCTAGTGCATTCAGGTGAGACTACTTCAGTAAAAATAAAATTATAACTTCAAGGAAAATAAAAAAACAAACGCCCGATACAGGGCAAATTCTGAGAAAACTTGTCCCTTATCATCCTATAGTGGAGACAAGAGAGTCTCCAGAAAAGAGAAAGGAAGAAGTGTTAGAGAAGAGGGGTAGAAAGGGGGGGGGATACTCTGCAAGAGATTCCAACTCACTAAGGAGCTTGTAGCATAGCCGGAAACAAGGGAACATTACAGTATTTGGCCCATGGCTCCCAAATAGCAAAGAATATTTCGCTTTTGTCATTTAATTTAGCTACGATTTGTTTCTGTGCCATTATCCACGACACCTTCCTCTTAAAACCCTGGAACGAAACGCTAGGTTTCCTCCAGGATTTCGCTAATGAAGTCTTAGCTCCTAAGAGGATAAAGAAAATTAGCTTCTGTGAAAATTTGGAAAAAGTCCTGATCCTCCCATTAAGCAGGGCAATGGAAGGATCAGGGGAAATTGTTTGCTGTAAAACAGTACTGATTGTGCGGAAGACTTTTCCCCAGAATGATCTGATTCGAGGGCAAGTCAACCATATATGTATCATGGTCCCCTCCATCTCACAGCTCCTGAAGCATAGGGGGGAAGACCCTGTAAAAATGACAGATATGCGAGTGGGAACATAGTACCACCGTGTTATGACTTTTACACTGGCTTCTATCAATGAGATGTTTTGTATACCTTTGAATGATCTTTCAAACCTGATATACCAGTCCTGCAACGTCAAAGAGTTGTTTAAGTCCTCCTCCCAGGCCCAAACGTATCCCGGCTTCTCTGATGAGGATTTTAAGGCGGTATAGATTCGAGAAATTCCTCCCCTCTGGACTTCAGTATTGGAGCACCAATGTTCAAAAGGAGTCAGGGCTTTACTTGATTTTGATTCCAAATGGAGTGTAGGTAGTGGTGGATTTGGGAGAATCTGAAGATCTCAGATTCAGGTATATCTAACTCGTTCTGACAGTGGGCCAATGTGATCGGACCTTTGGGGGAAAGAAAGTGACCAATCCTATATAGGCCTTTATCCGTCCACCATTTAAAGGCCCTGATTACCATCCCTGGTGGGAAAGCTGGGTTATGGAATAGGTGAGCTAGCGGTCTGATAGGTGAGATTAGGTTACAATGTGAAAAGAGTTTTGTACACAAGGCAATAGAATGGGAAAGGGTGGGCGACAAAATGGCTGGTCTATTCTTAGGGTCACACCAGAGAAGATAGTCAATAGTGTTCCGAGGGGAAGCCTGTCTTTCTAATGATAGCCAACTTGGCTTAGGGCCTCTTACAAAAGCCATCGAAATTTGGGAGAGTTGGGCTGCCTGATAATATTGACATAAGTCTGGGAGACCGAGTCCTCCCTGACTTTTAAGACAGTAAAGAATACTGGAGGGGCATCTGTACCCCCCAGATGAAGCGGACAATCTCCGATTGAAATTTGAGGAGGGTCGTTTTCTTAATCGGGAAAGGGAGTGAGCGAAAAAGATATAAGAGGCGGGGGAGAAGGATCATCTTGACGGCGTGAATTCTGCCCAGCAAGGACAAACCACATCTGGCCCACTTATCCAAGTCCTCTCTACATTTACAAAACATGGGGGGGTAATTAGCACTAAACAGCCTTTGGATGTCTGAGGTTATGTTGATGCCTAAGTAGGGAAATTCCGTGGACGCCCAGGGGAATTTAAAATTAGTGGAAATCTGATTGATTAGGCTCTGTGGGACTGTAATATTCAACGCAATGGATTTAGTCATATTGACCTTTAAGCCAGAAACTGTGCTAAAATCTTGGAGGATCTTATAGATCATAGGGGTGGAGACGAGAGGGGAGGTGATATATAGGAGAAGGTCATCCGCATAAAGCGCACATTTATGCTCCTGTTCACCGCATTGGACCCCCTTGACATCTGGGTTGGCTCTGAGTGCTACCGCCAGTGACTCAATTGCTATCGCAAAGAGGAGGGGGGAGAGTGGGCATCCCTGCCTGGTCCCCCGACTGATAGGGAATGGTTCTGAATACCTCCCCAAGAGATGCACCTGGGCAGATGGAGTCGAGTAAAGGGACTTAATGTAGTTCAGGAAGAAGGGACCGAATCCCCATCTTTGTAATATGTCAGATAAGTATTCCCAGTCGACAGAGTCAAATGCCTTATGTAAGTCGATGGAGAGGAGGAAGCCCCTCTGCAGTGAACCCCCGTCCCAACCCGACTTGAGCAGAGATATGATATCTATTGTTCTACGTATTTGGTCTGGTCCCTGTCTGCCAGGGATGAAGCCCACCTGATCGTCATGAACATATTTAGAGATAAAGCTTGCCATCCTATTCGCTAAAATTTTAGTCAGAATTTTGATATCGTTGTTAATAAGTGATATGGACCTGTAGTTACCTAGCTCATTTGAATCTTTCCCCAGCTTTGGGATCACCAAAATATATGCTGAATTAAGATTAGGACCCAGGAGGGCTCCATCCCTGAGGGAGTTGAAAAACTTAGTTAGATGGGGGGCAAGGCTAGGGGCAAACTTTTTGTAATACCCCGTAGAGAGGCCATCAGGTCCCGGGGCAGAACCCATTTTAAGAAATCCAATCGTATCCAACACTTCCTCCACCGAGATCGTGTCCTCAAGAAGTTCCCTATGTTCCTTGGATAAAGCTGGAAGAGGTAAGTCCCTGAGGAAGCGATCTCTTTGTTGTGGTGACGGGGACTCAGAGGGTTTATATAGATTAGCATAAAATTGAGAAAAAGCTTCCATAATTTTTGTAGGGTTTTGTGTCAGGTCTCCTGATAGTGTTTTGATTTTGGGGAACGCTAAAGAGCGTTGTTTTGGGTTGAGTTTGGCTGCTAGTCTGGAGCCCATCCGGTCTGCTTGGTAATAGAATTTAGCTCCTGTCCATCTTAAGTGTTTTTCAGCAGCAGAAGTCAAAGCTAGGTTAAGGATAGTCCTGGATTTGTCAAGGGTCTCTAAGGAGTCAGGTGTGGGTAGTCTCTTATGTGCTTTAGCCGCTGTCCTGTATTCTGATGTGAGTTTGAGAATGTCAGCTTTATGGGCTGCTCTGAGATGAGAGGATAAACTAATCATGTGGCCCCTAATGACCGATTTATGGGCTGCCCAAACGGTGGAGGGGGAAACCTCCCCCGTCTGGTTAGTTTGAAAGTAGTCTTTTATGGCCGTTGCAATGCCCAGACAATTTATTGGATCACTAAGGAGAGACTCTTGTAATCTCCAACGTGGTGGGCCCTTAGAGGGTCCTACTTTCTGGGCCAATACCAAGACCATCGCGTGATCTGACAGCGGGGAATCAATAATCCGAGAGTTAAGGACAAGCGGGATAGTGCGCAAGCGTGTAAAGATGTGGTCAATCCTGGCGAAGGAATTATGAGGAGCCGAGAAGTGTGTGTAATCTTTTTTGTGTGAATTCGCTTCCCTCCATATATCGACCAAACCCTCCTCAAACAGGAGAGCCGCTATTCTAGTACTCTGTTTGGACGGGCGTTTAGATTTAGAGTTCCCATTGGCTAGTCTGTCAAGTGCGGAGTCGAAGGCGATGTTTGAGTCCCCTCCAATAAATACTGTACCTTTAAGGTGAGCATGTAATTTTTTGAGAAACAGGTCAAAGAAATTTCTTAGGTAATACGAAACAAATGTATATAGTTCGCCATCTATGTAACCCAACACTAGCAGGAAACGCCCCTGGGGATCAACTATCTTCTCTGGTTGAGAAACATTCAAATTTTTGGCAAAGCAGATGGCCACCCCCTTGGTTTTGTTTTCAGCTGTGGCTAAGAAGAATTGGGGATAGTTTTGATGGAGAAATGAGGGTTTGTAGCTCACTGGGAAATACGTATCTTGTAAAAGCAGGACGTCAGTGTGCATAGAGTGGTAGGACTGAAAAATCTTTCTACGTTTAATAGGGGAATTTAAGCCTTGGGTGTTATGTGATATAATTCTAAGAGGAAGTTTCCGATCTTTTAAGCTAGCCATAGTCCAGAGGGGAGTGATCTGTCATCCCACACAGCGACTTTACCATCTCCCAAGGAGCGTAAAAAATTTCTGAACTCCGCCGGAGAAGCATGGTGTCCGCTAGAGCCTGGGATGAGGAGCCTAAGATGTCCCTTGAGTCCGGTAGAACCTGAAAAGGAGTACAGGAGTGTAAAAGGAGACGGGGAGAGAGAGCGGAGAGAAGAATAAAGAGAAGAGTGATTAAAGTTGTGCACTGAATAAAGAACAGCAATAAAATATTGAGCATATTTGATAAATGTAGTGAGGAAATTGGAGAACCAACCCCACCCAGCGCAAACAGTAGGAAGGACTGTCGTTCCTATCCTTGCGGCCACTCGGGCCTGGGCCTCCCTAAAACAGGGAGACCAATTAAGAGCCCAGGGGAACCAGAGGAATGCCTGAGAGTAAGTGTAGGCGCACTGGGTCCACCACAGCCCCAGTTCCTCGCAACTATCTAAACAAAGACCACAGTCAGGTCTATTAAAAACAAAAGACAGAGCGATCAAAAAAAAAAAAAAAAGGGGGAAAAACCCCCCTTTGTAAACTAATCATTAAAAGTATGTCTATGGATAATACCCATCTTCAGGGGTATATACGTATACCCCTCTTAGGGAATCAGAAGGCTGAACCTATCTGTGCCCGGGGGAAGGTGGGGGTCCCAAAACCAGGGCCCACCCCCCCGGGAGGACCCGGAGACACTGAGACTCCGACAGGGGAGCTTTATAGAGAGCCCCCCACCCCCAGAACCCATAGAGAAAAGCTCATTAAACATAACCTTGCTCTGTAATCAAACCAATCAAACATCTTCATGAAAAACGTAAGAAATAAAGACCAAAAAAAGGGCCTAAACCAGCAAAGATAAGTCCCGGTGCCAGTGGACCAAGAGAGACCAAAAACGTTCTACTACAGGACCTAAATCAGGTGTCAAACACCCTTCGTGAAACCTTGAGCCATGTGGTATAGATAGAAAATCACGTTGGGAAATTTACCTTCGACCTCTTGAAGCTTTGTTTTAGCCAGGAAGGCTGTAGAGGGCTTGCTGGAGTGGGTCTTTTAGTGGAAGATGGAGTGCCCCTGCTTGACTGCGATGCCGAAGGCTCTTGAGGGATGAGGCCCAGCTGAAGAAGAATCCATTCACCCTCCGCGAAGGTGGAGAAGCTGCAGTTTCTGCTCTTGTATGAAAAATTTAGTCTCAGTGGGAAAGACCATCTGTAAGGAATCTCTTTCTCTTGCAGGAGCTGCAGTAAAGGTTTCAGAGCCCTTCTCTTCTGAACTGTATAGGGGGAAAGATCTGCAAAGATCTGAATTTTATGGCCCAGAACAGAAAGGTCATTCAAATTTCTGGCTTTCCTCATGACTTCCTCCTTCACAGAGTAGTAATGGGGCTTCACAATTATGTCCCTCGGGAGTCCATCTTTACGGGGAGGTTGTAGAGCTCTATGGGCCCTGTCAAGCTCTAAACGGTGCTCTGGGATCTCAGGGATAAGGTCTTTAATGAGGGTTTTAATGATAGAATGAATCTCTTTTTCTGCTTCCGGTACCCCCCTTACTCTGAAGTTATATCGTCTCGATCTGTTCTCCAGATCATCGATCTTAGCAAAAGCTGTCTCAAGTTGATCCTGCATGTCTTGCAATCTTGCTGTATTCTGATTAATCCGTGCCTCTGCTTGATCTGCTTTTTTCTCCATATTGTCCACTCTGAGCCCAAACTGCTGCATGTCAGCATGTATGGATGCAGTTATCTGAGCTGCTTTTTGTGCCAGGCTTTTTGAAAGCAGCTGGGCAAAGGCCTCCATCATGGAGGGAAAGTCAGTGGGGATAGGGGAGGCTTCATGAGCTTCGCTAACAGACAGCAGAAGGCCTGTATGTGGCTCCATCATGGGGGTGGATGGGAGGCCTGCCTGCAAGCTGGATAGGAGGGATTCTGTGGATGCCGGTGAATGGGCCTGAGGTAGTGGGGAGTCCAAGGTACCTGACGACTGTGGTGGGGCACAGTCTTGATTGGCTATAGTTTCTTCAGCAGCTGCTGCCGCGTTGTGTCTCGGAGGAGCAGCGGCCATCTTGGCGTAGCTGAGTGGCCCGGGTGCGGGCCGCTCAGCTGGCTTGACAGGCTCCTTCTGGCAGACCCCACCAGCATCAATCGGTCCCTGGGGGTGTCTTACACCCGATGGTGTCGTTATCAGGCTGTTTGAAGCGCTCTGTCGGCGCTAGAGGAACGAAAGGGGCCGGGGCGGAGCGGAGCTTCAGAGGCTAGCGGCCATCTTGGAAGCTACCGCACATGCGCCTTGAAATAGAGCTTTCTTTTGGTTGTATTTAATTACTTCTGTGGTTTTTCTTGTTTGCGCTATAAACAAAAAAAGCCTGACAATTATGAAAAAAAAACTATATTTTTTACTTTCTGCTATAAAACATATCCAATAAAAAAATTTTAAAAATCAAAATTCTTCATCAATTTAGACCAATATGTATTCTGCTTTTCTGTTTTTGGTAAAATAAATCCCAATAAGCGTGTATTGATTGGTTTGGGCTAAAGTTATAGTGTCTACAATCTATGAAATAGATTTATGGACTTTTTATTTATTTATTTATTACTAGTAATGGCGGCAATCGGGGATTTTTAGCGGGACTGCGACATTGCGGTAGACAGATCTGACACCAAGTGACACTTTTTGGTAACCAGTGACACCGATACAGTGATCAGTGCTAAACTATGCACTGTCCCTGTACTAATGACACTGGCATGGAAGGGGATAACATCAGGGGCAAGCAAAGGGTTAACTGTGTTCCCAAGAAGTGCTTTCTAACTGTATGCGGGATGGTTGTACTGTAGGAAGACAGAGATCTGTGTTCCTGCTTAGCAAAAACACAAGATCTCTATCTTCCTTACTAGCAGAGCGGCGATCTGCCTTGTTTACATAGGCAGACCGCCGTTCTGCCTCTCTCCGAATGATCATGTGTCCAATTACAGTGGGAGTGCTGCCCCAGAGCCTTTGAAAAAAATCACGTACAGGTATATGATTTTGCGCTTAAGGGCCGCCTTAATGTAGTAAATATATGTGAGGCGGTCCTTAAGTGGTTAAAGCGGCAGATGAAGAGATGACATCTCTCAACCTGTCAACCAATCTTGGGAATTTAGAATGCAAAGATGTAAGCACAGCAATGAAAATAACTTACCTAAAGTTGAAAGAGAAGATCTTTTACCTAACAATATACAGTATAGACAAGCATCAGGGGTATTTTATACTTTGCAACCTCCATGTCACTTTTCTGCAGATGTGTATGTAAACCCCTAAAAAGGGACTACAATGCAAGTTAAAGAGCCATGCAGTACCTAAAACATGCTTAAGAGATGAATCTGAGATCATCTGTAGTTGGCAACCCAGGACTTTCAAAGCAAACAGGATGGGAGATGGGAAACAGTTGAGTGGGGGTGTTAGCATGCTGTTTATACAGACACAAGTGGAACAACTATATTCATATATTATACTGTGACTAGTAGTTGTGCATCTAGGTGGTAGTATAATGCTTAATACTTGTTTAATGTATTCTTCTTCCTACCTACATGGTTATGATGTAATATCCAATTTGTTTCCAATAAAACATGAAGAGCTTAGCCATGTGTCCTAAACCATCCTTTCTAGTAAGAACCTTATATGCAGAATCTTTCCAATTTGTTTACCAACAATTGCCATTTAGGGCAAAGTATGGCTACAAAAGGTTGTTCATTATTCTAAAGTCCAGCTCTACAATAGCCGTAACTAAATAGTAAATCTTTGCCAGCATGAGCTATCAACCCACAGTTACAGAATTAGGGCTTGGTAACTTTTTATGGTCCTTCACTATTGTGCCAACATGCCTGGACCAGTTGCCTAACAACTGGCAAAAATATCCACAGAAAGTATAGCCCAGAAGATTACTCTATTGCTTCTTGATTTAGACTTATTTTAGCTTTATTCCTTCCTGGATTCCCTCCCTGATGCTGATTAATTGTTCAGTGAGCAGGCTGAAGGTAAAGAGGTGACACAGACAGCTGCATTGCTGAACCAGACACTTGCCTGGTTTTGTAAAATTGGCCAAACAAAATGAAAACCATTTCAAGGGTAAAACTAATGAATTCACCTATTTAGTTAATCGTTTTGATAAGTTCTACTTTAGGATTAGACATTAATATAGAATGTGTTTCTTATTCTCTGTATTGGCATTACAGGCAAAATTTTGCAATGTGAACAACAAAGCATAACACAGGCATGACAAATAGAATGGACCATACTTATGTATTTTTAGCACCCTCTAGTGTGCTAGATGTACATAGTTTTGTGTTAGTGTAGGTAAACATTTGTTTTAGGTCAGCCTAAGTTATGAATATGGGTCAAGGTTTAGTGACTCAGGGCTGGGTGATTCATCCTGGCAGCTTCTCTGGTGCCTCCACCTGTTCTCTGGGACATTGGAAGTTAAGAGGAGTTGCTTAGAATATTTATGAGGGCATCAGCCAATCCCCAGTGAAGGGCTGGCAGGGGGGAGACCACCTCATAAATAGACATGAGTCATGCCAGGGAGGAGCAGTCGGGTGGAAGATGGTAATAGTGTGCTGAGGAGGATGTCGTGGCCCTTGAGGGTACCCCCCTAGTCTAGGGGGTGACATCAGGTCTGAGGCTTGAGTGCTAGAAGATTCCTACCAAAATACACAGAGGAAATCCTATCTGGAGGCATGGGAGCAAAGAGGGAGAACAACAGGAGCAGGTCAGCACGTCTGGGAGACCTTCTGAGAGTCAGCCGGGTGGGCTGGCCAGTGTCAGTCTGGAGGACTGTGGGGAGAAATTAGCCTGCAGGGCTAGTGAAAGGTGCAGCTGCAGCCAGGTAGGCTGGCAGTGCCTGAAGAGGTGGTGCTGGGATCAGTAGCCACAGGAGGGATGCTAGCTGGACACTGAAGTTCTGCTACACAACTATGGGGCCTGGGGTTCCTGCTTGTAAAAGGCCATTGCTTCATCTAACTAAGTGACTGTCAAGTACTCACAATTAGGGATGGGCGAGCGATTCGGCCCGAGCATAAGTTTGGGCCGAACTTTGGTTGTTCAGACATTCGGCGAACAACGAACATTATGCGGTGTTCGCGGCAAATTCGAAAGCTACGGAACCCCGTTAAAGTCTATAGGACACTAACATGGAAAAACAAAAGTGCTAATTTTAAAGGCTTATATGCAAGTTATTGTCATAAAAAATGTTTGGGGACCTGGGTCCTGCCCCAGGGGACATGTATCAATGCAAAAAAAGTTTTAAAAACGGCTGTTTTTTCGGGAGCAGAAATTTTAATAATGCTTAAAGTGAAACGATAATAATTAATTATTCCTTTAAACATCATGCCCGGGGGTGTCTATAGTATGCCTGTAAAGTGGCACAGTTTTCACGTGTTTAGAACAATACCACAGCAAAATGACATTTCTAAAGGAAAAAAGTCATGTAAAACTGATCGAATGAATGAATTGTCGGGTCTCGGCAATATAGATAAAACTCTTTGAAAAAAACTGCATGGGTTCCCCCTCTTCCATTACCAGGCCCTTTGGGTTAGGTGTGAATATTAAGGGGAACCCTGAACCAAAAATGTAAAAAAAATTGCGTAGGTTCCCCCAAAATCCATACCAGGCCCTTCAGGTCTGGTATGGATATTAAGAGGAACCCTGCCCCAAATTAAAAAAAAAAGGCATAGGGGTCCCCCCAAAATCCATACCAGACCCTTATCCAAGCAAGCAAGCAACCTGGCAGGCCATGGGAAAAGAGGGGGGAAGAGAGAGCGTCACCTGGAAGCACCCTTTAACAAGGGGACCCCAGATCCCGGCCACCCCCTATGTGAATTGGTAACGGGGCAACCCCGCCTTCCTCTGATGTCACGTGGCGTCAGAGGGTGGCGGGTCCCCCCTTTTTATGTCACCGGGTGGTCCCACATTCAGCTATATAACAGCTGTCACCGAGAAGAAGCACCACTCATCGGGAGCCTCCCATGATGGAGGCAGAGCTGTTGCTGCTTTTTTTTTCTTTTTCGGTCTGTCGGGTGGCGTGAGATGGATCTACATTGCGGGACATTTTTGTTTTTTTATTTTTTAATAAAGGCCTTGTCCCAAAGTGTCTCCTGTCTTTTTTACAATTTTTTACACTTTTTTTGTGAAATGGTAGGGGTACAATGTACCCGTTACCAATTCACATAGGGGAAGGAGGCTGGGATCTGGGGGTCCCCTTGTTAAAGGGGGCTTCCAGATTCTGATAAGCCCCCCGCCCGCAGACCCCCACAACCACCGGGCAAGGGTTGTGGGGATGAGGCCCTTGTTCCCTTCAACATGGGGACAAGATGCTTTGGGGGGCTACTCCAAAGCACCCTCCCCATGAAAGGTCTGAAAGGTCTGGTATGGATTTTGGGGGGACCCCTATGCCATTTTTTTTCATTGGCGCAGGGTTCCCCTTATTATCCATACCAGACCTGAAGGGCCTGGTATGGATTTTGGGGGGACCCCATGCAATTTTTTTTTACATTTTTGGTTTGGGTCCCCTTAATATTCATACCAGACCCAAAGGGCCTGACTGAACCCATGCCATTTTTTCCCATTATCTATATTGCCGAGACCTGACACCTCAAAATGTGAGGTGAGCAAACTTTCTTGAAGCTATAAGGATATATTTGGCACTTTCCTAATGTATAGCATTTACATATATTTAAATATACACATTTTCAGAATTTGTTTGACGGGTGTGTCGGTTTAGTGTATTTGATTGATATATACCAAAGTCCTTCTTTGTGCCTCTCTGTCCGTATGAGCTCTCAATATAGATCATTTTACTTAATTGGATTATGGTGAGTACAGTCCATTTGCAAGTTTGTGTTATGGACCTATGCTCTCTTTATCCTCAACATACTTATTGTCCTTACAATCTATGATATATATTGCAGGTATGGTCATACCTCTATATGACTGATTTATTAACATAAAATACATATCCCTCCCTACGGGAGATCTGGCATTTTTCTGGACCGATCTGGAAGCAGGCCCTTGGGGGCTCCCTTGGACACTCTCCCAGTTGCGCTCTTTCCGGAACTCATTTATGAGGTATGGAGTTTGTGTGGTTCGGGTGTCTGCAGGGATTGGGGGGTGTGGGGGTGTTGGGGTGAGGGGATCTGTGGGGTGTTTTCTTTTTTTTTTTTTCTTTCTTAGGGGAGGTTGTTGCTCTGTGAGTATGGTGGAGTATGGTGGAGCCATGTTTGTGCAAGCTATACATCTGTGTTAACCCTTTGTGAAGTGTGACATATTAATTTTCTGTTTTTCTTTTTCTACACATTTAAGGTTGAACATATCATGTGCTTTTATATTTACTAATTAAATATCCTCATCCTTTCCTGATGAAGCCGCCCCGGCGAAACATGTCGAAATTTTTGGATGTGGTTATATTTAGTTGTATGTGACTACAGTACTTTCATTTGTCATTGATAGGTAATGTGTGTTTACCTATGACTGTGACTGAAAACTGTATTCCCTACTTTTTAAAGTGTTTTTTTCTAATAAATATTTGTATATTTCTATATAATTGTGTTTTCGTTCATATGATGTACCCTTAAAGTCCCACATTCTCCACTTCTCTGTTCTACCATTTTTAGGTATGTTGGTACATTCATTCTTTGTGTTTATTTTTTTGAAGCTGACCTCTACCCTACCTTGTTGTCACACAAAGACTTGTCTGTCCAGCATGTTCCTGTGCATGTAAAAAAGCCACAGATGTGTTTCAGAACATTTTTTATCTTAATGGCTATTCTGTTGGCGTTCAATAATAATAGTAAAAGGATCTGAGATGGTAATTTGAAGTATTACAGCGAGGGAAAGTTTAATGGTAGAGCATATTCCATCTGTGTTAAAATATGCACCCACTCAGTTAAAATTACAATATTTGGAATAAAACTTGATTTCCCCATTGTTCTCATCAAGTTAAAAAATGTAATGGATAGTTTGAAAAAAATATCTGTATTACAGTATTTGTAAAAATAATATATCCCAGTGTGAAGGAAAAGGAACAAAATTCCTCTTTCATATTTAAAGCAGAACTTAACTGTATCTGAGCACCACAAACTGAAAAACACTATTTAATTCAGTTTTAATATTCAAACCAAACACAACCATCCATTTATGTCTCCATGCTATATTTTGTTGAAAAAAATTAAAAAAAAACAACCCACTAGCATTTCTAGCTGCAGTCATCTTGAGTAAGTGCAGATGATTCATGTAACATTCACTTCCTGAAATCCATCTGCCCTTGGGTCAATTATACAAACAGGAGGTTGTGCTTAGCTTAGAAAGCCCCTCCTTCCCTCCTTTTGGTGAAAGCAAAAAAATGTCCATGAAGACTCCTGGGATGTATGACATCTATTTTGTCTAGGCCAGGAAGCAACTGAAGTAATGTAAAAAAAAGTTTATAACATGTTCATATAATAAATGTTCCTATCCATTTATTAATGCTAGTAGCATAAGAATTCAAAATAGTTAATGCCTTTTTTAAACTAAAATAAAAAACTTTTAAGTAACATCACCTTGTATACCTAAATGTGAAACACCTTCTTTAGAATTGCATCCATTATCTGTTGTGTGTCCCTTTGCTCTTCTGCCCAGATTGTTGCTGTACATTACCCAGTCAACTAAATTAAACTCAACAGCATGGGTCTATCCTAAAAATAAATGTTATCCTTCAGCAAAAATCTGTCACCTTGGATTCCATTGTATTATGTAGAAACATGGCCTGCTGACTAATTAAAACTGGCATTTGGTAGATAAAATAAAAAATCAGCAGGATGGTTCAGTCCATTAAGTCCACTTGGCTTTAGTCTGTAAAATAAAGTGCATTGAGCATTATCAATACGATGGCAGGGAGAATTTTAAAGGATCCTATGTTCTTTAATCATTTGTTATCCAAAAGCAGAGGTTACACTGCATCACACTGCAAAACATAATTTCTGTTATGTTTAGCCTTTATCAACATTTATTAAGGCAATGGTAGGCCTGGAGAATATGGTGTCAAATATCTTGTAACCACAGGGGAAACACGCAAACCACGGTGTGTGCCAGCCACAAAGCAGTGAAACTGGGATGATGTTTTTCCAGTGAATGGATGGAATAGATGTAAAAATGTAAAACACCTAAACCATGTCCCAGTACTAAGACCAGAAGGTAAATTGTAAGCACCAATTATACCAAAAACAACAGTAAGCATTGCAACATCTAGAGGGAAAACAGTAATATTCTGATAAGTACAGCCGAATGACCTTACTAGGCATATAAAAGTTCTTCTGAGCCTGTTGCATTCATTTGTGAAAGAATAGAAGTTCCATAAATGCGTTTTTATAATTGATCACTTCCTGATTTCTGCCTGATTTTTTATTGACATACATTTTTTATTTGCTTGGTGAGAAGCTGAAAACAGGAATGCCACTTTCTAATTTCCATTTTATATCTTTAGCTGCTTAAAATGAAGAGGAATGTTTTGTCTTGTTACACTTTTTACGTTTTGTAGCACAGATGGGGATTGTGGGTACTTTTAAAACCTTTTTTCAATAAAAATTTGACATAAAACTTGGCCACATAGGAAAAGGTAGCTGAGAATAACCAGTAGAATGTAGTGAGGAAGTAGTAGAACCAGTAACCAAACAGACATATCCATGGGACATTAAGTGTTATAGTGTAATGGAGCACATTATTAAACTTAAACACAGTTACTCAGAAATGCAAGGAGGTGATCCATGGGGGATGGTTGAATAAAGCCAGGATACTGTATGTGGAGGACCATTCATGCGTTAATGACCATTTATAATTTAATGGTCCTAGCAGTTTGATAACAGGCCTTTATAACCGTGTTTAGTGGTGGGAGTACTATTCTTTTCACTGGAAACTGTAAGACACCTGTCAGAAGCACAAGATTGACTTGTCGTTTTTAGACTTATTTAAAAGACGACCTGGTTGTGGACTTTACACGTTCTTTAGTCAGAATATTCTCTGTTTGGATTTGCACGATTCACTTTATTTGTTTGTTATCTGTAATATTTTATTAATCTTTTAAGGATTTATGATAATTTTGGTATCGCAATTACGGAGTAGCCGCTTTTCTCAAACTGCTACTGTATATATTTCCTCAGCATGGTTTATATTGAATTTTCATAAACCTAACCATTTTTTTTTTGTTTTACAAATGTGAACGGACAAATAAGAAGAGAGGGTGGACACCCCAACTGTCTAATTTTTAAAAAAAATTCGAAATAAAGGGATTATAGCTTGGCTGTTATAGTATAGAAGGGAAATTCCCCACATGTATCCCCCAAATAAGTTTTAGGGGCCTTAGCCAGAGGGAAGCAACCAATTTGTGTTAATGACAAGAGGTCCAGGACAGTGTCAGGATCTCAAAATTTTATAACTGAAACGAAGAAAAATTTGTTTTTTCAAAATTTTTGGTCAGTCATTTTTTTTTAGACATTTTGGCCAAGATTTATACTGCTACATATCTTTGGTAAAAATAACCAAAATAAGTGCATATTATTTGGTCTTTGTGAAAGTTATAGAGTCTACAAACTATGGTGCCAATCTCAGAAAATTGATCACACCTGATAACACCTGATGTACGGACGACCTCAACTCATTTCTTGAGACACTAACAAGCCAGGAAAGTACAAATACCCCCCAAATGACCCCCCAAATGACCCTTTTTGGAAAGTAGACCTTCCAAGGTATTTAGTATGAGGCATGGTGAGTTTTTTGCAATTGTAATTTTTTCCCACAATTCTTTGCAAAAAATGTTTTCACAAAATTATCATAATAACAAGTTATTTCTCACACACAGCATATGCATACCACAAATTACACCCCATAAAACATTTTTCTACTGCTCCTGAGTATGGCCATACCACATGTGTGAGACTTTTACACAGCCTGGCCGCATACAGAGGCTCAACATGCAGGGAGCACTGTCAGGTGTTCTAGGGACATAAATCACACATTTAATTTCTTGACCACCTCTAATGCCCTGTACACACGGTCGGACATTGATCGGACATTCCGACAACAAAATCCATGGATTTTTTCCAACGGATGTTGGCTCAAACTTGTCTTGCATACACACGATCGCACAAAGTTGTCAGAAAATCCAATCATTCTGAACGCAGTGACGTAAAACACGTACGTCGGGACTATAAACGGGGCAGTAGCCAATAGCTTTCATCTCTTAATTTATTCTGAGCATGCATGGCACTATGTGTGTCGGATTTGTGTACACACGATTGGAATTTCTGACAATGGATTTTGTTGTCGGAAAATTTTATATCCTGCTCTCAAATTTTGCATGTCGGAAATTCCGATGGAAAATGTATGATGGAACCCACACACGCACAAGGTCCTATCACACATTTTCGTGTGTAAAGGGCATTACACTTTTGAAGGCCCTGGAGCACAAGGACAATGGAAATGCGCAAAAAATCACCCTATTTTGTAAAGCGAACACCCCAATGTATAATCTATGAGGCATAATGAGTCTTTTGAACATGTCATTTTTTTCCATATATTTTTTGGAAAACGCGGAAAGAAAATGAAAACGCATTTTATTTTACACAAAGTTGTCCATGTATAAGATATTTCTAACACATAGCATGTACATAGCAAAAATTACACCCCAAAACACATTCTGCTACTCCTCCTGAGTATGGCGATACCACATGTGTGAGACTTGTACATATCCAGGCCACATACAGAGGCCCAACATGCAGGGAGCACCATCAGGTGTTCTAGGAGCATAAATTACACTTCTACACAATCTAAATTGACTACCTATTACATTTTTGTGAGACACTGATGGGAACTGTAGTGGCATTTATGTGGCATGGATGAGAACTGATGTGGCATGGATGTGGCATGGATGAGTACCGATGTGGCATGAATGTGGCACGGATGAGCACTGATGTGGCATGGATGTGGCATGGATGAGCACTGATGTGGCATGGATGTGGCATGGATGAGCAATGATGTAGCATAGATGTGGCATGGATGTTGCACGGATGATCACTGATGTTGCATGAATGATCACTGATGTGGCACATATGAGCACTCATGTGGCACGTAGGAGCACTGATGTGGCATGGATGAGGCACGAATGAGCACAGATGAGCCATGGATGGGCACAGATGAGCCATGGATGGGCACGGATGAGCCATGGATAGGGATGGATGAGCATGGCTGGGCATGGATGAGCATGGCTGGGCATGGATGGAGCATGGATGAGCCATGGATGGAGTATGAATGAGCAGAGATCAGCACTGTGGGCACTTCAGCTGCTGCACCTGACTCCTTCCTCTCCTCGCACACTGTACAGATCAGTGTGAGGAGAGGGGGGAGCTGAACCACACATGCTCCGATCTGTTGACAACTGATCGCTCCGTTATTGGACGGGGCGATCACATGGTAAAGGGCCGCTATCATTGGCCTTTTACCCTGTTCCGTGACGCACCAGGTCTGGACGGTCACGGACATTCCCGGGTGCGTGCCCCAGGGAGTGTGCGGGAGCATGATTCTGGGAGGACGTTATAGTATGCCCTCCCAGAGTTATCCATCCATGATGTCGCCATCATTCGGCTATGACCCTGTCGGCAACTGGTTAAAAATATTTTGATTTGTGTTTCGTTTGCCTAAACTTCGAATGAGAACAGTAAAATATTGTCTGCGAATAACACTGTATGAAACTCCTCCCTGCCTCCCTTGAATACCATGATTTAGTGGTGTGCCTAACAAATATCTGAGGTTCAGTTGCAAGATTAAAGAGTAATGGACACAGGACCATGGCATGTGTCGTTATGTAGCTGTATGAATGGAGACAAGAAACCAGGGGTATATACTGCACAGAGGGTAAGGCATACACATACATGGTATTCAGAAACTGAAGGAATGGTCCTCTAAATACGATACTGTCCAAAACAGTGAGCAGCCATCCATGTTGACATTGTCAAAGGCTTTTTCAGTGTCTAGGGTTGTAATGACCATTCCATACTTTGGGTTTCCCCACATTGCTTCTTTAGAGTGAAGAGTTTTTGTATTTTTGTAGCTGTGGATCTCCCTGTAAAGCCTTCTTATGTAGGATGCAGCAGAGATGAAATCAAAAAGATAAGTTTATTTGCTATTAGTTCGATACAATTTTTACATCAACATTGATAAGGGAGACCAGTTGATATGATCCTGGCCTAGTGGGGGTCTCTGTGTTTTTTTGGCAGCACTGTTATATAAGCCTTACTACCCATCGCCAAATAAGTCCCCCCTTTCTATATGCTGCGATAAACCACCTATAGTGTTGGACATTATGTGGTCATGCAGAATTTTGTAGAATTTCTTGATCAGATGTGATTCTGCCCAATATGGCCATTGTGATGTCTGTGTTTAAAGCTTCCAACTGTAGTTTTTGAAGTTGTAAACCCTCAAGGAACTTACAGTATGTCCCTTTCACCATATTCCCATACTCCCTCCCTCCATCAATAGAGTATAGCGTTTGGTATTTTTTTTTTTTTTCAATAATTCTTTATTAAAATTTTCAGTGAAATGAACAAAAAGGAAAAATGCAAATGTTACAGCATGTTGGATGTTCCGACTGGAGTAATTGAGACCAAAACTGAGAAAATAGTTGTAAGTAAGGCATAGTTAGTTTTACAAATTACACTGAACAGTGGTGAATCATGCTTATTAACTCAAACACAATAACATAGTAACATAGTAACTCCAGATGGGGGGGTGAAGGATGGGGGTGAGGGAGCACCAACCAGATTGGCTAGTTGTTACATCATAGTAGGGGAGTGGATAAGAGAATGAAGAAGAGATAGAGAACTAGGGGGAAGTTGCAAAGTAGGGAGTACATTGGATGGTTACAGAGCATTTTGGATGTGTAAGCCAGGCATACCAGTTATACAAAAACTTTTCCATATTTAGATTCTTTCTAGCCACTAGTGTCTCCATTTCACACTGACGGTTCAAATCAGTAATTGTGTTTGCAATGGATGGAGAATCCATAGTTTTCCAGAGTTTGGTGATGTTATTTTTGCTGCGAGTAGAAGATGCACTATTACAACTCATGATCTGGTGGGAAATTGTTCAATTCCAAGATGTAATAATGCTAATGAGGGATTAGGGGGCATTGTAACCTGTGATATGGTGGAGATTATGGTGAATATTTGTTTCAAGAATGAGCTTATAGATATGCAAAACCATAGTATGTGTGCTATGGTACCAGCACTCCCTCATGCTCTCCAACATGTAGAGGGGTGTTCTGGGAAGAATTTGGAGAGACGGTAGGGTGCAAGATATCATCTGTGTATTGTTTTTTGGTATGATTCCCAGTGGTTAGAGCAGTGAGAAGCTGGTGTGTTTAAAGGCATGTGTCCACGTGTTGGGGATGATAGTAATGCTTAGTTCTTCTGTCCATTTTGAGAGAGATGGCATTTGGGAGTAGGACCGGTTGTCACTCAGTGCCCAGAACATTGTGGAGATATCATGTTTTGGGTAAATTGTGTGTGTATAAAAGTTGTGTATTAGTTTAGGTATTTTGGTCATATTGGGAAGTTTGGATGTTTGAATACAGTGGGAGATCCTCAGGTATGTACAGTAAAGGCTTCTGTGTGAGGGAGGTTGTATTCAGTTTGGAATTTCGTGAAGGTTTTTAGGGAATTGTTTGTTTTGTAGAGGTCTGAGATATTATTGATCTTGTGTTTCTGGCAGTTTTGTAGGTTTGGGTTAGGCAATTGCAACATTAGCAATCTGAGAGGGATTGGTACTGTGTGCGACGGGTGATCTGTAGAAGTTGCCTAGGTAAATTTCTTCCATACTGCCAACGAGGCCATGATTGACAGGGGATTGGTCTTTCCGTTAGGGAGAGAGCCCACTGCTGTGAGAAGCAGTACCTCACACAGTGTGTTTGGTTTAAAGGAAGATGTTTCCATGATCGACCAAGACTTATTGGGGTTTGGGTGCCACCAGTAGTAGAGCTGGTCCAAGATGGAGGCATAGTAATAGGTTTGTATGTGGGGAGGGCTTACCTCTCCTTTTTTGTGATGTCTGGTTAGGATGTAGTGAGCGTATCTGGGTGGTTTGGTTTCCCATATATATCTGGAGTGTTGTTTTTGTATGGATGTGAAGGAGTGGGGTATAGGTAGAATTACTGTCCCAAATAGGTAGAGTAGCTTGGGGAGGATAAGCATTTTAAATGAGGCAATCTTTCCTAATTTAGAAAGGCCCGTTGTGCACAGATGGTTTAAAAGTTGTGGAAGAAGTTTTTTGAAGGCACAGTAGTTTAGCTGATAGAGTTGAGGTAGTGAGGGGGCTTATTTTATCCCTAAATAATGATGGGATGGATTGTTTCGTCCAAGAATAGGGGAGAGTATCTTCCAGAAGGGATTGTTGACTTGCGTGAGATTAAACGGGAGGATTAGGGACATAGAAGAGTTAATTTTATAGAAGGAGGCAGAGCTAAATTGAGCAATGATGTCTTGGATTGCTGACATAGAGTGGGCTGAGTTTGTGATCAAGAGTATGACATCATCGACAAAGAGGCTTATTTTGTGTTCTGTTTCGTTGTGCATGATGCCTGAAATACGCTTGTCCCCTCTAATCCTTGCTGCTAGAGGTTCCATAAGTAGAGCAAAAATGAGAGGGGAGAGTAGGCAACCCTGGCTGGTGCCATTAGAAATCGTGAACAGTTTAGACAGGGTTCCATCCGTTAGCACTCTAGCTGAGGCATTTGTATAAAGTGAGAGTATGGCAGTTTGAAACCAGCCAGTGATTGCAAATTTGCATAGTACTGCCCTTAGAAATTCCCAGTGTACCCTGCCAAACTCCTTCTCTGTGTCCAAAGATAGTAGCAGAGAAGGTGTTCGTGTTTGGATGACCTGATGGATCAAATTGATGACCCTTCTTGTTGCATTCGGGGCCTGTCTGTCTGGCATAAAGCTGACTTGATCCGGGTGCACCAGAGAAGGAAGATAGGTCAGTAATCTGGATGCGATGACTTTGGCAAATATTTTGGCGTCCGTGTTAAGGAACGAGATAGGTCTGTAATTTGATGTGGAGGTGGGGTCCTTTTCTGGCTTGGGAATAGTAGTGATAATTGAACGCAACATGTCAAACAGTAGAGAACCAAAGGTGGCAGCAGAATTGAAGAGGTCAGTGAGGTGAGGTTTTTTTTTATTATTCATGATTTGACTGTTTTTCATGTATAAGCCTACAGATTGTTATGTATATCTCATGTAAACCTTAATAAAAATATTGAACGAGTTTGGCGAATGTTTTGTAAAATTAGTTGGTGAAGCCATCTTCTCCAGGTGACTCGTGGAGAGGGAGAGTGTTGATGGCCTTTAGGACTTCTTCGTCTGACAATGATCAGGAAAGCTCCTCTGATTGAGTAGGGGTTATAGTCGGAAGGTCAATAACAGATAAAAAGTTTTTTATGCTTTGGTCTGTTGGTTGAGGGGTAGCTGTGTCACTCAAAAGGTTATAGAGGGGTGAGTAAAAGTCGCTAAAGTCATTAGCTATATCTTGTGGGTTTGTTAAGAGTTTTTTGGTGGTGGGGTGGTGAAGGGAAGCTATTTTATTTTTAACACGTTGAGCTTTGACCTGTCAGGCTAGTAAGGCTCCAGCTTTATTGCCTAGAGCATAGTATTTGGCCTTAGTTCATTTAAGATTGCTTTCAAATTTAAAGAGTAAAAGTGAGCAGAGTTTTTGCTGCTGGTCCAAAAGGTCCCTGGCTAGTTGTTGAGATGAAGTAAGTTTATTTTGGTTTTCTAACAGGGTGATTTGGGAAAGGATCTCGTCAACCTGCTTAGACCTCTGCCTCTTGACATTGCTATGAAGCTTAATTAAAATGCCACGCATGTAGGCTTTATATACCGACCAAAGTACAAACCTATCTATATCTGGTTGATTGTTCATTTCAAAATAAGAGTAGTGTTCAGTAGAGAGTTTTTAAACAATGTTTGGATCAGAGATGAGGGAAGAGTCGAGTAAGGGAGATGGGTGCATGGTCCGACCATGTGATGGATCCATTCTGAGTTTGACAACAAGGAAGAAGTCAATACGGGAGCATGAGCGTTGAGAGGAGGAGAACTAGGAAAAGTCCCGCTCATTGCTGTGTTGGCATCTCCATGGATCACAAAGATCATTTGCATGTAGAAAGGGGTTCAAAGCATTTCGATGGTTTCTAGTCGTGGACGTAGTATCCAAACTGGGATCTCCAATTGAAGTCGCCTCCAATAAGAAGCTTTCCCTTGCGAAGTTGTGTTACTTTCTTGTATAGTTGTTTGTGGAATCGCAGTTGTCTTTTATTCGGTCCATATATGTTGATCAACATGTAAGTAGTTTGGTTTATGTCACATATCAGGATCAGAATGTGTATGCGGGGGTCACCGATTGATTGATGCAGTTTACATTGTAGTGTGTTCCGTATAGTGGTGAGAAATCCACTTTTCTTCTTCGGACCTGAGGCCAAAAAAACTGGTCAAAATTTTTCAATCTGGGAGTTTTGGCGTACGCAAAAGGAGTCTCTTGTACTAAGAGTATATCAGCTTTTTGGGTGTTGGCTTCTCTAAGGAGTGTAGATCTTTTCTGTGGGGAGTTTAAGCCCCTGGCGTTGATAAAGATGATTTTAAAAGCCATTCTTGGAGAGTAAAGGCAGGGTGGATTGTCCCCAGGTCAGGATGGTGCTTGTTTGGCGTAGCTCGGATCTCTAGTTTCACCCGATGTGTTGTGGACAAGGTGGGTTGTCTTTTGTCTAGTGGGGTAGAGACCCAGGTATAACTTGGTAGAAAGGTGGGTAGAGATTGGCTGGTGCTGGGTGTGGGTGAAGGGTCTGTGATTAAAAAGGGAGAGCCCAATAACAAAAGAGACCTGGGCTGAATGTGCAGAGACTACTGCAAACGATTGGCAGGGGGAGAGAACTTTTGTCCACAACGTGGAACAGGGATCTCTCAACAGGCAGGCAAGTACTGGAGAGAGGCTTTACAGTTTCCCAGCCATTTAGTGGGTATGGAGTAGACATGTGCATTTGTTTTCATCTGAATGCATTTTTGTCCGAATTTCAGGTATTTTCGTTATCATTTTAACAAACGATAACGAAAATGCAGAATCCGAAAAACAAAAGATCCGACATAAACAAATGCTTTATTTTCATTTTCGTTGCTACAACAGTTCGATATAGATAGGAGATTCGACATGATGATGACAATAACAATCTGTGTCCATCAAACCTGTGGTCGAATGTGCCTAACCTTAACTCTATTAGTCCAAGATTATTCTACATAGAGAAAAGATTCGACGTAGGGGAGAAAAGATAAATAAAAATAATGATGAATGTTATTGGCTGATTGTAACCAAAGAGGAGGAGCTGTAAAATAGCTAGAACTAAGTACACACGTACTTTGGCTTATGGTGTCTGTTGAAAGTTCTAAGAAGATTCGACGGAGCAGGTAAACTATACGGCGTTGTACAGTTTAGCTGCTCCGTCAAATCTTCTTTGAACATTCGACAGACACCATAAGCCTTCAATGACAGATTCGACCTTAATTTGGATTTTCGGACGAATGCAATTTTTAACGAAAAACGAAATAAATCAAAACGAATTTCGGGAGTAACTAAATAAATGTATTTTTCGGACGAAAACTAAATTCCGAAACGAAATATTTCACTGTGCACATGTCTAGTATGGAGAAGGGTATGGGTTGTGGCTTCAGGGGTCTGGAGGGTCTCCTCTGGTCTCCATATGTATTGGAAGGTGAGCAGAAGGGCACGGTCTTTCCTCTGGGATGATGTGCCAGTTTCTCAGGAGTGTGAGTCCCACAGAGAGGGTACACACTGCGTGAGTTTTGTTTTGATGGGTAATGAGCAGTTTAGTGGGGAAGCCCCATTTATAGGGGGATCTTATGATTCTGAAGTGCTTTGGTTATAATCGCCAGCTGTTTATGATTTTCCATTGTTGTTTTGGATAAATCAGCATATAGATCGATACTGGTGAAAGGGTCGGGAAGTCTTGTTGCTCTTTCAGCTGTATACATGACTTTTTCTTTTACAGTGAAAAAGTGGATGCGGGCCAAAACATCTCTGGGTGTGGAGGTAGGAAGGTGAGGAGGCTTAGGGAGCCTATGTGCCCTCTCAATTTCCACATCATGGGTAGTCAGGTCAGGCAAAGGACCACACATCACTGATTGCAAAAATTGCACTAGATCCGATTGTTGGATCGACTCTAGGATAATACGGAATCTAATATTATTTCATCTGGAGTGGTCTTCCAGGTCTGCGAGCTTCATATTAATTGTTTGAAGTTCATCTTCATAATCTGCAAAACCATCCACTAGCTCATTGTGAGCAGAGAATAAATCTCCCATTTTAGCATTTATTTGTGTTATGGCTTGATCATGTTGATTGACCGTTAATGATAGTGAGGAGACAGCAGTGGATAAATCAGTATATAATGTTTGTCTCACTGAGAGCAGCATACTCTTCATGGTGTTCTCAGATACTGGCTGATCTGAGGCAGGGAAGGCATCCAGCACTGATGATTGCTGTGGTGGGGGAGAGTTAACAGGCAGGGAGCTCTGACAGGCTGTGTTTGCTGTGGCTCATCAGTTCTGAGCCTAGCTTTGGCAGGACTGGAGGTTGTGGGTGAGTTGGGAGGAGAGCACTCACCCTGTATGTCAGAGGATCGTTGGAGCTCTGGATTCAGCATGAGACTCTGAGTGGAATGTGATGAGGAGAGCCGCACTGTCATTCCTCGGCCGGCGCCATCTTGGCCGCTTGCCAGCTCTGACAAGGCATAATAGTCTGCCAGTTTCCTGGGTAGTTTAGACGTTTTTCTTCTCTTCAGCATGGCCGTCCGCTGTGCTGGGGAGTTCGGGCAGCTGGTGTAGTGTCTTTCCCTTCTCTGGAGCCACTATTACAGTTGTTATGGCTGATTAAACTGCGGAGCTGTGGAGCCAAGCAGCCATCCACACGAGCCGGCAAACCATGCCCCAGCGTTTGGTAATATTGTGTCTTTACTCTTTTAGGTTTAGTAACTGGATGTCCTATGGTATTGGTAATCCTATGTATTTGAGGGGGGTTCTCCTCCCTTTAGTCAGGTAAGCTAAAAGTTTGCCATATTTGTTTCCTAGAAACTTAAAATGGTTGTCAATGGCTCCCGCTGCTCTCAGCCAAGCTTGTGAGAAAGGGGAGAAGGACAGAAGACCTGCATACAGGCACAGTGCTGGATCAATACAGGACTCAGGTAAATATGTATGGGGGGATGGAGGAACAGTAACTGAAAGATTTTTTACCTTAATGCATAAAATGTCAGAGTTATGGACGTTGGCAATAAGTGTGATCTGATCATCCTTAAAGTGATAGTAAAGGCTCGTTTTTCTCCTACAAAAATAATAAATATGTTATACTTACCTGCTCTGTTGCAGTGGATTTGCACAGAGCAGCCTGGATCCTCCTCTTCTCAGGTCCTTCTTCTGTTCTCCTGGCCCCTCCCTCCTGTTGCATGACCCCACAGCAAGCAGTTTGCTATGGGGGCACCCAAGCTGAGTCACAGTTGCCTGTGTCCATTCAGACATGGAGCCCTGAGCCTGCCCCTCCGCTCTCTCCCCGATTGGCTAGCTGACTTTGATTGATAGCAGCGGGAGTCAATGACACCAATGCTGTGGCTCAACTAATCAGGAAGGAGAATCTCAGATGGCTGACACATTCATGGACATCGCTGGATAGAGAGGGACCTCAGATAAGTGTTATGGGGGCTGAGAGGGGGGGTTCCTGCACACAGAAGACTTTATGTTAATACATAGAATACATTAAGATAAAAAACCTTCTGCCTTTACAACCCCTTTAAATAAAATTAATTGAGAAGATGACATTGTTGTGTAGAGATTGCTACAGTTTGTATTGCTATTCGATAGCAGAGATGGGCTCATTAAAAAGACCAGCACCCAGGGCTGTGTGTGGGAGTCAGAAGGTGCTTAGAACATTCTCAATCAATTTTTTTGTAAATGTCCCAACTGACCTGATATCCCAAGGCTTCCAGAACCAGCACATTTTTGAAAAACACCACATTACATGGTATTTATTTTCCAAAAATGAACTGTTGCAGTACTGCAGCTGGAAGGAGTGGGTGTATGGATCTCAATGAAAGATATAAAGACCTCAAAGCTTTGGTTGAAACCATTGTCTGTCCTTTAATAAATTGAACACTTCACTTTTATTCTTGTGCATCATTGCTAATTTTAATCAAAGTTTAAAGTTTCAGAGGTTGGTTGTTAGCAATGTTTGTTTCCAGAAATACGTCTGATTTGTAGAAGTGAACATCTGCAAATTAGAATACTTCTTGGGTGGGTAATATATTAGATATTATCACAATATAAGCAACTAGAAGACCAAAATGCACACAGCACCACTTAGAAAGATAAGTATTTGAGCAAATGCAGCATAGTATAACACATATATCTCATATCTCATCAGACATTTCACAGTATTATTACTTTGTAAGTGTGTAGCAGGAAGCAGAACAATTGATTTTGTTTATTTTTTAATTTATATTATTTATTTTTTTAGCTTGTGTTTAAGTGTTGAAGGTAACTGATATAATGGCTATCAGTCACAGAATTTGTTTAACCTACAACAGTAGTTTGATCTGATGCACTCTGTTCATGCACTTGCCTTATCATTAGTTATCTGGTCAGGCTATTTCCTTCAGCTTGGCAGAGATTATTTTCTCACATGTTGTGTGACAGGTTAATTTAAATACATGGTGCCAAGCAGGTATAAGAGACCTCAAATGTGTTTGTCAAACAGCTCCTGTCAGGATCACACTGTCAGAATGACATTAAAGATTAAGGAAATTTTTAATCTATAACTAACACAAGCAATGCAAATGTGTGCATCTGTTATTTCACCCAGACAATATCTGGCCCTTCCATTTTTAGAGATAAGAAGCTCAGAAACATTAGATGCAGCATATTGTAGCTTTTATTGCTGGATGGATTAAGAGAAGACCTACTGTACTTAAAGTATATAGCAGGAACCATGATGGGTTTGGGGGATAGATATATAAGACAGCGCTTTGCGGGCTTGGATTGACTGGTGTAGGTAATAAAGTTGTCATCATGATCCTTCCTGCACAACTTAAAGTGTGACAATGACATAGAGTTAAGAAGCCAGGATGATAGGCCTAGAATCTGCACCATTAAAAATCAAGTCAACAATGGCACCGTCCAAATTTCTGTCCTCACAAGTTTACCTTAATAATAAAGCTCTTTATTATTAAGGTCATGTAATGCACTGGGATATCTTCCTCTTCGTCTGTCCTTGTATGCTACAGAAAATGTGCTTATGTAATGACATATGGCATATTTATTTATAGCATTAGAGCCCAGAGTAGATTGATAACATACCCCCAGTGGTGGGCACATAATGCCCTGGGCTCATCCGAAGTGGGTTGAATAATTCTGGGCTTCAAATAACCTGAAAGAGATATCACAGTGTGTAAATTCTGAAGCGACAGTGCCGTAGAGGAAGTGAGTTTTGCAAAGAACTGCTTTTTGTTTTAAAAAGCGCTGGGCAATAGGTTGTATTTATTTTTTTGTTTCTTTTCGATGAAAGATGTAATTTGGCTTTAAATGATAAACAGGTGAAACAATAAGCTTTATGTATTGTGAGGGATATACAGTTTGTGCAACAAATGGGGAAAAGCTAACAAACTTTTCTTCAAGCAATGCAATCTCTAGAAATCTACTCCAAAGCTCCCAAATGCCAAAGTGTATGGATCCCAAACAAAATAAATACAGGGGGTCCCCTACTTACAAACATCCGACTTACAAACGACTCCTACTTACAAACGGAGGGAGGCAACAGGAAGTGAGAGGAAATCTACCCCTAGGAAGGGAAATTCTCTCCTGTAAGAGTTAATATGGGGAAAAGGTGTCTCCACTGATGCTTTATCACCAATCCTTGTTTCCCTAATAACCCCAAATTTTCAAAATCCAATTGTCATTGGGACAGAAAGTGATGTGAAATCTTCTGAACAGGGGCACAGACAGCAAAACAAATGTTACAGGGGTGATAACCCTTCTCTATTCTATCTAAAAAACTTAAAAATAGATTTTTTGGCTGGAGCTACACTTAAAAAATTTACCTGTTCCGACTTACAAACAGATTCAACTTAAGAACAAACCTAAAGTCCTTATCTTGTTTGTAGCCCGGGGACCCCTTGTATTGACATTTATTTTTACCTGATCGGTTATACAAAGTATACTGTAGTATGCATTGAGTCATACTATGATTATGATTATTGTTTTTTTATGTTAAAACAGTTGGTGTATTCCAGCCTGTTTATCTGCTTTATCTGCAATCCTTTCTACACTATTAGTGAAAGCTAGAAATGCCAACTCACCAAAAGGTGGAGATCTAAAAATTTTGGAGGTATGCAGCACAAAGTTTTCCCCATTTTTAGTTCCTGGTGGACATTTGGTGGACTTCACCAATGCTGCTTTGCATACCCTGCCAACCTTTCCTCCTAGGCAGTCAGGTGGTGTTGCCAACATGGTTGTAGGGGCACAGTGGTTATCATTTTCTGAACAATGGACATTTAATGTCAGCACTGTTTAGTTTCATCATCAGTCATTACACCACATGCAATACACCAGGGCCTTATCTCTGTGCCACATTAATAATACATTTAATGACAGACAGTGCATTTGCTAATTGCTGATGCTCACAGTCAGAGTGGGTACTCACTAATAGTTATTTCAATCTCTAACCAACACTTATCGAGTTTTCTTTATATCTGGTCATTGGTTAGTAAGTATTTTGCATGAGGTTAGAGTAAATATCCCAGATGCTCAGAAAAGAGGAATCAATATGGAAATAGTAGTAAAATGCATTTTAAACATATTACTAAAGAAAAGTTTTAGCCAGAAATAATGAGATAAAATGAATAGCTCATAAAAATATTTAAAAAAATACAGGTTGTGCTGCCTAGAGTTCAGCTTTAACTGCTTGCCATCCAGGCAAATTTGAAATTTTCACATACATGTTAAAATCAGCATTTTTTTGCGAGAAAATTACTTAGAACCCCCAAGCATTATACATTTTCTAAAAGTAGATGCAATGGAAAATCAAATGGTGGCTGTTGAAATTTTTTATGTCACACAATATTTGTAAAGCCATTTACCAATTTCAAATTTTCTGAAAAAATAAACTTAAATTAGACAATCAAACACAATATAATACCCAATAGTTTATGGTGAAGTATAAAATATGATGTTGCCTTGAGTAAATAGAAACCAAACATTTCAAGCATTAAAATTGCACACACCTGTGAAATGGCGACATATTATTATTATTATTATTATTATACAAGATTTACAGTATCTCACAAAAGTGAGTACACCCTTCACATTTTTGTAAATATTTTATCATATCTTTTCATGTCACAACACTGAGGAAATGACACTTTGCTACAATGTAAAGTAGTGAGCGTAAAACTTGTATAACTGTGTAAATTTGCTGTCCCCTCAAAATAACTCAACACACAACCTTTAATGTCTAAACCACTGGCAACAAAAGTGAGTAAACCCCTAAGTGAAAATGTCCAAATTGGGCCCAAAGTCTCAATATTTTGTGTGGCCACCATTATTTTCCAGCACTGCCTTAAACCTCTTGGGCATGGAGTTCACCAGAGCTTCACAGGTTACCACTGGAGTCCTCTTCCACTCCTCCATGACAACATCACGGAGCTGGTGGATGTTAGTGACCTTGTGCTCCTCTATCTTCTGTTTGAGGATGCCCCACAGATGCTCAATATTGTTTAGGTCTGGAGACATGTTTGGCCAGTCCATCACCTTTACCCTCAACTTCTTTAGCAAGGCATTGGTAGTCTTGGAAGTGTGTTTGGGGTCATTATCATTTTGGAATACTGCCCTGCGGCCCAGTCTCCGAAGGGAGGGGATCGTGCTCGGCTTCATTATGTCACAGTACATGTTGGCATTCATCATTCCCTCAATGAACTGTAGCTCCCCAGTGCCAGCAGCACTCATGCAGCCCCAGGCCATGACACTCCCACCACCATTCTTGACTGTAGGCAAGACACACTTGTGTTTGTACTCCTCACCTGGTTGCTGCCACACACACTTGACCCCATCTAAACCAAATAAGTTTATCTTGGTCTCAACAGACCACAGGACATGGTTCCAGTAATCCGTGTCCTTAGTCTGCTTGTCTTCAACAAACTGTTTGTGGGCTTTCTTGTGCATCATCTTTAGAAGAAGCTTCTTTCTGGGACGACAGCCATGCAGACCAATTTGATGCAGTTTGCGCGGTATGGTCTGAGCACTGACCCCCCACCCCTTCAACCTCTGCAGCAATGCTGGCAGCACTCATACATCTATTTCCCAAAGATAACCTCTTGATATGATGCTGAGCACATGGACTCAACTCCTTTAGTTGACCAAGGCGGAGCTTGTTCTGAGGGAACCTGTCCAGTTAAACCACTGTGTGGCCTATGCCAATGTGCTGCAGCTTAGTTTCAGGGTCTTGGCAATCTTCTTATAGCCTAGACCATCTTTATGTAGAGCAACAATTCTATTTTTCAGATCCCCAGAGAGTTCTTTACCATGAGGTGCCATGTTGAACTTCCAGTGACCAGTATGAGAGAGTGAGAGCGATAACACCAAATTTAACCAAATTTAACACACTTGCTCCCCATTCACATCTGAGACCTTGTAACACTAACGAGTCACATGACACCAGGGAGGGAAAATGGCTGATTGGGCCCAATTTAGACATTTTCACTTAGGGGTGTACTCACTTTTGTTTAGACAGCGGTTTAGACATTAATGGCTGTGTGTTGAGTTATTTGAGGGGACAGAAAATTTACACTGTTATACAAGCTGCACACTCACTACTTTACAACGTAGCAAAGTGTTATTTATTCAGTGTTGTCACTTGAAAAGATATAATAAAATATTTACAAAAATGTGAGGGGTGTACTCACTTTTGTGAGATACTGTATATAGAGTCAACAGTTTGTGTTTTATAATATAAAGGGAGACAATACAGCAACAATACAATTCAATACAAGAGGGTTAGGAGTGCCCTGCTCCTGCAAGCTTACAATCTAATGGGGGGGCTGGTGGAACAAAAGGTAATAACTGTGGGGGGGGGGGGGGGGTAAACTGATGGGAGAAATAGAATATTTGGTTATTAGCTGAAGACAGGATAGACTTTCGCTCAAGAGATAAGTTTTCAGGGATTGCTTAAAAGTGGACAGAGTAGGAGATAGCCAGACAGATTGGGGTAGTGGGTTCAAGAGGATGGGAAAGGTTCTAGAGAAATTCTAGAGAAGAACATGGGAGGAGGAGACAAGGGAACTAGAGAGCAGGAGGTCTTGGGAGCAGCAGAGAGGATGGTTTGGCTGATATTTGGAGACAAGATTGGTCATGTAGCTCGGGCAGAGTTGTAAATGGCTCTGAATTAGGGATGAGCTTCGAGTTCGAGTCGAACTCATGTTCGACTCGAACATCGGCTGTTCGCCAGTTCGCCGAACAGCAAACAATTTAGGGTGTTCGCGGCAAATTTGAAAGCCACGGAACACCCTTTAAAAGTCTATGGGAGAAATCAAAAGTGCTAATTTTAAAGGCTTATATGCAAGTTATTGTCATAAAAAGTGTTTGGGGACCTGGGTCCTGCCCCAGGGGACATGGATCAATGCAAAAAAAGTTTTAAAAACGGCCGTTTTTTCGGGAGCAGTGATTTTAATAATGCTGAAAGTGAAACAATAGAAGTGTAATATTCCTTTAAATTTCATACCTGGGGGGTGTCTATAGTATGCCTGTAAAGGGGCTCATATTTCCTGTGTTTAGAACAGTCTGACAGCAAAATGACATTTCAAAGGAAAAAAGTCATTTAAAACTACTTGCGGCTATTAATGAATTGCCGGTCCGACAATACACATAAAAGTTCATTGATAAAAACGGCATGGGAATTCCCCACAGGGGAACCCCGAACCAAAATAAAAAAAAATGGCGTGGGGGTCCCCCTAAATTCCATACCAGGCCCTTCAGGTCTGGTATGGATATTAAGGGGAACCCCGGTAAAAAAATTTTTTTGAAAATGGCGTGGGGTCCCCTCAAAATCTATACCAGACCCTTCAGGTTTGGTATGGATTTTAAGGGGAACCCCGCACCAAAATTTAAAAAAAAAATGACGTGGGGTCCCCCCAAAAATCCATACCAGACCCTTATCTGAGCATGCAACCTGGCAGGCTGCAGGAAAAGAGGGGGGTACGAGAGAGCGCCCCCCCTCCTGAACCATACCAGGCCACATGCCCTCAACATTAGAAGGGTGCTTTGGGGTAGCCCCCAAAGCACCTTGTCCCCATGTTGATGAGGACAAGGGCCTCATCCCCACAACCCTTGCCCGGTGGTTGTGGGGGTCTGCAGGCGGGGGGCTTATCAGAATCTGGAAGCCCCCTTTAACAAGGGGACCCCCAGATCCCACCCCCCCTGTGTGAAATGGTAAGGGGATAGAAAAGTACCCCTACCATTTCACAAAAAAAGTGTCAACAATTTTAAAAATGACAAGAGACAGTTTTTGACAATTCCTTTATTTAAATGCTTCTTCTTTCTTCTATCTTCAAGGGAAGAAAACGCCGCGGAGGAAGATGCCGGACAAGAACACCGGAGGAAGAACCAGAAGAACCAGAAGAAGAAGAAGATGGAGGAAGAAACCGATAGAAGATAGAAGAAAGAAGATAGAAGAAAGAAGAAGCATTTAAATAAAGGAATTGTCAAAAAGTGTCTCTTGTCATTTTTAACATTTTTGACACTTTTTTGTGAAATGATAGGGGTACTTTTGTACCCCCTTACCATTTCACACAGGGGGGGTGGGATCTGGGGGTCCCCTTGTTAAAGGGGGCTTCCAGATTCCGATAAGCCCCCCGCCCGCAGAGCCCCACAACCACCGGGCAAGGGCTGTGGGGATGAGGCCCTTGTCCCCATCAACATGGGGACAAGGTGCTTTGGGGGGCTACCCCAAAGCACCCTCCCAATGTTGAGGGCATGTGGCCTGGTATGGTTCAGGAGAGGGTGCTGTCTCATCCCCCCTCTTTTCCTGTGGCCTGCCAGGTTGCGTGCTCGGATAAGGGTCTGGTATGGATTTTTGGGGGGACCCCACGCCATTTTTTAAAAAATTTTGGTGCGGGGTTCCCCTTAAAATCCATACCAGACCTGAAGGGTCTGGTATAGATTTTGAGGGGGACCCCACGCCACTTTTAAAAAAAAAATTTGGTCGGGGTTCCCTTTAATATCCATACCAGACCTGAAGGGCCTGGTATGGAATTTAGGGGGACCCCCCATGCCATTTTTTTTTTAAATTTTGGTTCGGGGTTCCCCTGTGGGGAATTCCCATGCCATTTCTATCAATGAACTTTTATGTGTATTGTCTGACCGGCAATTCATTAATAGCCACAAGTAGTTTTAAATGACTTTTTTTCCTTTGAAATTTCATTTTGCTGTCAGACTAACACAGGAAACATGCCCCCCTTTACAGGCATACTATAGACACCGCCAGGTACGAAATTTAAAGGAATATTACACTTTTATTATTTCACTTTAAGCATTATTAAAATCACTGCTCCCGAAAAAACGTCCGTTTTTAAAACTTTTTTTGCATTGATCCATGTCCCCTGGGGCAGGACTCAGGTCCACAAACACTTTTTATGACAATAACTTGCATATAAGCCTTTAAAATTAGCACTTTTGATTATTCATGTTCGTGTCCCATAGACTTTAACGGTGTTCGTGTGTTCGAACAAATTTTTTGCCTGTTCTGGTGCGAACCGAACAGGGGTGTGTTCGGCTCATCCCTACTCTGAATGTTATTGTTAGTGTTTTGAATTTTATTCGTTGGGCAATAGGAAGCCAGTGGAGGGATTGGCAGAGAGGGGTGGCGCACACTGAATGGTTGGTAAGGTGGATGAGTCTGGCAGCAGCATTCATGATTGACTGACTGACTGAAGAGGAGATAGCCTGCAAAGAGGTAGGCTAATGAGGAGAGAGTTACAATAGTCAAGACGAGAGATAACAAGACGACTGAATAGGTCAATAAGACAAATAATAGTGCGCTAAATCTCAAATGAATAATTAATAATAAACTCCAGTGAATAAGTGAAAAATAGTGATCACATACACATACAAAAAAGTCCACATGCACAAAATATATAAAACTCTTGAATACAATTTGATTTCTTCAGGTTCAATTTCTCAAAGCAAATTAAATATCATCACTGTGCAAGATTGATTAAATAACTTGCTTTTAATTAATAAAAATCACATGCACTCACATTTACATAATAGTAAAAACACTTCAAACAATCAGTTTGCAATGGGACAGCTCTCCTCCTCATTACACATCCACGATTAGGAGACACCGGAAGTGTTGTCACTAGCTCCTCCCTCGTGCATATGATTTTTATTAATTAAAAGCAAGTTATTTAATCATTCTTGTGTGATGATGATATTTTATTTGCTTTGAGAAATTGAACCTGGAGAAATCAAACTGTATGTGGAGAAGTCCTGGTAATCCTGGAGCCATTAGCTGAAGCCCATTTCTGATCTGGCTGATCCTTTATTTAGAGTATTTTTGAAAGTGTCAATAGACCCAAGGGGGTCTTCCTTTGAGGTGAGCAGGCATTGCACACTGAGGTGGTAGTGATTATTTGTCAGCACATATTTCCTGCAGAGACTGTCACGGAGCATGGAGTGATTTTTATTCATGTTTTTCGTCAGCATTCAAGAGTTTGTTATATATTTTGTGCATGTGGACTTTTTTGCATTTTTATATGATCAATATTTTTCACTTATTCACTGGAGTTTATTATTAATTATTAATTTGAGGTTTAGCGCACTATTATTTGTCTTATTAATTATATATGTGGTACCAGAACACATTTTGAATAGCTGCACCTGCTTCTCATTTATATATATAAATATTTTCACAAATTTTTATGAGTTTTATCTGTATCAGCACTTTAGTAATTTTAATTTAAAGTGAATAGGTTGCTTAGTGGTTTCAACAAGTAAAAACTGGTTTATTTTGGAGATGTTAAAGAGGTGAAGTCCACAAGATACGGACAGAGATTGGATTTAGGGCTGAAAGGACTGGTCAGAGTCCAGGGTTGCACCTAGCACCCTGGCATGAGGGGAGGGACTGATGGTTGTATTATTGATCCTGATGGAGAAGTCAGGGGAGGGGGCATGAGCTCAGTTTTAGAAAGATTGAGTTTGAGGAAGTGGTATGTTATCCATGCTGATATGTCAGTTAGTAAGTTAGTAGATGGACAAGAGGAGGGGTCCAATGACAGAAACTTGGGGGACCCCTACAGAAAGAGGAAGTGGAGAGGAGGAGACAGAGTTATAGGTAACACTGAAGGCATGCTGTGATAGGTAGGAGGAGAGAGCAGAGTCCTGAAGGCCAAGAGAGTGGAGTTTTTTGAGGCGGAAAGCATGGCCAACAGTATCAAAGGCTGCAGAGAGGTCTAGAAGTATGAGTATGGAGTAGTGGCCATTGGTTTTAGCAGTTAGTAAATCATTAGTGAGTTTTAGTAGGGCAGTTTTAGTGGAGTGTAGTAAGCAAAAGTTGGACTGTAAGGGCTCATGTACACTACAGCTTCTAAACTTGAGTTTAGGAGCTTTTAGCATTTTTTTGCCAAAGCTCCTAAACTCAACTCCATAAAAGCCTATGTGTCCATGCACACATAGGCATTTACAAGAGTTTAGAATCTGCTGCGGTTAGGGGAGGTTCAACCTCTCTCAACCTCCCTCTCCTGAATGCGGAAGATCATTGTTCAGGATTAGGGATGAGTCGAACACCCCCCTGTTCGGTTCGCACCAGAACATGCAAACAGGAAAAACGTTCGTTCGAACACCGTTAAAGTCTATGGGACATGAACATGAATAATCAAAAGTGCTAATTTTAAAGGCTTATATGCAAGTTATTGTCATAAAAAGTGTTTGGGGACCTGGGTCCTGCCCCAGGGGACATGGATCAATGCAAAAAAAAGTTTTAAAAACGGACGTTTTTTTCAGGAGCAGTGATTTTAATAATGCTTAAAGTCAAACAATAAAAGTGTAATATCCCTTTCAATTTCGTAGCTGGGGGGTGTCTATAGTATGCCTGTAAAGGGGCGCATGTTTCCCGTGTTTAGAACAGTCTGACAGCAAAATGACATTTCGAAGGAAAAAACCCATTTAAAACTACTCGCGACTATTGCATTGCTGACAATACACATAGAAGTTCATTGATAAAAACGGCATGGGAATTCCCCAAAGGGGAACCCCGAACCAAAATTAAAAAAAAAAAATGACGTAGGAGTCCCCCTAAATTCCATACCAGGCCCTTCAGGTCTGGTATGGATATTAAGGGGAACCCCGGACAAAATTAAAAAAAAAATGACGTGGGGTTCCCCCTAAATTCCATACCAGACCCTTCAGGTCTGGTATGGATTTTAAGGGGAACCCCGCGCCAAAAAAAATAAATAAACGGCGTGGGGTCCCCCCAATAATCCATACCAGACCCTTATCCGAGCACGCAACCTGGCAGGCCGCAGAAAAAGAGGGGGGGGACGAGAGTGCGGCCCCCCCCCCTCCTGAACCGTATCAGGCCACATGTCCTCAACATTGGGAGGGTGCTTTGGGGTAGCCCCCCAAAACACCTTGCCCCCATGTTGATGAAAAAAAGACAAGTAAAAAAGGCGCAATGCAGGTATACCTCAAATAACTGTTCCTAAATAGTCCAATGGCAGGATGGGTATATATAAATATATATACAAGAGGAAGTCAGTCAGGGCTGCCACCAAAAAAAGACCAGAAGCGAGGTCCAATAGGCTAAAAAAGATAAACAAGGAAAAGGGGCGCCTCTGAGTATATATCAATAATCATTTATTTCAACAAACAATATCCACTCACATGGAAGACTGTAGTGTTACGTTCCAGTGCGTCTCTGAGCAGAGGAAAAGCTGGAGGACCACAAGTCTCAGCAAGTCCGTGCAGTGCTGATCCCACATCGGATCCTGGCGAGGATGGATAGTGGTAGCTGGACACAGCAGGGGCTCCCTCAGGTCTCCAGATGGCACTTCCGGGTTGGGATGGGTTAAAATGACACAGACCAACTGTCTGCGGGTTCCAAGGATGGGGTTAAGAGGACGCCAAAGCCGATCGCCGGGCGTGCTGCAGTGTGTGGTGAGGCTCGTACGGCTCCGTGGATGGAATAGTAGCGGCCGTGTAGGGAGCCAAAACGAGGCCTGGAGGGCAAGCACAGCGCGGCGCCGGGCTGTGACGTCACAGCTATGCGACGCGTTTCCGAGTCTGCGCGCTATTGGTGGCAAGAATAGCGGCACTCCTTTCTCAAGCATGAGGGGCGGATGTTATGGCAGTCATTTTTGTAGTCTTGGAGGGGGCAGGGCTGAGGATAATAAGCGATACACTACAACTAGAGGCAATACTAGACACAATACATATGGAAGTGGAGCACAAATTAAAAAATAAATAAACTGGAAGTTAATGAAGTTTTGAAAGGACAATGGCATAAGGTATACATATATGCATATATAGGAAACATGTACATATACAGATATGTATAAAGGTAAAGACAAGTACATATCCACGGGCAAGATAAAACCTGGTACATAAACATCTAGCGTGAACCATGAATAAAAACATACATATATATCTATTAAAAAGCAAGACGTTACTTTAAAATTAATATACGAATACAAGATAAAAAATGTATAATAAAAAATATATAGGATATAGAGGAAATTTAAAATTGGTGATTATGAGAACATGAATATTAATGGACACCATTAATATAATTAACGGTGAACACAGTCCACAGGGGAAATAATGGGAGGGGAGGGGGGGGAAAGGAAAGGGAAGAGGGGGGGGGAGGGGAGGGGGAAAAGAGGGGGGAAGGGAGGAAAGAAAAAGGGGGGGGGACGGGGGGAGAGAGAGGGGGGGGAAAGGGGAAGAAGTCCGACGAGGATTTTATGATAAAAGGCAAATTAGGTAAATTCAAGAGAGATCTAGACGATTTTAATCTAGATCGTGTTTTTAATTGGAAACATAAATCGCCACCGCCTACCCATGACACCAAACCATCGTGTCCTTCCCATCCCTCTTCCCCCCCCCACCCCACATATCTCCACAGATCTCTCACTCACATCCACCACCCCCCACCCAACCTCAGAATCGCCCCCCTCCCCTAATGGGAATTCGCATCCCTTACAAAAACTCCTTACATCTGTCGTCCAGTACTCATGATCGTACGGTACAGAAAAACACCATTACCACTAAAAATAAAAACAGTAATCTATTAGCTGATCTCAATAGATTTTATAACAGACCATCATGTGCTAACAAAAGTACCAATGTAGTTGCAATTGCTATACCTACATCCAGCCAGACGTCAGACATCCGGCCAATAGCTATACCTAGGATAGCTCACTCCAATAATGTTGTCGATCCACTCTATCCCAAGGTGCCCACTATTACCAATGACGAACATATGGAAGTACAGCTAGGAAATACCGCTGATCTTCCTACAACTACACACGTGCCCAGACCTAATCTTGTAGATACACTCAGCTCCCCCATCACAGGTCTTCCCCCCCCCTCACTTCCTCTTTCCCACATTCCCCCCCTTTCCTCCTCCATCCCATCCATACCCACATTGAATGTCCCAGGTCTCTCTCCACTCACCGACCCTCCTTTTTTAGTTCATTGTCCTCCTCCAGCCAACCGAAGAAAAAGAAAATTCACCGGAGAGGCTGTAGAGGAGGACGAACTAAGTCCAAAAAGCAACCTACTCAAACTCCGCAAACTATGAAGATTTTTAATTTATCCTCCTTAGAACTCTCCACTGCAGACACCAGTCTGCTATGCAGAGGACTTAACTTTGCCCCCATCAACAAGCCCAACCCCTTTCTTTTGTTTAAAGATCTAAATCGATACATCCGTAATCTAACCCTAAAAAGGTTCTTCAACGCAAAACAGAACAAACCCATTACAGAAGATATAGGCCCATCTTCATTTACCCCACCCCCCAATGTTTTTGAATATGACGGTGATGTCATAGATATCTTAGATTCCATTAGGGAGGAAGAGGACCTACTTGATCTCTTCACACAACACTTGGCCACCTCCCCGCCCATCATACACTCCTCCTTTAAACCAAAGTCTGTCTTTTTCCCTGCTCAATCAAAAGGCCCTTTCTTAGAAAGCTTTTACAGAGTGGTATATGCTGACTTTATCAAGCTTTGCCAATCATCCTCCACCATTCCCATTCATAAACACAACCTTACAGTCGCTGAAACTCGAGCATTAGATTCTCTCATTCACAATACTAATATTATCATCAAAACAGCAGACAAAGGAGGAAGTATAGTTGTACTAGACAGAGCGGATTACATCAAAGAGGCCCATAGACTCCTTTCAGACCAAACCACATACATCAAACTCAATAAAGACCCCACTAGCGACTTTGCTCTGGAGGCGAGCAGTTTGGTCCAGTCAGCCCTCAATAATGGAGTGATCAATAAAATGGAAGCTTCTTTTTTTCTAAAAAGCTTCTACCAGGTCCCTTACTTTTACTATCTGCCCAAAATCCACAAAAATACCACAACTCCCCCCGGAAGACCCATCGTGGCTGCGATGGACAGTGTTACCACTGGATTCAGCCAATATATTGATCAATTTTTACAGCCATTAGTCAAGGAATTACCATCATATATCAGAGACGGTTCACATCTCTTAGAACTCCTAGCACCATACAGGTGGGAATCCACTTACCTGTGGCTTTCATTGGATGTTACCTCACTTTACACCTCCATCCCTCATTCATTTGGGTTATTAGCTCTGGAATTCTTTCTTGCCCAGGACCCTCTTCTAAACCCCAGACAAGCCGCATTCATTTTGGAGGCTACTAATTTTTGCTTAACCCACAATTATTTTGATTTTAACGGTGAGTTCTTCCTACAAGCACAGGGGACCGCCATGGGAGCTAACTTCGCCCCCTCCTATGCCAACCTGGCTATGGGGTACTGGGAAAAAAACTTCATATGGCAAAACAATCCCCACTCAGCCAACATCATTTTCTTTGGGCGTTATATAGATGACCTAATCGTGATCTGGGATGGTCCTCCAGACCAGATTATATCATTTGTGGACCATTGCAACCACAATCCTTATGGACTTGCCTTCACCCATACCTTTGATTCTACCCACTTAGCATATCTCGATCTGGAATTAGGCCATATGGGTGATAGGATTATTGCCAAAAACTATATTAAGCCAACAGCCGGTAACTCTTTTTTGCATTTCCACAGCTGCCACTATCCTAAGTGGACTAAAAATATACCAAAAGGACAATTCTGCCGTCTTAGACAGAACTGTACCCTTGATAGTGATTACGCAGCATCCAGCATTCTACTAAAAAACAAATTCGCTGAAAAACAATATCCTAAAGAATTAGTTGATGAAGCATGTGCCTCCTATTCCAAAGGCAAACTAGCCAAAACAAATACTAGCCTATTGCCGCGTACACACGGTCGGACTTTCCGGCATACTTGGTCCGGCGGACCAGAGTGTGCCGGACAATCCGCCCGTGTGTGGGCGGCGGCGGACTTTTCCGGCGGACTTCTTCCCAAAAGCCCGCCGGACCTAGATTTTAAACATGTTTTAAATCTTTCCGTCGGACTCAGTTTCGGGCGGAAAGTCCGCTCGTGTGTGTGCTGGTCCGACGGAAAGCCCGCTCGTGTGTAGGCTGGTCCGACAGACCAAATACGACACGAGGGGATGGTATTGCATCTCGCGCTCGCTGCAATAGGAAAAACAAATCTTCCTATTGCGGCGAGCGCGGGGCATACCAGGCCCTTAGGTCTGGTATGGATTATAAAGGGGAACCCCGCTACGCCGAAAAAACGGCGTGGGGCCCCCCCTAAAATCCATACCAGACCCCGATCCGAGCACGCAGCCTGGCCGGTCAGGAAAGGGGGTGGGGACGAGCGAGCGCCCCCCCCCTCCTGAACCGTACCAGGCCACATGCCCTCAACATGGGGGGTGGGTGCTTTGGGGGAGGGGGGCGCCCTGCGCCCCCCCCCAAAGCACCTTGTCCCCATGTTGATGAGGACAAGGGCCTCTTCCCGACAACCCTGGCCGTTGGTTGTCGGGGTCTGCGGGCGGGGGCTTATCGGAATCTGGGAGCCCCCTTTAATAAGGGGGCCCCCAGATCCCGGCCCCCCACCCTATGTAAATGAGTATGGGGTACATGGTACCCCTACCCATTTACCTAGGAAAAAAGTGTAAGTAATAAAACACACTACACAGGTTTTTAAAATATTTTATTAAACAGCTCCGGGGGGGGGATCTTCCTCCGGCTTCGGGGGTCTTCTTCCGGCTTCGGGGGTCCCTCCGCTTCATCTTCTCCCGGCGTCCGGTTGGTTCTTCTCCGCTCTCCGGCCTCTTCTCCCGGTGTCGCAGGTCTTCGGCCGGCCCCTCCGCTCTCTTCATGTAGCTCTATTGCGAGCGGAGGTCCGGACTTCTGGGCTTCTGGGCTTCTTGGCTTCTCTTCTCTTCTCTTCTCTTCCCCCAGATGTTGACACGACGCTCTCTCCGGCTGGACTGGTCTCTGAGGGCTGCGTTGTGACTTATATAGGCGGAGACCCCGCCCCCATATGATGTCACAGTCCCTGGGCATGCTGGGACTGTGACGTTTTAGGGGGCGTGGTCGACCACGCCCCCTAAAACGTCACAGTCCCAGCATGCCCAAGGACTGTGACATCATATGGGGGCGGGGTCTCCGCCTATATAAGTCACAACGCAGCCCTCAGAGACCAGTCCAGCCGGAGAGAGCGTCGTGTCAACATCTGGGGGAAGAGAAGAGAAGCCAAGAAGCCAAGAAGCCAAGAAGCCCAGAAGTCCGGACCTCCGCTCGCAATAGAGCTACATGAAGAGAGCGGAGGGGCCGGCCGAAGACCTGCGACACCGGGAGAAGAGGCCGGAGAGCGGAGAAGAACCAACCGGACGCCGGGAGAAGATGAAGCGGAGGGACCCCCGAAGCCGGAAGAAGACCCCCGAAGCCGGAGGAAGATCCCCCCCCGGAGCTGTTTAATAAAATATTTTAAAAACCTGTGTAGTGTGTTTTATTACTTACACTTTTTTCCTAGGTAAATGGGTAGGGGTACCATGTACCCCATACTCATTTACATAGGGTGGGGGGCCGGGATCTGGGGGCCCCCTTATTAAAGGGGGCTCCCAGATTCCGATAAGCCCCCGCCCGCAGACCCCGACAACCAACGGCCAGGGTTGTCGGGAAGAGGCCCTTGTCCTCATCAACATGGGGACAAGGTGCTTTGGGGGGGGGGCGCAGGGCGCCCCCCTCCCCCAAAGCACCCACCCCCCATGTTGAGGGCATGCGGCCTGGTACGGTTCAGGAGGGGGGGGGGCGCTCGCTCGTCCCCACCCCCTTTCCTGACCGGCCAGGCTGCGTGCTCGGATCGGGGTCTGGTATGGATTTTAGGGGGACCCCACGCCGTTTTTTCGGCGTAGCGGGGTTCCCCTTTATAATCCATACCAGACCTAAGGGCCTGGTATGCCCCGCGACGGGGCTAGCAAGGTGTCAATCTCGCCGATAAAAGCGGCAAGATTGACATCCTTTTCTAGTCTCGTCGCACCTGAGTCACGTTCAAAATGAACGGACTTGTCCGTGTGTGGGCAAGTCCGTTCATTCTGAAAGTCCGCCGGAACTCCGGCGAAAGTCCGTCGGAAAGACGGGCGGACTTAGCCCGCCGGAAAGTCCCGGCGTGTGTGGGCAAGTCCGTCCGTTTTAAAGTCCGGCGCACCTGGCGGACAAAGTCCGTCGGAAAGTGTGCCGGACCAAGTAGGATAGAAAGTCCGCTCGTGTGTACGCGGCATAACAGATCACTCCACCAGATTTATTACCACCTTTCATTTCGAATACAAAAAAATGGAAAATATCATGAAAAAACATTGGGGTATTCTATTACAGGCCCCCCTCCTCAAAACCCTCCTCCCTACAGTACCACGAATCACTTACCGTAAAGCACCCAATTTAAAAAGCAAAATCGCCCCAAGCAAATTCAAAACCACTAGGACCAACGACCATTCCACTACACTTATACCTTTGGTTGGCATGTACCAATGTAAAAAAGCCCTATGCAAAACCTGTGCCTTCATTAAACATGGACAAAAGTCATTCTCTTCCAAAGGTAAAACATATCAGATAGATCAATTCTATAATTGTTCTTCAGATTTTGTAGTGTACGGCCTTATGTGCCCTTGTGGACTGATCTATGTCGGTCGAACAATCTGCCCTCTCAGGCAGTGTTTCGGTCAACACCGTAGACTGATAGAGGGTGGTAAGGACATGCATAGTGTCCCACGACATTTTGCTGGATTCCACCACAAATCCACCACGGGCCTTACTGTATGGGTAATCGAACAAATCCCCAAGTCATATACTCCAGCCGAACGTTTCAAAAAGCTCTGTGCAAGGGAAACGTTTTGGATTTACAATCTCGATGTCCTCTCGCCTGGGGGCTTGAATGAGGGTATCGAGATTGCCACCATACTATAGATATATATTGCTTATATTTGCTTATACACATCTTTAGCATGTCAATATTCACAATTTGTATTCTTATCATTTTTACTACAGGTTGTATACACACTAGCATATCTATAATTGTGGGGGTGGCGGGTCCATATGTCAGTAAGTATATCCCATCCCATTCCCCGTCCCTCCACCCGCCTTCTTCCCCTACCCCCCCTTTCCCCCCCTCTCTTCTGTCCCTTCTCCCTTCTTCCCCTTTCCCCCCCCTCTCTCCCCCCGTCCCCCCCCCCTCTTTTCCCCCTCCCCTCCCCCCCTCTTCCCTTTCCTTTCCCCCCCTCCCCTCCCATTATTTCCCCTGTGGACTGTGTTCACCGTTAATTATATTAATGGTGTCCATTAATATTCATGTTCTCATAATCACCAATTTTAAATTTCCTCTGTATCCTATATATTTTTTATTATACATTTTTTATCTTGTATTCGTATATTAATTTTAAAGTAACGTCTTGCTTTTTAATAGATATATATGTATGTTTTTATTCATGGTTCACGCTAGATGTTTATGTACCAGGTTTTATCTTGCCCGTGGATATGTACTTGTCTTTACCTTTATACATATCTGTATATGTACATGTTTCCTATATATGCATATATGTATACCTTATGCCATTGTCCTTTCAAAACTTCATTAACTTCCAGTTTATTTATTTTTTAATTTGTGCTCCACTTCCATATGTATTGTGTCTAGTATTGCCTCTAGTTGTAGTGTATCGCTTATTATCCTCAGCCCCGCCCCCTCCAAGACTACAAAAATGACTGCCATAACATCCGCCCCTCATGCTTGAGAAAGGAGTGCCGCTATTCTTGCCACCAATAGCGCGCAGACTCGGAAACGCGTCGCATAGCTGTGACGTCACAGCCCGGCGCCGCGCTGTGCTTGCCCTCCAGGCCTCGTTTTGGCTCCCTACACGGCCGCTACTATTCCATCCACGGAGCCGTACGAGCCTCACCACACACTGCAGCACGCCCGGCGATCGGCTTTGGCGTCCTCTTAACCCCATCCTTGGAACCCGCAGACAGTTGGTCTGTGTCATTTTAACCCATCCCAACCCGGAAGTGCCATCTGGAGACCTGAGGGAGCCCCTGCTGTGTCCAGCTACCACTATCCATCCTCGCCAGGATCCGATGTGGGATCAGCACTGCACGGACTTGCTGAGACTTGTGGTCCTCCAGCTTTTCCTCTGCTCAGAGACGCACCGGAACGTAACACTACAGTCTTCCATGTGAGTGGATATTGTTTGTTGAAATAAATGATTATTGATATATACTCAGAGGCGCCCCTTTTCCTTGTTTACCCCATGTTGATGAGGACAAGGGCCTCATTCCCACAACCCTGGCCGGTGGTTGTGGGGGTCTGCGGGTGGGGGGCTTATCAGAATCTGGAAGCCCCCTTTAACAAGGGGACCCCCAGATCCTTGCCCCCCCCGTGTGAAATGGTAAGGGGGTACTTACCCCTACCATTTCACTAAAAAACTGTCAAAAATGTTAAAAATGACAAGAGACAGTTTTTGACAATTCCTTTATTTAAATGCTTCTTCTTTCTTCTATCTGCCTTCATCTTCTTCTTCTGGTTCTTCTGGTTCTTCTTCCAGCGTTCTCGTCCAGCATCTCCTCTGCGGCGTCTTCTATCTTCTTCTCCTCGGGCTGCTCCGCACCCATGGCATGGGGGGAGGCTCCCGCTCTTCTCTTTATCTTCTTCTTCATCTTCTTCTCTTCTTCTCTTCTTCATTTTCTTCTCCGGGACGCTCCGCACCCATGCTGGCAGGGAGGGAGGCTCCCGCTGTGTGACGGCGTCTCCTCGTTTGACGATTCTTAAAAAACGGGGGCGGGGCCACCCGGTGACCCCGCCCCCTCTGACGCACGGTGACTTGACGGGACTTCTCTGTGACGTCACGGGGAATGCCACAGGGAAGTCCCGTCATGTCCCGTGCGTCAGAGGGGGCGGGGTCACCGGGTGGCCCCGCCTCCCGTCATTTAAGAACCGTTAGACGAGGAGACGCCGTCACACAGCACATTACACTTTTATTGTTTGACTTTAAGCATTATTAAAATCACTGCTCCTGAAAAAACGGCCGTTTTTAAAACTTTTTTTTTGCATTGATCCATGTCCCCTGGGGCAGGACCCAGGTCCCCAAACACTTTTTATGACAATAACTTGCATATAAGCTTTTAAAATTAGCACTTTTGATTTCTCCCATAGACTTTTAAAGGGTGTTTCGCTGTTCGGCGAACTTGCGAACAGCCAATGTTCGAGTCGAACATGAGTTCGACTCGAACTCGAAGCTCATCCCTATTCAGGATAGAAACATTTTGACTGCCTGCCGACCGGTCTTAAGTTGTTCAGGTTGGTGAGGTCCAGTGATATGGGGGTGATCAGCATGTGTTTTAGAGGGGAGGGGAAGGTGCCAGTGAGAGGGAAAGATTAAAAAAGTTAGTGAGGGAGCATAGGATAGAAGAAGAGGGTGATCGTAGTAGTTGTGAGGGAACAGGGTCCAGCAGATAGGTGCCTAAACCTCTCCATAGGTGATGCTTTAAAATATTAACCACTTGCCAATAGGATGTTTATATAAGTACATTGAACAGCAAATGTTTAAATGCCTTCCAAACGCAAAAAAAACCTTGCTTTTCTCTTTTCTCTGTCTACAAGATGCAGCTCTAAATAGGGACCAGGTAGCCATATATTACCCAGAAGGTGTCACTGACCACAGGTCCTTCTCAGATCAATGTCATAATGGTGAGATATTTCCTTTAAGGACCAGTACCAAAAAAACCCTTATTAGTACTGGTCCAAGGGGGAAATGCCCACCTGACCTTCAATATAGTCCTTCCCTGTATTAGATAATATTTAGTGTAGTTTTACATTCTGTTAGTAATTAGGGGGCAAAAATAGCACTGGGCAACAACAGCACTAGATATTATCTGCATTTGTGAGTAGGACATTTTTATTTAGCTTCCTGCTTGTCTTGTATGCAGTGCAAAATCTTTGTCCACCACACACAAAGTCTAATGCCGCGTACACACGGTCGGACTTTCCGGCATACTTGGTCCGGCGGACCAGAGTGTGCCGGACAATCCGCCCGTGTGTAGGCACCGGCGGACTTTTCCGGCGGACTTTTTCCCAAAAGCCCGCCGGACCTAGATTTGAAGAAAGTTCTAAATCTTTCCGCCGGACTCAGTTTCGGGCGGAAAGTCCGCTCGTGTGTGTGCTGGTCCGACGGAAAGCCCACTCGTGTGTAGGCTGGTCCGACGGACCAGATACAACACGAGGGCAGGGTATTGCATCTCACGCTCGCTGCAATAGGTAAAACACATTTTCCTATTGCGGCGAGCGCGGGGCATACCAGGCCCTTAGGTCTGGTATGGATTATAAAGGGAAGCCCCTACGCCGAAAAAAACGGCGTGGGGTCCCCCCTAAAATCCATACCAGACCCCGATCCGAGCACGCAGCCTGGCCGGTCAGGAAAGGGGGTGGGGACGAGCGAGCGCCCCCCCCTCCTGAACCGTACCAGGCCGCATGCCCTCAACATGGGGGTGGGTGCTTTGGGGGAGGGGGGCGCCCTGCGCCCCCCCCCAAAGCACCTTGTCCCCATGTTGATGAGGACAAGGGCCTCTTCCCGACAACCCTGGCCGTTGGTTGTCAGGGTCTGCGGGCGGGGGCTTATCGGAATCTGGGAGCCCCCTTTAATAAGGGGGCCCCCAGATCCCGGCCCCCCACCCTATGTAAATGAGTATGGGGTACATGGTACCCCTACCCATTTACCTAGGAAAAAAGTGTAAGTAATAAAACACACTACACAGGTTTTTAAAATATTTTATTAAACAGCTCCGGGGGGGGGATCTTCCTCCGGCTTCGGGGGTCTTCTTCCGGCTTCGGGGGTCCCTCCGCTTCATCTTCTCCCGGCGTCCGGTTGGTTCTTCTCCCGGTGTTCCAGTTCTTCGGCCGGCTCCTCTGCTTTCTTCAGGTAGCTCTCTTGCCAGCAGAGGTCCGGACTTCTGGGCTTCTGGGCTTCTGGGCTTCTTCTCTTCTCTTCTCCAGATGTTGACACGACGCTCTCTCCGGCTGGACTGCTCTCCGAGGGCTGCGTTGTGACTTATATAGGTGGAGACCCCGCCCCCTTTTGATGTCACAGTCCCTGGGCATGCTGGGACTGTGACGTTTTAGGGGGCGTGGTCACTGGGTGATGTTGACCACGCCCCCTAAAACGTCACAGTCCCAGCATGCCCAGGGACTGTGACATCAAAAGGGGGCGGGGTCTCCGCCTATATAAGTCACAACGCAGCCCTCGGAGAGCAGTCCAGCCGGAGAGAGCATCGTGTCAACATCTGGAGAAGAGAAGAGAAGAAGCCCAGAAGCCCAGAAGCCCAGAAGTCCGGACCTCTGCTGGCAAGAGAGCTACCTGAAGACAGCAGAGGAGCCGGCCGAAGAACTGGAACACCGGGAGAAGAACCAACCGGACGCCGGGAGAAGATGAAGCGGAGGGACCCCCGAAACCGGAAGAAGACCCCCGAAGCCGGAGGAAGATCCCCCCCCCGGAGCTGTTTAATAAAATATTTTAAAAACCTGTGTAGTGTGTTTTATTACTTACACTTTTTTCCTAGGTAAATGGGTAGGGGTACCATGTACCCCATACTCATTTACATAGGGTGGGGGGCCGGGATCTGGGGGCCCCCTTATTAAAGGGGGCTCCCAGATTCCGATAAGCCCCCGCCCGCAGACCCCGACAACCAACGGCCAGGGTTGTCGGGAAGAGGCCCTTGTCCTCATCAACATGGGGACAAGGTGCTTTGGGGGGGGGGCGCAGGGCGCCCCCCTCCCCCAAAGCACCCACCCCCATGTTGAGGGCATGCGGCCTGGTACGGTTCAGGAGGGGGGGGGCTCTCGCTCGTCCCCACCCCCTTTCCTGACCGGCCAGGCTGCGTGCTCGGATCGGGGTCTGGTATGGATTTTAGGGGGACCCCACGCCGTTTTTTCGGCGTAGCGGGGTTCCCCTTTATAATCCATACCAGACCTAAGGGCCTGGTATGCCCCGCGACGGGGCTAGTAAGGTGTCAATCTCGCCGATAAAAGCGGCAAGATTGACATCCTTTTCTAGTCCCGTCGCACCTGAGTCACGTTCAAAATGAACGGACTTGTCCGTGTGTGGGCAAGTCCGTTCATTCTGAAAGTCCGCCGGAACTCCGGCGAAAGTCCGTCGGAAAGACGGGCGGACTTAGCCCGCCGGAAAGTCCCGGCGTGTGTGGGCAAGTCTGTCCGTTTTAAAGTCCGGCGCACCTGGCGGACAAAGTCCGTCGGAAAGTGTGCCGGACCAAGTAGGATAGAAAGTCCGCTCGTGTGTACGCGGCATTACATTCAAAAATGTTCTTGTAAAGAGTCTTGCCATATTGAAGCCCTTTTTTCAAACTCTCTCTCAGTGTGGGAAGTATAGCCTTCGGAAATGGGTGTCAGGACTGTGTCTGCTGAATATCATTGTGGGACACAAGTGAAATGAGGCTCAAGGAGAAGTTAGTAGTGAAGAGACTAAAGATTTTTATGTTGCTGTTCACATCCCTGAAAGGAAAAACTAAAATTACTGGTGACTGAAAAATAAAAGCATGTTAAAACACAGAAAGAATACTTTTGTGTGTGGTGTTGCCTCCTTAAATAAATATGAGAAAACAGATATATGTTAACTGCCATTGCAGAATTGTTTTTGAAAGGGACTGTCATTCTTCTCTTATCTTTTCCACCTAGTAAGTCAGGAACAAGCAATTATAAATCCAGTAAAGTCTAAACCTCTGTCCTTTATACTTGCTCTGGATCAGTGATTCTTTTGTGGCAGGCACGAGGATCAGAATGACAGCCCCAGAAAGAACAGTGTTTAAAGTTAACACAGGCATCTACCATTATTTGAACTGTCAAAAATTCGTACATTTAACAAGTGAATCTTCAACTTTGCTGTTTAATTGCTGCAAATTACTACAAATGCTTAATTGCCTCCATTAAGAATTATGATCAGCGAACAAATATCACAAACACCATACTTAGCTGTTGTGGCATGCACTAGCTTGAGTCCAGCCAGGAGAGGAACCTAACAGCAGCTCCTATGCCACTAGCTGAGTTTATTCAGCTGTTGCTGCTCCTCGATTGTCCAGTCACAGCCTGGAGGAAAGAATGTACTCAGGCTCTATTGCTAAAATACAGCATAGAAAAATGCAGTCGCAGGGTTGGCCATGCCATCTATCAGGACGGAAATACAAATTCTCCTCAAAAATATATATTTAAACTGTGTATTTAGCCATTTGCCTGGATTTCAGCTTTAAAAGATGGGACACACGCCATGAAAACACCGTGGGCTCAGATAATGTTGTTTCATTTTTTTCAAATGAAATCACATAGTGTAGATTACATTGAGAAAGCTAAATAAGCAACAGATATCAGTAAAGTGGTTGTAAAGGCTCAAGATTTTTTACCTTCACACATTCTATGCATGAAGGTAAAAAACTTCTGTGTGCAGCAGAGCCCCCTAAAACTTACCTGAGCCGGTCTCAATCCAGTGATGTGCACCAGAGCCTTGTCTCTCTTTCGGGTCTCTCCCTCCTCATTGGCTGAGACAGTAGCCATTGGCTCCTGCTACTGTCAATCGAAACCAGTGAGCCAATGAGGAGAGAGTGGGGGTGGGGCCAAGTCATGCTTTGTGTGTGAATGGACACACGGAGCAGCAGCTCTGGAGCAAGACTGCTTGTGTGCCCCCATAGAAAGCTGCTTGTATGTGGGCACTTAACAGGAGGGAGGGGCCAGGAGGGTCAGCGGGGGGCCTGACAAGAGGAGCAGAGTAGGTGAGTATGACATGTTTATTATTAAAAAAACCAAGCCTTTAATTTCACTTTAACATTTTACCTATAATTTATCATTAAATTGTAACTAAAGCCAAAACATTTTTTTTTCATTTTGCATAAAGTGGAGAGTGATTAGAACACCAGTCAGGTTTTTATTCTAATCTATGTCCCTGTTAGGGTGATTCACCCTCTCTATTTCTCTTATTTACCATTATCATCAAAAGTAAAAATAAAGGAAAATGCCAAATTTTGGGTTGGTGTCCAAACAGTAAAAGAGTAGAAATTTTCCAATGGGGATACTCTGGGATTTCCTCACTTTTGGGGAAATTACTCTCACTTCCTGATTTGGCTATGGGAAATCTCCCCTATAGGACACAGATGAAAAAAGTTTTGCCTTTAGGCACACTTCACTGTTGACTGTAAATCAGATACATAACATTGTAGATGTATGAATAGTAAGAAATGTAACAAAACATGTAGGTGTCTATACTTTTATTCTATTATTAGATCCTTATATCTAGGAAATCAAGGTTTTGTATTTTTTTTAGATCTGAGGGAAAATGTGTTTGCTAGGATTTAGTTCCTTATAAGAGTATTTTTTTGTCTCCCTGGAGATACAACTCAGTTTGCTGTTTTCCATCTTCCATTTAAAAAGCAGTTATAGGTATATCAACTCACCACAAAGTCCTGCGAAACATATTCCCCAGGCCACTCATGCTCTACTTCTAGATTATACTTCTTATTTTAATCCCCTATTTCTTGCTGTAGCAGAAAAAGTCCAATATCAATGCTTATTTTCAAAAATAAGCAGCTGTGTGTATGCTAGAGCAAACATATTTTCTAATAGAAATGTAAGCAGAAAAATAGTTTGTAATTTATGGTGAAAAAAATATTATTTATTATTTATATATATATATATATATATATATATATATATATATATATATATAGTAAAAAACATACAAAAATGAAAAAAATAAGACACCAGTCCAACCCTAAAAGACCTAAGTGGTGTAAAGTTTTCCCACATTCTTTTTTGGTGTCAGGCAATAGACAAATATGATGAAAGCTTCTTTCTATTTCATTATATATGAATCAATCAGCACTAGAGCAGAGATTTTTTAATTTTTTGGGGAAAATGTGTGTATTTGATGGTTAGCGCTTGCAATCGTGGTGCTCTCGTTTACTCCTTTGTTGCAGTGGAAATTTGATTAACTCACAAATATACTCAAATGTAGTAAAAAATGGTGGCAATTCAAATGCGTTCCCCTTGTTTCTTCTTCCTTGCTCCAACTACACATGCATGTGCCTCTTTTTTCCCCAGCATCTACTAAATAATGCTTTCTAAGGAGTACATTAATCAATAAACCCAAATTTGCCTAAAATTCCCCCAAATTTTCTGGTGAATAGTGATGAGCAGAATGTACTGGACTTCGATCAAAATTCCTCTGATAAATTCTCTGAACCTCATTAAATTTAATGCGAGCCGATTGTTAAAAACTAGTAATGACAATTTTCTAGACTAGCAGGCAAGGGATTGTCAAACAACTGGCATGGGGGGCTGGGCACTTCTCCGAGGAACATGTACCAAAAGTAGAGAGTAGTGGTTTTAATAATATTAGGAACTTTTTAAATATAGGACTTGTCAAAAGGTTTGTGTCTTTATTAACTATTAACATCTTTCTTTTTGTGAATGAATAGAGGTGTTTTTTGCCCATTACTCATTCATTTATGAGGAGGCAGTATGTGGGGGTGAGCAGCTTGTTGAGCAGTCTGGAAATGGACATATATAGCTGTAGTCTTTTTCCCAGGGGGTCAGTGGTCATTCATCATGATTGACATGGATCTACATGACTGAATGATGAGACTAATGATGGAATTACATTATAGGTCATTTTTTTAAATAAAGGATTATGTCATCAGTTCTTATTAAGTGGTTTGCTGACCCACACAGTGTCCTCAGTTGCTATGGGACATGTAGCCACTTGCGTCCTTGGAAGTGGCCAGCACAGTAGAAAGTTGTCATTAAGTTGCGCTAATAGTACTGCCACTAAATGGATGACTACCAGCTGCAGCCAGCAGTTTGATTCAATGGGTAGGTGAACACTCTAATTATTTTACCCATTTGCCATACTGCAAACACAAAAGTTTTCACAAATCCCACACAGTTGAGAATATGAGCCCCCTCCCTAGTAACCATTACATGCTCTCATGATACAGGGCAGAGCCTCAACCTAATGCTGCATGTTCAGCGTGGTCTACTAATTATTTCACATCCTTTATTTTTAGAGAGGGCTTCCAGATTTTGATAAGCTCCAGGGTGCAGACTGCCACAAACACCTGGCCAACATGTGGACAAGAGGCTCTTGTCCTCATTAGCATACATTAGCATAGGGAGATTGTAATTTGCCAGGGGGCTCCCCCTTGGCAAGGTACCCTCCCAAATTTGGCTGGCTATGGTTCAGGAAAGGATGTGTATGCGCTTCCCTCCCCAAGCCAGGCTGGTATGGAATTACAGGGAACCCTGTTTATATTTGTTTTTTAGGGGGCACCTTTAAATTCATACCAGAACACTTTGTTGTAGTATGAACCCCCATCTCATCCTTCATATAGCCCAAAAGAGGTAAATATTGGTTACCTGTGCTGCTTTGTCTGATTGCTAATTCCCCCTGACAGGAAGGACTATTCTGTAACTTACAAAGAAAATTGTTCTGATTGTACCTTGCTTGAGTGTCAATCCATTTCTTAAAGTGGATGTTTAACTTCTGGTTCCAGTACCACATGTACTATATAACAAGGCACAACAGTGGCTCTGACAGGGCTGCCTATAAAACCTGCTTCCAACAACCGGGGTTAGCTCCCGACCTAGCGATCCTCCTGCTATTCTGTCAGTGCCTCGCCATATGGAGCGGTATCTGGTATCAAAGTCACTCCTGATCCAACTCTCAACCCCGCTTTGCCTCTGCTCTCCTCGCTACACAGGAATCCATCATGGCTGAAGGCATGGACACAGGGCATACAGGGGACACCATCAGCACACAGAGGCACCTGTAGCGGACACAGATGAAACCCTTGGTAAGATCCCTCAAGCTGTGGTGGTACTATTATCTCCTACAATTAATGCAGAAGTTGACATGGCAGTTTCTGTGGGTATAGAGCAGTTTAGAATGGAACTGGGGGACCAGCCACAGAGGCTCACAGAGGCATAGCAAAGACAGAGTCAGATGTGGAGGAAGAATTACACCAAACTCAGTTAGCGCTTCAGAAATCATCACAAACCCTGCAGTATCTACTGGAAAAGCTGGACAATTTGGAGAATTGATCCAGAAGGAACGATCTTAGAATTATTGGGCTCCCTGAATTGTACAACGCAGGCTCCCTGTTTAGGTGCACCATCAATAACCAAAAACCTGCGAGGCCTGTGATTGTTCACTTCCTAAATTATGCGGAAAAGAGTGACTATTCTGAAATCCTTCCGAAATTCACGGCCCTTCCAAGTAGATGGGCACAAATTACAAATTTTCACATTTTACTCTATGGAGGTATCATGGAAACACAAATCATTTCAGCCAGTTTGTTTTGCCTTGTTCCAAAGGGGTATTAAATTTACTCCCACATATCAAGCAGTTCTTCGCCCTAGCCCACAACTTTCACCCGCCGGGCCCCCAGGTACAACACAGTCCAAGAAAAAACCCTACAAAACGGGCTTGTTATTCTAACTCCAAGTAGCGGGCTGGACCACGCTAACACACATGGCTTACCACCTGTAGTTTGACTTTGTAATGTGCAAGATGTTGCCCGGTTATCTTTTCTGGTTGTATTTTTACAGGTACACAGAGATCATTGTTTTGCTGTTCCTAGGTTGTTCCTCTGCCTACTTTATTTAAACTCTACTTTTGTTTTTGGGTTTTTGCTCAGCCTTATACAGGCTACCCTGGGCTCTTTGCACTGCTAGGAAGGAACTTCTGGTTCTGACGGCAGTAGCTCATCCCCCCCTTGCTCAATTATTTTTAAGGGTATGCTGCCCTGACTCTTTCTTAGCCCAGTCCTTAGACTCAAGGTACACTGTTTAGGTAGTAAAGTTATTTTACCATACTGTATAATGCTTTTGGTTTTTGTTTTACCCCTGTTGCATTGACTGTTCAACTATTTCTTATGTATGTGGTAATTACCTATTATGCTCTCTTCCATGGTTATCTGTGCTATTTGAACTATTTACAGTATCTCACAAAAGTGAGTACACCCCTCACATTTTTGTAAATATTTTATTATATCTTTTCATGTGACAACACTGAAGAAATTACATGTTGCTACAATGTAATGTAGTGAGTGTACAGCTTGTATAACAGTGTAAATTTGCTGTCCCCTCAAAATAACTCAACACACAGCCATTAATGTCTAAACTGCTAGCAGCAAAAGTGAGTACACCCCTAAGTGAAAATATCCAAATTGGGCCCAAAGTGTGTGGCCACCATTATTTTCCAGCACGGCCTTAACCCTCTTGGGCAAGGAGTTCACCAGAGCTTAACAGTTTGCCACTGGAGTCCTCTTCCGCTCCTCCATGACAACATCACGGAGCTGGTGGATGTTAAAGACCTTGCGCTCCTCCACCTTCCGTTTGAGGATTCCCCACAGATGTTCAATAGGGTTTAAGTCTGGAGACATGCTTGGCCAGTCCATCCCCTTACCCCTCAGCCTCTTTAGCAAGCCAGTGGTCGTCTTGGAGGTGTTTGGGGGTCATTATCATGCTAGAATACTGCCCTGCGGGCCAGTCTCCGAAGGGAGGGGATCATGCTCTGCTTCAGTATGTCACAGTACATGTTGGCATTCATGTTTCTCTCAATGAACTGTAGCTCGCCAGTGCCGACAGCACTCATGCAGCGCCAAACCATGACACTCCCACCACCATACTTGACTGTAGGCAAGACACATTTGTCTTTGTATTCCTTACCTGGTTGCTGCCACACACGCTTGACACCATCTGAACCAAATACGTTTATCTTGGTCTCAACAGACCACAGGACATAGTTTCAATAATCCATGTCCTTAGTCTGCTTGTCTTCAGCAAACTGTTTGCCGGATTTCTTGTGCATCATCTTTAGAAAAGGCTTCCTTCTGGGGTGACAGCCATGCAGACCAATTTGATGTAGTGTGCGGTTTATGGTCTGAGCACTGACAAGCTGACCCCCACCCCTTCAACCTCTGCAGCAATGCTAGCAGCACTGATATGTCTTTTTCCCAAAGACAACCTCTTGATATGATGCTAAGCATGTGCACTTAACTTCTTTGGTCGACCATGGCGAGGCCTGTTCTGAGTGGAACCTGTCCTGTTAAACTACTGTATGGTCTTGACCACCATGCTGCAGATCAGTTTCAGGGTCTTAGCATTCTTATAGCCTAGGCCATCTTCATGTAGAGCAACAATTCTTTTTTTCAGATTCTCAGAGAGTTCTTTGCCATGAGGGGTCATGTTGAACTTCCAGTGACCCTAAAGAGTCACATGACAGCGGGGAGGGAAAATGGCTAAATGGGCCCAATTTAGACATTTTCACTTAGGGGTGTACTCACTTTTGTTGCCAGCGGTTTAGACATTAATGGCTGTGTGTTGAGTTATTTTGGGGGGACAGAAAATTTACATGTTATACAAGCTGTGCACTCACTACTTTACATTGTAGCAAAATGTAATTTCTTCAGTGTTGTCACATTGAAAGATATGAGAATCTCCCTGTGCCTGCGTGGGTTTCCTCCGGGTACTCCGGTTTCCTCCCACACTCCAAAGACATGCTGGTAGGTTAATTGGATCCTGTCTAAATTGTCCCTAGTATGAAAAAAAAAGAAAAAAAAGAAAGATATAATAAAATATTTACATAATGTGAGGGGTGCACTCAATTTTGTGAGATACTGTATGTGTAGATTATATGGCTTGGTGGTCCAGATTTCTCAGATACTCTCTTACTCCCCGCTATCTTCTTGGCTTTTATGCGAATAGTCACCCGGAACGTTAAGGAGCTTCACTCCCTGACCAAATGTGTGAAAGTGCTAAAGCAACTGAAATGTTTAAAAACTGACATAGATCTTCGGCAAGAAAATTTGTCAATGAAAGACTTTCCCCAAATGTGTAAACTATGGGAAGGCCAAGCGTTACGTAACCAGGTGACCCCGCCCCCTCTGACGTCACAGGGAAACCCATAGGGAAGTTCCCGTCAAGTCCCCGTGCATCAGAGGGGGAGGGGTCACTGGGTGGCCCTGCCCTCTGTTATTTAAGAAGTGTCAGAAGACGAGAAGCGTCACACAGAGGGAGCCTCTCATCATGGATGCGGAGTGGCCTGAGAACGAAGAAGGGAAGAAGACACCGCGGAGGAAGATGCCAGATGAGAACACCGGAGCAAGAAGCAGAGGATCAGAGAAAGAACCAGAGGAAGAAGAAGATGGAGGAAGAAACCGAAGGAGGATAGAAGAAAGAAGATAGAAGAAAGAAGATGGAAAGAAGAAGACTTTAAATAAAGGAATTGTCAAAAACTGTCTCTTGTCATTTGTACCATTTTTGACACTTTTTTGTGAAATGGTAGGGGTACTTTTGTACCCCCTTACCATTTTACACAGGGGGGGATGAGATCTGGGGGTCCCCTTGTTAAAGGGGGCTTCCAGATTCCGATAAGCCCCCCTCCTGCAGACCCTCACAACCACCGGGCAAGGGTTGTGGGGATGAGACCCTTGTCCCCATCAACATGGGGACAAGGTGCTTTGGAGGTCGACCCCAAAGCACCCTCCCAATGTTGAGGGCATGTGGCCTGGTACGGTTCAGGAGGGGGGGCACTCTCTCGTCCCCCCCTCTTTTCCTGCAGCCTGCCAGGTTGCATGCTCAGATAAGGGTCCGGTATGGATTTTTGGGGGGACCCCACGCCATTTTTAAAAAAATTTTGACGCAGGGTTCCCCTTAAAATTCATACCAGACCTGAAGGGTTCATTTGGTTCAGGGTTCCCCTGTGGGGAAATCCCATGCCATTTTTATCAATGAACTTTTATGTGTATTGTCGTACCAACAATTCATTAATAGCCGCAAGTAGTTTTAAATGACTTTTTTTCCTTTGAAATGTCATTTTGCTGTCAGACTGTTCTAAACACGGGAAACATGCGCCCCTTTACAGGAATACTATAGACACCCCCAGGTACGAAATTTAAAGGAATATTACACTTTTATGGTTTACTTTAAGCATTATTAAAATCACTGCTCCCGAAAAAAGGTCAGTTTTTAAAACTTTTTTTTGCATTGATCCATGTCCCCTGGGGCAGAACCCAGGTCCCCAAACACTTTTTATGACAATACCTTGCATATAAGCCTTTAAAATTAGCGCTTTTGATTTCTCCCATAGACTTTTAAAGGGTGTTCCGCGGCTTTCGAATTTGCCGCAAACACCCCAAATTGTTTGCTGTTCGGCGAACTGGCAAACAGCCGATGTTCGAGTCGAACATGAGTTTGACTCAAACTCAAAGCTCATCCCTACTGGTGAGTGCAAATTTTTAAATGGGAGTGGAAGCACAAACACTGAGGTGTGGTGGCAGATCAAAAAGAACAACTAATGCCGCGTACACACAAGCGGACTTTCCGGCAGACTTGGTCAGGCTGACTGGACTCCATCGGACAATTTGATCATGTGTGGGCTCCAACAGACTTTTTTCTCCCAAAAGTCAGACAGTCCTAGCAATAAAACATGTTTCAAATCTTTCTGACGGACTCGAGTCCGGTCGAAAAATCCGCTCGCCTGGGCACCTACGCTAGGGCAACCTACGCTAGGGCAGCTATTGGCTACTGGCTATCAACTTCCTTATTTTATTCCGGTTGTACGTCATCACGTACAAATCCGTCTGACTTTGGTGTGATCCTGTGTGTCCAAGTCCCTTCGCTTGAATGTCCGGCGGACCTACGCTGCAAAGTCCGTCGGAAAGACTGTCGGACCTAGTCCGTTGAAAAGTCTGCTCGTGTGTACGCGGCATTAGAGTTTTCATTTATAGATTTTTTCAGACCATTCATCGGAATATTAATAATTATTGAACTTTATGTCAACACTTTATTCACTATTTTCACATCTGTCACAGGGTGTGTTGTTTTGATTATTATGTGATATGATGTGTTTGATCACAGTGTTCACCAATAACTTTTTTGTTAGAATATATTCACATGATATGAACTTTATGTTAAGACTTCATTTATCATTTTCACATCTGCCACAGGGTGTGTTGTTTTGAACATTATGTGATAGGATGTGTTTTCTCACAGTGTTCACCAATAACTTTTTTGTCAGATCACATTCATATTGTGACTGATTTTCAATAAGGGTATTATTGTCAATATTCACACATATATACTTTTACTGTTCATTTAGATTGATCATTGCTTTCATTAGCAAATTTTTATTTTTATTTTTCATTTTTATTTTTCATTTTTTATTTATTTGGGCGCTACTATTTATTCCACTTATCTCTAGAGTTGGATACATGGATGGACCTCCCTCTTTTTAGGAAATGTCACTTATTTAAGATGGTAAGCTTCACAACTAGGGATGAGCTTCGTGTTCGAGTCGAACCCATGTTCGACTCGAACATCGTCTGTTCGCCCGTTCGCCGAATTGCGAACGATATGGGCCGTTCGTGCCAAATTCGTGTGGCACGTCACGGCCCATAATTCACTGCGGCATCGCAGTGCATTGCTGGCTGATGATTGGCCAAGCATGCACTATGACCCGCATGCTTGGCCAATCACAGCGCCGTCTGAACAGAGAGCCGTAATTGGCCAAAGCCAAGGAGGCTTTGGCCAATTATGGCTCAGGGGATTTAGTACATGCCCCACACTATATAAGGCCGCCTGCACGGCGGCCCTGTGTAGTGTGTGTTCCGGCGTTCATAGATAGAGAGAGAGAGACAGACAGTGTCATTTGATTTGAGTTAGATAGATTAGGCAGAACAGTCAGTCAGTTAGCTGCACTTACAGTGTATTGTGTATATATATGCATTCCAGGTGTTGCATATATATATATATATATACACTGTATTCAGTTTAGCTAGATCCGTTCCTGTTATCTTCTTACTGACAGGCAGGCTTGTCTTGTTACAGTATTTACAGCTACCTGAAGAAAATTGCTGGTGTTCTTTTGATCCTATTATTACCACAGTCAGGCAGCTAGACTATTTACAGTTAGTGCAGTGCGTCCTGCTCACAGTGTTCAGCTAAAACTACAAGTTAGTGGGGTGCGTCCTCCTCACAGTGTCCAGCTAAACCTACAAGTTATTTTTTTGCGAGCTCTGCACAGTGTTCAGCTAAAGCTACCTGTAGAAGGTTGGTGGTGTTTTCCTGATCCTATCACTACCGCAGGCAGCTAAAAAAGCTACAAGTTAGTTTTTTGCGAGCTCTGCACAGTGTTCAGCTAAACCTAGAAGTTAGTGGGGTGCGTCCTGCTCACAGTGTTCAGCTAAACCTACAAGTTAGTGTGGTGCGTCCACCTCACAGTGTTCAGCTAAACCTACAAGTTAGTGCGGTGCGTCCTGCTCACAGTGTTCAGCTAAAACTACAAGTTAGTGCGGTGCATCCACCTCACAGTGTTCAGCTAAACCTAGAAGTTAGTGCGGTGCGTCCTGCTCACAGTGTTCAGCTAAACCTACAAGTTAGTGTAGTGAGACCTCTGCACAGTTTTCATCTAAAGCTACAAGATAGTGCAGTGCATCCTGCTCACAGTGTTCAGCTAAAACTACAAGTTAGTGTGGTGCGTCCACCTCACAGTGTTCAGCTAAACCTACAAGTTAGTGCGGTGCGTCCTGCTCACAGTGTTCAGCTAAACCTACAAGTTAGTGTAGTGAGACCTCTGCACAGTGTTCATCTAAAGCTACAAGTTAGTGCAGTGCGTCCTGCTCACAGTGTTCAGCTAGATCCGTTCCTGTTATCTTCTTACTGACAGGCAGGCTTGTCTTGTTACAGTATTTACAGCTACCTGAAGAAAATTGCTGGTGTTCTTTTGATCCTATTAGTACCACAGTCAGGCAGCTAGACTATTTACAGTTAGTGCAGTGCGTCCTGCTTACAGTGTTCAGCTAAACCTACAAGTTAGTCTAGTGAGACCTCTGTACAGTGTTCATCTAAAGCTACAAGTTAGTGCAGTGCATCCTGCTCACAGTGTTCAGCTAAAACTACAAGTTAGTGTGGTGCATCCACCTCACAGTGTTCAGCTAAACCTACAAGTTAGTGCGGTGCGTCCTGCTCACAGTGTTCAGCTAAAACTACAAGTTAGTGCAGTGCGTCCTGCTCACAGTGTTCAGCTAAAACTACAAGTTAGTGTGGTGCGTCCACCTCACAGTGTTCAGCTAAACCTAGAAGTTAGTGCGGTGCGTCCTGCTCACAGTGTTCAGCTAAAACTACAAGTTAGTGCTGTGCGTCCTGCTCACAGTGTTCAGCTAAACCTACAAGTTAGTGTAGTGAGACCTCTGCACAGTGTTCATCTAAAGCTACAAGTGAGTGCAGTGCGTCCTGCTCACAGTGTTCAGCTAAAACTACAAGTTAGTGTGGTGCGTCCACCTCACAGTGTTCAGCTAAACCTAGAAGTTAGTGCTGTGCGTCCTGCTCACAGTGTTCAGCTAAACCTACAAGTTAGTGTAGTGAGACCTCTGCACAGTGTTCATCTAAAGCTACAAGTTAGTGCAGTGCGTCCTGCTCACAGTGTTCAGCTAGATCCGTTCCTGTTATCTTCTTACTGACAGGCAGGCTTGTCTTGTTACAGTATTTACAGCTACCTGAAGAAAATTGCTGGTGTTCTTTTGATCCTATTAGTACCACAGTCAGGCAGCTAGACTATTTACAGTTAGTGCTGTGCGTCCACCACACAGTGTTCAGCTAAACCTAGAAGTTAGTGCGGTGCATCCTGCTCACAGTGTTCAGCTAAAACTACAAGTTAGTGTGGTGTGTCCACCTCACAGTGTTCAGCTAAACCTACAAGTTAGTGCAGTGCGTCCTGCTCACAGTGTTCAGCTAAAACTACAAGTTAGTGCGGTGCGTCCACCTCACAGTGTTCAGCTAAACCTAGAAGTTAGTGCGGTGCGTCCTGCTCACAGTGTTCAGCTAAACCTACAAGTTAGTGTAGTGAGACCTCTGCACAGTGTTCATCTAAAGCTACAAGTTAGTGCAGTGCATCCTGCTCACAGTGTTCAGCTAAAACTACAAGTTAGTGTGGTGCGTCCACCTCACAGTGTTCAGCTAAACCTACAAGTTAGTGCGGTGCGTCCTGTTCACAGTGTTCAGCTAAAACTACAAGTTAGTGCGGTGTGTCCACCTCACAGTGTTCAGCTAAACCTAGAAGTTAGTGCGGTGCGTCCTGCTCACAGTGTTCAGCTAAACCTACAAGTTAGTCTAATGAGACCTCTGCACAGTGTTCATCTAAAGCTACAAGTTAGTGCAGTGCATCCTGCTCACAGTGTTCAGCTAAAACTACAAGTTAGTGTGGTGCATCCACCTCACAGTGTTCAGCTAAACCTACAAGTTAGTGCGGTGCGTCCTGCTCACAGTGTTCAGCTAAAACTACAAGTTAGTGCAGTGCGTCCTGCTCACAGTGTTCAGCTAAAACTACAAGTTAGTGTAGTGAGACCTCTGCACAGTGTTCATCTAAAGCTACAAGTTAGTGCAGTGCATCCTGCTGACAGTGTTCAGCTAAAACTACAAGTTAGTGTGGTGCGTCCACCTCACAGTGTTCAGCTAAACCTAGAAGTTAGTGCGGTGCGTCCTGCTCACAGTGTTCAGCTAAAACTTCAAGTTAGTGTGGTGTGTCCACCTCACAGTGTTCAGCTAAACCTACAAGTTAGTGCGGTGCGTCCTGCTCACAGTGTTCAGCTAAAACTACAAGTTAGTGCGGTGCGTCCACCTCACAGTGTTCAGCTAAACCTAGAAGTTAGTGCTGTGCGTCCTGCTCACAGTGTTCAGCTAAACCTACAAGTTAGTGTAGTGAGACCTCTGCACAGTGTTCATCTAAAGCTACAAGTTAGTGCAGTGCGTCCTGCTCACAGTGTTCAGCTAGATCCGTTCCTGTTATCTTCTTACTGACAGGCAGGCTTGTTTTGTTACAGTATTTACAGCTACCTGAAGAAAATTGCTGGTGTTCTTTTGATCCTATTAGTACCACAGTCAGGCAGCTAGACTATTTACAGTTAGTGCAGTGCGTCCTGCTCACAGTGTTCAGCTAAAACTACAAGTTAGTGCTGTGCGTCCTGCTCACAGTGTTCAGCTAAAACTACAAGTTAGTGTGGTGCGTCCACCTCACAGTGTTCAGCTAAAACTACAAGTTAGTGCGGTGCGTCCACCTCACAGTGTTCAGCTAAACCTACAAGTTAGTGTGGTGTGTCCACCTCACAGTGTTCAGCTAAACCTAGAAGTTAGTGCGGTGCGTCCTGCTCACAGTGTTCAGCTAAACCTACAAGTTAGTGCTGTGCGTCCTGCTCACAGTGTTCAGCTAAACCTACAAGTTAGTGTAGTGAGACCTCTGCACAGTGTTCATCTAAAGCTACAAGTTAGTGGAGTGCGTCCTGCTCACAGTGTTCAGCTAAAACTACAAGTTAATGTGGTGCGTCCACCTCACAGTGTTCAGCTAAACCTAGAAGTTAGTGCGGTGCGTCCTGCTCACAGTGTTCAGCTAAAACTACAAGTTAGTGTGGTGTGTCCACCTCACAGTGTTCAGTTAAACCTACAAGTTAGTGCGGTGCGTCCTGCTCACAGTGTTCAGCTAAAACTACAAGTTAGTGCGGGGCGTCCACCTCACAGTGTTCAGCTAAACCTAGAAGTTAGTGCGGTGCGTCCTGCTCACAGTGTTCAGCTAAACCTACAAGTTAGTGTAGTGAGACCTCTGCACAGTGTTCATCTAAAGCTACAAGTTAGTGCAGTGCGTCCTGCTCACAGTGTTCAGCTAGATCCGTTCCTGTCATCTTCTTACTGACAGGCAGGCTTGTTTTGTTACAGTATTTACAGCTACCTGAAGAAAATTGCTGGTGTTCTTTTGATCCTATTAGTACCACAGTCAGGCAGCTAGACTATTTACAGTTAGTGCAGTGCGTCCTGCTCACAGTGTTCAGCTAAAACTACAAGTTAGTGCTGTGCGTCCTGCTCACAGTGTTCAGCTAAAACTACAAGTTAGTGTGGTGCGTCCACCTCACAGTGTTCAGCTAAAACTACAAGTTAGTGCGGTGCGTCCACCTCACAGTGTTCAGCTAAACCTACAAGTTAGTGTGGTGTGTCCACCTCACAGTGTTCAGCTAAACCTAGAAGTTAGTGTGGTGCGTCCTGCTCACAGTGTTCAGCTAAACCTACAAGTTAGTGCTGTGCGTCCTGCTCACAGTGTTCAGCTAAACCTACAAGTTAGTGTAGTGAGACCTCTGCACAGTGTTCATCTAAAGCTACAAGTTAGTGCAGTGCGTCCTGCTCACAGTGTTCAGCTAAAACTACAAGTTAATGTGGTGCGTCCACCTCACAGTGTTCAGCTAAACCTAGAAGTTAGTGCGGTGCGTCCTGCTCACAGTGTTCAGCTAAAACTACAAGTTAGTGTGGTGTGTCCACCTCACAGTGTTCAGCTAAACCTACAAGTTAGTGCGGTGCGTCCTGCTCACAGTGTTCAGCTAAAACTACAAGTTAGTGCGGTGCATCCACCTCACAGTGTTCAGCTAAACCTAGAAGTTAGTGCGGTGCATCCTGCTCACAGTGTTCAGCTAAACCTACAAGTTAGTGTAGTGAGACCTCTGCACAGTGTTCATCTAAAGCTACAAGTTAGTGCAGTGCGTCCTGCTCACAGTGTTCAGCTAGATCCGTTCCTGTTATCTTCTTACTGACAGGCAGGCTCGTCTTGTTACAGTATTTACAGCTACCTGAAGAAAATTGCTGGTGTTCTTTTGATCCTATTAGTAGCACAGTCAGGCAGCTAGACTATTTACAGTTAGTGCAGTGCGTCCACCTCACAGTGTTCAGCTAAAACTACAAGTTAGTGCGGTGCGTCCTGCTCACAGTGTTCAGCTAAAACTACAAGTTAGTGCAGTGCGTCCTGCTCACAGTGTTCAGCTAAAACTATAAGTTAGTGTGGTGCGTCCACCTCACAGTGTTCAGCTAAACCTAGAAGTTAGTGCAGTGCGTCCTGCTCACAGTGTTCAGCTAAAACTACAAGTTAGTGCTGTGCGTCCTGCTCACAGTGTTCAGCTAAACCTACAAGTTAGTGTAGTGAGACCTCTGCACAGTGTTCATCTAAAGCTACAAGTTAGTGCAGTGCGTCCTGCTCACAGTGTTCAGCTAAAACTACAAGTTAATGTGGTGCGTCCACCTCACAGTGTTCAGCTAAACCTAGAAGTTAGTGCGGTGCGTCCTGCTCACAGTGTTCAGCTAAAACTACAAGTTAGTGTGGTGTGTTCAGCTAAAACTACAAGTTAGTGCGGTGCGTCCACCTCACAGTGTTCAGCTAAACCTAGAAGTTAGTGCGGTGCGTCCTGCTCACAGTGTTCAGCTAAACCTACAAGTTAGTGTAGTGAGACCTCTGCACAGTGTTCATCTAAAGCTACAAGTTAGTGCAGTGCGTCCTGCTCACAATGTTCAGCTAGATCCGTTCCTGTTATCTTCTTACTGACAGGCAGGCTCGTCTTGTTACAGTATTTACAGCTACCTGAAGAAAATTGCTGGTGTTCTTTTGATCCTATTAGTAGCACAGTCAGGCAGCTAGACTATTTACAGTTAGTGCAGTGCGTCCTGCTCACAGTGTTCAGCTAAAACTACAAGTTAGTGGGGTGCGTCCTGCTCACAGTGTTCAGCTAAACCTACAAGTTAGTGGGGTGCGTCCACCTCACAGTGTTCAGCTAAACCTACAAGTTAGTGCTGTGCGTCCTGCTCACAGTGTTCAGCTAAAACTACAAGTTAGTGCAGTGCGTCCACCTCACAGTGTTCAGCTAAACCTAGAAGTTAGTGCGGTGCGTCCTGCTCACAGTGTTCAGCTAAACCTACAAGTTAGTGTAGTGAGACCTCTGCACAGTGTTCATCTAAAGCTACAAGTTAGTGCGGTGCATCCTGCTCACAGTGTTCAGCTAAAACTACAAGTTAGTGTGGTGCGTCCACCTCACAGTGTTCAGCTAAACCTACAAGTTAGTGCGGTGCGTCCTGCTCACAGTGTTCAGCTAAAACTACAAGTTAGTGCGGTGTGTCCACCTCACAGTGTTCAGCTAAACCTAGAAGTTAGTGCGGTGCGTCCTGCTCACAGTGTTCAGCTAAACCTACAAGTTAGTCTAGTGAGACCTCTGCACAGTGTTCATCTAAAGCTACAAGTTAGTGCAGTGCATCCTGCTCACAGTGTTCAGCTAAACCTACAAGTTAGTGCGGTGCATCCTGCTCACAGTGTTCAGCTAAAACTACAAGTTAGTGCAGTGCGTCCTGCTCACAGTGTTCAGCTAAAACTACAAGTTAGTGTGGTGCGTCCACCTCACATTGTTCAGCTAAACCTAGAAGTTAGTTCGGTGCGTCCTGCTCACAGTGTTCAGCTAAAACTACAAGTTAGTGCTGTGCGTCCTGCTCACAGTGTTCAGCTAAACCTACAAGTTAGTGTAGTGAGACCTCTGCACAGTGTTCATCTAAAGCTACAAGTTAGTGCAGTGCGTCCTGCTCACAGTGTTCAGCTAAAACTACAAGTTATGCCCCGTACACACGGTCGGACTTTGTTCGGACATTCCGACAACAAAATCCTAGGATTTTTTCCGACGAATGTTGGCTCAAACTTGTTTTGCCTACACACGGTCGCACAAAGTTGTCGGAATTTCCGATCGCCAAGAACGCGGTGACGTACACCACGTACGACGAGACTAGAAAAGGCCGGTTCAGAACCAAGCGCGGCACCCTTTGGGCTCCTTTTGCTAATCTCGTGTTAGTAAAAGTTTGGTGAGAGATGATTCGTTCTTTTTCAGACTCGTGGCTTTCAGATCGTTTTCTGCCATTCTGTTTGTGCTTGTGGGTTTGTATCTGCTCTTCAGTGCGTGCAGTCAGTTCGTATCAGAGTTTTCTGTGCGATCTTGCCCGCTCGTTGCTGTTTTTCAGGTCGCTCTTCACAGGCCTTGCTGTTCTTCAGTGCGTTCTGTTACTTCGTTCTGAGCAGCCGACCATTTTCTAGCCATGTTTCCTATGCGTACTCCTCGTAGAGTTCGTGCTGTGTGGGGGCTTGGTGTTGGGGTCCTGACCTTGACACAAGTCCAGTCCATGAACAGGGTGGGGAGGAGTTCATGGACCAAGAATTGGTTGCTTCAGCGTGACCAGTTCTGTCATATGCCTTTGCTCCGTGAGATCCGTGAGAATAATCCTGATGATTTCAGGAACTTTCTCAGGATTACGGACCCCGTATTTCACCGTTTGTTGGCTTCGCTGACCCCCTTAATTAGCAGGCAGGATACCTGCATGAGGCAAGCCATCACTCCGGAGCAGAGGTTGGTCGCTACCTTGCGGTATTCGGCCACAGGGAGAAGCCTGAAGGACCTCAAGTTCTCGACAGGCATCTCCCCCCAGGCTTTGGGGATCATTATCCCAGAGACCTGTTCTGCCATCATCCAGGTCCTGCAGAAGGAGTATATGAAGGTAAGATTTTTATCCTTTTATATCACATTTTATTGTATTGAATGTTTGATAATATATTGTATTTCTTCCCTCATTCCCTAATTACCATGATTGTAATATGCTGTGAATGTCCCCTTTGTTCTCATGCATGCTGGATTTTTAGGTAATTATTATTTTATGTCCTTCATACATATTTGCCCTTCAATAACCTCCCCAGCATGGTCTTTCCTGGCCTATATTCACCTCATGTAGTCACTTAACAATGTATTTTATCAGCTCCATAGTAGTGCTTTACCCCAAACACCCCCTAAAATGTTTGGAAATGTTATTTTTGATTTAAATTCAAGCAGAGTGCCAGAGGCTTTTTTTTGTGGTGTCCCCAAATTTTTTGTAACCCTCCCTCCCCCAACTGCTAAGTCAGCTGATCCCAATTCTCTATCCTCAATCATCTATCTGGTGACTTTGCCAAACCCATACACACTATACCCACCTCTTTACTGGTCAGATTTATTAATGAATTCCCCAAAGCATGTAGTGCAAGGGCCTGCCTGTATACTTTCCAATGGTACAGTTTAAAGTTTTTGTATCCTATTATTATCTTGATAGGTAATAGCAGAATGTTCAAATGTCCTCAAATGTGTACAGTGTGTATTTATATCTTTGTATTATGACACTTCTTACCTGTCCAGTGGTCTGCCAATAGTGTAACTAAGGAGGGGCTGTTCCAAGTAATACCCTGTATTTAGGCATTCATCTATCAATGAAGTGAAGAGGGTTACCTGTCCAAGAGTCCCCCCCCTATAATGTTAGAAATGGCCCATGAGAGGGGGGGAGGGGGAATATGATAGGTGTACCTTATATTTTGTTGTTGTTAAATTCCCCTTAGTAAATGCTATCTGGAGGTTGCCCCATAATGTTTGTGTATAATCTGCTTGCCATGTATCTTTGAAAAAATAGTAATGTTTATTGTTTTTTCCTCAACAGTTTCCTTCAACGCCACAGGAATGGCAGACTGTGGCCTTCCACTTTGCCCAGCGGTGGGACTTTCCTAACTACGGAGGGGCAATTGATGGGAAACACGTCCACATCATCCCACCACCCAACTCGTGGTCGTACTATTTCACCTATAAGGGGTTCAATAGTATTGTGATGTTGGCGGTGGTGTCGGCTAATTACGAGTTCTTGTATGTGGACGTGGGGAAGAATGGCCGGATGTCCGATGGTGGAGTGATCGCCCAGACGGAGTTCTACAGGCGTCTCCAGAATGGCAGCTTGGACTTGCCACCTCCAGAGGACAATGTTGAAGGTCTCCCATTTATGTTCGTTGCTGATGAAGCATTTGCGCTGGGGGACCACCTGATGCGGCCATTCCCGATGAGGACCCTCACCCCGGAACAGAGGGTTTTTAATTACCGGCTGGCCAGAGCCCAAAGAGTGGTGGAGAACACATTTGGAATCCTGGCCAGCCGGTTCCGATTATTTCTGACACCCATCCATATGGCGGAGTATAACCTGAAGCATATAATACTTGCCTGCTGTGTTCTCCATAATTTTTTAAGAAAACATTCAGCCAACTATGCTGGCTCAGTTGGGCCTGAGGCTGGAATCCCAAATCCATCAACACTGACGCCGCTTGAAAGTGGCCGTCCCGGCTTGCCCTCCCTGAATGCCCGTGATGTCCGGTTACGCTACCCGGAGTTCTTTGCGGGTAGGGGGGCTATCAATATGCCAGACAATCTGTGACACCTTTTTCAAATAAAAAACAACCAAAAGAAATTCCTTGTGGACATTTACTGCTTGTGTTTGTTTTAGCTGACCCTGACAGAAATGTGTTGAGTGCAGAAAATGTCGTGATTGGGTAACCTTATAAAAAACAGTGTTGGCTGGTACTTCCTAAATGCAAAAACACATTTCACTACAAGTGCACTTGCAACTGCACTGAACCTGCACTTGTAGTGCAAAGTGTATTTGCCCTTAGGAAATAACCCCCATTTTTGCATAAAACAGTAATTACATCACCCTAAAAGTGTTGTAGTGTTGAGACAATAATCCACACATTCTTGAGTAAGGCACTTTTTTATACCTGCACAATCACATGTGCATTTCCCAAAGGTTTTTAAAACAAACCAACATGTTTGTTGTATAACAATGTTTGCAGTAGCATTATCAAAAATCGAAATATCCATTTCAGATAAAACAGGCCTGTGTAAAACCAACAAGAAAGCCAAAAAACTTGAACTTACAAAGTTCACATATGGTAAAACCTGAAGGCTATATCAGACTTCAGTATTTAGGAACTGGGTTTGATATAGCGTTCAGATGGGGGGAAATCACCCCTGGAAAAGCCAAATTTGGAAGATGCACACCAATTTACGAATGTCAACATGTGCTATCTGCAATCAGGGGGGATCAAGGGACGTGTTTTGGGGGAGCAAGCCCTTCCTCAACGCTACTTTATAATTGAGGAAGGGGTTGCACCCCCAAAACGCGTCCATTGATCTCCCGTGATGGCAGATAGCACATGTTGGCACACTGTGTGCATCCTCCAAATTTGGCTTTTCTAACCATTGAAAAAATTTTCGTACGATAAAACAGGTGATTTTGTGGGGTTTAAATTCGCCCCAAAACATCAATGATGTTATTATTTTTTTTAATAACATCACTGATTTGTTGCTGGATGTTTTGCAATTGGAGATTACACCCCATGATCTCCCCGATCAGTATCTGGGCACTTTCAGATGTAAAGCGTTCTGGATCACGATCACCTAAAAAGAGATAAAGAACAAAAAAAAGGTCTCAAAAATCTGCCACCATCCATCTCTTTTACCTGAGCCTGTGGTCGCAGACACTCACCTGTTGTGGTGCCAATCTCCACCACATCTTCTTCTTCCTCCTGCTCAGCTTCTTGGGTTGGTATTTCCCCTTCTTCCAGAGGGGGGGGTCTCTGGTCTCCTGGGATGAGGGGTATCCGAGTCTTTTCTCCCCTATGTAAAACAAAAATGGTATAATTAGCACACAGATATTTGATGGCAGAACTAGAAATAGGAAACATTGCTTGGAAGTAGGGTACAATTGTCTATTTTAGCCGAGTTCCAAGATGTATATTTTTTATTGCCCTTTGTCAAGCTGCAATACTTTACCTGTTTAGTACAAGCTTCACAGATGTAGCCCCCCCTATAGTATACACTGGAGCACCTGTGTGGCCCCCCCTAATAAAAATGGTGTTCTTGTGTCCCACACTAGTGCTCCAGTGTCCAGATGTGAAAACAGCTGCTCAGTGTCCTCTCCTTACACACAATCTAGTTTGCATTTCATTCTAGTAACAAACCCATCTACACAAACAAATATTTGGCATCCAAGTAGGCCCCCAAAAATGTGTGAAAATGCATATGGCCTAAACAATGGTGTTCTAGAGGCCGAAAGAAAAATGTTTGATACGAACGAATAATGGGCCCATGAACATTAAAGTTGACCTTTTTAAACGTTACAATTAATAATAGCATATGGAGCAGAACGAACGTAATAAAGACAGAAAGAATAGGAACACAGCACAACTACTTACTTTTTTGCAGCACTCTCCGGATCTTTCGGTACTGCTCTGGCTCTCTCAACTTCAGGTCCGACCACCGCTTCCTGAGCTGATCTTTAGATCTTCGTACCCCGAAATTCCTCTCAAGACTCCTGACCACTTTCGCCATGATCTTGGCCTTTCAGATGTTGGGGTTGGGGTAAGGCCCATATTTTCCGTCATAGTCGGACTTCCTCATGATGTCGACCATCTCCAACATCTCCCCAAACGACATATTTGTGGCCTTAAAACGTCTCCTTCTGGATCGGGACGTGCCTGGATCCGGGCTTTCCTCCTCCTCCTCCTCGTTGCTAGAATTAGCACGCACCTGTTGTAACTCCACCATGTGCTCTTCACCCACTGCGCCGAACAAAAAGGGGCGGGGAATACACTAGAAAGAACGTCAGGGGTGGGCGGAGTTACACGCATGCGCAGTGTGTATAAAGTGTAACACGCGTGCGTATTACGTACGATCTGTGAGCGGAGGAAGGAGCATTGGACGTGCCGATCGTAATAACGAAGGTAAGAGACAAACTTGTGCCTATACTGCTTTTAGATTGAGGCCTATATTGTAACAAGATTAGGAGAGTTTTGTCTGACATTAGGCTTTGTCTTGTGTTGTGTCTTGCAGTGAACATGGATATCTTAATGGAAGACAATGACTTCATGTCAGTATTCATAGAGATGCTAAGTGAGCTGCCCTGTCTGTGGGAGATATTAATTAGTTGCCTGAGGAGCACATATCTAAGGGAACGCAAGAAAGTCCAGGATTCACAGAGACCCGGAGCAGCAGATGACATCTATGTCCCCAGGATGTTGTACTACGACAGGCTGCACTTTCTGGCAGGCCAGACTGAACCCAGGCCATCCCTCTCCAGTCTTCCTTCCACGCTTCCTTCCCCCCGGCTGAGGCTTCTGACGCCCAACCTGGGCCTTCCAGGCCACATGTGGAGGAGCCCAGATTGAGCCAGGTATAGCATTCCTCTAAATATTTCTGCATGTACAATCAATGATGTTAACTAGATGTTAGTTGGGAGTACTAATTTAGGATTGTGATTGATGATGCAAAAACTAAAACTATGTCCCTTTTTCATACACAGGGAAGTCTCAGCCAGGAGGTGGCCGGGCCGAGCCGGCTGGCTGATATCAAGGTCCCTCCACCCCTCCTGAAAAGAGAAAGTGGCAGTAGGAGGAGTACCCTAGAGGAGGCTGCTATAGCATTCTTTTGGAGGGCTACAGAGGTCCTGGGAGTACCCCACACCATGCAGGAGAACATTGCTGCCTTCATAGCCTATAAAATGCAGAGGATGGAGGAGGGCCAAAAAGTCTTGTGTGAGGCCCTCATATCGGAGGCTCTGGAGAAAGGTATGAGGGGCCAAATTACACCTCACACACATCTTTGGGATGGTCCTCCTCCTCCTCCTGCAGGTCCTCCTCCTCCTCCTCCCTCTCCTCCAGGTCCCCCCAGTCCTCCTCCAGGTCCCCCCAGTCCTCCTCCTCCTCCAGGTCCTACTCCTCCTCCTGCCACATCTCCAACTGCACAGCCACAGCCCGGAATGAAGCGTGGAAGGAAGACCAGACAGTGATTGCCCTCGGTTCAGTCTGGTCGGCCAAAAGATGCAGCCTCTTGTGGTACCACAGCCTGGGGACACACATGTCATCTGCTGCTTTCCAGATCTCTGCGAATCCCGGACCAGACTGCACTCCCTTACATATGGACTCCTCAGGCCTTCAATTTTGATGTTGAAGAATTGATGTCTGCCGTGGGGGTCCCAGGCTTCACTAATTTCTCCTGTTGATCCAGTGTTGCCTTCCTCTTTGTTTGGTTCTGAGCCCTTAATAAAGGATTTTTGTTTTGAATTATACTCTCCTATGTGTTTTACTTCAAAAAGGACAGTTTGTTTGTGAGGATTCAGGTACATTTCAAATATACAATGTGAAATGAACAAGGGACACCAACACCAAACAATCTCCTTGAGATTAAATAATAAAAGATATCAATGGTGTTGGGGTAACTTGACACACAAAACACACCCAAAAATATTCTGGAGTAAAAATAAAAATAACATTGAACAAAGATCAGCCTTGAAAAAAATCCAAACATTAAAGAAAAAAAAAGGCTTAAAATCCAAAATAAAAAAAAATTTAAAAATATAAAACTGTCAGATGTGACAACTAATAACAATATATTCAGGGAATCCCACTAAAAAAACACAAATAAAAGTTTGTGTGAATATGAGCAGCAAAACGACTTAATTCTTGTCACATTATAAAGAAGAAGAGAGTTGCGCTGTATTAAACCATTTTTAACATTGCAGCGTGACGAAAGTGCTGTATCCATTGCGAACGCTAAGTTTACCAGAACGAGCTGTCCCGTGTCGGAATTTCTTCTGAGCATGCGTGGCACTTTGTGAGTCGGAACAGGCCACACACGGTCGGAATTGACGCGATCGGATTTTGTTGTCGGAAAATTTTATCTCCTGCTGTCCAACTTTGTGTGTCGAAAAATCCGATGGAAAATGTCCGATGGCGCCCACACATGGTCGGAATTTACGACAACACGCTCCGATCGGACATTGTCCATCGGAAAATCCGACCGTGTGTACGGGGCATTAGTGTGGTGCGTCCACCTCACAGTGTTCAGCTAAACCTAGAAGTTAGTGCGGTGTGTCCTGCTCACAGTGTTCAGCTAAAACTACAAGTTAGTGTGGTGTGTCCACCTCACAGTGTTCAGCTAAACCTACAAGTTAGTGCGGTGCGTCCTGCTCACAGTGTTCAGCTAAAACTACAAGTTAGTGTGGTGCGTCCACCTCACAGTGTTCAGCTAAACCTAGAAGTTAGTGCTGTGCGTCCTGCTCACAGTGTTCAGCTAAACCTACAAGTTAGTGTAGTGAGACCTCTGCACAGTGTTCATCTAAAGCTACAAGTTAGTGCAGTGCGTCCTGCTCACAGTGTTCAGCTAGATCCGTTCCTGTTATCTTCTTACTGACAGGCAGGCTTGTCTTGTTACAGTATTTACAGCTACCTTAAGAAAATTGCTGGTGTTCTTTTGATCCTATTAGTACCACAGTCAGGCAGCTAGACTATTTACAGTTAGTGCAGTGTGTCCTGCTCACAGTGTTCAGCTAAAACTACAAGTTAGTGGGGTGCGTCCTGCTCACGGTGTTCAGCTAAACCTACAAGTTAGTGGGGTGCGTCCACCTCACAGTGTTCAGCTAAACCTACAAGTTAGTGCGGTGCGTCCTGCTCACAGTGTTCAGCTAAAACTACAAGTTAGTGCTGTGCGTCCTGCTCACAGTGTTCAGCTAAAACTACAAGTTAGTGTGGTGCGTCCACCTCACAGTGTTCAGCTAAAACTACAAGTTAGTGCGGTGCGTCCACCTCACAGTGTTCAGCTAAACCTACAAGTTAGTGTGGTGCGTCCTGCTCACAGTGTTCAGCTAAAACTACAAGTTAGTGTGGTGCGTCCTCCTCACAGTGTCCAGCTAAACCTACAAGTTATTTTTTGCGAGCTCTGCACAGTGTTCAGCTAAAGCTACCTGTAGAAGGTTGGTGGTGTTTTCCTGATCCTATCACTACCGCAGGCAGCTAAAAAAGCTACAAGTTAGTTTTTTGCGAGCTCTGCACAGTGTTCAGCTAAAGCTACCTGTAGAAGGTTGGTGGTGTTCTCATACTACAGGCAGGCAGTTGATTTTGCTAGCTGCAGTATCAGTACATATATATATATATCCCAGCTTAGTGCAGCTACAGGCCATTAGTATGTCTGGAAGGCCAAGAAGGAGAGGCAGACAGTCACAAGCCAATAAGAGAGGGCAAGCAGGCTCTGTGTCTAGTGCTGGTCGTGGAGACGGTGCATCCTCATCAGCACGTGGCCGTGGGACACGCTTGGCCTTTTTTTCGGCAGCTGGCCGTGTTGAGCCGCAACATGCGGAAGACTTGGTTGAGTGGATGACCAAGCCGTCCTCATCCTCCTCATCCTCTCTCACCCATGCCCAGGGTACTTTGTCTGGCAAAGCAGCAGCCTCTTCCCTTGGCTCAATGTCATCAGTGACTCCTTCCCTAGCCCCACCATGTCCTCCTGAGGAGTCCCTCGAACTGTTTGACCACAGTGTTGAGTACATGCTCCAGGAGGATGGCCAGCGTTTGGAAGGCTCTGATGATGATACTGAGCTCGATGAAGGCAGTAACGTGAGCACGGACTGAGGGGGTGCCCAAGAAGGACAGCAGTCTGGCAGTCATGCTCCCCCTGCTGCAGCATACTGCCAGGTTTGCTCCAGTGATGAGGAGGGAGGGGATGATGAGGTCACTGACTCAACGTGGGTGCCTGATAGGAGAGAGGAGGAGGAGGAGGTACATCACTAACGAGGCAGGATGCCCTCCAGGGGCCAGCCTAAGGGCAGCACCTTGACTGCATCACACCCCAAAGCTCCACATGTGCAGGGCGCTGGAGTCTCTGCGCGTTATTCAAAAAGTTCTTTGGTGTGGGCCTTTTTTGAGATGAGTGCATCAGATCGCACCGCTGCTATTTGCAACACATGTCTCAAGCGTATCTCGCGTGGCCAAAACATCTCCCACTTGGGTACCACATGCTTGACCAGACATATGTTGACCTGCCATGCAGTTCGTTGGCAAGCGTATCTAAAAGACTCACACCAAAGAACAAAGAGGACCTCTTCTTGCTCCTCATCAGCTGAGATCTCCAACCCCACTATACCTTCAGTCCTCTCTGAGACCTGCACTGAGAGGAATGAAGGTGTAGAATTAGGTGTTTCACAGCCAAGTACTTGTGGGCAATCTGCTTTTGGTACACCGACGTCAGATTGTACAAGGCAAATTTCCCTGCCCCAGCTGCTGCACCACCGAAAGAAGTTTGCTCCCAGCCATCCACATGCCCAGCGGTTGAATGCTAGCTTGGCAAAATTGCTAGCACTTCAACTGCTACCTTTTCAGTTGGTAGACTCTGCCCCCTTCCGTGAGTTTGTGGAATGTGTGGTTCCTCAGTGGCAGGTATCCAAACGCCACTTTTTCTCACGGAAGGCAATTCCGGCTCCCTACCGGCATGTGGAAGGCAATGTCCATGCCTCGCTGGACAGGGCGGTCAGTGGTAAGGTGCATATTACCGCTGACTCATGGTCCAGCAGGCATGGACAGGGACGTTATCTAAGTTTCATGGCGCATTGGGTGACTCTGCTAGCAGCTGGGAAGGATGCAGGACAAGGTGCAGTAGTGTTGGAGGTTGTTCCGCCATCACGCCTCCAAAATGCTAATGATTGTGACACACCTCTCTTCTCCACCCCCTCCTCTTCTTCTTCCTCCATGGCCTCTTCCTGTGCTTTGTCCTCGGAACCAGCGGTGCTCCGTAGCCGTTCAAGGGGCTACGCAAGTACGCAGGCCAAAAGATGCCATGCGGTGCTTGAGCTGGTGTGCTTGGGGGACAGGAGCCACACTGGGGCAGAGGTTCTGTCAGCTCTGCAGGGGCAGGTTCAGAGGTGGTTGATGCCACGCCAACTTAAGGCAGGAATGGTGGTTTGCGACAATGGCACCAACCTCCTCTCCGCCCTCCGACAGGGACAAATGACCCATGTGCCCTGTTTTGCTCACGTCCTTAACTTGGTGGTGCAGCGGTTCTTGGGCAGGTACCTGGGCTTACAGGATGTCCTGAGGCAGGCCAGGAAAGTATGTGTGCATTTCCGCCGGTCATATAATGCCAGTGCTCGGCTGACGGACCTCCAAAAGGAGTTTAACCTGCCCAAGACCCGCATAATCTGTGACATGCCCACCAGGTGGAACTCAACGTTGGCCATGCTGCAGCAGCTGCACACACAGCAGAGGGCCATCAATGAGTACCTGTGCGACTATGGCACCAGGACAGGGTCAGGGGAGCTTGTTTTTTTTTCCCCAAGCCAGTGGGCCATGATCAGGGATGCATGCACTGTCCTGTCACCATTTGAGGAGGCCACGAGGATGGTGAGCAGTGACAGTGCATGCATCAGTGACACTGTCCCCCTTGTCCACCTGTTGGAGCACACGCTGCATGGAATAATGGACAGGGCACTTGAGGCAGAACAGAGGCAGGAAGAGGAGGACTTCCTTAGCTCTCAAGGCCCCCTTTATCCAGACAGTGTTCCTGCGTGCCCGCCGATCACACAGGAAGAGGAGGAGGAGGAGGAAGATTGTGTCAGTATGGAGGTGGAGCCTGGCACTCAGCATCAGCAGCAGTCTTTAAGGCATCAGTCCCAAGAAACATATGGACTTGTACGTGGCTGGAAGGAGGTGGCTGCGGATCATGTCGTCCTTAGTGAACCAGAGGACTCCGGACCGAATGCCTCAGCAAACCTGCATGGCCTCCCTGATCCTGCAAAGCCTGCGTAATGATCCTCGTATTTGTGGTATCAAGGAGAGGACCAATACTGGCTGGCAACCCTCCTTGATCCACGTTACAAGGGTAAGGTTGCGGACCTTATCTTGCCATCGCAGAGGGAGCAGAGGATGAAACATCTTCAGGAGGCCTTGCAGAAAGGTCTGTGCAACGCGTTCCCAGAGACTGGGAGGTTACAAACTCCTGTTTCTGGACAACTTGTTGCTGAGGCTTCGGTCAGTCAAAGAAGGAGCGGTGGAGAAGGTGGCCGTCTGACCGATGCGTTCAGACAATTTTTTGGTCCGCAGCCCCAAGGTCTGATCGGTTCCAACAACCATCGCCAGCGTCTGTTTTACATGGTGCAGGAATACCTAGGGGCAAGATCTGACTTGGACACCTTTCCCACCGAAAATCCTCTGGGTTACTGGGTCTTGAGGATGGATCACTGGCCAGAGCTTGCACAGTATGCAATTGAGCTACTGGCCTGTCCTGCATCCAGCGTTCTTTCGGAACGCACATTCAGTGCAGCTGGAGGCTTTGTAACCGATCACAGGGTGCGTCTGTCCACCGACTCGGTCGATCGACTGACCTTCATAAAAATGAATCAGTCTTGGATCACCACCAGCTACCAAGCACCTGATGCTGATGTAACCGAATAATTTTTTTTGAAATCTCAGATCCCTTCAAAGACTGCCTATGCTGATGCTGAGTGCCTATCCCTGAGTAATTATCCTCTTCCTCCTCAATCATCATGCTGATAGCTTGTAAGAACATTTTTGGTTCTGGGCGCCACCACCAGTGCCTAAGGCCCAATTTTTCAGCCCCTGTTTAACAGGGGCGTGTAATTACAATTTTTGATGCAATACTTTGCAGCAGGGCTCATTTCTGCGTTACAACTAGAGTATCTGTGAGGGGTTGCAGTGTTGTGGCACCAGCACCAGTGCCTAAGGCCCAATTTTTCAGCCCCTATTTAACAGGGGCGTGTAATTACAATTTTTGATGCAATACTTTGCAGCAGGGCTCATTTCTGCGTTCCAACTAGAGTATCTGTGAGGGTTTGCAGTGTTGTGGCACCAGCACCAGTGCCTAAGGCCCAATTTTTCAGCCCCTGTTTAACAAGAGCGAGTGAGGACTTACAGTGTTGTGGCACCACCACCACCACCACCAAAGGCCCAATTTTTCTGCCCTTGTTCAACAGGGGCATGTAATTACAATTCTTGATCTAATATTTCACAGCAGGGCCCTGTGAGGGTTTACAGTGTTGTGGCCACAACAACACCTAAGGCCCAAATTTCTGCTGAGTATATAGGGCAGGCCCCTACTTTCAAACATCTAACTTACAAACGACTCCTACTTGCAAACGGAAGGAGACAACAGGAAGTGAGATGAAATCTACCCCTAGGAAGGGAAATTCTCTCCTGTAAGAGTTAATATGGGAAAAACATTTCTCCTTTCCACTGATGCTTTCCAATCCTTGTTCCACAAAAACCCCAAATTTTCAAAAAACATTTGTCATTGGGACAAAAAGTGAGGTGAAATCTTCTGAAGAGGAGGAAAGACAGCAAAACAAATGTCACAGGGGTGATAACCCTTCCCTATGTTTTCCAAAAAGCTTAAAAAAGATTTTTTGGCTGGAGCTAAACACGTTAAAAATGTACCCGTTAAAAATTACAAACAGATTCTACTTAACAACAAACCTACAGTCCCTGTCTTGTTTGCACCGCCTGTATACTGCTGTTCAGAGTATATAGGGCCTGGTGGCCCCACACCTTTCCTTATTTTAATTTGGGTGCGGGGTTCCCCTTAATATCCATACAAGACCCAAAGGGCCTGGTAATGGACTGGGGGGTACCCATGCCGTTTGTCTCACTGATTTTCATCCATATTGCCAGGACCCGACATTACATTAAACCCGCAAGCTGTTTTAAATGAGATTTTTTCCTTTAAAAATTACATTTTGTGCAGGGACTGTTCTAAACACGGGAAACATGCGCCACTTTACAGGCATACTATAGACACACCCCAGGTACGATATTTAAAGGAATATTTCACTTTTTTTTTTTTTTTACTTTAAGCATCATTAAAATCACTGCTCCCAAAAAAACGGCCGTTTTTAAAAGTTCTTTTTGCATTGATACATGTTCCCTGGGGTAGGACCCGGGTCCCCAAACCCTTTTTAGGACAATACCATGCAAATTAGCCTTTAAAATGAGCACTTTTGATTTCGAACGTTCGAGTCCCATAGACGTCAATGGGGTTCTAACGTTCGTGCAAATTTTCGGTCCGTTCGCAGGTTCTGGTGCGAACCGAACCGGGGGGTGTTCGGCTCATCCCTATTCACTACCTCACTGTACCCACTTCAAACCATTCCATTGTTCCTTTGGCACAAGCACATTCAAACACTTTGGTGTGGGAAATGACCCAATATAGCATTGGCGAAATTGCATCTCTCAGTGAAAAAGGGTGGGGCTAATCTTCCAAAAATTCCATGTAATTTATTATGCTTATTTCATATTAGCTTAGATTGGATATCAGAAGCCTCTGAATACTATATCTTTTACCTAGAATCTCAGATGGGACATCCCTAAAACATGGTTACTGTACTACATAGTAGGCTGAGTTTGCTACCACAACCTCTTCAACATTACCTTTTACTTTGTGATACCATGAGAGTCTGGAAAGAAATCCAAAATGACTCGGCCTCTCCCCATTTGTTTCTATCTACCTACTCACGGAAACCCAATGTTTCCACAGGCCAGACAACATGGAACCTTCCACCTACTCCTAGCCAAAGGGCTAACCAGGGCTAGCACTAAAGGGCTAACCAGAGCTGCATCTATGACATGTCCTCAGTAGCCATACAGCCATTTTCTACTTTATCCAAGAAGTATTACCTGCCCATACACCACTCTTTTTATGCTCAGCAGCTGGTGGACTATGTTTCTAGTGTCTGTCCTCCAAAACCTCTGAGATTTCAGGCCTCCTTCGTTGATACTTTAATTCAACGACAGCAATATACGGTATCAGATATCTACTGACCGCTGAACTTTAAATTATCAAAACTACTCCAACACACTTCAGTAAGCTCTTGGGGCAAGGATATTCAGTCATCAAGAATTGTGGATATCATCTTGGCGGGATACAACAAAAGTCGATCATTGGACAAGATGGAGACATGGTGTGAAGTGCAATTTAGGCTTCTACATGGACTCTATGTTTCCTTTCTTTCTTTTGCAGGCTCTACCCATTGTCATCACTGTCCTCTGTAACATGGTGGCCGCCCAACAATTTCTCCCTGGTTCTGGACGTGTCCAGTCATATCTGTATTCTGGGACCAGGTTCTAACCTTCACACATGCTGTCACAGTCTATGCATGTGGAAAGACCCTCTAGTCCTGCTCTTTTGAGGTGGCACCACAACATCATCATTGCAGAGTTCCTCTCACTGCAAAACCCTTTCAGAGTGCACAATGGACAATGATTAGCATGCTCATGGCAAGGAGAGCGATCCTAAAGAAATGGCTTTCTTCAACACCCCTTACAGTCTCTAATGTCAAAAAGGAACTAACGCTGCTATAACGCTGTATAAAGAGAGGCTAAACATGGAATCTTCCCCGGACTCCTCTTCTAAGCATTTTTATGCTAAGTGGTAGGCCCTTATTAACCCCCCTGGCTGTTTTCCAAGGTGTGGCTCGGGGTGAGATTTCAGCACCATTAGCGGTAACCCTGAGCCACACTCGGGATCGCATCGCTGGATCCTGGAAGAGGTTACTTAACTTGGCCCCCGGGATCCCACAATGTACTCCCGCTGTGTACGGTGGCCGGATCTTCCGCCCGATGCACTGTGTGCCCTGTGTGCCCTGGCTTCCATTCCCTGTGAGCGTCGCGACGCAGGGGGGTGGAACCAGATTCAAAATGTATAAAGCACAAACACACTGATACATTGTAATCCTATTGGATTACATTACTAAATAAAATAAAATTGACCTTAGTTTGACCCCCAGTGCTTTGTCCAGTGCCCCTGCCTGCAGTTTTACTGTACTTTCTATCTGGAAACTGCAGAGCGACCATGGCATCAAAAAAAGTGCCTCTACTTCAAAATTGACATATGACCTGCTGGAAAACAACGACAGTGATACAGAATTGCTGTGAGTGATAGCGATTCTTGGGGAAAGTCGTCATCAGGCACAGAAAGCAATTACCAACCCTCTACTCCAATCCCTACACTGGCTCCCAATCACCCAGCGAATTAAATTCAAAATACTAACCACAACATACAAAGCCATTCACAACTATGCCCCGAGCTACATCACTAATCTTGTCTCCAAATATGATCCAAATCGACCTCTCCGCTCCTCTCAAGACCTCCTGCTTTCAAGCTCTCTCATCTCCTCCTCCCATGCTCATCTCCAGGATTTCTCCAGAGCCTCTCCCATCCTCTGGAACTCGCTACCTCCATCTATCCGGCTATCCCCTACTCTTGCTACCTTCAGGCGATCCCTGAAATCTCATCTCTTCAGGAAAGTCTATCACGTCTCCAACTAATCTCCTACCCCTTCCACCAGCTCATTCCCCACAGTTACAAACTTTTGTACCACCTGCCCCACCCTATTAGATTGTAAGCTCTTCTGAGCAGGGCCCTCTTAATCCTCTTGTATTTTATTGTATTATAACTGTATTGTCTCCCTTTTATATTGTAAAGCGCAGCGTAAACTGTTGGTGCTATATAAATCCTGAATAATAATAATAATAATAATAATTTCAGCGATGATCCTGCGACTGTGCCCAGTGATGTGCGGACTTGGTGCTTGATTGACTGCGGTATGGAGCATGCAGCGCCCCCAAGATTCCTGTTTACCGGAGCACCCGGTATCAAAGTGGAGGTTGAAGATGACAGCCCCTTGGGATACCTCCAACTCTTTTTGACTGATGAGGTTATAGAAAAAATTGTTACGGAGACAAATCGGTACCAGGAGCAACAAGCTGCTATACCTCAGAGGTTTTCAAGGAGCAGAAAGTGGGAACCAGTGACAAAAGAGGACATCTGGAAGTTTCTGGGCCTAATTATTCTTCAGGGAGTGGTGGGGAAACCACTGCAGAAGTGGTACTGGACAACCAACAAATTACTAGCCACTCCTTTTTTTGGCACCATCATGTCAGAGTACAAATTTTCTCTCATAATGAAATATCTGCACATTCGAAATAATGAAGAATTTGATGAGACTCCTCATCCAGCTCCAAAACTGAAAAAGATTTGGGAGGTATATCAAATTATTCAGAAAATTTCCAGCAAACCTATGTACCAGATAGAGACGTCAGTATTGACGAAAGTCTAATGGCCTACAAAGGAAGACTTAGCTGGATACAGTACATCGCGTCTAAGAGAGCACGATTTGGCATAAAATCATTCATGCTCTGTGAAGCCAGCACTGGTTGCATATGGAATTCGGTCCATTACACCAGGAAAGGGAGCAAATTCAACGAAAGATTTAGTAATTATGGAATGGCAACCGCTTCCGTTCTTACTTTGATTGAGCCATTGCTGAATCAGGGCTACTGTGTAATCACAGATAATTTTTACACTTCTCCAGACCTCTATTTCCCTGTACACATGATCGGACATTGATCGGACATTCCGACAACAAAATCCATGGATTTTTTTTTTTCGACGGATGTTGGCTAACACTTGTCTTGCATACACACGGTTGCACAAAGTTGTCGGAAAATCCGATTGTTCTGCACGCGGTGACGTAAAACACGTACGTCAGGACTATAAACGGGGTGGTAGCCAATAGCTTTCATCTCTTAATTTATTCTGAGCATGCATGGCACTTTGTGCATCGGATTTGTGTACACACAATCGGAATTTAACTGATCGGATTTTGTTGTCAGAAAATTTTATATCCTGCTCTCAAACTTTGTGTGTTGGAAATTGCAAAGGAAAAAGTTTGATGGAGCCCACACACGATCAGAATTTCCGACAACACAATCCGATGGCACTTTTTCCGTCAGAAAATCCGACCGTGGGGGGCGCAGCTAGCCGTGGAGCGGGATGGCAGCTTGATTCCCGAGCTCTGTTCCATAGCAGGGATATCCAGCGACAAGCAGCAACAAGTTTCTCCCCTTTCCCTGAGAAACCAAGGGGAGAACAGCGAGACACGAACCGGCATGTCAAGGAGGCGTAATCCGCCGCCACAACCGCGCTGCTTAATTGAGTATTTCGGCCCCATGGAACAACGCTCCAGACAAGATGGTGCCGGCCTCAGCCCGCCCACAGGATATCAGCATGGCCGCATGAATAACACACAGCCACCCCATCAGGATGGTGCAGAGCTGCTGGGGATGAGAGAAACAGAGGATATGGACAGTCTCCCTCCTCCAATGCCAGAACCAGCAGAAACACAGCATGACAGAGGTAAGAGGCTTGCCTCGTCCCCATGCAACTCCCCTGACAAAACCCCTCAGGCTAAAAAGCACAATGCCTCAGGATCCACCTCTCACAGCCCTGCACATATATCTACACTAGCAAATATACCTGTGACTGACAACCCAGTGTCTGAAAGCATGCTGAAATCAATGTTGCTTACCCTGCAAAAAGATCTACACAGGGAACTGTAGATATCCCTCTCCCAGGTACATGACAGGCTTGACTGCCTAGAAGAGAGAGCAGACATGGCAGAGGAACACATATCTAAAATGGGCAAAGCTCACAATGAGCTTCTTGATGCACACGATCATCACTCAGAGGAGATCCAAAAGATCAAATTGAAACTGGCAGACCTCGAAGACAGGGCCAGAAGAAACAACATATAATTTAGAGGGATCCCTGTGTCAGTGTCACCCAATGAGCTAAAAAAAATCTACAGCAGCTCTTTAACACCTTGCTCCCCAATCTCTCTCCACACGACTTGCTCATCGACCGAGCACATAAGATTGCAAAACCAGATCACCTTCCAGCGGAGACGCCTAGAGATGTTCTGGCCAGAATCCATTTTTTCCACGTAAAGGAACAGATCCTGTACACGGCTAGGAATCTCAGACCCCTACCAGTGCTCTACTCTAAAATATTGCTGTTTGTAGACCTCTCACCAGCTACAATGGAATTACGCAGGGCATACGCACCAGTAACCTCAATTTTACAGGAAAACAAAATCACCTACTGATGGGGATACCCCACTAAGCTCCTGGTTACTTACCAGCAAAAAATTGTCCCAATCTTATCTCCTAAAGATGGCTACAAAAAATTGACTAACTGGGGCCTATTACCCATTCCTGTGGCCCCTCATCGGTCACGCAATCAGGATGCCTTTTCATCTCCTCCTCCTCAACATCAACTGAAAAAGGTGGATAAAACCTAACAAATAATGGCAAAAAACAAGTAAAAATTCGCGCTGAACTGAAAAAAGCAAGCGGCCAGCAAAGTTCGTAGATAACAAACAAAAAAGTCACATGCATATAAATTATTGCGGCGCTGAAAAGTTCAAAAATGAAATTGAAGAGTGGGAGGAATCCACTCTTCTGTTTTAAGCTTCAACTGTAAGTTACTACAATAAACGTTTTTTATCTATCATTACGGGCTTCACTATGGGTCCTTCATTTTCTTTTCTCGGATATATGATGACTACATGCCTGAATGCCTAATTCTGAAGTGACCATTGGGAGAAGTTTATATGTGAAGGAAATCCCACAGATGTTGTGGTCTGACGAGGGGTTCCAGTGGGCTGGATTTGCTGGATGCTTTTGAGTATTTATCATCTATGCCTAATCCTTAATACCTTCTGGTAAGCAGACTACATTACCACGTGGTGACGAGTGACTCTTTCTACATCTGCACAATATATTTGGTGATTGGATTCCTCCCACTCTTCAATTTCATTTTTGAACTTTTCAGCGCTGCAATAATTTATATGCATAAAACCTAACAAATACCCTAAGGTTACTCGTCCCCAGCTTAGAAATATCCCGCTAGGGCGAACTATTCGAATTCCACTTCTCCATTCTACAGTGTGCTGAGCACACTCAGTTAAACGTTCCATTACAATACCTCACACAAAATGTACTCTGTGAAGTTTCTTTACTGTTTTTCATAGTTCATCTCTGATAGTGTGGAGTGTTCTTGCCGAACATTGATAATCTGTATTACTTTTACTCTGAATTGCAACGATTGTTTGTTCATTGTTTTTTTTGTTTTGTTTTTTTTTTGTTTTTTTTTTTGTTTTGTTTTGTTTTGCTTTTTTCCAGACTGCAAAAGCTATATACTCATTTGTTATAACTCTCTAAGCAAACTATTATCTAGTGAACAATCTATATAACAGGCAGCTGTATACAATACTATAGTCTCGCTCAACTCCTGCAAATCAACCTCAATCATCTGTAATAATGACACTCAAGGTCACATTTATTAATGCCAAAGGGCTTAACTCCCCTTTTAAGAGAAACCTTCTATGGAAAGAAGCATGTTCCCGACATGCAGACATATTATGCGTCCAGGAGAGGCACTTCTCGAGCACCAAATAACCATCCTGCACACATAAAAAATACTCACATTACTTCTTCTCCAACAACAACAAAAAGAAATGTGGGGTAATGATAGTGATTAGTACCAAAGTCTCCTTTGACCTACACCACGTAGACACAGATGATGAAGGCAGATTTATAATTCTATCCACCTCCATTGATAATCACCCCATGACTCTGGTGAATGTCTATGTACTCAACACTTCTCAAAAAAATTTCTACAAAAAACTCAAAAACAAACTGGACCCCTACAAAAACGGCGCATTAATCATCTGTGGTGATTTCAATGACACCCCTAACCCCACATTGGATTTCACCAACTCAGACAGAAGGAGGGCATCCGCCCTCTCTTCATTCATAGATATTGAAGATCTATATGATCCCTGGAGGTGCATGCATGATGTTGAGCGCGACTATACTTTCTATTCTCACCCTGGGAATTCTTACTCTCGGATTGACCTTTTCCTCACAAACAAAAAAGCCTTATTGGCCACCTCAGAATCGCATATAGGTCTCATCACGTGGTCAGACCACGCCCCAATATCCCTGAAAAGATTCCCCCAATCGTGCCCATCCAATCACTCTCCATGGAGGCTAAATTCATCCCTAATAACCAATCCAAGATACGAAAGTGAAATTAGATCCGAGATTGAGAATTTCTTTAAGACTAATAGTGCATCTATCAGCGATCAATCTATGGTATGGTTGGCCCATAAAGCTTTTCTACGAGGTCTCCTCATCAAATGTGGTGCTCAAGAACATAAGAGACGCTCAGCAGAAATAGATTCAATACTGGAACAACTTAAGACTTTAGAATTAACAAATAAAAACTCACCCAATCAGGCAACACTTGAAGCGATCAGGGACCACAGATGCAAATTAAGTGAACTCTTACACCATAAATTTGACTATTATGTCAAACGTTTAAAATTAAAATCCTATTCCTTTAGTAACAAATCAGGAGCCTTTTTGGCCAAACAAGTCAAATGTCAGCAAATGCGCGCAAAAATTCCCTACCTCCTAAACACACAAGGGGCACGCATGACCAACCCACTGGACATAGCCAATACCTTTGCGTCCTTCTACAATAAATTATACAATTTGCAAGAGACAGAAACCAACACCCCACCAAGTCCCTAAGCAATAGAAGCCTTTCTCTCGTCCATGCAACTTCCATCACTGACCCCCACGCAAGTAGCCACACTATCTACCCCATTCACAATAGACAAAACATGTAATGCCATCAAATCTCTCCCACTGCATAAGGCTCCAGGACCAGATGGGTTCTCTAATGAAAATTATAAACACTTCAACAACATCTTATCACCCCACTTATGCACTACATTTAACCAATATACCTCCACGGGGAAAATCCCTAAAGAATGCCTCGAAGCATTGATAGTGACCCTTCCCAAACCAGGCAAACCAACGGACGCTCCAGAGAATTATAGACCCATCTCCCTTTTAAACACAAACACAAAGCTGTATACAAAGCTACTAGCTCTCCGGCTCTCCAAAGTTATCGAACAACTGATACATATAGACCAGGTTGGCTTCATACCGGGTAGACAAACATCAGACGGGACCCGTCGGTTTATAGACATCATTCAGTGGGTAGAAAACAACCGAGTGCCTTCTCTGCTCCTCTCTTTGGATGCAGAGAAGGCATTTGACAGAGTACAATAGACGTACCTGGTGGCGGCGCTACGTAAGTTCGGCATATCGGGCACACTCCTTAATGCCATACTCAGCCTATACACATCCCCAAGTGCAAAAGTGTGGACCTCGGGTGAGCTATCTAACTCTTTCAATATCACAAACGGCACAAGACAGGGCTGCCCATTGTCACCTTTAATCTTTGCTATGATCATGGAGCCCTTAGCCCAATGGATTCGTTCTGCATCCCAAATTAAAGTATTAACCATTGGTGCCACTGAACATCAAATTGGTCAGACGATGTGATAATTGCCATTACAGACCCAAAACAATCCATAACCGAGATTCAACAAATTCTTGATCAGTTCAATACAATATCTTTATATAAAGTAAATCATAGCAAATCATTTATGCTTGCGATAGGCCTAGATAAACCAACTATACAACACATCTCAAAACACTCCTCATTCTCGTGGTCAAAAGATTCCTCCTTATCCTATCTAGGAATCCGCCTGCTATCACCTAGCAAAAACATTTTACGCACCAATCTGGCAGACCATGTAGAAAAGCTTAAATGAATATCTAATGAACTACACCATCCCTTGGTATCATGGGCCAGTAGAATTGCTTTAGCTAAAATGTTCCTACTCCCGCACATTCTATATGTCTTCCGCACAATACCAGTACCATTTCTTTCAACACAACTACGGACTCTTCAAGCTATCGTCAATTCCTTTTTCTGGCAACAAAAATGGGCCAGAATAAAAAAACACAACCTAATGACCCCAACACGAATGGGGGGATTGGGAGCCCCCAATATAAATTTATACTACAAAGCAGTCATATTGGATCAACTCAAACATTGGTGGACCACATCTACCCCTTCCAACTGGGCACAAATAGAGTCAGTAGTACTGGCTAAAGACCCAAAAATGTACCTTTGTGCTTCACTTCTCACCCCCACCCCCAAACACTTTCTGATGGACTCAATAACAGCCTCCCTAAGAGTTTGGACGTCTATCCCTCAAATGTTAAAAGGTGTACCTCACTCCATATTACAACACATACCAATCCAAGCCATCTCACTCATACTTCTAGACCTTCAACTAAGCTCATGGATTGATGCAGGTATTCAAACCATTGGAAACCTCTTCACCACATCCTGTTTAATGTCATTTGAACACCTTCAAACAAAATTTGGTCTTTCGCCGAGATCTTTCTATATATACCTCAGGATTAGGTCTCTACTCAACAAATCGCAATGGATTAAACAAGACAAGATTCTATCTTCTGTACTAAACTATCTTGATTCAAGTAAAGATATACTTAAGGGTATTTCATATATCTATGGTCTATTCTCTCAATCAACAGAGAAAGCCACTCAAATCCATATCCTGCAGTGGTCTAAACACATTCCCTCAACCCCTCCACCTACTCAATGGTACAAAGCGCTATCGCTGCCCTCAAAATGTTCTCATTGTACCACGCACTAGGAATCTCTACAAAAGCTCTTTCAACACTGGTACTACATCCCCAGCAGAATTGCCAAAATTTACCCCAATACGTCTCACCTATGCTGGAGAAACTGTGGCCTTCCAGGAACTATTTTCCATATCTGGTGGGAATGCCCAACCCTCAAAGAATTTTGGAACCAAATACTAAAATTGCTCCAATCAATTGCCCCTACAGCAAATAACCTATGCTCAGTTGACCTCCTTTTGGGCCTGATGATTCCCACATGGCCCAGAAAATCTCAAACCGTGGCCACCCACATTCTTATTGCCGCAAGGTTAGCACTAGCAAGGAAGTGGAAAAGTGCTCACCCTCCTGACATCCAAGAAGTAATTACAATCCTAAATAGCAATCTCAAATTGGAACATGGCTTCGCTAAAGCCCAATTTACCACTGAAAAATGTTACCGAAATTGGGACTCATGGATCAAAGACCCCAGAAGTATACAGCTGGACTGACCCTCCAGTCACAAAGGATTCATAATACTCCTGTATGCTCCCATCTTGCCCCTCAATAACAAACAGGCAAAACACTCGCCTCCGCACTGTGCACTTACTAACAATACGTAGTAGATTAAACAACAAGTGTGATTGCCTAATGGTTCTACCACCTATAAGTGTTAAGGTTAAGGTTAAAGCTAAATCTAATTCTCATAAAGTTTTTGTTACCACATATACAAGACAATGTGTACGCATGCTATAACTCTTTTATTACCGCTATTGTAAAAGGAATACCTGATTGTTATAGATACATACCAATGTGTATACATACCATAACCTGAAAATGTATCACTGTACTCTTTAGGTTGCTTTTTGTACCTTATGGAAAATGAATAAACTTTGAAGTTAAAAAAAAAAGAAAATCCGACCGTGTGCACAGGGCATATGAGTTCCTTCTACAGCACAAGACGGATGCATATGGGATCACGCTAACCGGCGTGACATGCCGCCAACCTTTGGCAATAAAAAGCTCAAGGCAGGAGAAATAGTTTCCTGGCAGAAAGGCAAAATGAAGGCACTGAGATGGCGTGACAAAAAAGATGTGTGCCTTATGAGTACTATTCACAACACCTCTACTGTCATGGTACATACAAAAGGTGGGAAAGACGTAATGAATCCACAAGTCGTGATGGACTACAACAACACCATGGGAGGTGTTGTCAGAGCTGACCAGGCCATGACTTTTTATCTTGCTATGAGAAAGCAAAAAAAAAATTACAAAAAAATCTTCAGGCATCTTCTTGAACAGTGCCTGTGGTTCATGTGGACTTTGTTTGGAAAGTTGCCGAACTTATATTTCTCAAGCACCAAACACCAACCATTGTAAATAGATCTGGACGTCATGCTGCTGGAGTTGTGAACCCGGAACGCCTGACAGGTTGTCACGTTATGGACCACATTCCATCAATGGAAAAGAAGTCAGCACCCACAAGGATGTGTGTGGATTGCTGCTCTAAACGTGACGACACTGGAAGGAAAATCACAAAAGAAACCCGGTTCTACTGTCCTGACTGTGACGTCGGACTTTGTGCTGTACCATGTTTTAAAATTTTCCATACCCCGGACGTTTACTGAAGCAATATGACTACTACTAATATTGCACTCTTGTTTGACCAAAAAAAATGTCAGTGTTTTTGATTATATTATTTACTAAAATGTATTGAATAAAAAGTATTATTACTATAATATTATTATTTGTTATTATTTATAGTTATTTATTATATTATAATTTATGATTTTGTGTTTCAAACTTTATCATACCCAGGATGTCTACTAGATTCTTGTTTGGACAGATTTCAGTAAGTTATTCCTAAAAATTACAGGCCTACAATATAAAACACCAAATTTCCATGCAAAATAATGGTACCGCTTTTGGCACCTAAAATCTGAAATAATCATACCTCCAGGGAGGTTAATGCTACTCTTTCAGCGTCCGAAAAATCTTCCATAGTCTCAATGCTTCAACGCCTGGCTTACCATACCACGAAGCCTACAATTCTCTAGCATTCTCTTATCATTGCACATACCTGTAACTACTGTAGTTGGGTTCCTGTTTACCCACCTTGTTCAGTGTTGGATGCAGACTTTAATTAATTTTCCCACAATCCAATAGGACCCTACAATCTCTTTGGTTCCCACATGCTCCTGTGCTTCTGGACATGCCCAGAGAATATAAGCTTACCTGTTACCTGCCTGTTGCCAAGTCTTATCTTATTTGTCACCAGGTGGCTGGTTCTCTACCATTTGGAACACAATAGTAAACATTTTCAGCAGAAGGCCCATCATTTCAGATGGCACTGATTTAGCTTTCTCCAAAGTGCTAAGCTTTCAGTGTGGTGGTTCTATGCCTACAGGCATTTACTCTGGTGTCCAGACCAAAGTATTCATGGCACTTGTATATGTGAAAAAGAGCAGCGCCAAAAGTAGTGACGATTGTGCCGATATAATGCACATGCTTGTTAGATCCAATGAGACCGTGATATTACAAATAGGAATTTAAAAAAAAAATCACTTCCGTTTCTTGTGTCAAATTCAGTGAAAACATAATAACTTAAAACCAAAAACTTCAATACTTCAAAAACAAAAAGCATGCAGTCCATTTAAATGCTGAAACAAATCACTGTGCCATATTGTCAATTCTTCTCCCCAAGTGTCCTTCTGTGAACTCCAAGTGGCTAAAATAATAGTGCTCATTCTCCAGAAATCATTGACCTAATAAGTAGGCCAGACAACAATTTGTACCATAACTTTCCTTCACTCCTCATCTGAACCAAGCATTGGGTAAGCACAGAAGTAAGTAACTCCTTTCCTTCTCCAGACCACTCAGGTAGAAGTGCAGACCAGAGAGAATAACGTCATTGCGCAACATTTATTAAAATAATTAACATACCAGACCATATCTATAGTAATACAACTGTTACTGGTTGCTAAACTAAATATCACCAGATTATGGCGAACCACAGATGCCCCTACACTATTTACAACAATCTCTGACCTTAACTTCCAGTGTGAGATGGAAAAGCTAATAGCTAGGAAAAACATGCAAATGGAGAAATGTATCTCCAACTGGTCCTCTTGGCTTACACATCTGAAATGCACAGTACAAACGTAGATTTTGTAAATTTGTTCAATGCTCTTATGGTCTTTAAGCTGGTGATTTCTATCATTATCTAACCCTCTTTTCTATCCTTGCTCCCATCCACCCCTCCCCCCTCTCTTCCCTTATTCCATCTAGAACAATGTTGACAAGCCTTCTGTTATATCTTTAAGTAAATTTGCCTAAGATTTCTGAACCTTAATGGACTAAGTATTGTCTCTTTAAAGGATAGCTAAAGGTTCGGGAAACAAAAAAAAAAATGTCATACTTACCGCCTCCTGTGCAGTTGGTTTTTCACAGAGTGGCCCTGATCCTCCTCTTCTGGGGCCCCCAGTGGTGCTCCTGGCTCCTTCTCTTCTCGCTCTCCCTCGGGCACCCATGCGGGTGCACTCCCGTGTTCTGCAGCTGCGTACATTGACACAGACAGCATGACTTGGCTCTGCCCCCGGCTCTCGCATCGTTGGATTTGATTGACAGCAGTTTAAGCCAATGCTATCAATCTATCCAATCAGGACCTGAGACACTGGCTGGAGCAGGTGTGCTCATCCCCAGCGCAGGAACAATCTGGCTCAGGTAAGTAAAAGGGGGGCTCTGGGGGGCTGGTGGAGTACAAGAGGTTCTTCATCTTAATGCATAGAATGCATTGAGGTGAAAAACCGTAAGGGTTTACAACCCCTTTAAGACAGACCAACTGTATGTTCTGTACCACCTCATCGAAGCATCATTTTTTCTTTTCTGTATTTGTTAAACTTAATAAAAACGATTGAAACTAAAAGAATTACATACCAGATTGTGATTAAAAATACACTGACATTGTTTTGTGCCTTTCTAGGCACTCAATATGACAGACCACTAAGCTTTTACTACTATGCACCAGGCACTCCACTCTATGTGAATCCAGCATGCATTCCAATTAGATGTGATGTTATGTACCGGAAATGAACAACCAGAAGTCCCACCTCTACTGTATTTGTTTCTTCAACCATGATCATCAGAAAGAACAGGGATAACAATTTTGGAGTGGCAGCTGGGGTTCACTAAACAATAGCTTCCAGATCTTATTGCAAAAGCTAATTGGCTACCATGCACAGCTGCACCAGATTGTTCGTCCAAAAGTCTTAGTAAATCTCCCCCATGGTGTCTACATGCAGGACACTGGTGATAGGTCTCCAACATCCACAACACTCCAGAGGGAAACAAACAGCCTACCACACCTACCATTTTACCCCTCCTGTTTCTGTCAGGATTCCTGTGGCTACTAAAGCTACCCAAATACACAAGCCCAGATGAGGATTTGGATACTGAATCAGAAGATTGTGAAGCCTGATTGGATCATATGGGATCCTGTCTGTTTAACAGGCAGACCTGGCAAATAACACCTTAGAGGGAGTAGTAAGAAGTTTATTCCTACACCTACAGGCAGAAGATCAGGATTCACTGGATAAGATAGTTTACCACCTGTAAACAGTTTACAACCATGTGGTGGTGTTAAGAGACCTTAGGGCTCTCTTTATCTGAAATAAACAGAGAGCGTGAGTCTATTATGCAACATTATCTGGAATTACAAAGTATAGCAGCGTAGATAAACTGAAGGGAAAAGTGTCATGCAGCATGGCCTGACTGGGGTGATACCGATGAATGGTTGAAGGAACAATTTGTGGATTTGTTGCCAGGTGCCTAGTTCTCCACCATTTTATCGAGCATGCAAGCAGCTTGTTTGGGGAATAATAGAACACAGCCTCAGGAAAAGACCAAGTCACTGCCAAGGATACTGGTTTAACTTTCTCCAGAGTGCTGAGCAGTAGGGTTGTCATGTTGTCCTGCAACTAAAGCCATTCACTTTGGTGTCCAGAACAGAGAATCTTCATACCGCTTGTCTATACATTACACTGCCATACCTTTACATTACACTGCCAATGGCCTGGGGGTATCCTGGGGCTGTCTATGTAAGTTCCTGACACACCTCTGAAATCTTTGGTTTTATCCCTACACAGGTTGGAGGGATTTGAGACAAAGCTAAGTTCAATTGGATTGGCGCCCTTACTTTTTTTTTTTTTATTCAATCCAGATCAACCAATCAAATCCATATCTCAATGGGAGAAGTTAAAGAACATATAAAAGGTGGAAAGAGGATGAAAAGAAACAAGAATTAACCAGGTATATAAAGCATGGTGCATGACAAAACACCTTTGTATCACATTCTACACCCAGAGCATGAATTGGGAAGCAGATTATTATCAAGGCATATATCTTAAGGAAAGAAATAAAACAGAACATACTTGACAGCTCTATGAGCAAATTCCCTATACAAAGAAAGTTTGCTAAAACCTTACATCTTATTGAGTGTAATTTAGAAAGAACACATTAAAAAGTTCTAGAGGGAGTTAGTGCTGTACACTGATAGTTATATTTAAAAGAAAATTAACTAGGTATAAAAAAGAAAGATAAAAGCATGTTATAGTCTCCAGAATCCATGATTATGTAAGATTAAATTATATACAGTATATCTAAAAAAGAATGAAGGAATAATTCCACATTCTTTACAGTATGCTTGTTTAAGTGAGGACGCAAACAATCAAACCACAAGGTGAGAAATTTGCAGGTGTTCAAGGAATTAGCAAAAACATACTTTTTTGAGCATAGTCTGTTTTTTGTTTTTTAAAAGTAAAATGCTTAAAGCAAAGTCTTATTGAAGAGTTGTTGATATCAGAAATATTGTACCTTATATTAAAGCCCAACTATTAATTAAAGCCTAATGCCCTGTACACACGGTCGGATTTTCCGACGGAAAAAGTGCGATCGGATTGTGTTGTTGGAAATTCCGATCGTGTGTGGGCTCCATCAGACTTTTTCCATCGGAATTTCCAACACACAAAGTTTGAGAGCAGGATATTAAATTTTCCGACAACAAAATCCGATCGGTTAAATTCCGATTGCGTGTACACAAATCCGACGCACATAGTGCCACGCATGCTCAGAATAAATTAAGAGACGAAAGCTATTGGCTACTGCCCTGCTAATAGCCCCGATGTACGTGTTTTACATCACCGCGTTAAGAATGTTCAGATTTTCCGACAACTTTGTGCGACTGTGTGTATGTAGGACAAGTTTGAGCCACCATCCGTCGGAAAAAATCCATGGATTTTGTTGTCGGAATGTCCGATCAATGTCCGATCGTGTGTACAGGGCATTGCTATAAGACCCAGTACTGATATATAGTGGCTAATGGGAGAAACCACAGCACACAGAAGGGTATATGTCAGGGATATGCAAAGCGGATTTCCAGCTGTTGCAAAACTACAAGTCCCATCATGCCTCTGCCTCTGGGTGTCATGCTTGTGGCTCTCAGAGTCTTGCTGTGCCTCATGGGAATTGTAGTTCTGCAACAGCTGGAGGTCCACTAATTGCATATCCCTGGTATATGGCATCTGACAAACCCAGATGTGTCAAATATCAGTAGCTTCCATAGCTCTGCAAGACAAAAAGTCAACACCCACCATATTTTATTTAACTTTAAATAGTTTTGTTGGTCCAAGATTGTCCAAACAAACAATTTAAAGTAAAATAAACTAAAATATATGCAGCCTTTAAAAGAGGATTACTAAAACCAGTATGGTGGGTGGTGACTTCAAACCTTTTTGTCTTGCAGAACTATGAAAGCTGCTGATATTTCACATATCTGGTTTTGTCAGATGCCATATACCCTTCTGTGCACTTTAGTTTCTCCCGTTAGCCACTACATATCACTATTGTGTCATATAGTAATGCAGTAGCTATCAGGTAGAATCATAGCTTGCAGTATACCTAAATGTGTTGCATTCCAGGTACAGCCAAAGTTCTACAAGAAGGTGAAGATTATAATTGCTGCCTTTAGGAATGGTAAGTATTAGTAATACACTTTGACATGCTGCTTCTATTTCAGTTTTTTCCTTGTGACAAGATCACTTTAAGGAAGGACTTCTTGTATGCCTACTTGCAAGTCACATACAGTACATTATTACGGCATTATTACTGATAAAAACAGCTACATTCTTTTTGTGAAAACATACTTTTTTATTCTGGCATACATGGATATGGACTTATATTATTATCCCCCCTAATTTAAAATGATACTGACAGTTTCCCTTACTTGCAATGCCGGTGCCTGCACCTGAAGCCAATGGACGAATTAGCTTGGGGTGCTGAAATCGTGGGATCCCTGGACAGGTAAGTATCCTTATATTAAGCAGCATTTGTAGCTGCTGACTCTTATTTTTTTTTTTCACAGGCTGGAACTCCGCTTTAAGGATTTCAATTGAAAGGGGCCTTAGCTGTTCTCCAGCTGACAAAACCTATCCTTTCCACTAAAATATAGTAAATAATATATTGCACATTTTATCATGCATTATTGCAAAGCAATGCACAACAGTCTACACACAAGAACGGTAAAGGTTAACAGATCTGCACAGCAGTGTACCATATGTTGCATTGCAATAAAAACCTGCATCTGTTTCTATTTTGATGTGCTGTGATTTGGCCATCCCATTCATTTTTTCCTTATTGCAACACATTCATGTATGAAACACTGCACATTAACCTGTGTGCAGTAGTGTACATCAACACTAAATTGTAAAGGTAATCTTAAGGCTTTTTTTTGTGGGATATAATGCTGTAAGCTGCAACTGTTGCTATCATTTTGATTACCAAGTGCTGCAATATTTTTCTATAATAAACATAATATGGAGCCTAAGGGAAGCTGAAGGGCAGTGTTGTTGAAGAACCTTTTACCTTCTACATTTTCTGTTTTCCACTTCTCTCTTATATGCCCTTGAGGGAATCTTTCCATTTCGTTCTCGGATTAGGGTGTCCTTCCTCACTCTTTTCTTACCTATAATGCCGCGTACACACTAGCGGAATGTCCGACAGAAAAAGTCAGACGGAAGCTTTTCATCGTCTATTCCGATTGTGTGTGTGCCAAATCGGACTCTTTTTTCGAATATTCTGACGGACCTAGAAATAGAATATGTTCTAAATATTTCCGATGGAACCAATTCCTATTGGGAAAACTGCTCGTCTGTATGCTGTTCCGATGGACCAAAAACGACGCTTGCTCTGAAGCAAGTACGAGACAGAAGCTATTGTCTACTGGCTATTGAACTTCCTTTTTCTAGTCCTGTCACACGTGCTGTACGTCACCGCGTTCTGGACGGTCAGACTTTGGTCGGACTTTGGTTTGACCATGTGTAGGCAAGACCGCTTGAATGGAATTCCATCAGAGTTCCGTCGGAGAAACCTCCCGATGGCAAAACCGGTCGTGTGCACGCGGCATTACTCTACCCTTGCTTCTACTTGACTGCGCCTCACACTTACCCCACTCTCTCCTCCACCTCTCTTTCTACTCTCCCTCCCTCCCCCCTCTCGATACCCCTTCCCCCTTTTTTTCTTTTCCTTTTTTTCTTTATTTCTTTTTCTTTTCCTGGGAGTTTTTCAAATCCCACAATTATTTAGCAATAGGAGGAAGACAATGGCAAGAGTGAATATAGATTTTGTTCTTCTCAAAACTCCTGAGTTCAGGAAGATCCAGACAGTTTAGATGGTTGCTCGACCCTGCTGGTGCTTTGAATTCAAAAATAAAAAGAAAAACTGCGCTGCAGAGCAAAAAAGGTCAAAGGTAAAAGCTGCACACAGAATACACCAATATCTGTGTATACCATGAAAAATAAAAAATAAATAAAGTGCGCTAATTATATGAAAATACACACATAGATGTGAATACATGTGGGTGGTAGTAAAAACCACAATATACTGAGAGCAAGTAAATGACTCCATGAGTGGTAGAAATATATAAGTGCAAAACATAAAAACTCAAATAAAAAGAAGAAACAAAAAATGTGTACATGTGAAGTACAATGATATTAATAGCGTGAAAATCTGAAAATCAAACAAACTCAGTCCATGGGTTCAAACATAAAAAGTTCATCAGTGAAAAAAAGCTTCCATCCACTATACAGCTCAGCAGCAACTAATCCCCCTATGAGTGGATTGACAAAGGAGAGAGATGTGCAGGATGGTGCAAATCCACTGACAGTGACTCCAATAAGTGAGAAAGTGATAAAGGTGGACTCTTACCCTCCGTGTTGGACCCCCTCCTTGGCAGGGTCTATCAGGCATGCAGATTTTTGCCCTCTGCAGGGACCGTGTAATGAGAAGATCTCCCCAGCAGCTGTCAGGAATGTTGTCTCCGATCCGGGCTGGTCCAAGTGAAACGCCTGGAGAGGGGGGAAGGAAAGCTCTCTTGCTCCCAGTGTGGCAAAGGAAAAAGCAAAAGAGCGGAGCTCCAATAGTGTAAAAAGTTTCGGAATTTATTCAATAAAAGTACAGACCGCAACGGAGAGTGCACGCTCCGTGAGGTAAAAATACAATTAAAAACAAGCCGGCATATAAGAATCGTAATAACCCATGCATAACATGGGGCAATCGTGACGGCTTACAACGTAGCCACGCCCGGTGCTTTGAATTGCAGTCATGGATCACATTCCCACAGTTCCTGTGTAGAACATTCCCAGTGGGCCCTCAGCTCCTTGCAATGCACCTCCAACACACAGCTATACTGTTTGTAAGTAACATAATAGGGCTTGGTCTATCTGACTACTTATAGTTTCTCCCTGATAGGTTATGATCCTCATGGCAATCCTTGCATTATTTTATTCCAGATCACGCGCTTGCTCCTGAAGTGTGGTAACTACCCAGCCACGAAATGCATCAAGCTAACTATAAGCCATGCTCTAATTTTATATTTATACACGTCCATTAACCACTTCAGCTCTGGAAGGATTTACCCCCTTCCTGACCAGAGCACTTTTTACAATTTGGCACTGCGTCGCTTTAACTGCTAATTGCATGGTCATGCAATGCTGTACCCAAACGAAATTTCCGTCCTTTTCTTCCCACAAATAGAGCTTTCTTTTGATGGTATTTGATCACCTCTGCGGTTTTTATTTTTTGCGCTATAAACGGAAAAAGACCGAAAATTTTGAAAAAAAAATATTTTCTACTTTTTGTTATAAAAAAAAATACAATAAACTCAATTTTTGTCATACATTTAGGCCAAAATGTATTTGGCCACATGTCTTCGGTAAAAAAAAATGTCAATAAGCGTATATTTATTGGTTTGCGCAAAAGTTATAGCGTCTACAAACTAGGGTACATTTTCTGGAATTTACACAGCTTTTAGTTTATGACTGCCTATGTCATTTCTTGAGGTGCTAAAATGGCAGGGCAGTACAACCCCCCCCCCCCCAAATGACCCCATTTTGGAAAGTAGACACCCCAAGGAAATTGCTGAGAGGCATGTTGAGCCCATTGAATATTATTTTTTTTGTCCCAAGTGATTGAATAATGACAAAAAAAAAATTACAAAAAGTTGTCACTAAATGATATATTGCTCACACAGGCCATGGGCATATGTGGAATTGCACCCCAAAATACATTTAGCTGATTCTCCTGAGTATGGGGATACCACATGTGTGGGACTTTTTGGGAGCCTAGCCGTGTACGGGGCCCCGAAAACCAAGCACCGCCTTTAGGATTTCTAAGGGCGTGAATTTTTGATTTCACTCCTCACTACCTATCACAGTTTCGAAGGCCATAAAATGCCAAGATAGCACAAACCTCCCCCCAAATGACCCCATTTTGAAAAGTAGACACCCCAAGCTATTTGCTGAGAGGCATGGTGAGTATTTTGTAGCTCTCATTTGTTTTTGAAAATGAAGAAAGACAAGAAAAAACATTTTTTTTTTCAAAACTTTGTGACAAAAAGTGAGGTCTGCAAAATACTCACTATACCTCTCAGTAAATAGCTTGGGGTGTCTACTTTCCAAAATGGGGTAATTTGGGGGGGGGGGTTGTGACACCTGGGCATTCCATGGCCTCCGAAACTGTGATAGGCAGTGAAGAATGAAATAAAAAATTTACGCCCTTAGAAAGCCTGAAGGTGGTGCTTGGTTTTTGGGGTCCCGTACGCGGCTAGGCTCCCAAAAAGTCTCAAACATGTGGTATCCCCGTACTCAGGAGAAGCAACAGAATGTATTTTGGGGTGTAATTTCACATATTCCCATGGCATGTAGGAGCAATATATCATTTAGTGACAACTTTGTGCAAAAAAAAAAAAAAAAATTTGTCTTTTTCCCACAACTTGTGTCACAATATAAAATATTCCATGGACTCGACATGCCTCTCAGCAAATAGCTTGGGGTGTCTACTTTCCAAAATGGGGTAATTTGGGGGGGGTTTGAACTGTCCTGGCATTTTATGCACAACATTTAACATTTAGAAGCTTATGTCACACATCACCCACTCTTCTAACCACTTGAAGACAAAGCGCTTTCTGACACTTTTTGTTTACATGAAAAAATTATTTTTTTTTTGCAAGAAAATTACTTTGAACCCCCAAACATTATATATTTTTTTTAACGCAAATGCCCTACAGATTTAAATGGTGGGCGTTTCATTTTTTTTTTCACACAGTATTTGCGCAGCGATTTTTCAAACGCATTTTTTTGGGAAAAAACACACTTTTTAAAATTTTAATGCACTAAAACACACTATATTGCCCAAATGTTTAATGAAATAAAAAAGATGATCTTAGGCCGAGTACATAGATACCAAACATGACATGCTTTAAAATTGCGCACATACGTGCAGTGGCGACAAACTAAATACATTTTTAAAAGCCTTTAAAAGCCTTTACAGGTTACCACTTTAGATTTACAGAGGAGGTCTACTGCTAAAATTACTGCCCTCAATCTGACCTTCGCGGTGATACCTGAAATGCATGGTGCAATTGCTGTTTACATTTGACGCCAGACCGACGCTTGCGTTCACCTTTGCGCGAGAACAGGGGGGGGCAGTGGTGCTTTTTTATTTTTTTGCTTTTTTATCTTATTTTTAAACTGTTCCTTTCATTTTTCTTTTTTTTAAGCCATATTGATTTGATATCATGTGGTTATAGGATCCACATGTAATGTATTATGGGGTTCTATTCCATTGCAGTCTACGTGGAGAAGTTAGTCTGGAGGCTATACACAATCAACCAACTTGTCGTTGAATTGTAACATCCCATATGTGCATCTTTGTATTTATATATATATATGACTTACAACAACTTATTTATTATGATCATGTATTCTTGTCTATTTTCCTGTTATTTATAGATTTTTTTGTATCCTTCAGTATGATTGTGCATATGAATTACTCTATGGAATTTATCATTATCATGCATTATCATGTTATTAATTTCATTATTTAATAAATATGTTTTTCAACAACCACTGTACTCTTTTGCAGCTATGTGCTTCATTTAGAGTCCCAACTTTTTGTCCTTCCCTCCTTTTTTCGCCATAAATAGGGATGGAGGCATATGACTTACATAGGTCACTGCCTCATATAAAGTCCCAAAACACAACAATTTTTCTTTTATGAATATAGTATATCAACCACCTTACTGCAGTAGATCCCCCCATTGGCGACAATACATATCCTTTCCAATCTGGGAGCGAGAAGCTGTCAGCATAGTGTGCCTGTATGAGACCCATTATAGCCCCTTTTTATAGGTTGTTTCATGATATTATGTGATTTAACTGAGCCTCTCTGTTTGTTACTATATTTGTTAAGATAGAGACCTCCAATCCACTGTCTTGGTTTCTCTATTCTTGTTATATCATTATATCCACCCTGCTATGTAAATCATATCTCTGGCATTAGCTGGGACATTATCGGTTGTGAAAGTTTACCTGTCGTTACATTTCCTGATTTTTGGGTGACTGTAATACTGAATCTGTATTTGTTGTTTATCCTCAATTAAGTCTGTTTGGATAAAATAAATAAAATTAACTACATATATTGAAGCTATTGTCTTTTTTTTATTTATATTGGGGTAATCCTAGTAGAGGGTTGGTGCACTGAGCACCAAAATCTGTGTACCTAGAGGGTCCACTAATAGAAATCTGTTGATGATCATAAATGTAGGTTTTACAAATTCACATTTATTCAGTGGATTGGCTCAGAACAAGCTACATTGTATTGGGAAAGATAGTGGCTTTTTAGCAGTTCCAAAAATAATAGAATGGGTTAATTGGTTTATTCAATTATGTATATTTCTCATTTAAGAAAAATCTGTGTTCTTCATAATTTATTATGGCGACAAGGCATCCCAAAGTCATTAGCTAAGTTGTTTACTTTCAAAGTAATCTTGACCAGCATCAACAGCATTCTTTTCAAAGCTAATTTGTATATGACATTTTTAGAAGAAAACAGAACTACAGAGTACCTGAATGAACTGCAGTGAAATATTTCTTGATATATGAGCTGATTCAAAGCCATTTAGTCACTGCCATGTTTATACTGTTACTATTAATACATTAAACAAGCGATTCAAATTTTTTTTTAATAATAAGCATGTTATACATACCTGCTCTGTGCAGTGGTTTTGCACAGAGCAGCCCGATTCTCCTCTTTTTGGATCCCCTGCTGGCACTCCCGCCCCCCCACCTTTCTGAGTGCCCCCATAACAAGCAAAGTGCTATGGGGGCACTCATGTTGGTTCACCCCCAAGCAAGGCTACGTGTGTCCATTGACAAACAAAGTGTGGCTTGGCCCCACCCCCTGCTCTCTCCTTGCAGGATGTAATTGACAGCAGCAGGAGCCAATTGCTCCTGCCTCCATGGCCAGTGAGGAGACAGAAAGTGGAGAGAGTCGCTGCTCCCAGGCACAGCACTGGTCCAGGGTCAGGCTCAGGTAAGTATTTGGGGGGCTGTGGGGGAGCAGAACACATAAGGTTTTTTACCTTTATGCAGAAAATGCATTAAGGTAAGAAAACCTTCTGCCTTTAGAACCACTTCAATTAAAGTATACATGTATGAGTCCATCACCTAAGTTTTGTATAATGTTGTATAACATGTTAATAAAGTTTAGTAGTTATGGTGAAAGGTTGGGTGTCTTCTCACTATGTCATGATGTATGTGACATACCCCCATTGTATATGCCGTGCAATACATTCTATGCACCACCCCACATCTCTTTGAGATTTATTCTATTTTATACGATTATTATTGACAATGTTGTAATATTAGAAAGAAGCTATTCTTTCCAATAGGACTTCTAAATTACATCCCGCTCAATAAACAGGCACACATTATGTGATTTCAATGGTAATTTTCACAGTATAAATGCAGCTTTCATTAAAATAGTACCTGGTGACCCTGCTTTGTTGAGGCATTTCCTGTTGTAGGTGGACAACTCACTGTTCTGTGTTCCAGCATTGCATTGTCCCCCTATCCTGCAGGCCTCTGAGGGAAATTATAAGTGGCTATTTCAACACACATTATGCAGGCATGGTCCACTTTTGTCACTAAAGGGAAACCCACACTGTGAAATGCCATACGACCATCTCTGGAGTGCATTAATATAAACACTGTGTCTAAAGGGGATCATCAGTACTAGGATGCAACAAGGATGAAAAAGGGCAAAAACAAATATTTTATAAAAAAAGAAATATTTTTTATGATAAATAGAGCTTTAGCAAACTATAATGCTGTTTAAAAATGTATATTACTGCCCCCTTATTATATTTATAACCCTAGAGAAAGCGAGTTGTCATTTAAACTTTCTCAATGCCTTGATTACAGCAATTAAAATCACAACCATTGTTTTTACTAACACTTTTACATTAGAGATTTGGATAAAACATACAAAATATTGGTATATTTGTGTAAAATGCAAAAATGCCCTAAAGCTTGCTCTATCTAAATGACAGTCTAAAGCCCCGTACACACCGTTGGATTTTCCGACAGGAAATGTTGTATGTCAGGCTGTTGGTGGAAAATCTGACCGTGTGTATGCTCCATCAGACAATTGTTGTCAGACTTTATGTTGGCTAGCATGTTTTCAAATTTTATGCCAACAAATGTGTGTTGTTGTATTTTCCGATCATGTGTACACAAGTCCATCGGACAAAAGTCCAAAGTACAAACATGCATGCTCCGGAAGCAGAAGCAGTCGGTCTTGTAAACTAGTGTTTGTAATGGAGAATTAACATTCGTGACGTGGCAAATTATGAAATCTTCAAATGCAGCGCACAATTCTCTTCCTCTTTAATGGGATAATAATGAAGCTGCTTTGCTGGTGATACTGATGGAGTTATTGCAAACGAATTTTCAAATGCTTTTTTTTCTAGTGATATCGAGAATAATATTATTATATATATTTTTTTTTTGTTTATTTGTGCAAGTTATCACAACACAATTATCCCGTAGTTTATAAGATCAAAGATACAACTATGTTGGTGCCCCTTGTCAATTTTACATTGTATTTTTTTAAAAACTTCCTACTCCAAAACTGTCATTTGAAGTAAAACACATAGCCAAGTATTATTCTCCACATTTTTTTTATTGTGCATTAAAAAAAAAAAAAATTAGACATGCTATCTGACATGCTAGAACTTAACCAAAAAATGCATTCTATGCATCCAAAAATATAGAAAATATACCAAATCATATCATTATTCAACCAAAAAAATAATGTCAAAGCAATAACTCCGAGGCCAATAATAAATAACATGTTTTCTCCTCCGATTCCACAACATATCTGGTTAACGAACGGCCTTCAGAAATGAACTGAAAAGCATGAAATGAAAAGTGCAAACTGAAAAGCGCTAAATGAAAAACGTGAAAAGAAAAGCGCGAATCAACGTTCACCAAACTTCTATTAACATGAAATTAGCAGAAGGAGACCAAAAGGTGGTGCTAAAGAGCTTAAAAATCACGTAGTACGTCTGGTACATCACTACATTCATAATTGTTGGGCAATATTTGTGTGACCGTGTGTATGCAAGACAAGTTTGAGCTAACACCCTTGGACAAAATTCCACGGTTTTGTTGGCGGAAAGTCCGATTGTGTGTACAAGACATTAGACTTGAAGAAATAAAGTGTCATATCAAGTGATTTTAACGTGAAGTAAAAATTACACACCAAGGCAGTCAGAAATGATTTACTCGAAGAACTATATTTTTCTGCAAATAAATTATTCTGTAGTCAGTAGTCACATAAAACACGTGGTTGGCATCTTTAGCCATCTTTAATATTCACAGCATTAAGCCAATGTATCATTATTGGGCAAAGTATTGAAGGCCTATCAGTGCTATTAGTTATGTCAATTACACAGTTAAAACGTACATACTGATTTTGTATTATAAATGCATGACAAAAAAAACACATAGGTATTGTGAGTTCTGGCATGGATACTATGTAAGACTGTGTATGAAGTATGTATTGGGTGGTATTTCAGTTTTGTGGGTTGGTCCAGGGTCTGCATTAAAATGAAACTTACCGCTAGGATCCAGGCATTAAAGCAGTATTAAACCCAAAAGCTAACATTTAGTATATTGCAGCTTACCAATTCTTATGCCCTGTACACATGGTCGGATTTTCCGACTGAAAATGTGTGATAGGACCTTGTTGTCGGAAATTCCGACCGTGTGTGGGCTCCATCACACATTTTCTATCGGAATTTCCGACACACAAAGTTTGAGAGCTTGCTAAAAAAATTTTCCGACAACACAATCCGTTGTCAGAAATTCCGATCGTGTGTACACAAATCCGACGCACAAAGTGCCACGCATGCTCAGAATAAATTAAGAGACGAAAGCTATTGGCTAATGCCCCGTTTATAGTCCCGACGTACGTGTTTTACGTCACCGCGTTTAGAATGATTGGATTTTCCGACAACTTTGTGTGACCGTGTGTATGCAAGACAAGTTTGAGCCAACATCCGTCTGAAAAAATACATAGATTTTGTTGTCGGAATGTCTGATCAATGTCCGACCGTGTGTACAGGGCATTAGATGTGATGGCTGCATCAGTTTTCTAACTGTGGCTATTTTCATCTGCTAATCCAGACACTAGGTCTGTTGTTTTTCAACAGAAAAGCTCTCTCGCAGTTACAGGGATGAGACAGACCATTTAACACTGACGGGGCTGCTTACAATGATCAGCTTTTATTTATTTAAAACCTTTATCACAAAAAGAAAAAAAGCTGTTTGCTGTAGCTGAATATAAAGTATTAGCTGGCGCTCAGATTCCATTTGTATTTGTAATTTGTATTTAAATCTACAAGCACTTTTAAAACTCCCCTCACACCCAGACTGACAGTACTGCTGTCCAAATCTGCCCCCTGTGCTCCCTCATCCAGAGTGGTATCTGTATAATACAGGAGGTGTGTTACTGGCTAGATAACCAGGGAAAAGAAAAGTAATGCAGCTACCAGATTTAATGATGGGTAAGCTGCTATTACATATTTGGTTTTGAGTTTAATACCGCTTTAAAACCCAACTCCAGCTATAGACATTTAAAAAAAACGCAGTCTCCAGCCCTTGATAAAATAAAAAAGCAGCTTTTACTGCAATTATTTCCTTATTTTTGGTGCTATCCTCTGCAGCCTCACTGTTTCTGTAACAGGCTAAAGCCTAGTACACACGATCAGAAAATCATAAGAAAAATCCCGCTTTCGAAGCAATTGTACGATAATCTGATGGTTAGTACACAGCTTTTGAGAACCAATCAGGACAGGTTATGAAAAATTTACTGATGGGACAAGCACAAAAATTGTTCATTTAATCAGTACAGTTTTCTTCCGAAAATACAATACATTACTTCCACTTCCAAATTTTTCTTCTGTCGTACGAGAATTTTCATAACTTTAGTAACTTCTTATGCCCCGTACACACGGTCGGATTTTCCGACGGAAAATGTGTGATAGGATCTTGTTATCGGAAATTCCGACCGTGTGTAGGCTCCATCACACATTTTCCATCGGATTTTCCGACACACAAAGTTTGAGAGCAGGATATAAAATTTTCCAACAACAAAATCCGTTGTCGGAAATTCCAATCGTGTGTACACAAATCCGACGGACAAAGTGCCACGCATGCTCAGAATAAATAAAGAGATGAAAGCTATTGGCCACTGCCCCATTTATAGTCCCGACGTACGTGTTTTACGTCAACACGTTTAGAAAGATCGGATTTTCCGACAACTTTGTGTGACCGTGTGTATGCAAGACAAGTTTGAGCCAACATCTGCGGAAAAAATCCTAGGATTTTGTTGTCAGAATGTCCGAACAAAGTCCGACCGTGTGTACGGGGCATTAATTTTCGATACTGAGACTAGTATGCACCAGAAAATTAAAAATTGACAACCATTTGTCCGATAATCTCATAGTATGTACCAAGCTTAAGTTGTCCAGCAAAAGTAGTGCAGCGTACACACGGTCAGACTTTCCGACGGGAAATGTTTGATGTGTGCATGTTGTCAGAAAGTCCGACCGTGTGTGTATACTCCATCGAACATTTGCTGTCGGAATTTCTGCACACCAATGTTTGAGAGCAGGTTTTCAAATTTTCCGCCAACTTCACTTGTTGTTGGAAAGTCCGATCGTGTGTACACAAGTCCGTCACACAAAAGCTCACGCATGCTCAGAAGTAGGGATGAGCCAAACACCCCCCAGTTCGGTTCGCACCAGATCCTGCGAACAGACCGAAAGTTTGTGCGAACATTAGAACCCCATTAAAGTCTATGGGACTCGAATGTTGCAAATCAAAAGTGCTAATTTTAAAGGCTAATATGCAAGTTATTGGCCTAAAAAGGGTTTGGGGGCCCGGTTCCTGCCCCAGGGGACATGTATCAATGCAAAAAAAAGTTTTAAAAATGTCTGTTTTTTCGGGAGCAGTGATTTTAATGATGCTTAAAGTGAAAAAAAAGTGAAATATTCCTTTAAATATCGTACCTGAGGGGTGTCTATAGTATGCCTGTAAAGTGGCGCGTGTTTCCCATGCTTAGAACAGTCCCTGCACAAAATGACATTTGGAAAGGAATAAAAGTCATTTAAAACTGCTTGCGGCTTTAATGTAAGTCGGGTCCCGGCAATATGGTTGAAAATCAGTGAGACAAATGGCATGGGTACCCCCCAGTCCATTACCAGGCCCTTTGGGTCTTGTATGGATATTAAGGGGAACCCCGCACCCAAATTAAAAAAAGGAAAGGCATGGGGGTCCCCAGGCCCTATATACTCTGAACAGCAGTATACAGGCGGTACAAACAAGACAGGGACTGTAGCTTTGTTGTTAAGTAGAATCTGTTTGTAATTTTGAACTGGTAAAATTTTAAAGTGTAGCTCCAGCCAAAAAATCTAATCTAATTTTTAAGCTTTTTGAAAAATATACGGAAGGGTTATGACCCTGGTAACATTTGTTTTGCTGTCTGTGCACATCTTCAGAAGATTTCACCTCACTTTCTGTCCCAATGACAAATGTTTTTTGAAAATTTGGGTTTTTTAGTGAAAGAAGGATTGGTGATGAAGCATCAGTGAAGAGGAGACACATTTTCCCCATATTAACTCTTATGCTCCATACACACGGTCGGATTTTCCGATGATAAATGTCCGATCGGAACGTGTTGTCGGAAATTCCGACCGTGTGTGAGCTCCATCAGACATTTTCCATCGGATTTTCTGACACACAAAGTTTGAGAGCAGGCTATAAAATTTTCCGACAACAAAATCCGATGGCGTCAATTCCGACTGTGTATGACCTGTTCTGATGCACAAAGTGCCACGCATGCTCAGAAGAAATTCTGAGACGGAGCAGCTCGGTCTGGTAAACTTAGCGTTTGGAATGGATACAGCACTTTCGTCACGCTGCAATGTTAAAAATGGTTTAATACAGCGCACTCTCTTCTTCTTTATAATGTGAGAAGAATGAAGTAGTTTTGCTGCTCATATTCACACTGACTTCTCTCAAACTTATTTCTTTACTATTTATCGGGATTCCCTCAATATATTTTGATTTGTCACATCTGACAACATTTTTTTGGTGTTGTATTTTGTTTTGTTTTTTTTTTTGTTTTAAGGCAGAATTTTTTTTTTTTTGATTTGTATTTTTTTCAAGGCTGATCTTTGTTTTCTTGTATTTTTAGTTTTACTCCAGAATATTTTTGTGTGTGTTTTGTGTGTCAAGTTACCACAACACCATTGATATGTTGTTATATTTAATCTGTAGGAGATTGTTTGGTGTTGTTGTCTCTTGTTAAATTCACATTGTACTTTAGAAATGTACCTGAATCGTCACAAACAAACTGTCCTTTTTGAATGAAAACACACATAGGAGAGTATAATAGAAAAATAAATCATTTATTAAGGGCTCACAACTAAACAAAGAGGGAGGCAACGCTGGAGAAACAGCAGAAATGGGTGAAGCCTTGGACCGCCAGGGCACACATCAATTATTTTCAAGCAAAATTGGTGGCCTGAGGAGTCCTTATCTAAGGGAGTGCAGTCTGGTCCAGAAGTCCCAGAGATCCGGAAAGCAGCAGATGACATCTGTGTCCTCAGGCTGTTGTCATACAAGAGCCTGCATCTTTTGCCAGACCAGACTGAACCCAGGGCCATCACTCTCTTGTCTTCCTTCCATGCCTCCTTCCATGCTGTGGCTCTGGTGGTGGAGTTGTGGCAGCAGGAGGAGGAGGAGGAGGGGCCAACTCACTCAGGTGGGTATTGGGTGTTAGTTCCCCACTCACCCCCTTACTTAGGACTTTATACAGAAGGTCCTCACATATTTTGCGTTGACCCTCATGCATGCCCTGCAGTTTTGTGGCAGCCATGCAGGCAAAGGCCTCTTCAGGAGTGGGTAAGGCTCGGAGGGACGCAGAAGCCTCCTGAATTAGCCTGAGTGCTGAATCCTGTATGTGAGTCCCCCTCCTCGCTCTTTTGTATGGAAGGCGGAGGGGAGGAACCTGCGATTCGGTCAGGCTTCGACTTGTCCCAGGCTTCTCCTGGCTGACACTTAGCCCCGCCTCCTCCTGGCTGCAACTTAGCCCCGCCTCCTCCTGGCTGCCACATTCCACAGCCTCCTCCTGGCTGAGGTCTTCCTGTGTATGAAAAAGGGACATTGTTTTAGTATTTGTTTAATCAATCACACACAATTTTCACCTCCTGACTGTTGCAAATGAATGTTAACAAATATAAGAGACTATCCTTCTGAGCCCAGCATTTTTCATTCTTGTCCCAATTTTGGGTGCCCACTACTGTCTATTGATATGTAAAACACTTTTTGCAATCAGCAATTAGTGATCAATAATAACATCTAGTAAACATCATTTATTTATTGACCAGAAATCTGTAGACGAATGCTATACCTGACTCCAGCTGGGCTCCTCCACTTCTTCCTGGCTGGAAGGCCCAGGTTGGACATCGGAAGCCTCAGCTGGGGTGGAAGGAAGAGTGGAGAAGGATTCCCTGACTTCAGTCTGGTCTGACAGAAATCGCAGTCTCTCATAGTACCACAGCCTGGGGACATAAACGTCATCTGCTGCAGCTCCGGATCTCTGGAAATCTGTGACCTTATTGCGCTCCCTAAGATAAGTGCTCCTCAGGCCACCAATTTTGGTTTTTAAATAAGGGATGGTTGCTGTGGGGACCACCGGCGTCACCAACTCCAGCAGTTTCTCCAGCGCTGCCTGCCTCTTTTGTTTATGATTATAATGTGGATGTTTCACCTGCCACAGACAGGGCAGCTCCCTCTATTTGTCTATGAACAGGGGGAGGAAATTGTGGTCGTTGAAGCCATCCATTTTCTCAGCAAGACACAACACAAGACAAACCCTAAGGTCAGGCCAAACTCTCCTAATCTTGTTACAATATAGGCTTCCATTTCGAAGCAGTATAGGCCCAAGTTTAGATCTTACCTTCGTTATCACGATCGTTGCCTCCGACGCTCCTTCCTCCGCTCACAGATCGTACGTAATACGCATGCGTGTTACGCTTTATACACACTGCGCATGCGTGTAACTCCGCCCGCCCCTGACGTTCTTTCTAGTCTATTCCCCGCCCCTTTTCGTTCTGCGCAATGCGGGAAGAGCACATGGCGGAGACACAGCAGGTGCATGCTAATTACTGCAACGAGGAGGAGGAGGAGGAAAGCCCGGATCCGGAAACATCCCAATCCAGAAGGAGACAATTTAAGGCCTCAGATATGTCCTTTGGGGAGATGTTGGAGATGGTCGACATACTGAAGAGGGCCGACTATGACGGGAAGTATGGACCTTACCCCAACCCCAATGTCAGAAAGGCCAAGATCATGGCGAAAGTGGTCAAAAGTCTGCACCGGAATTTTGGGGTATGACGATCGAAAGATCAGCTCAGGAAACGGTGGTCGGACCTCAAATTACTAGAACACGAGCAGTACAGAAAGATCCAGAGAGTGCTGCAAAAAAGTAAGTAGTTGTGCTGTGTTCCTATTCTTTTTGTCTTTATTACGTTCGTGCTGCTGCATTTGCTTTTCTTAAAAGTGTACATTTTAAAATGGCAACTTTCATGTTCATGGGCACATTATTCGTACGTATCAAACATTTTTCTTTCGGCCTATAAAACACCATTGTTTTGGCCATATGCATTTGGCCACATTTTTTACGCCCTACTTGTATGAAACTAATTTGGTTGTGTAGATGGCTTTGTGACTAGAATGAAATGCAAACTAGATTCTGTGTAAGGAGAGGACACTGAGCGGCTGTTTTCACATCTGGGCGCTGGAGCACTAGTGTGGGACACAAGAACACCATTTTTATTAGGGGGGGCACACAGGTGCTCCAGTGTATACTATAGGGGGGTCTCCATCTGTGAAGCTTGTACCAAACAGGTAAAGTATTGCAGCTTGACAAAGGACACTGAAAATGCTACATTTTGGAACTCTGCCAAAATAGACAATTGTACCCCACTTCCAAGCAATGTTTCCTATTTATAGTTCTGCCATCAAATATCTGTGTGCTAAGTATACCATTTTTCTTTTACATAGGGGAGAAAAGACTCGTAGGACACCCCTCATCCGAGGAGACCAGAGCCCCCCCCTCTGGAAGAAGGGGAAATCCCCCCAACACAAGAAGAGCAGGAGGAGGAAGACGTGGTGGAACTAGTCACCACAACAGGTGAGTGTCTGCGACCACAGGCTCAGGTAAGAGATGGATGCTGGCATATTTTTTATACCTGTTTTTGTTTGGTTTCTCTCTTTTTAGGTGATCGTGATGTTGTGGATCAAGATCATTTCACATCAGAAAGTGCACAGATCCTGATCGGGGAGATCATGGGGTGTAATTTAGCTTTGGAAAACCTCAAGAAAAACATCAATGATGTTATTCAAAAAAATAAGAACATCATTGATGTTTTGGGGCGAGTTTAAAACCCCTCCAAATCACTTTCTTTTTTTGTGTGCTACAATGTTCAAAATGCTTTAGCGATTTTTAGAAAAGCCAAATTTGGAGGATGCACACAGTGAGCCAACATGTGCTATCTGCCATCACGGGAGATCAATGGACGCGTTTTGGGGGTGCAACCCCTTCCTCAATAATAAAGTAGCTGAGAGGAAGGGGTTTCTCCCCCAAAACACGTTCCTTGATCCCCCGTGATGGCAGCTAGCACATGTTGACATTGGGAAATTTGTGTGCATCTTCCAAATTTGGCTTTTCCTGGGGTGACTTCACCCCATCTGAACGCAATATCAAACACAGTTCCTAAATACTCATGTATGATATTGCCTTCAAGTTCTACCAAATGTGAACTTTGTAAGTTCAAGATTTGTGTCTTTCTTGTTGGCTTTACACATGCCTGTTTTATCTTAAATGGACATTTCTATTTTTGATAATGCCACCCCAAAAATTGTTATACAACAAACATGTTGGTTTTTTTAAAAACCTTTTCTAAATGCACATGTGATTGTGCAGGTATTAAAAAGATTGTTAATCAAGAATGTGTAGATTATTGTGTGAACGCTACAACACTTTTGTGGTGATGTAATTGCTGTTTTCTGTGACAATGGGGGTTATTTCCTAAGGGCAAATCCTCTTTGCACTACAAGTGCAGTTTCAGTGCAGTTTCAGGTGCACTTGTAGTGCAAAGTGTCTTTGCCTTTAGTAAATAACACCCAACAGTGCTTTGTAAGGTTACACAATCACGCCATTTTCTGGACTCACCACATTTCTGTCAGGGTCAGCTAAAACAAACACAAGCAGTAAATGTCACCAAAAAATTTGCGTTTTTTTTTATTGGATCAAGGTTTCACAAATTGTCTGGCATATTGATGGCCCCCCTACCCGCAAAGAACTCAAGGTATCTTAACCGGACATCACGGGCACTCAGGGAGGGCAAGCCAGGATGGCCACTTTCAAGCGCCGTCAGGGTTGTTTCATTTTGAATTCCAGCCTCAGGCCCAACTGAGCTAGCATAGTTGGCAGAATGTTGATGTAAAAAGTTATGTAGAACACAGCACGCCAGGATTATATGATTCAGTTTATACTCTGCCATATGGATGGGTGTAAGAAATAGGCGCAACCGGCTGGCCATGATTCCAAATGTGTTCTCCACCACTCTTCTGGCTCTGGCCAGCCGGTAATTAAAAACCCTCTGTTCCGGGGTGAGGGTCCTCATCGGGAATGGCCGCATAAGATGGTCCCCCAGCGCAAATGCTTCATCTGCAACGAAGACGAATGGGAGTCCTTCCACATTCTCTTCTGGAGGTGGCAAGTCCAAGCTGCCATTCTGGAGACGCCTGTAAAACTCCGTCTGGGCAATGACTCCACCATCGGACATCTGGCCATTCTTCCCCACGTCCACATACAGGAACTCGTAATTAGCCGACACCACCTCCAACATCACAATACTATTGAACCCCTTGTAATTATAATAGTATGACCCCGAGTTGGGGGTGGGATGATGTGGACGTGTTTCCCATCAATTGCCAGTTAGGAAAGTCCCACCGCTGGGCAAAGTGGGAGGCCACAGTCTGCCATTCCTGTGGCGTGGAAGGAAACTGTTGAGGAAAAAAAAATAAATTAGTATTTTTGCAAATAAACATGGAAAGCAGATTAGACACAAACATTCTTGGCCAACATCCAGATAACATTTATTAAGGGGAATTTTACAACACCAAAGTATAAGGTACACCTATCATATTCCACCTCCCCCCCTCTCATGGGCCATTTCTAACATTATAGGGGGGTGGGGAAACTCTTGGACAGGTAACCCTCTCCACTTCATTGAGAGATGAATGCCTCAATAATGGGTATTACTTGGAACAGCTCCTCCTTAGTTACACTATTGGCAGACCACTGGACAGGTAAGAAGTGTCATAATACAAAGATATAAATACACATTGTACACATTTGAGCACATTTGGACATTCTGCTATTACCTATCAAGATAATAATATAATACAAAAACTTGAAACAGTACCATTTGAATATATACAGGCAGGCCCTTGCACTACATGCTTTGGGGAATTCCTCCATAAATCTGACCACAAAAGAGGTGGGTATAGTGTGTATGGGTTTGGCAAAGTCAGCAGATAGATGATTGAGGATATATAGAGAATTGGTATCAGCTGACTTAGCAGTTGGGGGGAGGGAGGGTTAATAAAAATGATTTGGGGACACTACAAAAAAAGCCTCTGGCACTCTGCCTAAATTTAAAGCACAAATCACATTTCTAAACATTTTAGGGGTTGTTTGGGGTAAAGCACTACTATGGAGCTGATCAAATACATTGTTAAGTGACTACATGAGGTGAATATAGGGCCAGGAGAGCATGCTGGGGAGTTAAGTGAAGGCAAATATGTATGAAGGACTAAAAAAAAAAAACATAAAATTCCAGCATGCATGAGGACACAGGGGACATTCACAGCATATTACAATCATGGTAATTAGGGAATGAGGAAAGAAATACAATATATTAGCAAACATTCAATACAATAAAATGTGATATTAAAGGATAAAAATCTTACCTTCATATACTCCTTCTGCAGGACCTGGATAATGGCAGAACAGGTCTCTGGGATAATGATCCCCAGAGCCTGGGGGGAGATGCCTGTCGAGAACTTCAAGTCCTGCAGGCTTCTCCCCGTCGCCGAGTACCGCAGGGTAGCGACGAGCCTCTGCTCCGGAGTGATGAATTGCCTCATGCAGGTATCCTGCCTGCTGATATAGGGGGTCAGCGAAGCCAACAAACGGTGAAATACGGGGTCTGTCATCCTGAGAAAGTTCCTGAAATCATCAGGATTATTCTCACGGATCTCACGGAGCAAAGGCATATGACAGAACTGGTCACGCAGAAGCAACCAATTCTTGGTCCATGAACTCCTCCCCACCCTGTTCATGGACTGGACTTGTGTCAAGGTCAGGACCCCAACACCAAGCCCCCACACAGCACGAACTCTACGAGGAGTACATATACGCAACATGGCTAGAAAACGGTCGGCTGCTCAGAACGAAGTAACAGAACACACTGAAGAACAGCAAGGCCTGTGAAGAGCGACCTGAAAAACAGCAACGAAGGAACAAGAACACAATGACTAATCCAAGTCACGCATAGCTTGCTTGCACGCACTGAAGAGCAGATACAATCCCACAAGCACAAACTGAACCGCAGAAAACGATCTGAAAGCCACGAGTCTGAAAAAGCGCGAATCGTCTCTCACCAAACTTTTACTAACACGAGATTAGCAAAAGGAACCCAAAGGCTTGGTTCTGAAATGGCCCTTTCTAGTCTCGTCATACGTGGTTGACGTCACCGCGTTCTTGGCTATTGGAAATTCCGACAACTTTGTGCGACCGTGTGTACGCAAAACAAGTTTGAGCCAACATCCGTCTGAAAAAATCCTAGGATTTTGTTGTCGGAATGTCCGATCAATGTCCGACCGTATGTACGGGGCATTACAGGAGAGAATTTCCCTTCCTAGGGGTAGATTTAATCTCACTTCCTGTTGTCTCCTTCCGTTTGCAAGTAGGAGTCATTTGTAAGTTGGATGTTTGAAAGTAGGGGCCTGCCCTATATACTCTGCAGAAATTGGGGCCTTAGGTTTTGCCACAACACTGTAAGTCCTCAGAGTTACTCTTGGTGGGCAATGGAACGGGTCCTGCTGTGAAATATTATATCAAGAATTGTGATTACATGCACCTGTTGAACAGGGGCAGAAAAATTGGGCCTTTGGTGGTGGTGGTGGTGGTGGTGTTGGTGTTGTCACAACACTGTAAGCCCTCACAGTTACTATTGGTGGGCAAAGGAATGAGCCCTGCTGTGATATATTAGATCAAGAATTGTAATTACATGTCGATGTTGAACAGGGGCCTTAGGCACTGGTGCCACAACACTGCAACCCCTCATAGATGCTATAGTTGGAGCGCAAGAATGAGCCCTGCTGCAAAGTATTGCATCAAAAATTGTAATTACACGCCCCTGTTAAACAGGGGCTGAAAAATTGGACCTTGGGCACTGGTGCTGGCGCCACAACACTGCAACCCCTCACAGATACTCTAGTTGGAGCACAGGGATGAGCCCTGCTGCAAAGTATTGCATCATAAATTGTAACTACACACCCCTGTTAAACAGGGGCAGAAAAATTGGGCCTTAGCCACTGCTGCCACAACACTGCAACCCCTCACAGATGCTATAGTTGGAGTGCAGGAATGAGCCCTGCTGCAAAGTATTGCAGCAAAAATTGTAATTATACACTCCTGTTAAACAGGGGCTGAAAAATTGGGCCTTGGGCACTGGTGCTGGTGCCACAACACTGCAACCCCTCACAGATACTATAGTTGGAGTGCAGGAATGAGCCCTGCTGCAAAGTATTGCATCAAAAATTGTAATTACACACCCCTGTCAAACAGGGGCAGAAAAATTGGGCCTTGGCCACTGCTGGCGGTGCCCAGAACCAAAAATGTTCTTACAAGCTATCAGTGTGAAAATTGAGGAGGAAGAGGATTGTCACTCAGCATAACAGGATAGTCACTCAGCATCAGCATAGGCAGTCTTGAAGGGATCTCACATTAAAAAAAATCAATCGGTTACATCAGCATCAGGTGCTTGGTAGCTGGTGATCCAAGACTTCATTCATTTTTATGAAGGTCAGCTGATCAACCAATTCGGTGGACAGGCACACCCTGTGATCGGTTACAAAACCTCCAGCAGCACTGAATGTGCGTTCCGAAAGAACGCTGGATGCAGGACAGGCCAGTAGCTCAATTGCATACTGTGCAAGCTCTGGCCAGTGATCCACAATCAAAATCCAGTATCCCAGAGGATTTTCTGTGGGAATGGTGTCCAAGTCTGATCTTGCCCCTAGGTAATCCTGCACCATGTGAATCAGACGCTGGTGATGGTTGCTGGAACCAATCAGACCTTGGGGCTGCGGACTAAAAAATTGTCTGAACACATCGGTCAGATGACCACCTTCTCCACCGCTCCTTCGGTGACTGACCGAAGCCTCAGCAACACGTTGTCCAGGAGGACCAGGAAATTGTAACCTCCCAGGCTCTGGAAACGCATTGCACAAACCTTTCTGCAAGGCCTCCTGAAGATGTTTCATCCTCTGATCCCTCTGCGATGGCAAGATAAGGTAATCATCCCTCCCCTTTATACCACAAATATGAGGGTCCTTCCGCAGGTTTTGCAGGATCAGGGAGGCCTTACAGCATAGGTTTGCTGAGGCATTGGGTACGGAATTCTCTAGGTCACTAAGGACGACATGATCCGCAGCCACCTCCTCCCAGCCACGTACAAGTCCATGGGTTTTTTCAGACTGTAAATGATCCCTTGAAGACTGCTGCTGATGCTGAGTGCCAGGCTCCACCTCCATGCTGACACAATCCAGGGTGGCACAGTGGTGTAGTGGGTAGCACTCTCGCCTACCAGTAAAAAGGGTCGCTGGTTCGAATCCCAACCACGACACTACCTGCCTGGAGTTTGCATGTTCTCCCTGTGCCTGCGTGGGTTTCCTCCGGGTACTCCGGTTTCCTCCCACACTCCAAAGACATGCTGGTAGGTTAATTGGCTTCTGTCTAAATTGGCCCTAGTATATGAATGTGAGTTAGGGACCTTAGATTGTAAGCTCCTTGAGGGTAGGGACTGATGTGACTGTACAATGTATATGTAAAGCGCTGTGAAAATTGAAAGCGATATATAAAGTACCTTAAATAATAATAATAATAATAATAATAATCCTCCTCCTCCTCTTGCTGTGTGATCGGCGGGCATACAGGAACACTGTCTGGATAAAGGGGGCCTTGAGAGGTAAGGAAGGCCTCCTCTTCCTCCCTCTGTTCTGCCTCAAGTGCCCTGTCCATTATTCCACGCAGTGTGTGCTCCAACAGGTAGCCTCGTGGCCTCCTCAAATGGTAACAGGACAGTGCATGCATCCCTGATCATAGCCCACTGGTGTGGGGAAAAAAAACAAGCTCCCCTGACCCTCTCCTGGTGCCATAGTCGCATAGGTACTCATTGATGGCCCTTTGCTGTGTGTGCAGCCGCTGCAGCATGGCCAATGTTTAGTTCCACCTGGTGGGCATGTCACAGATTAGGCGGTTTTTGGGCAGGTTAAATTCCTTTTGGAGGTCAGCCAGCCGAGCACTGGCATTATATGACCTGTGGAAATGCACACAGACTTTCCTAGCCTGCCTCAGGACATCCTGTAAGCCCGAGTACCAGTCCAAGAACCGCTGCACCACCAAGTTAAGGACCTGAGCCAAACAGGGCACATGGGTCAGTTGTCCCTGTCGGATGGCAGAGAAAAGGTTGATGCCATTGTCACAAACCACCATACCTGCCTTAAGCTGGCCTGGCATCAACCATCTCTGAACCTGCCCCTGCAGAGCTGACAGAATCTCTGCCCCAGTGTGGCTCCTGTCCCATAAGCACACCAGCTCAAGCACCGCATGGCATCTTTTTGCCTCCGTGCTTGCGTAGCCCCTTGAATGCCTATGGAGCACCGCTGGTTCAGAGGACAAATCAGCACAGGAAGAGGCCATGGAGAAAGAAGAAGAGGAGGGGGAGGAGGAGAGAGGTGTGGCATTATCACCACTAGCAGAATTTTGGAGGCGTGGTGGTGGAACAATCTCCAACATTACTGCACCTTGTCCTGCATCCTTCCCAGCTGCCAGAAGAGTCACCCAGTGCACGGTGAAAGATAGGTAATGTTCCTGTCCATGCCTGCTGGACCATGAGTCAGTGGTAATATGCACCTTACCGCTGACTGCCCTGTCCATCGAGGTCAAAACATTGCCTTCCACATGCCGGTAAAGAGCCGGAATCGCCTTCCATGAGAAAAAGTGGCGTTTGGGAACCTGCCACTGAGGAACCGCACATTCCACAAACTCACGGAAGGGGGGAGAGTCTACCAACTGAAAAGGCAGCAGTTGAAGTGCTAGAAATTTAGCCAAGCTAGCATTCAACCGCTGGGCATGTGGATGGCTGGGAGCGAACTTATTTTGGCGGTGCAGCAGCTGGGGCAGGGAAATTTGCCTGGTACAATCTGACGTCGGTGTAACGATAGCAGATTGCCCGCAAGTACTTGTCTGTGACAAACCTAATTCTACACCTTCATTCCTCTTAGTGCAGGTTTCAGAGAGGACTGAAGGTATAGTGGGGTTGGAGATCCCAGCTGATGAGGAGCAAGGAGAGGTCCGCTTTGTTCTTTGGTGTGGGTCTTTTAGGTATACTTGCCAACGAACTGCATGACAGGTTGACATATGTCTGGTCAAGCATGTGGTGCCCAAGCGGGTGATGTTTTGGCCCCCGAGATACGCTTGAGACATATGTTGCAAATAGCAGTGGCGGGATCTGATGCACTCGTCTCAAAAAAGGCCCACATCAAAGAACTTTTAAAATAACGCACAGAGACAGCAGTGCCCTGCACATGTGGAGCTCTGCGGTGTGATTCAGTCGGTGTGCTGCCCTTAAGCTGGCCCCTGGAGGGAATCCTGCCTGGTTGGAGATGTGCCTCCTCCTCTCTCCTATCAGGCACCCACATGGAGTCAGAGACCTCATCATCTCCTCCCTCCTCATCACTGGAGCAAACCTGGCAGTATGCTGCAGCTGGGGGAACATGACTGCCATATTGCTGTCCTTCTTGGGCACCCCCTCTCTCTGGGCTCATGTTACTGCCTTCCTCTAGCTGGGTACCATCATCTGAGCCTTCACAACGCTGGGCATCCTCCTGGAGCATGTACCCAACACTGTGGTCAAACAGTTCGTTGGACTTCTCAGGAGGACATGGTGGGGCTAGGGAAGGAGTGACTGATGCCATTGAGCCGAGGGAAGAGGCCGCGTTGGCAGCTGTTTTGCCAGACAAAGTACCCTGAGCCTGGGTGAGAGAGGATGAGGAGGATGAGGACGGCTTGGTAATCCACTCTACCAAGTCTTCCGCATGTTGCGGCTCAACATGGCAAGCTGGCGAAAAAAAGGCCAAGCGTGTCCCACGGCCACATGCTGATGAGGATGCACCGTCTCCACGACCAGCACTGTTGCCTCTAGACACAGAGCCTGCTTGCCCTCTTTTATCGGCTTGTGACTGTCTGCCTCTCCTTGTTGGCCTTCCAAAGATACTAATGGCCTGCAGTGAGATGTAGCTGCACAAAGCTGGGAATCAACTGCTTGGTATTATTAGTATGAGAACACCAGCAATTGTCTTCAGGTAGCTTTAGGTGCACACTGTGCAGAGGACACAGTACACTAACTGTAAATACTGCAGCTTCCTGTCTGTGGTATTAATAGGACCAGAACAACAGCAATTGTCTTCAGGTAGCTTTAGGTGCACACTGTGCAGAGGACACAGTACACTAATTGTAAATACTGCAGCTGCCTGCCTGTGGTATTAATAGGATCAGAACAACAGCAATTGTCTTCAGGTAGCTTTAGGTGCACACTGTGCAGAGGACACAGTACACTAATTGTAAATACTGCAGCTGCCTGCCTGTGGTATTAATAGGATCAGAAGAACACCAGCAATTTTCTTCAGGTAGCTTTAGGTGCACACTGCAGAGGACACAGTACACTAACTGTAAATACTGCAGTTGCCTGCCTGTGGTATTAATAGGATCAGAACAACAGCAATTGTCTTCAGGTAGCTTTAGGTGCACACCGTGCAGAGGACACAGTATACTAACTGTAAATACTGCAGCTGCCTGCCTGTGGTTCTAATAGGATCAGAAGAACACCACCAATTTTCTTCAGGTAGCTTTAGGTGCACACTGTGCAGAGGACACAGTACACTAACTGTAAATACTGTAGCTGCCTTCCTGTGGTACTAATGGGATCAGAAGAACACCACCAATTTTCTTCAGGTAGGTTTAAGTGCACACTGTGCAGAGGACACAGTACACTAACTGTAAATACTGCAGCTGCCTGCCTGTGGTATTAATAGGATCAGAACTACAGCAATTGTCTTCAGGTAGCTTTAGGTGCACATCGTGCAGAGGACACAGTATACTAACTGTAAATACTGCAGCTGCCTGCCTGTGGTACTAATAGGATCAGAAGAACACCACCAATTTTCTTCAGGTAGCTTTAGGTGCACACTGTGCAGAGGACACAGTACACTAACTGTAAATACTGTAGCTGCCTGCCTGTGGTACTAATATTATCATAAGAACACCAGCAATTTTCTTCAGGTAGCTTTAGGTGCACACTGTGCAGAGGACACAGTACACTAACTGTAAATACTGCAGCTGCCTGCCTGTGGTATTAATAAGATCAGAACTACAGCAATTGTCTTCAGGTAGCTTTAGGTGCACACTGTGCAGGGGGCACGGTACGCTAACTGTAAATACTGCAGCTGCCTGCCTTTGGTACTAATAGGATCAGAAGAACACCAGCAATTTTCTTCAGGTAGCTTTAGGTGCACAATGTGTAGAGGACATAGTACACTAACTGTAAATACTGCAGCTGCCTGCCTGTGGTACTAATAGGATCAGAAGAACACCACCAATTTTCTTCAGGTAGCTTTAGGTGCACACTGTGCAGAGGACACAGTACACTAACTGTAAATACTGTCACTACCTTCCTGTGGTACTAATGGGATCAGAAGAACACCACCAATTTTCTTCAGGTAGGTTTAAGTGCACACTGTGCAGAGGACACAGTACACTAACTGTAAATACTGCAACTGCCTGCCTGTGGTATTAATAGGATCAGAACTACAGCAATTGCCTTCAGGTAGCTTTAGGTGCACATCGTGCAGAGGACACAGTATACTAACTGTAAATACTGCAGCTGCTTGCCTGTGGTACTAATAGGATCAGAAGAACACCAGCAATTTTCTTCAGGTAGCTTTAGGTGCACACTGTGCAGAGGACACAGTACACTAACTGTAAATACTGTAGCTGCCTGCCTGTGGTACTAATATTATCATAAGAACACCAGCAATTTTCTTCGGGTAGCTTTAGGTGCACACTGTACAGAGGACACAGTACACTAACTGTAAATACTGCAGCTGCCTGCCTGTGGTATTAATAAGATCAGAACTACAGCAATTGTCTTCGGGTAGCTTTAGGTGCACACTGTGCAGAGGTGCACGGTACTCTAACTGTAAATACTGCAGCTGCCTGCCTTTGGTACTAATAGGATCAGAAGAACACCAGCAATTTTCTTCAGGTAGCTTTAGGTGCACAATGTGTAGAGGACATAGTACACTAACTGTAAATACTGTAGCTGCCTGCCTGTGGTACTAATAGGATCAGAAGAACATCAGCAATTTTCTTAAGGTAGGTTTAGGCGCACACTGTGCAGAGGACACAGTACACTAACTGTAACTACTGCAGCTGCCTGCCTGTGGTATTAATAGAATCAGAACAACAGCAATTGTCTTTAGGTAGCTTTAGGTGCACTCTGTGCAGAGGACACAGTACACTAACTGTAACTACTGCAGCTGCCTGCCTGTGGTATTAATAGAATCAGAACACCAGCAATTTTCTTCAGGTAGCTTTAGGTGCACACTGTGCAAAGGACACAATACACTAACTGTAAATACTGTCAATACCTGTCAGTAGGAAGAGAATAACAGGAATGGATCTAGCTAAACTGAATACAGTGTATATATATAAATATACAACACCTAGGATGCATATATACACAATTCAATGTAAGTGCAGCTAACTGACTCACCTGCCTTCTCTATCTAACTTAAATCAAATGACACTGTCTCTCTGTCTATATCTCTCCACCGCAACACACTACACAAGGCCACCATGCAGGCGGCCTTATATAGTGTGGGGCGTGTACTAAACCCCCTCGGCCATAATTGGCCAAAGCCAATCTGGCTTTGGCCAATTACGGCTCTCTGTACAGATGGTTCTGTGATTGGCCAAGCATGCGGGTCACAGTGCATGCTTGGCCAATTATCAGCCAGCAATGCATTGCGATGCCGCAGTGAATTATGGGCCGTGACGCGCCACTCTAATTTGCCGCGAACGGCCCATAACATTCGCAATTCGACTAACGGTCGAACAGGCGATGTTCAAGTCGAACATGGGATTAACTCTAACTCGAAGCTCATCCCTACTCAAAATCAAGCAGAAGGAGCCGCACTGGCTATTGAACTTCCTTTTTCTTGGCTCATCGTACGTCTTGTACGTCACCACGTTCTCACGTTAGGAATTTCCGACATTTGTGTGACCGTGTGTATGCAAGACAGGTTTGGGCCAACATCCTTTGGAAAAAAATCCACGCTTTTGTTGTCGGAAATTCCGATCATGTGTACATGGCAAAACAGTTACAGGAAGTCCTAGCCTCAACTGCTTGATGGTTAAAGCAGCTGTCAATCATACAGCAAGGGGCTTTGACTACAGCGGATTGGATAAAAACACAGCTGTTTGTAGCTCAATCAGAAGAGTGCTAATGTTCCTGTAACATTGTTTGCTTGTTGTCACACTATTGAAAAAGGCCAGAGAGAGAGCATAACTGAAAGCAATTGGTATTTATAAAAGTTTTACTGACACCAATAAAATTCTTGCACAATTACAATGCAAAGAGTGAGCTATTTACATACCGTTAATATTTGGGTTTACATCCACTTTAAACAAGCATATGACTAAGTCAAATATGAAATGATAATTAACAAATTATTAAGAAAGATATTAGTAATATTCATCTGCAAAGTATTACACAGGGTGCCCTGATGAAAGAAAGAATCAGTAGGGGATTAAAGTAAGGCGATACCATGCATACCATTCTGTTTAACCCCATTCTAAATGAGCAGTGGACCCTTACCATATGAGAAGGAGAGGGGGACATGCAAAGGTTATCGGGGAAGGCTTATCAGAGTTTAACTTTAAAAGCAATGCAAACAAATAAAAGGTCCTTATTATACTTTCTATTAGTCCTTTTTGTTTGGGGTCAGAAACTTAAAGTAGAACTATAGGAAAATTTACTTTTTTCATTTTGGAAAGAGCAAGTGAGAGTTATAACTAGGGATATACCGATACTTTTTTTCAGTACTCGTCAATACCAATTACGATATCATTTACCTGCTGTCAACAATGGTACAAAGCATTGTAATGTTATTTACAAATTAAATAATTTTTTTTTTTTTACATTTTGCTTTTTTTCATCTAAAACATGTAAATATATGTTAAAGGTGTAAAAATATTAACAAAGCAAGCAAAAAAAAGTTTTAATTATGGATAGTTTATAGAAGTGAACAAAAAAAAAAAAATCAGCAGGAAAATTAGAGTTACTTACTCAAGAACACATCATACACCATAATTTACTTTTTGATGGTTCCTGAGTCAGGAACCCAAAAGGAAACCAACCAGGGTTGGTACACGGTGCTGTCCTGAAAGACTCCTGGAAAAGACGTTACTGGTAAGTAACTCTAATTTTCCCATAGCTTGTTTCGGGACAGCCACCTATGAGAGGATAAGCGAGCATTTACCCTTAGTGTGGGACTACGGCTTACAGGACTCTGTGTCCAAAGAGCCTGATCCCTTTGCTCATAACAAGATCAGCCTGTAGTGTCAGGTAAGATGTGGAAGAGCTGAATCATGATGCCACTGCAGAACCCCTGTAACTTCAAAACACTAGTGAAAAATGCAGGGTGCTAGCTTGGTTGGGATTTGAACTCATGACCTCAGTGTTTAAGTCACAGTTTAGGTGCAACACCTTCAATGTGAGCTCTTTTTTTTCACTGTTTGTGAGTCAACCAGGAGAACCTAAAGACCCTTGCCTGAAGATTTTAGGTGAGCTGGTATACTGGTCCTACACAGGCAAAGTTTCACTACAGTGCCTATAGTGCTACTCTGTGTGAGCTGTCCCTTCTGGTTCATGAGTGTACGCCACCCACCCAATGTCCCAGGTATATCAAATGCCACCATGTGTTTGGGGCATGCAAGATACCTCACATAAACAAAGGGAGAACCCACAACTTGATGCAAGTACTGGAATGTTGGGGATCTGGACTAACCACCCCAGTGTTGCCAGGCAGATGTGTCAGCCACCCAGGCCTTCTCCTCTGGATAGCCTTGCCAGAGTCATCAGGAGACCACTCAGGGTCTCTCAGCCCCATCAAAAAAGTGACCTCAGAGTTAAAATGTTAACCACTGAGCCACTGCATAAAGTGACCTGTCAAAGGTCAGAAGGAGCTGACATGTAGACAAGATCCTATGTCTCCAGGAAGACTCCCATGGCTGCACTGGTTGTGAGCTATGAATGCCTCACCATTGTTGCCTTTTGGCGGCCAGCCCTTTGGTTTTTACCACACAGTGTCATTTCAGCCACATACACTTCCTACACCTCGTGCAGGAGGGAGGAAAATGTTTCCCCTTCACCCAGTCCCTACTGATTACAAGAGGGAAAACACTCAAAGCATGTGCATGGAAGTTCAAACACTTAAGGCTTACCTGTGAGGTGCTGGTGCCTGCTTCCAGCTGCCTGTGCAGGTGTCGCAGAGGAGTCCATCCCACCCCTTTGGTGGTCCACAGCTTCTGCCGGGTCTTCACCTTTTGAACACCAGCGTCCCTGAAACATTGCCTACTGCCCTGTTCAACCAGCAGGAGGGGCAGGTGCTGTGCAGTACCTAGGACACGCACAGCTTTCCCTCATTAGAATTTGAACTTAGGTCCCCAGCAGACCATTCAGAGCCCTTAGGCTCTGAGCTACCATCCATACTCCCTGTTTGCGCCCTATGGAGACTTTAAACCTGCGTCTCCGGCGCCCGCTGGTGACGTCATATGCCCTGGAAGTGACCCCGCTGCATGCCTCCTGTGGTCCAGCTTGGAGCACAATAGCTCCACTCCCTCGCGCCACTTATGGGACCGACATCACCATGGTCCTGGATTTCCCCAGGTATTGAGGACAGGGGACAGCAGTACTCACCCCGCCGGGTCTTCCTTACCTTATGGTGGCTGATGTTGGCAATGCCAGGAGCTGCCAGGATGGCCCCTGCCTCTGACACACTCATGCCATGAAAAGGATGGTTTTGCCTCTGGAACCTCCAGCCGCCTGCGACCTTTTCGGCTCCCCATCAGTCAAAGCCCGGTCCACCTTTAGCATCCAGGAGAGGTGCACACACCCCCCCGCGCCAGAAGTGACGTCACCCCCCACATGGCCCCGCTGTGAGCTCCATTGCGGCTCGCAAACCAGAATGCAAGGTGGGGGGAACAGCGCCTTCTCCTGAGTATCCAATGAGAGCCTGAAAGTGGGCCCCTAGAGCATCCCATGACGCAACTTTTGGAGATCTGGGGTAGCAACAGAAAAACAGTGTGGCTGCCATGTAACCTCTCTCCGAGGCATAGCACCACCACTAGTCCCCAGAGACCTCTGTTTCCTTCCCAGAGATACAGGCTTCAGCCTCCCTGGCTGTCTTTAGCCATGGTTCCTCGCAGTGTCTCCTGTCGGAGGAAACACCAGAACTGAGGAGCCGCGGGGAAGCATGCCTTTTAAATCTAGACTGGGTGGTGTTTCCTCAGAAGGGAGGAACTGAGGTCTCTCATAAGTGGCTATCCTGAAAGACGCTATGGTAAAATAGTAATTAAATAAAGGACAATAAGACATTAAGGCTGATTAGGGTAAATTAACCACTTCAGCCCCGAAGGATTTACCCCCTTCCTGACCAGAGCACTTTTTACAATTTGGCACTGCGTCGCTTTAACTGCTAATTGCGCGGTCATGTATTGCTGTACCCAAACGAAATTTACGTCCTTTTCTTTCCACAAATAGAGCTTTCTTTTGATGGTTTTTGATCACCTCTGCGGTTTTTATTTTTTGCGCTATAAACGGAAAAAGACCGAAAATTTTGAAAAAAAATGATATTTTCTACTTTTTGTTATAAAAAAATCCAATAAACTCAATTTTAGTCATACATTTAGGCCAAAATGTATTCGGCCACATGTCTTTGGTAAAAAAAATGTCAATAAGTGTATATTTATTGGTTTGCACAAAAGTTATAGCGTCTACAAACTAGGGTACATTTTCTGGAATTTACACAGCTTTTAGTTTATGACTGCCTATGTCATTTCTTGAGGTGCTAAAATGGCAGGGCAGTACAAACCCCCCCCCCAAATGACCCCATTTTGGAAAGTAGACACCCCAAGGAAATTGCTGAGAGGCATGTTGAGCCCATTGAATATTAATTTTTTTTTGTCCCAAGTGATTGAATAATGACAAAAAAAAAAAAAATTACAAAAAGTTGTCACTAAATGATATATTGCTCACACAGGCCATGGGCATATGTGGAATTGCACCCCAAAATACATTCAGATGCTTCTCCTGAGTATGGAGATACCCCATGTGTGGGACTTTTTGGGAGCCTACCCACGTACGGGGCCCGAAAACCAATCACCGCATTCAGGATTTCTAAGGGCGTAAATTTTTGATTTCACGCCTCACTACCTATCACAGTTTTGAAGGCCATAAAATGCCCAGATGGCACAAAACCCCCCCCAAATTACCCCATTTTGGAAAGTAGACACCCCAAGCTATTTGCTGAGAGGCATGTTGAGTCCATGGAATATTTTATATTTTGACACAAGTTGCGGGAAAGTGACAATTGTTTTTTTTTTTTTTTTTGCACAAAGTTGTCACTAAATGATATATTGCTCACACAGGCCATGGGCATATGTGGAATTGCACCCCAAAATACATTTAGCTGCTTCTCTTGAGTATGGGGATACCACATGTGTGGGACTTTTTGGGAGCCTAGCCGCGTACGGGGAACCAAAAACCAATCACCGCCTTCAGGATTGCTAAGGGTGTAAATTTTTGATTTCACTCTTCACTGCTTATCACAGTTTCGGAGGCCATGGAATGCCCAGGTGGCACAAACCCCCCAGATGACCCCATTTTGGAAAGTAGACACCCCAAGCTATTTGCTGAGAGGCATGGTGAGTATTTTGCAGCTCTCATTTGTTTTTGAAGATGAAGAAAGACAAGAAAAACCTTTTTTTTTCTTTTTTCAATTTTCAAATTTTTGTGACAAAAAGTGAGGTCTGCAAAATACTCACTATACCTCTCAGCAAATAGCTTGGGCTGTCTACTTTCCAAAATGGGGTCCTTTGGGGGGGTTTGTGCCACCTGGGCATTCCATGGCCTCTGAAACTGTGATAGGCAGTGAAGAGTGAAATCAAAAATTTACGCCCTTAGAAAGCCTGAAGGCAGTGCTTGGTTTTCGGGGTCCCGTACGCGGCTAGGCTCCCAAAAAGTCTCACACATGTGGTATCCCCGTACTCAGGAGAAGCAACAGAATGTATTTTGGGGTGTAATTTCACATATTCCCATGGCATGTTTAAGCAATATATCATTTAGTGACAACTTTGTGCAAAAAAAAAAAAAAAAATTTGTCTCTTTCCCGCAACTTGTGTCACAATATAAAATATTCCATGGACTCCACATGCCTCTCAGCAAATAGCTTGGGGTGTCTACTTTCCAAAATGGGGTCATTTGGGGGGGTTTTGAACTGTACTGGCATTTGATGCACAACATTAAAAGCTTATGTCACACATCACCCACTCTTCTAACCACTTGAAGACAAAGCCCTTTCTGACACTTTTTGTTTACATGAAAAATTTTTTTTTTTTTGCAAGAAAATTACTTTGAACCCCCAAACATTATATATTTTTTTAAAGCTAATGCCCTACAGATTAAAATGGTGGGTGTTTAATTTTTTTTTCTCACACAGTATTTGCGCAGCGATTTTTCAAACGCATTTTTTGGGGAAAAAACACACTTTTTTAATTTTTAATGCACTAAAACACACTACATTGCCCAAATGTTTGATGAAATAAAAAAGATGATCTCAGGTCGAGTACATGGATACCAAACATGACATACTTTACAATTGCGCACAAACGTGCAGTGGCAACAAAATAAATACATTTTTAAAAGCCTTTAAAAGCCTTTACAGGTTACCACTTTAGATTTACAGAGGAGGTCTACTGCTAAAATTACTGTCCTCGATCTGACCTTCATGGTGATACCTCACATGCATGGTGCAATTGCTGTTTACATTTGACGCTAGACCGAAGCTTGCGTTCGCCTTAGCGCGAGAGCATGGAGCGACAGGGGTGCTTTTTTTTTTTTTCTTTATTATTATTTTTTTGCTTTTTTATCTTATTTTTAAACTGTTCCTTTCATTTTTTTTTTTTTTTATCATTTTTATTGTTATCTCAGGGAATGTAAATATATATGATAGCAATAGGTAGTGACAGGTACTCTTTTTTGAAAAAATTGGGGTCTATTAGACCCTAGATCTCTCCTCTGTCCTCAAAGCATCTGACGACACCAAGATCGGTGTGATAAAATGCTTTCCCAATTTTTTCCAATGGCGCTGTTTACATCCGGCGAAATCTAAGTAATGAAATGCTCGTAGCTTCCGGTTTCTTAGGCCATAGAGATGTTTGGAGCCACTCTGCTCTCTGATCAGCTCTATGGCCAGCTGGCTGAATCACCGGCTGCATTCTCAGGTTCCCTGTTGAGACAGGAGAGCCAGAGAAAAATACGGAAGGCGGTGGGGGGGCATTCCCTCCCACTGCTTGTAAAAGCAGTCTAGAGGCTAATTAGCCACTAGGATTGCTTTCACATGAAAGCCAACCGCTGGCTGAAAAGAATGATACCAAGATGATACCTAAACCTGCAGGCATCATTCTGGTATAACCACTCAAAGTCGTGAATGGCGTACCTGAAGACAAAAAAATGGTTAACAATAAAACACAGTAAACGGTAAAGTATAAAAAATTGCATACATGAAAAGCAAACATGATAAAACATAATAACAATAAAACATTGCAGAATAGAATACAGTAAAAAAGAGCAGAACAATAGAGAGAGAAAAGAGAGATAGAGAACAATAAAACAACAACTATTTTTTTAAATTATATTTACACTTTTTTTTGTAACTAACTAACTAACTAACCGCATTCTTGGCCATCAGAAATTCCGACAACTTTGTGCAACCGTGTGTATGCAAAACAAGTTTGAGCCAACATCTGTCGCAAAAAATCCTAGGATTTTGTTGTCGGAATGTCCGATCAATGTCCGACCATGTGTACGGGGCATAACTCTTGTAACTGGTTCCAGGTTCGGGTCTCTCAAAATGCGATGGCATCTTGGGAGACCCTGTGAAAGTGCGCCTAGTCTGTGCAATGCTGTACCCTACGCTAATACTCAACTAGTGCATGGTAGCGCTCAAAACATTCACCAATGCAAAGACCAGGATTATCAGGACAGGAGGGACAATAATAGCGGGTGTCACGCCTATATCCGCGCTTGCTGCAGACACAACATTTTTTTTGGGGGGGGGTTCGCTGGGTAGGGGTACTCGGGAGGACATAAAGAAAATGCCTCTCATACAGCCGACTGCATTTGGTTGGGGATGTGAATGGGGGAATTATGGGCGCTGCAGAAGTCGTGGTTCCCAATTAGGATTGGCGAATGCAGCAGGAAGGGCATTATGGGCAAGACGGGCCTGTTTGTCTTCTTCTTGTTGGCAGTACTACTTGTGTTTGCCACCTCACCAGCTTGAACTGCACTTATGGGACTCGCCACGTCACCAAGTGTTACTGCAGTGCTGGTTTGACTACGACCGGGGTGTACTAGGCCGCTGGTGCTTGCCAGTTCACCAAAACGCTACCAAAAAAACTGTTAGCGATCGCAGGGATCAGGCCTGACTCTGCAAATGCTGCAGTTATGCGTTTAGTGTTTTGTAAGCATCAGTGATCGATCGATACTGCACTTGGGTGGGCTGGGCTAGGCCGGGCGGAGGGGCAAAACGCAGGTGCTAGCGGGTATCTGGGCTGATCCCGCTAACACTGCGTTTTTGGGAACCTTAAACTGCTGGGGACGCTAGTATAGATCTGATCGGATCAGATATTGATCCGTTCAGATACTATACCACTAAGGGAGGTGTACGGTGCATGTGTGGGTGTTAGCGCTACTGGCACTAACCTGACACTGCCTGGGGCTGGTGCTTGCCAGTTCACCAAAACGCTACCAAAAAAACTGTTAGAGATCGCAGGGATCAGGCCTGACTCTGCGAACGCTGCAGTTATGTGTTTAGTGTTTTGTAAGTGTCAGTGATTGATCGATACTGCACTTGGCTGGGCTGGGCCAGGCGGAGGGGCAAAACGCAGGTGCTGGCAGGTATCTGGGCTGATCCCGCTAACACTGCATTTTTGGGAACCCTAAACTGCTGGGGACGCTAGTATAGATCTGATCAGATCAGATATTGATCCGATCAGATACTACACCAATAAGGGAGGTGTACGGTGCGTGCGTGGGTGTTAGCGGTACTGGCACTAATCTGACGCTGCCTGGGGCTGGTGCTTGCCAGTTCACCAAAACGCTACCAAAAAAACTGTTAGCAATCACAGGGATCAGGCCTGACACTGCGAATGCTGCAGTTATGCGTTTAGTGTTTTGTAAGTGACAGTGATCGTTTGATACTGCACTTGGCTGGGCTGGGCCAGGCGGAGGGGCAAAACGCAGGTGCTAGCAGGTATCTGGGCTGATCCCGTTAACACTGCGTTTTTGGGAACCCTAAACTGCTGGGGACGCTAGTATAGATCTGATCGGATCAGATATTGATCCGTTCAGATACTATACCACTAAGGGAGGCGTATGCTGCGTGCGTGGGTGTTAGCGGTACTGGCACTAATCTGACGCTGCCTGGGGCGACGCATATCACCGCCAGGCAATCAGGGGGCTAAACTTTTATTCGGTAATAAACGGCGGGTTTCCTGACACTATAAAAAAATAAATGAACTAACCAGCATCACCCGTAACAGTTATATGGTGATCAGTGGTGAAAGGGTTAACTAGGGGGCAATCAAGGGGTTAAAACATTTATTAGGTAGTATATGGGGGTCCCTGTCGCTATAAAACGCTGACGGCAAACCTAAATATTTACCTCCCTAACTAGCTTCACCAGCGACACTAATACAGCGATCAGAAAAATGATCGCTTAGTGACACTGGCGACGGGGGGTGATCAAGGGGTTAAAACTTTATTAGGGGGGGTTAGTGGGGTACCCTAGACCTAAAGGGGGCTAACACTTACTGCCCTAACACACTAACTGTCACAAACTGACACCAATGCAGTAATCAGAAAAAAAAAACTGCTTGCTGTCAGTGTGACGGGGGGAGGGGTGATTGGGCGGTGATCGGGGGGATCGGGGGTGTTTTGTGTGCCTGGTATGTTCTACTGTGTTTTCACTCACATTACAGTCTTCTCTCCTCGGGGCGCCGGAACGGAAACTGCCGAGCCGAGGAGAGATGACATCATTTCCTTTGCTGCTGTTTACCATACAGCAGCATAGGAATGATTTTATTGGACGGCGGCGATCGCGAGGGGGGGCCACGAATGGATGGCCTCCCCCTCACCTCCGATCGCCGCTGGACAAAGCCGACCACCTCGGGGACCGGGGGGGTCCGATCGGACCCCCGCCCGCGGGAGGCAGATCACATACGGGTACGTGATTCTGCCTGCCCGTGCCATTCTGATGACGTATATCATCGTGAGGCGGTCTGCAAGTGGTTAATGGTTAATAACGGGTTAAACAGAACAGGAACATTTAATAGAAAAAAGAATACATTTATTGTACTTGACAGGTCGCTTTAACCACTTCAGCCCCGGAAGGATTTCCCCCCTTACTGACCAAGCAATTTTTTGTGATACGGCACTGTGTTGCTTTAATGGACAATTGCACGGTCGTGCAACCCTGTTCCCAAACAAAATTTAAGTCCTTTTTTTTCCCACAAATAGAGCTTTTTTTGTGGTATTTGATCACCTCTGCGGTTTTATTTCTTGCGCTATAAACAAAAAAAGTGCGACAGTTTTGAAAAAAACAAACAATATTTTTTACTTTTTGCTATAATAAATATCCACAAATTACAAAAAAAAAATGTATTCATCAGTTTAGGCCAATATGCATTCTTCTACATATTTTTGGTAAGAAAAAAAGAAAAACGCAATAAGCGTATACTGACTGGTTTGCGCAAAAGTTATATAACATAGGGGATACATTTATGGCATTTTTATTTATTTTATTTTTTTACTAGTAATGGCGGCAATCCGTGATTTTTATTGGGGCTGCAACATTGCGGTAGGCAAATCAGACACTTTTGACACATTTTTGGGACCATTGACATTTATACAGCAATCAAAGCTAAAAATAGCCACTGATTACTGTATAAATGTCACTGGCAGGGAAGGGGTTAACACTAGGGGATGATCAAGGGGTTAAATGTGTCCTAGGGAGGTGTTTATAACTGCGGGGGCAGTGTAGTGACTGGGAGTAGAGAGACATTGCTGTTTCTATTCACTAGAAAGAGCAGATCTCTCTCCTCTCCCTGACAAAACGGGGATCTATCTGTTAACATTGACAGATCCCCCGTTCTCTCTCTCTCAGGAACGATCACGGGTGCCCGGCGGATATCGCGGCGCACGCGCACCTGCTAAGGGCCGACTTTCAGCTATGTCGATTTGTCCAGGAGAGCCAACCTGCCGCAATATAATGATGGCGGCAGGTCGGCTAGTGGTTAAACTGACTTCATCTGCAGATCAAAGTTCATCGCTTTGATCTGTAGATGAAGAAACAGAAAGATACAAAAAGAAACAATGTTTCTTTTTATCTTATTGTTTTAGTGGCTGAGCAGTGATGTTAATAAACAATTCCTGGCTTTTTTTTCTGACAGCTCCAATTGCTGGAATTTTTAACACTTCAGCTGTCATCAGGGGAACCCAACTGACAGCTGAATGAGTCATCTGTTGTTAAGGATGCGACGGCCCCTCTCCTTAACAACTGATAATTGTCGGCTTGTTTTTTTTACATTTCAGCTGTCATTTGGTGAATCCTGCTTACAGCTGAAAGAACCGAGCCTGAAAGTATCAGTTTCAGGTATCGGTGCATTTGCATGAGTACCGATACTCGTGCACATGCTTAGCATCAGCACCAATACCCATACCGGTATCGGTGCAACCCTAGCTATACCCCTGTCAGATTTTCTTTTCGCCATCTATGTCCCATTTCGGAGATTTCCCTTCATCTTTTGTCCCATAGCTAAACAGGAAAAGAGAGGAAATCCCTGCAAATTAATAGGATTCCTGTGGGACCCACAGCTCACCAGAACTAGTGTCCCCATTGAAAGGTTTCACCTCTTTAACATTTCTGGGGACAACCCAAAATTTTGGATTTTATTTACTTTCACTTTTAATGATAATGGTAAACAGGACAAATAGAGAGGGTGAATCTCCTAAATGGGGGCGCACCCATTTTTTCATACCTTCTAAAGCAATGTTTTATTTACAATGTACTTAAAGTGTAACTAAACAATCAGAAATACTCAGAAGTACTCCACCTTCCATCTATGTGGTTGTTACATCCCTGGCCAGCTGCTGTCATCTTTTCCCCAGCTACTTCCAGGTACCAGGTTTTTGGCTTCCTTATTAGCCTGTGTTGGAATGACGTAATCCCATGCATACATACAGGAGTCAGTTATTCCGGCACAGCCGGAGTGTGCTGGGAATGCATGCTGAGCTGTGCATGCACAATTTAATGTGTGTTCAATAGAAGACTGTGAGTAGGCAAGTGAATGTTTGTTACTACAGAGACATATTGCATGTTTCTTCTGCAATAAAGAGCTGCCTGCTTACAGTTTAGTAATACTTACGTTTAGTCCCACTTTAAGTATGCCATCTGCGTCCCTTGTCTGTGCCATTTCCAGATGCTTGGGACCAACAATCTAGCAGAATAGATGTGCCTATACCTACTGGTGCCTGGCAGTTTCCTTTTCCTGATGTCACTTGGACCCAGCACTGAACAGCTAATAGAAAGTGTCTACACCATACAGACAGTGACATGGACACCAGAAGAAGGCTACCACTTTCTGCACACAGAAGAAACTGGCTGATCCAGCGGTCAGAATACAATGGCCTCAGTGGGAAATTCATCCATCCATGCTATTAAGCATGGATGGAGGAATCTGTGGGCTGAACAAAATCAATCTATTTTCGTTTTCCCAGCTTCAGAAGAGGAGAGCGCATGGCATGCATAACCAAAGCTTTCCAGAGACTGGTCATGGGAGTGTGTATCTATACTGAGCAGGCAGATAAACTGTAGGTAGCACAGTTACAAAGATCAATGAAAGTGAGAAAACTGTCAGGATCAACATTTATTTTAGATTTTGACTTCATGCTATATAAAACATTTAGAAATAATATAGGGAAGCAATGCTGCATTTTTTTATTTTGTGTTTACAGACACTTTAATAACAAAATTGATAAGCGTATTATTTTAGACTTTTTGGACTATGTTAAATAAAGAATGAATGCAGAATATAATAAAAGAGCAAAATAAAAACACACCAGTTCATAACTTCAATTTTATGTAAAGACATTCTAACTCATCAGCTCCTGTCAGTAGAAAGAAATCAGTGGCTGTGTGTACTTATTGTCTGATGAAAAAAGCTGATGTAGCAAAGTGCAATACAATAAGAAATTTGACTTGTTTACATATTCATTTCTATGGCAGGCACTTCAGGGTAAATAAGTGTCAAGGGAACAAAGCACTTCTTCAGGCATTTTAGTATACGAATAAAGGATGATGATCTTTTTTTAAAATCCAGTGTTTTAGGGTATTCCTTTTTATAAGATTTTAAGTAGGAAAATAGGCAAGCTCTAAAAAAAACATGTGTTAAAGATTTCCTGTTCTCTTGTTTCTCTTTTGATCTATGGTTAAAGAATGTTTAAACCATATTGGATGGATCATGATTCAGATTAGTTTACCTCTTTTTTTTTTTTTTTTAAAATATTGACCCAAGTGAAAAAAGTAAATTTGCCCCAGGACTGTCAAGACAGCACCTCAACCCTCTGGTACCTGTCCAAAAAGTCTTGCATGCAATGAAGCTTGTCTGTCTAAAGGAGTCCCGGTCTAAACGAGGAATAAAAGAATACAAGTTGTCAATTATTATAAAAAAGACCTACCATTAAAATTCTCACCTTGCAAGAAAGTGGTTAAATGTCAGCATAACACAATCACATTATTATTTTGTGCAAAGGGTATGTACTTGCTCTGAATTAAAAACAAATGCCGCTCTTTAGCTTCCAGCCTAGGCAGCTAAGATCACATAGTGTTTGGTTACAAATAATTTTATAGCATAGTTTATTGCTTTTACTCAGATAGACCCATTCTTAGCATCTGGGATGGGAGCCTACTTCACCAGACTAAATGTGCCCCTAGTCTGACACAAAAAGTGTTGTGCGTATACAAAACATATATTATTATTATAATTATTATAATACAGGATTTATATAGCGCCAACGGTTTACGCAGCGCTTTACAACATTAGGGCGGACAGTACAAGTACAATACAATTCAATACAGGAGGAATCAGAGGGCCCTGCTCGTTAGAGCTTACAATCTAGGAGGGAGGGTCAAGTTATACAAAAGGGTAATAGCTGTGGGGGATGAGCTAATGGAGAAAATAGTGCAGTTGTTAGATGGAGGCAGGATAGACTTCTCTGAAGAGGAAAGTTTTCAGGGATCGCCTAAAAGTGGATAAATTTGGAGACAGTCTGACAGATTGAGGTAGGGAATTCCAGAGGATGAGCGAGGCTCGGGAGAAGTCCTGGAGGTGGATATGGGAGGAGGTGATGAGGGAGCTAGAGAGCAGGAGGTCTTGGGAGGAACGGAGAGGGCGATTAGGTTGGTATTTTGAGACTAGGCTAGTGATGTAGCTGGGGCAGAGTTGTGGATGGCTTTGTAACTTATTGTTAGTATTTTGAATTTAATTCGTTGGGCGAGTGGCAGCCAATGGAGGGATTGGCAGAGAGGGGTAGCAGACACTGAGCGGTTTGTAAGGTAGATGAGTCTGGCAGCAGCATTCATGATGGACTGAAGGGGGATAGTCTATTTAAAGGTAAGCCAATGAGGTGGGAGTTGCAGTAGTCGAGGCAAGAGATAACCAGGGAGTGAATCAGGAGCTTTGTGGTTTCATTGGTTAGAAAGGGATGTAGTTTAGAGATGTTGTGGAGGTTGAGGTTGTTGCGGAGGTTGAGGCGGCAAGCTTTGGAAAGTGATTGGATGTGGGGCCGAAAGGAGAGTTCAGAATCCAGGATAACACCTAGCACCCTGACATGTGGGGATGGGTGGATGGTTGTGCCATTGCTCTTGACAGAAAAGTCAGGGGAAGAGGCACGTGGGGGAGGAAATATTATAAGCTCGGTTTTGGACAAGTTGAGTTTGAGTAAGTGGTGTGACATCCATACAGATATATCGGTTATTAAGTTAGTGATGTGTGAGGAGACTGATGGAGTGAGTTGAGGGGTGGAGAGATAGATTTGTGTGTCCTCAGCGTAGAAATGATATTGAAAGCCGTGAGAGGCTATCAGCTGACCCAGAGAAGAGGTGTAGATTGAAAATAAAAGAGGTCCAAGAACAGAACCTTGGGGGACCTCGACAGAGAAGGGAAGAGGAGTGGAGGAAGTAGAATTATAAGTGACACTGAAGGTGCGTTGGGATAGGTAGGATGAGAGCCACTGAAGAGCACAGTCACGGAGACCGAGGGAGTAAAGTTTTTTTAGGAGGAGGGGGTGGTCAACCGTGTCAAAGGCAGCTGAAAGATCCAGAAGTAGGAGTACAGAATAGTGTCCGTTGGTTTTTGCAGTTAGTAGGTCATTTGTGAGTTTTAAAAGAGCAGTTTCTGTGGAGTGTTGAGGGCGAAATCCAGATTGAAGGGAATCAAGAAGTGTTTTTAATGAGGTGGTCACTCAGTTGGTTGTAAACCAGGCGTTCAAGGAGTTTAGAGGAAAAGGGGAGCAAGGAGATAGGGCTTAGGTTGTTAAGATTGGTAGGGTCCAAGGACGGCTTTTTAAGTATGGGGTGACCAGTGCATGTTTTAGAGCATTGGGGAAGATGCCAGAGGTGAGGGAGAGATTAAAAATGTGGGTTAGAGAGTGTAGGATGGAGTCAGAGGGCGACTGTAGCATATGAGAGGGAATCAGGGGTCCAGGGGACAGGTGGTTAGGTGGGCAATAGAAAGGAGTTTATCAACTTCGTCTGTAGTAGCAGATTTGAATAGAGGGAGGCTACATCCAAAATCAGATGCCCTGTGTGGAACATGCGTAGGGGAGGAGCCAGGCCGGAGCGTAAGGCAGCGGTAGCTGTTAGTTGCTGGAACGGACGCCATATCCTCACTGTACAACTTGTCTATATGCTATATATAGAGTGGTGCACTGGCACACCCTGAGAATGTGAGTACCCGTTTGGGGGAGTGTTTTATCTGATTTTGGAATAAAGTTTTAAAATGTTATCACACTATATGGTTCTTTCTTCTTATCCATTGATCTTCCCCGTGTTGGAGCCTGTGATCCTGCGATCCGCACAGTGCCCGGGATGGCTCAAAAGTGTTTTCTGACTTTGTTTAATTACTTAGTCACACGCTCTGAGGTGAGCGCATTACCTTGGGGGGTCACCTGTATTGCACCATCGCATGATCTGTGGCACGTGGAGAGTTTTAAGCATGTTTGAACATACCACCATTGAAGATCACGCATAAGCACTTTATTCTTTGTGTGCAGGACTTTTGAATTCATATGTTTAATATATCTATATAGTTCATCAAGGACTACTATTTACATCAATTGTGTTGACACTAAGCACTTCGCAGTTTGTTTGGCACATGGCACTTTTTGTGATTTGTTTGCACTTATAATAAAGGCTCACAGCAATATGAGGTTTCATTAGATTGTCAATACCTGTGCAATTTGTACTGTTTGGTCATACATATACATCCATTAGGTTTATGCAAATATGTTTGTTTAGTTTATTTCACAATATTTAATGTGGTATACACTTCTATACATCTTATATGTGTTTTGTATACGCACAACACTTTTTGTGTCAGACTAGGGGCACATTTAGCTCACTTTAGCGCAGCGTTATCCTTCACTTTTTTCACTATCTACATGCAATACGAGACGTGTTTCACGCATGCAGCTGAGTAGTGCTTACACTTAGCATTAGGTTCAGTGTGGTTCGTAGGATTTTTTTCTTCTACTTCACCAGACTGCTGCTTGTTGATTCAAATTCCATCAAAGAAAGACAGTTTTGGCACAAACTTGGTTAGAATTAGAGCGGTTAGTATTCTTGGTTTGAAAATTTGTCATTTTCGCCACTCTCATCCCCCCCTTTTCTTCCTCCTCATTACAAACTGGAGGAAGACATTCAGGGTTTAGAAGGGTGCAGAAAAAAAAACTGAAACAGCCTATGACACTTTTACCTTCTTATACACCTGCTTTCTATGTACATAAACTCCTTGGACCTGAAAAGATACTTATAAACAAAGGTTATTACTCTATCCTTCAAAGAATGGTAAACAATACAACATTCGTGTACATTGGTAAATTGTCATTGACATTCCTCAAAACCGATAATAACTAAACCCTCTGTAACTCTTCACGTTCTTACTAAAATACAACACATGCGACACGTAAGAGGGCTGTCGCGGTAGGTTCAAACATCTTGTTACCACATACAAACATGAGACAAACATTTACAAATGTGGGGAAGATATTTCATAGTTCCCAAAAACAAAAATGAAAAAAAAATAAAAACAACCAAATGGAATTCTGCCTTCACTCTTTTAGCGATAGAAAAAGAATAAAATTTGAAAAGCACGAGAGCATCTCAAAATCTTTGCATGGACCAGCCACACAAAGTTCAAATCAGGCCTGTATATTTTTAACCACACAAACGTGTACTACGCATCCATCAACTCACTCAACATTACAGATTTCTGAAGCCGCAATCGCGCTACATCAACTCCAGAGGGATACCCAAAATAGTATCCTTGGACCACCTATGTCAGTCTTTCTGGGGTTTAATGGCCTTTGCCCCAAAGCTATTTCATGTACTGTGCAGCCGTCTGACTGTGGGAAGCTTCACTTCTTCCCTTGCATGGACTTCCAATTGCCCATGGTGATTCAAATCGGCTTATCGTCTTATCCCTGCGTCCAGGGAAATCCTTGCACCCAATTCAGGGAGCACCGCCCGGTGCCTTCTTTCACGGTGAATTGACAGACTACAACCACTATACCTGGTCCAGTCCTCCAACTAGAAACCCTAAAGCTAGGTGTTATCAACCCCAAATTAGGTCTCTACCCCTCACAGTGTATGCATACACAAGCGTTTTCCGTTATACGCCCATACACTGCGTCGCCAGACTAAACTACACAGCGCACTTATGCCCGCTTTCTTTTACAAAACACTGCGGCTTCTCTCTGTACCTCGATATTACAACAATAACATGGATGCCTCCTGTTTGCTCTCTACCCAAAACTGTATTACAGTATAAAACTAAAAAGACAACTGGAATTAAATTTAAAACACTTTCAAATGCCAGTATTTTCCCATTGTCCTTCCAAGCACAAATCTCATTTGCTTGAGTCATAGGACCCCAAGCTCCCCCCACCAACTTCCTGTGGATACATAAAGTAGAACTTCCTGTTGCATGCCCAGCTCTAAAAAACCCTCAAACTGGTTTATTTACATATCAATGTACAGGAAAAGGGAGGGGAGGATAAGCCTAGCTTCATATACTGCAGGCTATACAATACAACCCTCAGCTAAAGACAGAAAAACACAATAAAATAAAAATTAAACACACACCGCTAAAGTAGAAAAACTCACAGTTAAAGATAGTCTTGTTAGTCTTGGTAGAGATTTCACTCAAAACCAAAATTCAATACAGAAAACACAATAGCTTCCCTTAAAAGTATGTAAAAAGTACAAAAATAGAATTCACTTAAAAGGAAATGGTGCCTAGAGAGAAAGTGGCAGCCCAAACCACATGGCTACACACGCACACAAAGGGATTGGAGCAGCTTCCCCTGTAGGATGACCCACAGGTCCTCAAAATGGCCATCGATCCACATGGTGACTACAACAAAAGCCAGACCACAACAAAATGGCGTATTTTCCCGCCAAAACTGAAATCCAATACAAAGGTGGCCACTCTTCTACTGCAAAGTTAACAAAAAGTACAAACACAGCTCACCTACAATAGCTTACATTCGCTTAAAAGAAAACATAAATGATGCCTAGAAACAAGATGGTGGCTCATGTCACATGGTTTTACACACAAATGAATTGAAAATGGCCGAATGTAGCCACATGGCAGACAACAACAAAAGGAAATGGCAGACAAAAACCAGGCTGCCACAAAATGGCACATTTTCCTGCCAAAACCAAAATTTCTCCCCACAAAATTACACATTTGCGATACTAAATGAACACTTACAAACATTTAAAAGTGTTAGAAGTTACGAAAAAGCACAACTTAAAACAAAATGGTAGATGAAATCTGGACCACAGCAAGATGGCCGATGACAAATAGACCACACTAAAACACATGCACATGAAATGCAATTGTTGAACACTTAAACCATAATACAAACACTTTAGGAACAGTTCTACTGAAAAGCATGTAATCTCACCGCACAATTGAGAATGCACACTTAGGAACACATGCTATCCAATGAAACATCAAAGCCACATAAACCACAATCACACGGCTGAAACATACCCTCTTTTCTCCAGTACATATGTCAGAAACCATGAATCAGACTGAGACAGAATAAGTACAGTTAATCACACTTGTTTAATAATAATAAAAAAAAGGTAAACAGAGTAAACATAGTTAAAACATAGCCAGAGTTCAGGAACCAGAATGGATAGTTAGACAAGCCAAAATGTCTGGGAGCCAGAGATGAGGGTAGTAGAACTGCAAGCAGGATCTGGAGCCAGAAGAAATGTCAGCCAAGCAAGTCTTTAACAGGAACACAGAAGAGCGTCTCTAGAGATGTGACCAAGGCAAAGACAGAGATCATCTGGGCTGGACGGCTTAAGTAGGCAGGACTGACGAGCAGGTTATCATCAACAGGTGAGTCACTGTGGAGAGATAAGAGCTGGCAATTAGCCAACAGCTGAGTGACCAGCTTAGAGAAGGAAGGGCTGAGCCCAGCCCTGACAGTATCCCCTCCTCAATGACCCCTCCCCCTCGGAGTACCACCAGGCTTGAGGGGAAAATGTCTATGGAAATCATGGAGGAGGACAGGGGCATGTACATCCGAGGATGAGACCCAAAAGCGTTTCTCCGGACTGTACCCTTTCCAATGCACCAAGTACTGTATGCGCCCACGGAACCTACAGGATTCAACCATGGACTTCATACTCCTCATGGATCTTAACCTGTACAGGGTAAGGATGAGGCACCAAGGTGCAGACCAAAGGTTTTAATAAGGAGACATGAAATACATTTGACATACGCATAATAGAAGGAAGGTCTAGGAGTGCGCAGGCGCGGTACTCCCAAGAGGCCGCGTAGGCCGGGAGCTCCGCTCTGCCCAGCACAGCAAGCCACCCAAGTGCTGGAGTGAGGCCGACAGGACGCCCGCTTCTTGTGGGACCGGACTCAGGATCGCCCACAGCATCGATCCATGTCAGGCAGCTTGGTCCGCCGTGATCTGGGACCGCAGTTTGCAGAAGAGGATTCCCAGGCCAAATCCAAGATGGCAGCCGCAACACAGCACAAGGAATCCCATGCAGGGGGACACGTGGAAACAAGGCAAGTGATAGCTCCTGCTGTGCTGGCTTTCACTCCCCAATCTGTCCCCCACAACCCAGCTATGGTGACACCCTCACCGGCCTCCACAGAATCGCTCTTGGAGCGCACATTTGACAATTTTACATTGTCCCCACTAAATAACATACCGGCTCATCAGGGCGTTGTGATCTCACTGGGGAAACTCTGAGGGGGACCTACCCATTAATGCGGGAGACTTATTCCTTAAGCTATCTGATCTTTTGGACAGGGGGCTTGCGAACACAGCCACTAAAATCACTAATGACATATGATCAGACTTTCAAAACCTGGGCGCAAGGATGGAAGCGATAGAGCATAACCTGGATATCACAGTGTCCAGGGCTAATCAGAACACTGATCACATCCACGTCCTCCAAGAGCAATTGGAGGTGGCTTTGAACAGGTTTGATGACCTTGAGAATAGGTCAAGAAGGGACAACTTCAGAGTCAGAGGAATCCCTGAATCAGTCTCAGATATCCCAAAAGCAATTCAAGAATTAATCAAATCCCTCATTCCGGAGATTGCCCCTATTAAGCTAGAATTCGACAGAGCACACAGATCCCTGGGCCTCCCTAGAAAAGATGGGACCCCCAGAGATATAGTAGTGAAGCCATACTTCTATAGTGTGAAGGAAGAGATCATGAGAATTTCACGTCATCAACCCCGCATTCTCTTTCAAGGTCAGGAAATTCAAATTTTTGCTGACATTTCTCCCACGCCCATACAAAAACGCAGAGCCCTGAAACCCCTACTGCCAATTCTCACTCAGAGGGAAATCAAATATTGGTGAGCATTTCCCGTCGCACTAAAATTTTCCTTCAAAGGTAAAACCCACTCGTTCACCACATTCCCAGAGGGTGAACAAGTTCTTCTATCACTTAAACTCATCTCACAGGATCCTGCAATGGACACGTCTAACATGCAAGCTGGCTCATCTAAACGCCCAACTCCCAACAGCCCAATCTCCCCTGCTTGGAAATCCACCAAAAGCAAACGACTGAAGGATCACATGCCAACCTGAAGTTGATTGTTTCATGCCTTTTGTTTTCTGCCCCTCCCTCTTTGATCCATCGACACCTGGACCCCTCCTAAGGGACTTTACCTTACACGGATCCACCACCAAGGTCTCCAAAACCTTCACAAAATCTTTGGTCCATATGTTCTCCAACTCTAGTTTAAATGCTTTCACCCCAGTGGGACTGTACTAGCATTCTCTTCGGATCTAATTAATGTCCGCTTTCCTTACCCCTACCCACGGGAACTCTGAGGTTATGTTCTCACACCCCTGCAAGAAAGGTTATATCATTCTATGTAGGATACTTCTTAGAAGGTTTTTGGACCCGCTCGAAGCCCACTGGGTCAGGAGAGGAGTGGGTAGGTCTATTTATGCTTGTTTTTAATTTTTATTTTTTGGTTTCGCACGTGTCGACCATCTCCCCCTGTCTTACCCTCCCATAGCAGTGCGTTTAGTCCTAACGTCTCCCTGGACTACCCCATTATACCCTAATTTACTTCTTCCCTAGCAGGTCCCACAGTGGCCCTATCGAAGATTATAACTCACCTACCTGTTGGCAGTTCTCCTAATTGGAAAGGAAAATTTAACGTTTGAATTTTCATTGTTTGTGTTCAAGTTTTTGCTGCTTTTCTTTTCTTGCATTTTGTTACAGGCTCCAGGGTTGGCTTTGGCTGTGGCGGTTGCCCTACGCCTCCATCCATCCTACAATAATGGAATTTCCATCCTCGTACGATGGACTGTTGGTCCATATTTCAGACCACTATAGTTGGTTAATGGATGACGGAATCCTGTTTTTTCTGTTCTCTTCCCCTTTTCCTCCCGGGTTACCAGGTCATATCCATCTCCTTCTCATCCGGCCACTCCAGGTCCCAGGCTCTGCTCCTTGCTCATCTGCTGCTCGGGCAGTATCAACATGGGTAGGGTAAGTGTCTCACGCATCGAAACATCCGTGTATCCCATCGATCATGCCTAATACCACACTGTCTCCTCCTCCTCTAAAAATTATTTCACACAATGTCCAAGGCCTCAATTCTCCAATTAAGAGGGGAAAAAATTCTCCAATCTTATCGCAACCAAAGAGCATCAGTGGTAATGCTTCAGGAAACCCATTTTCCTACTAGATATTCCCCCTCATTCCTTCATGCTCACTTCCCCCAGTTTTACGTAGCAAACGGTGAAGACAAAACCAGGGGGGTAGCGATCCTTTGCTAAGGACTGCCAATTTAAAGTTTTACAGACTCATAGAGACTCTGAGGGCAGGTTTATATTAGTGAAAGGTCGGATTGAAGATCAAATCTATTCATTTGTTTCCTATTATTCATCCAACAAAGGACAGGATAAATTTTTCACTGCTCTATTTCAAACCCTTGGACCATTTCTAGAAGGGACGATAATTTGTGGGGGGGATTCGAATGTTGCATTCGACCAGAGCCTTGACAAGTCTAAACCCCCCTCTAAACAACTCACTAGGCCCACTAAAATCAGTTCCAAATTTGCTAAACTAATTCACCAACAGGGACTCACAAACATTTGGAGAGAACTTAATCCAACCACAAGGGATTACTCCCATTTCTCAATACCCCATCAATTCTACTCAAGAATTGATCATATTCTTATTTCCTCCGTCCATATACCAGCAGTTATTAAAGCTCAAATTAAGGAAACCGCCCTTTTGGATCACTCGATGATCACCCTAACATTCCAAGGACTTCTTCTTAGTCCTCCCTCCCCCCTCTGGCGCATCAAAGATCACATAATCAAAGATCCTATTCAGATCTCAGTAATAAACGGGACTTTGAAAGAATATTTTACCTTGAATAACGTAGAGGGAATCTCGGCCCTGTGGCCCTCGACCCTGTGGGCGGCGCATAAAGCCGTGATCCGAGGCAAGTTTATTCAAATTTCCTCTCAGGTAAAAAAGGAAAGAACCATGGACATTTTAAAGCTGGAGAAAGAATTTAATCTTCTTTGCAAGAAACACAAAAAAGACCCATCCATGGTTAAAACCGCACAGCTCGACGCTGCACGAATTAAGCTTAATCTGGCGCTTACGGTCAGAGCCGAGAGTTCTCTACGTTGGAACGGAGTGAAATTCTATCTAAATCAGGATAAAATGAGCACGATGCTGGCCTCGAAGCTTTCTCCCAAAACACATACTTTCGCACTTCCCAAAATAAGACTACAAGATGGCACATCAACCCAAAACCCTCAATGCATCTTACAATCATTCCATTCTTTTCACTCTAAATTTTATAGTACAATTGATTGCACTGATGAACACGCTATAGATGCATTTTTAGAAAAGTTACCTATCCCCACTATACACAAGTCCCACAAAGAAATTATGGAAGCCCACATTTCAGTAGAAGAAACTCTAGAGGTAATTAAAAATCTTAAAGGGGGTTCAGCCCCTGGACCAGATGGGCTATCCAATCTATATTATAAGACTTTTGCCGAGACCTTGGCCCCCTATTTAACTAGACTGTTCAACTCCAAAAGGAAGGGGTGACCCCATGGAATCACAATTAAATGCCGCTTTTATCTCAGTTATTCCCAAACCCGACAAAAACCCAGAATTGGTAGAAAATTACAGACCCATCTCACTAATAAAATATGATTTAAAAATATTAACCAAAATTTATGCTAATAGACTAAACACATTTATTAGTAGGTATATTCACAAAGATCAGGTGGGTTTCATCCCAGGTAGGCAAGGCCCGGATCAGGTTAGAAGGGCTATAGACATTGCTTCTATCTTACAATCTGGTTGGGATGGAGGATCTCCCCAGGAAGGCTTTTTCTATCATTAGATTTACAAAAGGCTTTCGATTCTCTGGCATGGCCCTTCATATTCGCCTCTCTTAAATTTTGGGGGTTCGGTGAAAATTTTACTGGGATCCTTAGATCACTCTATTCTGAGCCTGAAGCAAAGGTCAAATTGCAAGGCTTCTTCTCGTCCCCCATTAAAATTGCCAGGGGAACTAGACAGGGATGCCCCTTATCCCCCATAGTGTTCGCTCTAGCAATAGAAACCCTCGCCATAGCAATTAGGTCGGACCCAAACATTAAAGGGGATGAATGCGGAATAAATACACACAAGTGCGCCCTATTTGTGGATCATATCCTCTTATTTATCACCTCCCCTATTACATCTTTACCCAACATTAACAATCTTCTCCAAAATGTTGGTGACGTATCGGGCCTACGAGTCAATATGATTAAAACTCAAGCATTAAAAATCTCGCTCAACCCAGCCTTAGTCGAACAGCTAAAACCTGCCTTTAAATTTAAATGGAGTGATTCTTCAATCCGCTACCTAGGAATAAACCTCACACCCAGAATAGAATCCCTCTATCAAGCTAATTACCCCCCTATGTATCGTAAATTAGAAGAGGACCTACGTGTATGGTCATCTCACAAATTATCGTGGTTAGGAAAAATTCACTCTGTTAAAATGACCCTTCTCCCTAGAATCATATCTTTTTAGAGCCCTTCCGATTCCAATTAAAAAAGACCACCTCAAGAGTTTTCAGGGGAAAATTATAAAATTTATTTGGGGGGTGGGGGATACAGCTTTGCCAGGAACACTCTTTACACCCTGAAATATAAGGGAGGATTAGGTCTTCCAGAGCTACTCAAATACTATCAAGCAGCTAGACTGGCCCAACTGTCAACTATCTATTTTAGGGGTGAAAAACCTGATTGGGTTAATATAGAAAGGCAGGCAGTCCCAAAATATACTTTGGATTTTCTTTTATGGAGTTCCTGCAAATCTAGACCCTCTATTATGGCTCCCACGCTCTCATACTCCTTTAAACTCTGGGACAATTTGATCCATCTACCCTCCTCAACTAATGCATATTTTTCACAATCCCCTCTTCAAACCGGGGTTAGATATCAATTCCTTCCAGTGGTGGTTGGATAAGGGGATGTGCCGCATTGGACACTATTTCTCCACTTCCGGACCGATCTCCATGAAACAATGTGTAGACAAATTAGAGCTTCCTGACTCTGAGAAATTTAGATACCTCCAGATCTCTCATTTCCTACACACAATTTGGAAAAACAAATCTACCCCCCAGAATTCACCCCTTATGAACGATGGTGTGGACAAGCAACGGATCAAAAAGGGGGCATATCTCTGATTTATTTAGCACTATCTGATCCCTTTTTCAAGCTCCCATATATGACGGATTGGGAGAGCGACCTAGGCGAGTCTTGGGACCTGGAAGTGTGGCACAAAATGGGAACAAGAGCCTACAAAGGTATAGAAAACATTTCATTAATTGAAGCAAACTTGAAGGTCTTGACAAGATGGTACCTGGCCCCTACCAAACTGGCACAGATGTTCCCATCCTCGTCTCCTTTATGCTTCAGAAATTGCCAAGCCCGGGGTTCCATGTTACACATCTGGTGGGAATGTCCGAAAATTAGAGGATTCTGGAATGGGATCTTTAACTTGATTAGAAAAATCATGGACGTTTCCGTACCGAAATCCCCCCAGATAGCTCTCTTAAATGGCCATATTTCCAAAATTCCCAAAACATCTGATAAACTAATTTCTTTCATGTTAACGGGTGCCAAAATCACCCTAGCCAAGGCCTGGAAACAACCTGGAGTCTCCCTGGCAGCCGCTAAAAGAAAGATTTTGTGGATTATGTCCCAAGAAAAATTAGCAAGTTCTATAGCGGACTCTAACAATTCCTTTGTGGCAATCTGGGAACCCTGGGCTAAGCATGTAGGCATCTCTCTCATACCAGGAGTAGAGGTTAAAAACCTGAACGTTCATGAAAAGAAGTCTGGCAACCCTCTCATCCCCTCCTTCTCTGACTCTAGTTCTATCTTCTCTCTTTCTTTCCACTATTCTTCTCTGTCGCGGGATGCTTAATTTATAACATTTTAGTAATTAATTATTCTATATATTATGTTTAAGTACTTTGCGCTCCTGTATTTTCAAGTTTATTCAGTCCCTGAGTCTGGGGTCCCAGGAGATTCTCCTACTATCCCCCGGACTCCTGGTCTTATCCATCGGAAAGTCTGAGTAGGATCCTTCTTGCTGCTCGGGGCTCCTCTGTACCCCTGGGAGGCGCGAAGGGTCTTGATATAATAATTGCACTCCTATAATTTTCCACTCTCCGTTGGAGCTTGACACAGATTGTTCCCGTTAGGGGTGTCAGGCCTAACGATAGTATTTGGTGCCTTCTTTTACATTCCTTGGATAACTTAATCTTTATTCGTTTTGATGTTTATGGCTTTTGTTTGACTCAGGAGATGCGTTGTTTCCATGTACTACAATATAGAGGTGGGCTGCGTCCTACTGAAAATTGAATGCCTTAAAATGTAATGTACTGCTCTTCAATAAAATTTTTGAAAATTAAAAAAAAAAAAGAAGGAAGGTCTAATGCGTAAGCCACTTGGTTAATCCTGCCAAGAATACGGAAAGGCCCAATAAACCAAAGTGCGAACTTCAGAGAGGGAACACGAAGTCAGAGGTTGCGAGATCACAGCCAGACCCTGTCCCCAACCTGGTAGGAAGGCGCAGGCAGGTGTCTGCGGTCAGCATGGAGTCTGTACCTATCATTAGCATCTCACAAAGCCTCCTGAACTTGTGCCCAAGTGAAACAAAGACCATGGAGATGCTCCTTTAATGCAGGAATACTCTGCGGAACAAACGAGTCAGGCAACATGGAAGGTTGGAAACCATAGTTAGCTATAAAATGGGGACAATCGAGAAGCAAAATTCAAGGCACTATTGTGAGCAAACTTCGCCCACGGTAAGAGGTCTGACCAGTTGTTATGATGGTCAGAAATATAGCAATGTAGGAATTGCTCCAAGGACTGATTGGCTCGTTCTTCAGCCCCATTAGACTGTGGGTGATATGCAGAGGAGAAAGCAAGCTGAATACCCAACTGTGCACAAAAGGCTCACCAGAACCGGGACACAAACTGCCTACCCATGTCCGAGACAATTACTTTGGGTAGCCCATGTAAGCGAAAGATCTTTTTGGAAGCCAGTTCCTTAGAAGTGGGCAACTTCTTAAGTGGAATACAATGAGACATTTTCGAGAACTGGTCAACCACCATAAGGATAACTGTGTTGCCCTGGGAGTTGGGTAACTCCACAAGGAAATCCATAGACAGGTGGGCCTCTCTCCATTGGGTATGGGTTGTAGGAGGCCCACTGGAAGGTGTTGTAGAGTCTTACTCTGAGCACACACGGAACAGGCAGCTACGATGGCAGTTACATCAGCACATAGACTAGGCCACCAGAATTGTTGGGAAATGGCCCAAAAGAGTTGATTTCTCCCAGGGTGGCCAGCAGCCTTGGGAGAATGGTAAGTCTGGAGCACAGCAGTAGAGAGACTCTCTGGGAAAAAGCAGCGGTCACAAGGTTTCTCAGGAGGAGCATGGAACTGAGCAGCAAGAATTTTGTTACCCAAAGGAGAAGTGAGACTGGTGCAAACTGTAGCCAGAATACGTTTAGGAGGAATCACAGGAACCGGAACCGACTATTTTGTAAGTTTAATTCAGGGGTCCTCAAACTATGGCCCGCGGGCCGAATCCGGCCCTCCAGCGTTTTTTATCTGGTCCGCGGACTGCCCGTTTAAAATTGCAGCACTCCCCCTGCCATCTGCTCCCTCCATCACACAGGACGGGAAACATGACAGGCCCGGACAAAGGACCTTCTGTGCTAAGAAGCAGGTGATTGGTTACTAGGCATCGGGGCGGTCCCAGGAACCAATCACCTGCCCCTCACTTCCAAAGTCCCGCCCTCCGTCCTGACCTACCATGCGTCGTGTCCTGCGTGATACAGGTAAGTGTTGAGTGGGAGTGCTGTGATATTATAGGGGGCGGCAGAGTAATATTGATATGGGGAGTCTGTGATGGGGGATCTGTGATATGGGGAGTCTGTGATATGGGGGGAGTCTGTGATATGGGGAGTCTGTGATATGGGGAGTCTGTGATATGGGGGGATCTGTGATGGGGGATCTGTGATATGGGGGATCTGTGATATGGGGGATCTGTGATGGGGGATCTGTGATATGGGGGGATCTGTGATGGGGGATCTGTGATATGGGGGGGGATATGTGATGGGGGATCTGTGATATGGGGGAGTCTGTGATATAGGGGGGATCTGTGATATGGGGGGATCTGTGATATGGGGAGTCTGTGATGGGGAATCTGTGATATGGGGGGATCTGTGATATGGGGGGATCTGTGATATGGGGAGTCTGTGATGGGGGATCTGTGATATGGGGGAGTCTGTGATATAGGGGGGATATGAGATATGGGGGATCTGTGATATGGGGGGATCTGTGATATGGGGGGATCTGTGATGGGGAATCTGTGATATGGGGGGATCTGTGATATGGGGGGATCTGTGATGGGGGATCTGTGATATGGGGGGATCTGGGATATGGGGGATCTGTGATATGGGGGGATCTGTGATGGGGAATCTGTGATATAGGGGGATCTGTGATATGGGGGGATCTGTGATATGGGGTATCTGTGATATGGGGGATCTGTGATATGGGGAGTCTGTGATGGGGGATCTGTGATATGGGGGGATATGTGATATGGGGGGGATATGTAAAATGGGGGGATCTGTGATATGGGGGGATCTGTGATATGGGGAGTCTGTTATGGGGGAGTCTGTGATATGGGGGAGTCTGTGATATGGGGAATCTGTGATGGGGGAGTCTTTGATATGGGGAGTCTGTTATGGGGGAGATCTGTGATATGGGGGGATCTGTGATATGGGGGGATCTGTGATGGGGAGTCTCTTATGGGGGGATCTGTGATATGGGGGAGTCTGTTATGGGGAGATCTGTGATATGGGGGATCTGTGATGGGGGAGTCTGTTATGGGGGGATCTGTGATATGGGGGGATCTGTGATATGGGGAGTCTGTTATGGGGGAGTCTGTTATGGGGGAGTCTGTGATATGGGGAGATCTGTGATATGGGGGATCTGTGATGGGGGAGTCTGTGATATGGGGAGTCTGTTATGGGGGAGATCTGTGATATGGGGGGATCTGTGATATGGGGGGATCTGTGATGGGGAGTCTGTTATTGGGAGATCTGTGATATGGGGGATCTGTGATGGGGGAGTCTGTTATGGGGGAGTCTGTGATATGGGGATCTGTGATTGGGAGATCTGAGATATGGGGGGTTCTGTGATGGGGAGTCTGTTATGGGGGATCTGTGATGGGGGAGTCTGTTATGGGGGATCTGTGATGGCGGAATCTGTTATGGGGGATCTGTGATATGGGGGGATCTGTGATGAGGGAGTCTGTTAGGGGGGGATCTGTGATGGCGGAGTCTGTTATGGGGATCTGTGATGGGGGAGTCTGTGCTATGGGGGGGACTGATATGGGGGATCTGTGATGGCAGAGTTTGTTATGGGGAAAGTCTGTGATGGGGGAAGTATGTTACATAGTTACATAGTTACATAGTAGGTGAGGTTGAAAAAAGACACAAGTCCATCAAGTCCAACCTATGTGTGTGATTATGTGTCAGTATTACATTACATATCCCTGTATATTGCGGTCATTCAGGTGATTATCTAATAGTTTCTTGAAGCTATCAATGCTCCCCGCTGAGACCACCGCCTGTGGAAGGGAATTCCACATCCTTGCCGCTCTTACAGTAAAGAACCCTCTACGTAGTTTAAGGTTAAACCTCTTTTCTTCTAATTGTAATGAGTGGCCACGAGTCTTATTAAACTCTCTTCTGCGAAAAAGTTTTATCCCTATTGTGGGGTCACCAGTACAGTATTTGTAAATTGAAATCATATCCCCTCTCAAGCGTCTCTTCTCCAGAGAGAATAAGTTCAGTGCTCGCAACCTTTCCTCATAACTAAGATCCTCCAGACCCTTTATTAGCTTTGTTGCCCTTCTTTGTACTCGCTCCATTTCCAGTACGTCCCTCCTGAGGACTGGTGCCCAGAACTGGACAGCATACTCCAGGTGCGGGCGGGCCAGAGTCTTGTAGAGCGGGAGAATTATCATTTTATCTCTGCAGTTGATCCCCCTTTTAATGCATGCCAATATTCTGTTTGCTTTATTAGCAGCAGCTTGGCATTGCATGCCATTGCTAAGCCTATCATCCACTAGTACCCCAGGTCATTTTCCATCCTAGAATCCCCCAGAGGTTCCCCCCCCCAGTGTATAGATTGCATTCATATTTTTGCCACCCAAATGCATTATTTTAAATTTTTCTACATTGAACCTCATTTGCCATGTAGTCGCCCACCCCATTAATTTGTTCAGGTCTTTTTGCAAGATTTCCACATCCTGCTGAGAAGTTATTGCCCTGCTTAGCTTAGTATCGTCTGCAAATACAGAGATTGAACTGTTTATCCCATCCTCCAGGTCGTTTATGAACAAATTAAATAGGATTGGTCCCAGCACAGAACCCTGGGGAACCCCACTACCCACCCCTGACCATTCTGAGTACTCCCCATTTATCACCACCCTCTGAACATGCCCTTGTAGCCAGTTTTCAATCCATGTACTCACCCTATGGTCCATGCCAACGCACCTTATTTTGTACAGTAAACGTTTATGGGGAACTGTGTCAAATGCTTTTGCAAAATCCAGATACACCACGTCTACGGGCCTTCCTTTATCTAGATGGCAACTCACCTCCTCATAGAAGGTTAATAGATTGGTTTGGCAAGAACGATTCTTCATGAATCCATGCTGATTACTGCTAATGATATCATTCTTATTACTAAAATCTTGTATATAGTCCCTTATCATCCCCTCCAAGAGTTTACATACTATTGATGTTAGGCTAACTGGTCTGTAATTCCCAGGGATGTTTTTTGGGCCCTTTTTAAATATTGGTGCTACATTGGCTTTTCTCCAATCAGCTGGTACCATTCCAGTCAATAGACTGTCTGTAAAAATTAGGAACAACGGTCTGGCAATCACCTGACTGAGTTCCCTAAGTACCCTCGGATGCAAGCCATCTGGTCCCGGTGATTTATTAATGTTAAGTTTCTGAAGTCTAATTTTAATTCCGTCCTCTGTTAACCATGTAGGTGCTTCCTGTGTTGTGTTGTGTCATGAGGATAAACACTGCAGTTTTGGTTACTGAAGCCCCCCGATTCACTCGTGAAGACCGAGGAGAAGAATAAATTCAATACCTTTGCCATCTCCCCATCCTTTGTAACCAGATGTCCTTCCTCATTCTTTATGGGGCCAATATGGTCTGTCCTCCCTTTTTTACTGTTTACATACTTAAAGAATTTCTTGGGATTTTTTTTGCTCTCCTCCGCTATGTGTCTTTCATGTTCTATCTTAGCCATCCTAATTGCACCCTTACATTTCTTATTGCATTCTTTATAAATTCTGAATGCTGTGGATGATCCCTCAACCTTGTATTTTTTGAAGGCCTTCTCCTTTGCTTTTATATGCATTTTTACATTGGAGTTAAGCCATCCAGGATGTTTGTTCGCTCTTTTAAATTTATTACCCAATGGGATACATTGGCTAATGCCCTTATTTAATATGCTCTTAAAGCAAACCCATCTCTCCTCCGTATTCTTTGTTCCTAATATTTTATCCCAATTTATGCCTTTTAGCAAGGTTTGTAGTTTAGGGAAGTTGGCTCTTTTGAAATTCAGTGTCTTTGTGTTCCCTTCATGTCTCCTATTTGTGTGATTTATACTGAAACTAATTGACCTGTGATCGCTGTTACCTAAATTACCCCGTATTTCCACATCTGTTATCAGGTCTGTATTGTTGGTAATCAGTAGATCTAGTAATGTTTTATTTCTAGTTGGTGCGTCTACCATCTGACCCATAAAATTGTCCTGCAAGACATTAAGGAACTGGCGAGCCTTAAATGAATGCGCGGTTCCCTCCGCCCAGTCTATGTCTGGATAATTAAAATCCCCCATTATGATAACACTTCCCATCCTTGCTGCTAATCCAATTTGTGATAGGAGATCCGTCTCCACTTCCTCCCTCAGGTTAGGGGGCCTATAGCATACTCCCAGTATTATTTTCCCCTTAGCTTCATCCCTTTGGAGCTCTACCCATAAAGATTCCACCTCCTCCCTAGCCCCCTCAGTGATGTCATCTCTCACATTCACTTGTACATTATTCTTGATATATAGGCATACCCCTCCCCCTTTTTTACCCTCTCTGTCCTTGCGGTATAGGGTATACCCTTGAATGTTTGCCAGCCAATCATGAGAGCTGTTGAACCAGGTCTCTGAAATTCCCACAAAATCCAAATCCTCCTTGTACAACAGTATCTCTAGTTCACCCATCTTGTCCGCCAGGCTCCTGGCATTGGTGAACATGCCACATAGTTTAGACCGGTCGCATATTGTCCTCGTATTGGGTGTTTCAAGATTGCAACTTGGACTTGCTACTATACTCACCTTGTGTTTTTGTGCTTTGGTTAACCTACCACTAATGCCCCCAATACTACCCTCTGGAATATCTTCCGCGCTGGCTATCACTGTCTCTGGACCCTCCCCCCATCGCCTAGTTTAAAAACCCCTCTAACTTTTTGGCCATCTTCATTCCCAGCAGATCTGCACCCTCCTCATTTAGGTGCAGTCCGTCCCTTCTATAGTACCGGTTACCAACTGAGAAGTCGGCCCAGTCCTCCAGGAACCCAAACCCCTCCTTACTACACCAGCTCTTCAGCCACTTGTTTACTTCCCTAATCTCCCTCTGCCTCTCTGGTGTGGCTCGATGTACCAGTAGTATTCCTGAGAACACTACCTTGGAGGTCCTTTTCCTCAATTTAGCTCCTAAGTCCCTAAAATCGTTCTTTAGGACACTCCATCTGCCTCTGATTTTGTCATTGGTGCCAACGTGCACCATGACAGCCGGGTCTTCCCCAGCCCCTCCCAGTAATCTGTCCACAAGATCCGTGATGTGCCGAACCCGAGCGCCCGGTAGACAACATACTGTTCGGCGGTTCAGGTCTTGGTTACAGATTGCCCTCTCTGTCCTTCTAAGAATTGAGTCCCCTACCACCAGAATCTGTCTTTCCTTTCCCTTTGCTGCCCCCCCACTCTCACTGGAGGAGTTCTTCCCCTGGCAGCTAGGAGAGTCCCTCATCTCCAGCAGTGCTGGTCCCTGACTGGTTACACCAATGTCACTCAATGGAGCGTACTTATTGGGATGCTCCAGTCCTGGATCGGCCTCCCTGGCACTTCCCCCTCTACCCCTCCTGACTGTCACCCATCTACTCTTTGCTAGTTCCTGCACCTCTTTGTCTCCACCCGCCTCTGTGCTGGCCCCTGCCGGCACCTGCCATGTACGTTCCTGGCTCACCTTTAGTATGGAGGGACTTCTCAGTGCTGACAGTTGCTTCCCCAGATTCAGAACCTGGGCTTCCAGGGAAACAATGTGCTTACATTTTGCACAGCAGTATTCGCCCTCGATCGGATGATCAAGGAACGCATACATGCGGCAAGATGTACAAAGAGTCGCCTCTCCACACCCGCCGGGCATCGTACCTATTAAATTTGGTGAGGATTTGGGGATTTTACCCTGTCCAAATTACCTAACAACTAGCTTCCTGGCACTAATACTCAAGACAATACACAGGTACATGACAAGACAATACACAGGTACACAATACACAAGTACTAACGATCCACACACACTACTCAGACAACACTCAGGTACTCACACTACACAGGTACTATGACCCCTGTTATAACCTCCTGTTTTAAACTCTTGTTTATAACTCCCACTTAATCCAGCTCCACTTACACCAAGCTCCACAGCTTCAAACTGAGCACGCTCAGACTGAGTCACCAAGCTCCACAGCTTCAAACTGAGCACCTGAGCACTGAGCATATGATATGGGGGAGTCTGTTATGGGGGGAATCTGTTATGTGGGGCTTTGTGATGGAAAGGAGTTTGTGTTGGGGGGCTTTGTGATGGGGGGATCTGTCATGGGGGGGCTTTGTTATGGGGTGAGTCTGTGATGGGGAGGGGGGTCTGTGATTGGGAGTGGTTCTGTAATGAGGGGAGTCTGTGAAATACTGATAAGTTCATATTGATTACAATTGTTCTTTATTTTAAATATTGTACTGTTTTTTTCCTGTTTTTTTTTTGCACTACAAATAAGATGTGTGCATAGGAATTAGTTCATATTTTTTTTAAACTATAGTGCGGCCCCCCAACAGTCTGAGGGACCGTGAACTGGCCCCCTGTCTAAAAAGTTTGAGGACCCCTGGTGTAATTGTTGTAACGAAGTGTCAGCCCTTACATTCTTAGTACCGGGTAAGAATAAGACAATGTAATTGAAACTAGACAAGAAAAAAACTGATCGTGCCCTTCTGGGAGAGAGTTGTTTAGCCTCAGACAAGAATGTGAGATTCTTATGGTCAGTAAGAATGATAACCAGCACAGTGGTACCTTCGAGGAGATGTCTCCATTATTTCAGGGCTAAAATGATTGCTAACAGCTCTCTGTCACCAATCTCATAATTGCACTCCGCAGGTGACAATTTCTTGGATAAGTAGCCACAAGGATGCAAAGCGCTCTCAGAGGTAGGACGTTGAGACAGAAGGGCGCCAACTCCAGTCTCAGAAGCATCAACCTCTAGGATAAAAGGTAACATAAGATCAGGGTGTGCCAACACAGGAGCAGAAACAAAGGCAGCCTTGAGACTCTCAAAGGCCTTAATGGACTCCGGAGACCAACTCTGTGGGTTACCGTCCTTTCTGGTCATATCAGTCAGTGCTTGACCAGAGACAAGAAGTGATGAATAAACTTCCGATAAAAGTTGGCAAATCCAAGAAAACGCTGCAGAGAGTGTAAACCCATAGGTCAGGGCCACTGTAGGACTTCTGAAAGTTTCTCTGGGTCCATCGAAAAACCAGCAGTGGAAATGACATAACCCAGGAATTTAACCTGTTAACGATGGAATTCGCACTTCTCCAATTTACAATAGAGATTGTTCTCTCTTAGTTTCTGAAGCACATGACAGACATCTGTGTGGTGGCTCTCCAGGGACTTGAAAAATATGAGGATATCATTGAGATAAATTCCTGGAAAACTCCTGGAGTGTTACAAAGGCCAAAAGGCATTACGAGGTACTCATAATTAGGGATGAGCTTCGAGTTCGAGTCGAACTCATGTTCGACTCGAACATCGGCTGTTCGCCAGTTTGCTGAACAGCGAATAATTTGGGGTGTTCACGGCAAATTCGAAAGCCGCGGAACATCCTTTAAAAGTCTATGGGAGAAATCAAAAGTGCTAATTTTAAAGGCTTATATGCAAGTTATTGTCATAAAAAGTGTTTGGGGACCTGGGTCCTGCCCCAGGGGACATGGATCAATGCAAAAAAAAGTTTTAAAAACTGACGTTTTTTCAGGAGCAGTGATTTTAATAATGCTTAAAGTGAAACAATAAAAGTGTAATATTCCTTTAAATTTCGTACCTGGGGGGTGTCTATAGTATGCCTGTAAAGGGGCGCATGTTACCCGTATTTAGAACAGTCTGACAGCAAAATTACATTTCAAGTCCGACAATACACATAAAAGTTCATTGATAAAAACAGCATGGGAATTCCCCACAGGGGAACCCCAAACCAAAATTTTTTTAAAAAATGACGTGGGGTCCCCCCTAAATTCCATACCAGGTCCTTCAGGTCTGGTATGGATATTAAGGGGAACCCTGAACCAAATTTTTTTTTAAATAATGGCGTGGGGTCCCCCTCAAAATCTATACCAGACCTTCAGGTCTGGTATGGATTTTAAGGGGAATCCCGCACCAAAATTAAAAAAAAAATGGCGTGGGGTCTCCCAAAAATCCATACCAGACCCTTATCCGAGCACGCAACCTGGCAGGCCGCAGGAAAAGAGGGGGGGACTGATGGATGCTGATAGGTGGCACTGGGCACTGAAAGGCAGAATTGATCGGCACTGATAGGCAGTATTGATAAGCACTGATAGGCAGCATTGATAGGCAGCATTGATGGGCACTGATAGGTGGTACTGATAGGCAGTATTGATGAGCAATAATAGGCGGCACTGAAATGCAGCGCTGATCGGCGGCACTGATAGGCAACATTGATGAGCAATGATAGGCGGCACTGAAATGCAGCAGTGATTAGCGGCACTGATAGGCATCATTGATGGACACTAATAGGTGGCATTGATGAACACTGATAGGTGGCACTGATAGGCAGCATTGATGAGCAATAATAGGCGGCACTGAAATGCAGCACTGATCTGCGGCACTGATAGGCAACAATGATGAGCAATGATAAGCGGCACTGAAATGCAGCACTGATTAGCGGCACTGATAGGCAGCATTGATGAACACTAATAGGTGGCATTGATGAGCACTGATAGGTGGCACTGATAGGCAGCATTGATGAGCAATGATAGGCTGCACTGAAATGCAGCACTGATCGGCGTCACTGATAGGCAGCATTGATGAGCAATGATAGGCGGCACTGAAATGCAGCAGTGATTAGCGGCACTGATAGGCATCATTGATGGACACTAATAGGTGGCATTGATGAGCACTGATAGGTGGCACTGATAGGCAGCATTGATGAGCAATGATAGGCGACACTGAAATGCAGCACTGATCGGCGGCACTGATAGGCAACAATGATGAGCAATGATAAGCGGCACTGAAATGCAGCACTGATTAGCGGCACTGATAGGCAGCATTGATGGACACTAATAGGTGGCATTGATGAGCACTGATAGTTGGCACTGATAGGCAGCATTGATGAGCAATGATAGGCTGCACTGAAATGCAGCACTGATCGGCGTCACTGATAGGCAGCATTGATGAGCAATGATAGGCGGCACTGAAATGCAGCACTGAGTGACGGCACTGATAGGTAGCATTGATGGACACTAATAGGTGGCATTGATGAGCACTGATAGGTGGCACTGATAGGCAGCACTGATGAGCAATAATAGGCGGCACTGAAATGCAGCACCGATCGGCGGCACTGATAGGCAGCATTAATGAGCAATGATAGGCGGCACTCAAATGTAGCACTGATTGGTGGAACTGGTAGGCAGCATTGATGGACACTAATAGGTGGCATTGATGAGCACTGATAGGTAGCACTGATTATCAGTGTAAACAATTTACTGACATTCTTGGCAGTTAACGCCCCTCCTTCACTTACACAGACACAGCGTGGGAGGAAAGGGCTAACGATACACCCAGCAAGTCTGTTTACATGTGATCAGCTAAACACATGGTAAAGGGCAGCCGTGATTGCGCTGGATGCATGTACCAAGGGGAATACGGGAGGCAGAGTTCTGGGAGGATATCCATGGACACCCTCCCAAAATTGGAAGCCGGAGGTCAGATTGAAGGGGGGGTCAGGGGACCCATCATGGTTTCTTGAAACGGGGCCCTGAAGGCTCTAGTTACGCCCCTGTCTGTAATGCTGCATAGTGCTCTGGACGGTGGTCTGAGGAGGCCTGTAATGCTGCAGAGTGCTCTGGATGGTGGTTTGAGGAGGCCTGTAATGCTGCACAGCACAGTGCTCTGGACATTGGTCTGAGGAGGCCTGTAATGCTGCATAGTGTTCTGGACAGTGGTCTGAGGAGGCCTGTAATGCTGCATAGTGTTCTGGACGGTGGTCTGAGGAGGCCTGTAATGCTGCATAGTGCTCTGGATGGTGGTCTGAGGAGGCTTGTAATGCTGCAGAGTGCTGTGGACAGTGGTCTGATTGAGGAGGCCTGTAATGCTGCAGAGTGCTCTGGACGGTGGTCTGAGGAGGCATGTAATGCTGCACAGCACAGTGCTCTGGACGGTGGTCTGAGGAGGCCCCTTTAATGCTGCTTAGTGCTCTGGACGGTAGGCTGAGTAGGCCTGTAATGCTGCACAGTGCTGGATGGTGGTCAGTCTGAGGGATGGCCTGTAATTCACAGTGCCTGGGATGCCACTGCCAGTGATCAGAGGAGGCCCATAATGCACAGTTACACAGTGTGCTCTGGATGGACGGTGGTCTGAGGGGAGGCCTCAGGCCTGCTGTAATTGTAACCATAATTACTGTACACTCACAGTCTGCTCTGCTCTGGGTGCTTGGCGGCATGATTGCCTTGTCAGGAGTCGGGACTCAAGGGGCCTCAGCCTGGCTGGCCTATAATGCACAGTGCTGCGCTGCTCTCACTCTCAGGTCTCTGCGCTGGCAATTGTCTCATCACAGTACGCTTGCTTGCTGGCAATGGATTGCGAAAGTAGGCGGAGCTCCGTGAAAAAACAGAAGTTAATTCATGAAGGTAAATGTCCCTGCCTCACATTTTCATCCTGAGAGCATGATCCTGTCCCTTCGGAGACTGGGCAGTATTCCAACATGGTAACAACCCCAAACACACCTCCAAGATGACCAATGCCTTGCTAAAGAAGCTGAGGGTAAAGGGCAAAAATGATGGACTGGCCAAGCATGTCTACAGACCTAAACCCTATTGAGCATCTGTGGGGCATCCTCAAACAGATGGTGGAGGAGCGCAAGGTCTCTAACATCCACCAGCTCCGTGATGTCGTTATGGAGGCATGGAAGAGGGCTCCAGTGGCAACCTGTGAACCTCTGGTGAACTCCATGCCCAAAAAAGTTCAGGCAGTGCTGGAAAATAATGGTGGCCACACAAAATATTGACACATTGGGCCCAATTTGGACATTTTCACTTAGGGGTGTACTCACTTTTGTTGCCAGCGGTTTAGACATTAATAGCTGTATGTTAAGATATTTTGAGGGAGCAGCAAAATTACACTGGTATACAAGCTGTACACTCACTACTTTACATTGTAGCAAAGTGTAATTTCTTCAGTGTTGTCACATGAAAAGATATAATAAAATATTTACAAAATGTCAGGGGTGTACTCACTTTTGTGAGATACTGTATATATATTGATGTTTTACTTACTTTTTTGTGAAGTATCTGGACTGGACTCACACAGAGTGTAATTTTGTATTTACACTGCACTTGATGTGATGCTGTATAATGTACTTTGTGTTGCACTTTACCATTTAATAAATATGTGGATTAACATAGATTTTAAAGTGTTATTAAATCCAGATTATGAAAATCACTACATTATATATAGACATAACAGAGAGTTCATACTCTCATGAAATGCTAGCTGTCACCTTGGTTGTGCTCTCAAACTGTCAAACCATCCAATGGCTGGTGTCATAATGGATCACATGTGCAGCATCATGGCAGTTGCAAATTAACCCCTTCCCCACCAGCCGCTGCAGTTATACTGCGGCAGGTTGGCTCCCCTGCGCGAGCTGTTGTAGCTGTGCGTCGGCACTTTAAGACGCTTTTGCAGGCACGCTCGCCCCCCCGCAGCTTGTCCCTGGAGCCGATGCACGTGCCCGGCGGCCACAATTGCACCCACAATCGCTTGTGACAGAGCAAGAACTTGGATCTGTGTGTGTAAACCTCCTGTGTGTGAGGAGAGGAGAGTCAATCAGTGGAATTTCCTCACAGGTGAGATCTGCACAGATAATCAGGGCACTGATTATCAGTGCATCCCCATCAGTGCCCAGCAGTGATGCCAATCAGTCCCTATCAGTGTTGCCCATCAGTTCCTGATAATCAGTGCCGCCTATCAGTGCCCATCCGTGCTTCATATCAGTGCCCATAAGTGCCACCTGTCAGTGCCCATAAGTGCTGCCTATCAGTGCCCATCAGTGCTACCTATCAGTGCCCATCAGTGCAGCCTATCAGTGCCCATCTGTGCCGCCTATCAGTGCCCATCAGTGGTGTATATCATTGCCCATAAGTGCAGCCTATCAGTGCCCATCAGTGCCCATCAGGCCCTTCAGGTCTGGTATGGATATTAAAGGGGAACCCCGGCCACAATTTTAAAAAAAATGACATGGGGGTCCCCCTAAATTCCATACCAGACCCTTCAGGTCTGGTACGGATTTTAAGGGGAACCCCACGCCAAAAAAAAAAAAACGGCGTGGAGTCCCCCCAGAAATCCATACCAGACCCTTATCCGAGCACACAACCTGGCAGGCCGCAGGAAAAGAGGGGGGGATGAGAGAGCGCCCCCCCTCCTGAACCGTACCAGACCACATGCCCTCAACATTGGGAGGGTGCTTTGGGGTAGCCCCCAAAACACCTTGTCCCCATGTTGATGAGGACAAGGGCCTCATCCCCACAACCCTGGCCGGTGGTTGTGGGGGTCTGCGGGCGGGGGGCTTATCGGAATCTGGAAGCCCCCTTTAACAAGGGGACCCCCAGATCCCGCCCCCCCCGTGTGAAATGGTAAGGGGGTACTTCGGTGAACATATTACAACATATACAACAGCGAACACCGCAAATTGTTCGCTGTTCGGCGAACTTGCTAAAAGCCAATGTTCGAGTCGAACATGATTTCGACTCGAACTCGAAGCTCATCCCTATTAGCAGATAAAAACACAGCAAATTTTACAAAATCCCTGCTAAATTCCTACTAAATATAAAAGCTTAACCTGTGTTGAGTTAATAAATAACAAATATTTGTAAATTTTAAGTTGTGCCTTTTTGCAAAATGGTGAAACTCGAAAGTAATAGTACACAAAAATGAAAATATCCAAATTTCTCAAAAAATCTGAAGGTTTTCATTTTTCACATGCAGCTTTCAAAGTTTGTAAAAGACCCCCCCCCACCACCATCACATATTTTCTAAAACCAAATGACTTGTAGTTTTTCAAAAAAAGGGGCTTCTGATTTTTAGGTTCTGTGCTATATGCACAAATGTTCATCAAAACAATATTTTCGCTACAAATACACTAAAATCATTATTAGCGGATAAAAACACAGCACATTTTACAAAATGCCTACTAAATTCCTTTTAAAAATAAAAGCTTATATATATATATATATATATATATATATATATATGTATATATATAAGCTTTTATTTTTAAAAGGAATTTAGTAGGCATTTTGTAAAATGTGCTGTGTTTTTATCCGCTAATAATGATATATATATATATATATATATATATATATATATATATATATATATATATATATATTAAAGTTAATAAATAACATATATTTTTACATTTTAAATTGCGCCTTTTTGCGAAAATGTGAAAATTGAACAAAAATCTGGAAAAAATCTGAAGTTTTAATTTTTCACTTATAGCTTTCTGAGTTTATAAAAGACCACCCAAACTATATATTTTCTGAAAGCACGTGATCAGTAGAATAAAAAAAAAGTGTTACTGATTTTTAAGGCCTCATCATATTTATGCAAATGTTTATCAAAACAATATTTTTGTACAAAATATCATTACTAGCAGATACAAACACAGCAATTTTTACAAAATTCTTGTTAAATTCCTATTAAATATGAAATCTAAACCTGTATTGAGTTTATAAATAACAAATATTTGTAAATTTTGAAAATCAAACGTATGCAAAAGATCTAAATAACCAAATTTCTCTAATATTCTGGAGGTTTCCATTTTTCCCTTACAGCTTTCAAAGTTTGCAGAGTTTTTTTAAAGCTAGTGACTAGTATAATAAAAAAGAAGGCTCTACTGAATCTTAAGGCCACGCAATATTTGCACAAATGTTTATCAAATCACTATTTTCACAAAAAAAACACTAAAATCCTTATTTGCACACAAACACAGCATAAATTACAAAACTCTTGCTAAATTTCTACTAAGGCCTCATTCACATGAGGTTTACTAAAGCGTACGCCCACAGAGGGCCTTTTTTACCTGCACAGGGATGCACAGGTGTTCTGTGCATCCCTGTGCTGGCAGTCCTATTCATTTCAGTTTGGACTCAGCAGCTGCAAGGACAGGTCTGACATCTGTGCATGTGTAGGTGCATGGACCCAAACGCAGACAGTATGAGTTCAAGGACATGCACCCACATGGATGTCAAGATGGGAACAGTGCAAGGAAGAAAAAAGTGTATCATCACACGGAGTGGCACCGTGGATACACACAGCATATAAAAATGTGCCACGTCCTATCAGGTATGTGAAAAACGAACAAGAGGGACTTTTGGACTTTTTAGGCACGACTACAACAAAGATGGTAAGCCAGTAAAATGTCCTATGATATACACAGGGAAGCAAAAATCCAGACGTCCGAAAAACTAGACATGAAAGATGGTGTTGTATAGCGAGTACTTTAACGCATATACAGTATATGTTGTGTTTTTTAAAACAATGTCTTTTTCTTTGTTTTGTACTTTTCAAGATAATAAAATAGTGTTTTTTATATAATGAATTTGTTGTAGTCGTGCCTAAAAAGTCCAAAAGTCCCTCTTGTTCGTTTTTCACAAGATGGGAACAGTGTCTGTGTCCTTGGAGCTGCTGCATCCCAATTGATATGGATGGTACTACCTGCTCAGGAATGCATGGAACACCTGTGCATTCATGTGCAGCTGCTGCTAGGATGGCCTGTATGGGGATGCAGGAAACACCTGTGCAACTTTGTGCAGCTAAACACTGCCTGGCTGTAGTATGCCCCGCATGAATGAAGCTTCAGGCCGGTTGAGCTGCGTTTCTGACACCTGCCAACTGCCCTCCCTTAAGCTGCGATAGGCAGCAGATGGAGGTGTTTACATGCTGTTTACATGCTGTCGGCTCGATACTGCATCCGCAGCAAAGAGAGGGGGCCCCCCTCCCACCGTGATCCGTGCCCTCCGCTCTACCCGTCTGTCCCCTGGGCTGACTCCTGCACAGCCAGGCACATCAAATATTCACAAGTAAAGACAGAGAACAGTCTGTGACTTTGTTTTTGTTATTTATTGAGGGTTAATAACTTTGATAGGGATGGGAGGTTATGGGATGCCCAGTTGACTTCAGCAAAATTTTCAGCTAAAACTTCAGGGACATCTTCCTATATACAGTCTATATACAGTCTCCTTCACTTGCCACCTGCACACATTTTCTTGCTCTAGCTGAATCATTGCAGAATAATCTGACAGGCTTCCAGTCAGATTTTAGCAATAGTCCGTTACAGGCAGGAACTCGCAAAAAATGTAGTTGTGTAGCAAAAAATGTAGCGAAACAGCTGGTACTTCACCTCTGTGGCTGCTGATCACAGTACCACCTCTTCAGGCATTGCCAAGTGCCAACCCACCTGGCTGCAGTTGCCCCATTTACTAGCCCTCCAGGCTAATTCACACCAGTATTCCCGGCTGACTCTTCACAAGCCCACTGACTTTCAGGAGATCTCTAGGGAAAGGCTAAAGACTTAAGCACACATCTGTCTTCAGGGAGACTGGCTACATGTGGCAGTCTCCCCCTTGATAGTCCCCAACAGTGTTGTTAATCACTCTGTCCTCTCTTGCTCGCATGCCTCCAGGAAAGCCTCCTCCCTTGTGTTTTAGAAGGATCCTTCCAGCACCCAAGCACCCAAGCCCAAGGGAGGACACCCTCCCCAGACTAGCGAGTACCCCTGAGGGCCACCAACAGCCTCCTCAACACTAGAAGGTGCTACACTTTTAAATTCCAGTTTTGCTGTAGCAGGTTGTATACATTGTACAGATGACACATTTCACAGGCATGCCTCCAACCATGTCATTTAAAGGAATTTCGCTTTTTTAACCCATTTCTGCCCACAGTCTGTATTTTTATGCTTCTTAGCACAAGTTAATAAACTTATTCTCTTTGGGGACTACCAGTCAGTACTTTGGCCCCCACTAAATATTGGGAATCGGAGTGGTTCCAGAGCATGTGATATCTATGCCGTCAACTTGAGGTTTGAGTTCCACTTCCGGACTGCCACGTGCTGATGTACGTCCCTACTTTGAGGATGGATATCGTTGTTATGACAGCTAGCTGCCATAACCCCAGTATCCCTTTGTTCGGCTGGCGGTCTGATACAAGATAAAAGTGGTCTCTGTGGCCTGCTCGCCGCAAGATCACTTTTATCGGAGGCGGGAGAGGGCGCCCCCCTCCCACCGTGATCCGTGCCCTCCGCTCAACCCGTCTGTCCCCTGGGCTGACATGGAGACGAGAGAGGGGAAGATGGCCCCCACCTGTCTCCATGACACTGCAGGGTGGAAGCGACATCAAAACGTCAATCCGCCCATAGCTCTTAAAGGGCGAATTTATTTTGTTTATTTTTTTAAATTACATTTTTTTTTAATTACATTTTAGTGTAAATATGAGATCTGAGGCCTTTTCTATTACAAGGGATGTTTACATTCCTTGTAATAGGAATAAAAGTGACACTTTTTTTTAAAACATTGTAAAAATAAAAAATAAAAGGTAAAATAAATAAGAAAAAAAATTTAAATGCGCCCGTCCCGCCGAGCTCGCGTGCAGAAGCGAACGCATACGTGAGTAGCGCCCGCATATAAAAATGGTGTTCAAACCACCCATGTGAGGTATCACCATGATTGGTAGAGCGAGAGCAATAATTCTAGCCCTATACCTCCTCTGTAACGCAAAACATGCCGGTAGAATCTTTTAAATGTCGCCTATGGAGATTTTTAAGGGTAAAAGTTTGTCGCCATTCCACAAGCTGGTGCAATTTTGAAGCATGACATGTTGGGTATCAATTTACTCAGCGTAACATTATCTTTCATAGTATAAAAGAAAAACGTTACTGTTGTCTTATTTTTTAATTCAAAAAAGTGTACTTTTTTTTTAAAAAGTGCGCTTGTAAGATCACTGCGCCAATACGGTGTGACAGAAAGTATTGCAACGACCGCCATTTTGTTCTCTAGGATGTTAGAAAAAATGTATAATGTTTGGGGGTTCTAAGTAATTTTCTAGCAAAAAAAAATATTTTTAGCTTGTAAACAACAAATCTAAAAAAGAGGCCAGGTCTTAAAGTGGTTAAATCTACTTTAACCTGCATGCATGGTTACAATTTCATTTTTATGCTTGGGTCTCTAAACTATTTTTAGTGATACTGAACTTCTCATTATTAAGCCATATCTTGATTTTTAATTAGCCAAGGATTCTTTGATATTTTATGGTGACATTTTGCTTTATATTTTTACATACCCACAATATATGTATCTAGAATTAGGATAACAGGTTTATTTATATACATTTTACAAGTCAGGCTTCATTTTGTCAGGCTAAATTTTCTGTGAATCATTGTCTGTGCAATTACACCTTTAGTGTAACCTTCACTTTCATTCACAAATAAATGCTTTCATGTCTTCGGGGAATGTCATTGTAAACCTCTTCTGTATATAGACTTCAGTTTACATTTTATTCCAGGTATGAGGTTACCATGAACAGGCAGTTGTTTTGCATGTGTTATGTGTGCACTGATTTTCAAGAACAGATGCTAAATTTAGCTCGATCTGACTAAAGTCAGGTAGATTCCTAAAATTTGATCTGTTATTATGGGCCTAATTCACTAAGAATAAGGATAAAAAGTAGTCACTCTACATCTAGTTACTCCCAATTAAGCCAATTAAGAATACAACTAGGTGAACATGCAAACAGAAAAGTGAGTACAAATACATGAATATGCATTAGTAAATTCCAATTCGGCATACTCGCGGTTTAATAACTGGCAATTGCCAACAAGTTTCCTATATGGAACTGCGCTGCAGTATTGGCATACATGTGTGTACATGTATGCCAATAAACCATTTTTATATGGGGGGTGCTCTACCTCGTGTGTGGCTAATTATTTATATTGATGTAGCGATATGGACTGTCAGCAGAAAGCACCGTACCTTTCAATGTTTCTAGACATCGCTTGTCCCTTTGGTCATCTGTGTAATCGGTGACCTCATATTTGTGTGTCCAGCACAGTGCATTACGGGACGTATAGTTCTCCTTCAGACTATTGCTATGCACCCATGTACCCTAAGACTACACATCCCAGGGATCTTTACAGTGACATGAAGGTTGCTGGGAGTGACCATAAAAGGAGTGAGAAGCCCACGCAGAACTCTCTTCCTCATGGGCCTGATGCCAGACGGACCTCTCTGTGTAACAGGGAGAGAGAGGTCACAGTGAGAGGGCAAATTGCTCAACCTTTTATCTATTCATTGCCACTATTACAGAGCACTGTGCACAGACATCTTTACCCCAAGAACACTTTACTGAATTACTTGAACACTGTGCTCAGACACCTTAGATCTTCACCACTAGGAACCTATTGTTTTATCTACAACCAAATGGATTACAATTAACTAGCTCCAACTAGCTAGCGAAGAATATCAGATCTGTAATGTGGAACTCTATTGCCCTTACTCATAGGAAAGCCTATATATTACCTTCTGTAGACCTGCTCTTTCATTAGGATAGCATAGGCTGGCTAGATTACATCTTTCTCAAAGTGGAAACATAAGTAGTTAACTGAAACATCCGCTAGGAGGTGACTTTGAATCTGAATATAGTCTACATATATGTATGTAATATTGTTCGTTGCTGAACCATTGTTTGTGTCATTGGGAGGAATTTGTTTGCTGAGTTGATGCTGTTATCTTGGCTCAGCAGATTTATTACCTCTTTCTGTGAAATAACTTTCCCCCGGTTTGATTCAAGTAAAAAATGTTACTCAGTTGTTTGATTCTTGCTGTGCTACAAGGATGTTTGAACCCAGAGTGTCAGGTGGGTTGGAAGGTTCACTTGGTCATGGCCGTGCAGGTGAGCAAGCAACTCTCAGCAGTCCCCAGGGGGGCCGTGCTACATTACAATTATTGTGCATAGTTTGTTTTCTTCTTTTGCTAACGAATGCTGTTCTGAATGATTATTACAGAGTAATGTCTGCTATTCCACGAGGTTCCATGTAATTATTATTTACAGTTACATATCTGTTATGTGTTATTTTTTTTCATGGTACATTTCTTTTTTAGGACACTATAGATTTCTAATTATCTATGCTCTTTCTTTAACCACATGCCGACCAGCGCACGACGATGTACTTTGGCACAATGACACGGCTGGGCAAATGGGCATACAGGTGCGTCCCCTTTAAATTGCAGCATTGTGGGCGCACCTGCCGTGTACTCCATGACCATGCCCATGGGTCCCACAGACTCCATGTCCGCTGGGTGCCTGCGATCGTGTCAAGGAGCAGAAGAATGGGGAGATGCCTTTGTAAACAAGGCATTTCCCTGTTCTGCCTAGTGACATGACAGGGAGCTACTGCTCCCTGTCATCGGGAGCAGTGATCGCTGTCATGTCAGTGGTAGCCCATCCCCCCACAGTTAGAATCACTCCCTAGGACACACTTAACCCCTTGATCGCCCCCCTAGTGTTTAACCCCTTCCCTGCCAGTGTCATTTGCACAGTAATGCATTTTTATAGCACTGATCGCTGTATAAATGGCAAAGGTTCCAAAATGGTGTCAAAAGTGTCTGATGTGTCCACCATAATGTCGCAATCACAATTAAAATTGCAGATCGCTGCCATTACTAATAAAAAAAATGTATAATAATAAAAATGCCATAAATCTATCCCCTATTTTGTAAACGCTATAGCTTTAGCGTAAACCAATCAATATACTCTTATTGCGATTTTCTTTTACCAAAAATATGTAGAAGAATACATATTGGCCTAAACTGAGAAAGAAGTTAGTTTTTTTATATATTTTTTTGGGATATTTATTATAGCAAAATGTAAAAAATATTGCTTTTTTTTCAAAATTGTCTCTTTGGCTCTTTTTTTGTTTATAGCACAAAAAATAAAAAATGCAGAGGTGATCAAATACCACCAAAAGAAAGCTCTATTTGTGGGGAAAAAAGGACATCAATTTTGTTTGGGTGCAACATCGCATGACTGCATAATTGTCAGTTAAAGCGACGCAGTGCCTTATCGCAAAAAGTGCTCTGGTTAGGAAGGGGGTAAATCCTTCCGGGGCTGAAGTGGTTAATCATACTAAACTATTATGCAAGTCTAATCGTACTCAGCACATTGGCTTAGAGGTTTGCACTCATGAACAAGAAGCACCTAGGGCATGAGTTCAAATCCCAACCCTGAGCGTTCATTAGTGTTGATTATTTTATTTCCACACAATAATATTTTCTGCTAAATAACATATCATTGCATGTAAATTATGGAAACAAACACAGCGCTTGGTTAGTGACTTATATCAATGGGTAAAATATACCAAGTGTACAATTCTAATAAAAAATTTCTAAAATGCTCATAAAAAGTCCCATAGTAGTGAATAAAGGGCTTGTGCTTCAATATAAAATCGGTGCTCCACTGTTCAGTGTTCAGACAACGTGCCCCACATGGATGTGCACTCACCCTGGATGTGGACCACCTATTGCTAGAGTGGTCGCTTGCGCTTTGTGGGGAAAAGATCCCTACTTTGTATCATTCGAGGTCAGCTGCACTGCTAATGATCCTCCAAGGATAGGGAATAAAAATGACAGAGGGGGCATCCATAGTGTAAAACCATTTTATTATTAAAAATTTCAGCAAAAGAAAAAACTGATGCACTCACATGTTAAGGTGCATAGTCCTGGAACTCGGTGTGATCAGCATCTGTTTTAATGGGGTATAATCTGACCACTCCATTAAACGCCGCTCTATTGTGGTGAGGCTTGGTTCCCTGTAATCTTTCTGCAGGCGGATATGGTGTCGCAATGACGCGATCAAGCCTCGATGCATTTCATCCAATAGGAAAGGTCTTCATCAGGAAGCTCTGAATCCGCCATTTTTGATGTGGGCTTTATACAGGAAGTCCCCGAGTTACGAACACGTTAAGGACTGTAGGTTTGTTCATAAGTGAAATCTGTTCGGAAGTCGGAACACTGCTTGTAAGTGTAACTTCCGCCTGTGCAGGGATGTGGGATGTTCCGGCGTCTGCCTGTGGAGGAATGTGGGATGTTTCCAGGTGCTTCTGGGGCTCTTATGGCCATGCAGTACATGAAGTACTGCAGTGTGGAATGTGGCAAGATAGCTGCTCGGAGGTATCCAGGACCAGCGTGGAGCACAAGCAGCCAGCATTGAGGCCGTTCATAAGTAGGAGTCGTTCCTAAGTTGGGTATTTGTAAGTCGAGGACTGCCTGTTTACCCATACGGGTAATAGCCTAGCTTGAGATGTAATCTTTAATCAATAACTAAATTCACACGTGCTGTGCACATTGGATGCTTACAATTGATGGACTAATACATTAATAGATACTAAAATAAAATAAAACAAAAAGAAAACATATTAAAACATTGGAATAGTATGATGTATGAGAGGCTGCCATTTAGACCAATAGTAAATACAAGTGGAAATATCCATATGGAATGGAAGAATATCGCCATCTTGTGGTCATAATGAAAAACTACATCTAATGATGGTATTATTGACAATTATGAATATTATTTGAGCAAAAATGTAATTGACATTTAAAAATTAGATACAAAAATATAGCATTAAAAATAATAACATACCATTAAAAAATAGCTAGATTGTGTGACCTATATTCAAGATATTAAATGGATGTAGGCAAAAAGCAAAATATATTGAAAAAGATTGTACCCGAGTATATATTTTAATTTTAAAAAATCGTTATGAAACAGTTGAGATCCAACTCAACATTTAGCCCCTGAGGTGTCAAAGTTTGGAGTTCAAATATCAATTTGATTTCGTTTAGTGATATTTGCTTTATCGTATTTGAACCCCTCCAATCGCATATAACAAATATATGCAAAGGGTTCCCAAAACATAGCATCTCTAATCATTTCATAATAAAACATAATAAGAATCCAGCTGAGATGACCTTTTATGCAATTGATAGTATTAAGGGACATTTGAGGGGTTCAAATACGATAAAGCAAATATCACAAAACGAAACCAGATGGATATTTGAACTCCAAACATTGACACCCCAGGGGTTAAATTTTGAGTCAGATCTCACCTTTTTCATCACAGATTATTAAAATTTACATATATACTCAAGTACTATCTTTTTCAATATATTTCGTTTTTTTGCCCATATCCATTTTACATCTTGAATGTAGGTCACATCATCTAGCCATTGTTTAATTTTATTTTTTAATTTAATTATATTTTTTTATCTCATTTTAAAACTTCAAATACATTTTTGTTCAAATAATATTCATAATTGTTAATAATACCATCATTAGATGTCGTTTTTCATTACGACCACAAGATAGCGCTATTCATCTATTCCATATGGATATTTCCACTTGTATTTATTATTGGTCTAACACTAAATGGCAGCCTCTTATACATCATACTATTCCAATGGTCTAATACGTTTTCTTTTTGCTTTATTTTACTTTTAGTTTCTATTAATGTATTAGTCCATAAATTGTAAGCATCCAATGTGCACAGCATGTGTGAATTTAGTTATAAATTAAAGATTACATCTCAAGCTAGGCTATTACCCCTATGGGCATATAAAGCCCACATCAAAAAATGGCAATTTCAGAGCTTACTGATGACAGCCTTTCCTATTGATGGAAACGCGTAGAGGCTTGATCGTGTCATCACAACCCCATATCCGCCCACAGAGCGATTACAGGGGACCAAGCCTTACTATGATAGAGTGGAATTTAATGGAAATTGGCCAGATTATACCCCATTAAAACACATGCTGATCACACCGGGTTCCAGAACTAGGCACCTTAACATGTGGATGCATCAATTTTTTCTTTTGCTGGAATTTTAATAATAAAATGATTTTATGCTATGGATGCCCCCCTCTGTCATTTTTATTCCCTATCCATGGAGGATCATTAGCAGTGCAGCTGACCTCGAATGATACCAACTAGGGATCTTTTCCCCACAAAGCGCAAGCGACCATTCTAGCGATAGGTGGTCCACATCAAGGGTGAGTGTGGGGCACATTGTCTGAAAACTGAACAGTGGAGCACCGATTTTATTTTGAAGTACAGCACTTTATTCACTACTGTGGCACTTATTAGCATTTTATATATTTTTTATTAGACTTGTATACTTGGTATATTTTACCCATTGATATGAATCACTAACCAAGCGCAGTGTTTGTTTCCAAAATTTGCATGTTCAATTGCATTCAATGGTATGTTATTTAGCAAAAAATATTATTGTGTGGAAATAAAATAATCAAACACTAGTGAACACAAAGAAGGCACTACACCAGTTCATAATTAATTGGTGTGCCGCAAAAGTCATTAATCAAAAGTGCAAACCCGTGCGCATTGAAGCGCAAATAGTAATAATAAATATGTAAACTGCAACTGTCGCTAGGGTAACTGCAGTTTTCTCATTGATAATAGCGCACGCCCAATACAACTGGTTAATTTCATCTCATTGGATGTGTCTTGTTAGGCACTTAGTAGGTGTTCTCAGTTAATTAACCCTTTTGATGCTAATCTTATTTCTATCACTTCTAATATATCTTTGAAATGTTTTTTCAACGGCATGGGAATTCCCCACAAGGGAACCCCGAACCAAAATTAAAAAAAAAAATTATGTGGGGGGTCCCCCTAAATTCCATACCAGGCCCTTCAGGTCTGGTATGGATATTAAGGGGAACCCCGGCCAATATAGAAAAAAAATGACGTGGGGGTCCCCCTAAATTCCATACCAGGCCCTTCAGGTCTGGTATGGATATTAAGGGGAACCTCGGCCAATTTTTCTTTTTAAAAATGGCGTTGGGTCCCCCTAAAAATCTAAACCGGTCTGGTATGGATTTTAAGGGGAACCCCGCGCCAAAATTTGAATAAAAAACAGCGTGGGGTCCCCCCAAAAATCCATTCCAGACCCTTATCCGAGCACGCAACCTGGCAGGCCACAGGAAAAGAGGGGGGGATGAGAGAGCGCCCCCCCATCCTGAACCATACCAGGCCACATGCCCTCAACATTGGGAGGGTGCTTTGGGGTAGCCCCCCAAAACACCTTCTCCTCATGTTGATGAGGACAAGGGCCTCATCCCCACAACCCTGGCCGGTGGTTGTGGGGGTCTGCGGGTGGGGGGCTTATCAGAATCTGGAAGCCCCCTTTAACAAGGGGACCCCCAGATCCCGGCCCTCCCCCCTGTGTGAAATGGTAAGGGGGTACAAAAGTACCCCTACCATTTCACTAAAAAACTGTCAAAAATGTTAAAAATGACAAGAGACAGTTTTTGACAATTCCTTTATTTAAATGCTTCTTCTTTCTTCTATCTTCTATCTTCCTTCGGTTTCTTCCTCCATCTTCTTCTTCTTCTGGTTCTTCTGGTTCTTCTTGTTCTTCTGGTTCTTCCTTCAGTGTTCTCGTCCGGCATCTCCTCCGTGGCATCGGCGTCTTCTTCCCTTCTTCTCCTCGGCCGATCCGCATGCATGATGGCATGGAAGGAGTCTCCCGCTCTTCTCTTCATCTTCTTCTCTTCATCTTCTTCTCTTCATCTTCTTTTCGGGCCGCTCCACATCCATGATGGCATGTAAGGAGGCTCCCACTGTGTGACGCTTCTCCTCTTCTGATGGTTCTTAAATAACGGGGGGCGGGGCCACCCAGTGACCCTGCCCCCTCTGATGCACAGTGACTTGACGGGACTTCCCTGTGGCGGGGAATGCCACAGGGAAGTCCCGTCAAGTCACCATGCGTCAGAGGGGGCGGGGTCACCAGGTGGCCCCACCCCCATTATTTAAGAACCGTCAGAAGAGGAGAAACGTCACACAGCGGGAGCCTCCCTCCATGCCATCATGGATGCGGAGCAGCCCGAAAGGAAGATGAAGAGAAGAAGATGAAGAGAAAAAGATGAAGAGAAGAGTGGGAGCCTCCCTCCATGCCATCATGGATGCGGAGCAGCCCGAGGAGAAGAAGGGAAGAAGACGCCAACACCGCAGAGAAGATGCCGGATGAGAAAACCGGAGGAAGAACCAGAAGAAACAGAAGAAGAAGATGGAGGAAGAAACCGAAGGAAGATAGAAGATAGAAGAAAGAAGAAGCATTTAAATAAAGGGATTGTCAAAAACTGTCTCTTGTCATTTTTAACATTTTTGACAGTTTTTTAGTGAAATGGTAGGGGTATTGTACCCCCTTACCATTTCACACAGGGGGGAGGGCCGGGATCTGGGGGTCCCCTTGTTAAAGGGGGCTTCCAGATTCTGATAAGCCCACTGCCTGCAGACCCCCACAACCACTGGCCAGGGTTGTGGGGATGAGGCCCTTGTCCTCATCAACATGGGGACAAGGTGTTTTGGGGGGCTACCCCAAAGCACCCTCCCAATGTTGAGGGCATGTGGCCTGGTACCGTTCAGGGGGGCGCTCTCTCGTCCCCCCCTCTTTTCCTGCAGCCTGCCAGGTTGCGTGCTTGGATAAGGATCTGGTATGGATTTTTGGGGGGACCCCACGCCATTTTTTTTAAATTGTGGCACGGGGTTCCCCTTAAAATCCACACCAGACCTGATGGGTCTGGTATAGATTTTGAGGGGGACCCCACGCCATTTTTTTTTTAAATTTTGGCCGGGTTCCCCTTAATATCCATACCAGACCTGAAGGGCCTGGTATGGAATTTAGGGGGACCCCCATGTCATTTTTTTTTTTTACATTTTGGTTCAGAGTTCTTCTGTGGGGAATTCCCATGCCGTTTTTATCAATGAACTTTTATGTGTATTGTCGGACCGGCAATTCATTAATAGCTGTGAGTAGTTTTAAATTACTTTCTTTCCTTTGAAATGTCATTTTGCTGTCAGACTGTTCTAAACACGGGAAACATGTGCCCCTTTACAGGCATACTATAGACACCCACCAGGTACAAAATTTAAAGGGATATTACACTTTTATTGTTTCACTTTAAGCATTAATAAAATCACTGCTCCCGAAAAAACGGACGTTTTTAAAACTTTTTTTTGCATTGGTCCTTGTCCCCTGGGGCAGGACCCAGGTCCCCAAACACTTTTTATGACAATACCATGAATATAAGCCTTTAAAATTAGCACTTTTGATTTCTCCCATAGACTTTTAAAGGGTGTTCTGTGGCAAATTTGAATTTGCCGCGAACACCCCAAATTGTTCGCTGTGCGGCGAACTTGCGAACAGCCGATGTTTGAGTCGAAAATGAGTTCATCTCGAACTTGAAGCTCATCCCTAACCAGCAGTTAGAAGTTGGGTAGATGCCACACACCCAATTCTGGAGGCATAATAATGTACTAGCACAGGAGTCTTCAAACTACGTCCCTCCAGTTGTTCAGGAACTACAATTCCCATCATGCCAAGTCGTGTCTGTGAATGTCAAAGTTTTACAATGCTTCATGGGATGTGCAGTTCCGCAACAGCTGGAGAGCCACAGTTTGAAGATTCCTGATCACTCTAGCATGTCTTGAAAAAAGGTGGTTTTTCATGTGCCTTGTATAATGCCCAAGAAATATCATTTGGAAAATACAAATGGGTCATGGCACATCTACATTCCAAATTTGGCACTTAAGATGGTCATGCACTATGCAATCTGATTGGCCAATCTCTGAACAACTCGATATTTCTGCAAAATAGGTAATAGGAAGACGCACTTGAACAATTAATTCAAATTATAGGCAATCAAACAGGCTTTTTTACTAATTCTAATTTATTTAAGATCTAACTGATTGCAGTGTATGGTCACCTTTAAAGATCAAGATCGGAAAAAAATAATTTATTGGGTGAAATTGAAGGCTTGGTTGGCCGAATTTCTAAATCAATGGTGGCACCACCGGATCACAAAAAGCACACATTTTCTGATTTTCAAAAGAAAATTCTTTTGAAATTCGACCATGTATGGCCAGCCTAACAGAATATGGTTTTGAGGTGACCATTTTGCAGAGGAAATGAACAGGAGTCAAAAGGACTGTGCCCACTAATGGACAGTCTCTTAAGGAATTAAACATTTATTTTTTATTATTTATTTTACAAGCAAGGTTGGTCTTTATTGAGAAGACATCATATAACAATTAACAGTCATACATTGATTGTTCATGAATAATCCAAGAATAGGCAAAAATAAAAAAAATGGTGTTACAGATAACTTTCAATGTGCATATATTTCAGAGTAGTAAATTGGATCAATACCCCCTGTCTGAGTGGTGTAGGAAGGGGGGAGGGAACAACCTATACTGGCATCCCACTACCTGGGGGTAGCGCCCTATACCTTTCTCAGTAAAGGAATTAGAATTGTTCAGTCCAGGGTAACCAGATCCGGTCAAATTTCTGTGGGCATCCCCTATTTGTGTAGGTCAACTTATACATAGGTAATACAGCATTTATAGAGGAGTCCCAAGAATCCACCTTTGGGGGAGAAGTCGAGGCCCATTTGTTTAGGACTTCCTTCTTGGCGTAAAATAGCAAAAATAAGACAAGCAACTTTGTATAACGGGGTCTCTGATCGTCCTCATGGATGCCCAACAGAGCTAATTTGGGTGACACTGGTGGCGTTAGTTGTAGACTGATGTTCATACTCTCAAAGACCTCAGCCCAAAATGTCATAACCAGGGGACAGGCCCAGAACATATGTATATACATGTTATCAAGGGATTGGCATCTGGGGCAGTTTGGTAACCTGTGAGGGTAGATCTGATGCAGGCTCTGCGGCATGTAATATATTTGATGTATAAATTTAGTTTGCAGCAACTTATCTCTAGAGGATACCACTAGTTTAGACCCATACTCAAAGCATTCCTCCCAGGTCTCCCTGTCCAGACTAGGAATGTCAGCCTGCCACTTTTCCCACAATGCATTTATTTTAGGTGAATCAACTACTAGTAGGGCAAGATACAGTGTAGAGAGGGTCTTTTTAAGGCCCCTTTCACACTGGAGCGGTTTGCAGGCATACTTGCGCTAAAAATAGCACCTGCAAACTGGCCAAAAACTGCCGCTGCTGTTTCTCCAGTGTGAAAGCCCGAGGGCTTTCACATTGAAGTGGTGCGCTGGCAGGAGAGAAAAAAAACTCCTGCAAATAGCATCTTTGGAGCGGTGAAGGAGCGGTGTATTTACTGCTCCTTCACCGCTCCTGCCCATTGAAATCAATGGGGCAGCGAGGCTATACCGCAGCTATACTGCCGCTGTAGCGGCGCTATGCGAGCGGCTTTTTTGGCCACCGCCACAAAAACTACGGTAAAGCGGCGCTAAAAATAGCGCCATTTTACCGCTGACGCCCCCACCGCCCCAGTGTGAAAGGGGCCTAAGAGTTTCCTGTGCTAGGATTGCCTCAATGGGGTCTGCTTTTAAGCTTTTAGGCCGGGGGAATTCAGCCCTGGTGGCATGCCTTAATTGATAATATCTGAATAATATTCTGCCTGGGAGGTCTTTCTGCTAGATCCCGGAAGGAGAGCAGTGTCCCTGATTGGATGATATCTTGGAGGATCTTAGTCCCATATCGAGCCCATAACTGCGGGTCCGGTATTGTCCTAAGATGAGGGAGTGAGGGGTTCCCCACAATGGGCAAAAGGGGGAGTATTGGTGAGGAGGCATGAATCTTTTCCTAGCAGCTGCCCATACTTTGAGGGTCACCTTAGTGGGGCCTGGGAGTGAAGGGTAAGCAGAGGGTCCTCTGTATACTAAGTTCCCTAGTTCTCTAAGAGAGCCTTAAAATTGCAGCTTCCAGGCAGGTAGCTGCATTTGTCCGTGATTGCTCAAACCACCATCTCACAGTGACTAGTATCGCTGCCCAGTAATACACCAGCAGGTTGGGTAGAGCAAGACCTCCACAGTGCACTGGGAGCTGTAGGGTCGACCTGGCTAACCTGGGGGAAGATCCCTTCCAGAGAAACGAGCCTATGCACATGTCCAACTCTTTGAAAAAGGAGCCGGGAAGCCATACCGGACAATTCCGGAATATGTAGTTAAATCCATTGATTTGTATGTGCTTGGTTTTCTCTTTTTTTTTTTTTTTTCTTTAACATTCTGCTTAAAAATTTGTGAATCAGTACTGCTTGGACCTTGAAGAAGGGGACATACCCCGAAAGCTTGTCCTGAAAAATTGTATGTTAGTGCAAATAAAAAAAGTATCACGGACAGTACTCAATTTTCTCTGTCACAATTGCACTAATACGGCTACAACAAATCTAGTTAAATCTAGGTAGATATAGCATTTTCAGCACATTAATGCGACCTAGTAGATTAAGTGGTAATTCCTTCCATCTGGAGCATTGCTCTTTGAGTCTCTTGACAATGGGCTGAAGGTTAAGACGACGAAAGGCTTCAAGGTCCCTGGTTACTAGAATTCCCAGATACCAGAACGCCACTGCTCGGGCATGAGGATCTATCAGAAATATGACTGATTTGGACCAATTAATCCTAACCCGGGAAAACCGTCCAAATTCATTGAAAGTCTCCAGTGCCGCTTGCAATGAGGCCTCAGTGTAATGCAAGTAAAGCAATGAATCATCCGCATATAAGGAGATTTTCTCCTCCAGAGGGCCAACTCTGAGCCCCTGAATATTGCTTGATTCCCAAATCAGGATAGCCAGTGGTTCAAGAGCTAGAGCAAACAGGCTGGGTGATAACGGGCAGCCCTGCCTGGTGCCCCTCTGGAGGAGAAACAAATCGGAGAGGGTGGGGATTTATAAAGCAGACCTAGCCATTGAAGAAACTTAGGGCCAAAACCAAAGCGCTTTAGGATCTCCCAGAGGTTTTCCCATTCCACGGAGTCAAATACTTTCTCCGCGTCTAGGGAAGCTATGACTCTGGTACCTGGAACCCCGTCTGATCTTAATGGACCAGATCCTCAATCACCGTGGCCAGTCTGAGAGCCAGGATTTTAGCCAAAAGTTTGGCATTGGTGTTTATCAGGAATATGGGCCTGTATGAAGCACAGTCCACAGGGTCCTTACCAGGTTTGGGCACCAACACCACCATCGCCTTGGACATAGAGTCCGGAAAAGAACCAAGAGTGGGGAATTGTGAGAGGAGGGAGGTTAATTTTGGGGCCAACAGCTCCTGGTAGACCGAGTAAAACTCTATAGGTATACCATCCGGACCAGGGGCCTTCCCAGACTGCATGCACCCCATGGCCGTTTGTATCTCCTCCAGCGTTATATCCTCATCCAGGGTCTTAATTTTGTCTGGGTCAAGTGCAGGAAACGGGATCAGGTCTAGGTAATCAGACAGGTCATTAGCAGTATAGTTCACTTTGGAAGAGTACAGTTCTTGGTAAAATTGTGAAAATCGATCAATAATTGTCTCAGGGGTGGTCAAGAGTGTGCCATCTGTGTCCTTCAGCCTACCCACATGCGTTGTTGCATATTGTCCTTGGGCTAACCAAGCTAGGAGCCTACCATTTTTGTCCCCATATTCAAATACCCTTTGGGCACTGGCTATCATAGATTTCTTAGTAGGATCAACCCACAGCAGGGATAGTTCCCTAATAGTGTGTTGCCAGGAAACATACTGTATATATATAGTCAGGTCCATAAATATTGGGACATCGACACAATTCTAATATTTTTGGCTCTATACAACACCACAATGGATATGAATTAAAACAAATACGATGTGCTTTAACTGCAGACTTTCAGCTTTAATTTGAAGGTATTTACTTCCAAATCAAGTGAACGGTGTAGGAATTACAACAGTTTGTATATGTGCCTCCCACTTTTTAAGGGACCAAAAGTAATGGGACAATTGGCTGCTCAGCTGTTCCATGGCCAGGTGTGTGTTATTCCCTCATTATCCCATTTACAAGGAGCAGATAAAATGTCCAGAGTTCATTTAAAGTGTGCTATTTGCATTTGGAATCTGTTGCTGTCAACTCTAAATATGAGATCCAAAGAGCTGTCACTATCAGTGAAGCAAGCCATCATTAGGTTGAAAAAACAAAACAAACCCATCAGAGAGATAGCAAAAACATTAGGTGAGGCCAAATCAACTGTTTGGAACATCCTTAAAAAGAAAGAACGCACCGGTGAGCTCAGCAACAACAAAAGACCCCGAAAACCATGGAAAACAACAGTGGTGGATGACCGAAGAATTCTTTCCCTGGTGAATAAAACACCCTTCACAACAGTGGGCCAGATCAAGAACACTCTCCAGGAGGTAGGTGTATGTGTGTCAACAATCAAGCGAAGATTTCACCAGAGTGAATACAGAGGGTTCACCACAAGATGTAAACCATTGGTGAGCCTCAAAAACAGGAAGACCAGATTAGAGTTTGCCAAACAACATCTAAAAAAGCCTTCACAATTCTGGAACAACATCCTATGGACAGCTGAGACCAAGATCAATTTGTGCCAGAGTGATGGGAAGAGAAGAGTATGGAGAAGGAAAGGAACTGCTCATGATCCAAAGCATACCACCTCATCAGTGAAGCATGGTGGTGGTAGTGTCATGGCGTGGGCATGTATGGCTGCCAATGGAACTGGTTCTCTTGTATTTATTGATGATGTGACTGCTGACAAAAGCAGCAGGATGAATTCTGAAGTGTTTTGGGCAATATTATCTGCTCATATTCAGCAAAATGCTTCAGAACTCATTGGACGGCACTTCACAGTGCAGATGGACAATGACCGGAAGCATACTGCAAAAGCAACCAAAGAGTTTTTTAAGGGAAAGAAGTGGAATGTTATGCAATGGCCAAGTCAATCACATGACCTGAATCCGATTGAGCATGCATTTCACTTGCTGAAGACAAAACTGAAGGGAAAATGCCCCAAGAACAAGCAGGAACTGAAGACAGTTGCAGTAGAGGCCTGGCAGAGCATCACCAGGGATAAAACCCAGCGTCTGGTGATGTCTATGCGTTCCAGACTTCAGGCTGTAATTGACTGCAACCAAGTATTAAAAAGTATTAAAACCCAGCGTCTGGTGATGTCTATGCGTTCCAGACTTCAGGCTGTAATTGACTGCAACCAAGTATTAAAAAGTGATGGATGATTGTTAATCTGTCCCATTACTTTTGGTCCCTTAAAAAGTGGGAGGCACATATACAAACTGTTGTAATTCCTACACCGTTCACCTGATTTGGATGTAAATACCCTCACATTAAAGCTGAAAGTCTGCAGTTAAAGCACATCTTGTTTGCTTCATTTCAAATCCATTGTGGTGGTTTATAGAGACAAAAAGATTAGAATTTTGTCGATGTCCCAATATTTATGGACCTGACTGTATATATATATATATATATATATAGAGAGAGAGAGAGAGAGAGAGAGAGAGAGAGAGAGAGAGAGAAAATAATATCTGTTCCAAAAACAGGAAAACATTACACATTACTAGCATTGTTTAAAAAAAAAAAAGAATAAGAAGCAACATAAAAACCCAGCAAGGACAATTGACCTCAAAATTAAAATGTATGTTTTTGTGGAAGTAACAGTTATATAATGAGAATCAATGGTTGACACTTGCATTTATATATCAATAGTACATATAGACATATGGTCTATGTGATAGACCAACACAAAGTGACACATAATTGTCAAGTGAAAGGAAAATGTTTTTTAATTTTTTACAAATAAATATGTGAAAAGTGTGGCGTGCATTTGTATTCATCCCCCCTGAGTCAATACCTTGAGCTGCAATTACAGCTACAAGTCTTTTTGGGTTTTTCTGTACCAGCTTTGCACATCTAGAGAGTGAACTTTTTACCCATTCTTCTTTGCAAAATAGCTCAAGCTCTGTCAGATTGAATTGAGAATGTTTGTGAACAGCAATTTTCAAGTCTTGCCACTGATTTTCAATTGGATTTAGGTCTGGACTTTGACTGGGACATTCTAACACATGAATATGCTTTGATCTAAACCATTCCATTGTAGCTCTGGCTGCATGTTTAGAGTCGTTGTCCTGCTGGAAGGTGAACCTCCACCCCAATCTCAAGTCTTTTGCAGACTAACAGGTTTTCTTCTAAGATTGCCCTTTATTTGGCTCCATCCATCTTCCCATCAACTCTGACCAGCTTCCCTGTCCCTGCTGAAGAAAAGCATTCGCATAATGTGATGCTGCCACCACCATGTTTTACAGTGGGGGTGGTGATGTGCAGTGTTCATTTTTTGCCACTAAATGTGTTTTGCTTTTAGGCTAAAAAGTTCAATTTTGGTCTCATCTCACCAGAACACCTTCTTCCACATGCTTCCTGTGTCCCCTACATGACTTCTCGCAAAACTTATGGCTTTTTTTCAACAATGGCTTTCTTCTTGCCACTCTTCCATAAAGGCCATGCATGGAGTGCATGACTAATAGTTGTCCTGTGAACAGATTCTCCCCACTGAGCTTTGGATCTCTGCAGCTCCTCCGGAGTTACCATGGGCCTCTTGGCTGCTTTTCTGATTAATGCTCTCCTTGCCCAGCCTGTCAGTTTAGGTGGATGGCCATGCTTTGGTAAGTTTGCAGTTGTGCCATACTCTTTCCATTTTCTGAAGATGGATTGAACAGTGCTCCGTGAGATGTTCAAAGCTTGGGATATATATATATTTTTTTTAAATATATAAAAAGGTATTTTATTGTGCAAATATTTAAAATCCACAAAGGTATTAAAATATGAGCTCTGGTTACAAAGTTTCTTATCATAACCCATCAGTCATAATAATAATAACATGCAAAGAACGAGGGGTATACTCAAAGCAAGTTTTGCGCAGTAAGTGATCCTGCCCCATACAAAAGCCCCAATGCGTTTCAACCAAATAAGTCGTAGTCTTCTTCAGGGAGACTGTGTTATCTAAATACAAAATTATATCAAACCCTGTAAGTACTGTACATGTTATTTTTCAATATTTTTATTGTGTTTTAGAAGCAATGAACGTTAACAATCTTTGTTATATATCAGAACTTAAGATGAGGTACATGTGAATGTAAGGTGAGCTGTGTAGTCCAATGCCCCCAGACACCCCATTTGGATGCAAGCTGTGTCCTGGGGGGGCATGGAACACATCTCCCCTGTAAACCCAGTGAGCATTTAAGAATACAATTTTACAACTTCGAGAAACATTAACAACTTATATCAACTTACTGTTGGTTTTGAGTTAGTCATATCAGGGGGTTTTTATACTTCCATGCCACTCTAGCCTCAGTGTGATCATTGTTTGGAGATTGAAGGCAGGTGGCCTTCGCAGGTAGCAAACTTTTTTTCATAAGCCCCATGGGTGTGTACTAGGGTAAGTACTTCATTTTTACTCAAGCTATCTGAGGTTCTCCAGTGGTGGACAATGGTAAGTCTGGTGGCCAAAAGTATGTGGGTTATTATAGTGTGGAAACAGTAAGGTATGTTTTTCATACTGATGTTCAGGAGGGCTAGCTCTGGGGAAGGAAAAAGCGATAAACCTGTCACTTCTGTGATGATTTGGAATATCTCTTGCCAGAGTGTATTCGTTTGTGTACATTGTAAGAGAAGGTGGAACAAACTTCCCAAATCTCCACAATTCCTCCAGCACAATGGTTGTGTGGTGGGGTCATATGAATGGATCATAGAGGGAGTAATGTACCATCGGAGGGTAATTTTGTGAACTAGTTCCCAGAGGTTTGAGGATCTAGAGGCCTTAAAATTAGTTTTGAGTGCTGTTCACCATTGGGATTCGGTGAATGAGCATCCAAGATCTCCTTCCCATTTTAATGATGGTAGAGATTTACTAAAAGATGTCTTGTCCCCTAGCATATTGTAGAACAAGGATATACCTTTTGTGTTTGCTGTAGGTGAAGAGAGATATGTCCAGATGAGGGGGTGTACATTAATATGTAGGTGTGGATTGTGAAGTAGGCATTGTGTTATTTGTGTATATTTATAGTAGTCCATCGGAGTGAGGTGGAAAGAATTTTGTAGTGATGTGAAGGGTCGAAGGAGGTTGTTAGAATAGAGGTCTGAAACAAAGCAAATGCCTTTGTCTTGCCATGCTTTTGTTGAGAGATTAGGTATGAGTATGGAGAACACAGAAATTGATAGTGGTATTCTATAGGGGGACGGACCTTTGGAAGCATTGGTTAGTAGGTATTTAAATGCCAATCTGAAGGCAACAATGGTGGGTGAAAGATTACTATTCCGTGTGTTCCTTTGAAGTGAACTGAGTAGCCAGAGGCTGAGGGCCCGACCAGGGACTTGGTATGTTTCGATGTTTAGCCAGGGACTGGTGTATTCAGGTGTGAGCCATGTTTTAATTTGGGCAAGTAGTGCAGCGTTATAGTAATCTCTGAAATTGATGAGTCATGCTCTTCCTACCAGTTTATATTTTATGAGAGTGGCCTGGGAACATCTCGCTCTTTTGTTTTGCCATATGTAGTGTCCAAGTATTTTTTGCAGAGAGGTAAAGAATGAGCTAGGAATTGGGATTGGTAGTGATCAGAATAGGTAGAGTAGTTGCGGTGGTTTAAGCATTTTAAATGCTGCTAGTCTACCTGACCATGATAAGGCAAATTTGGGAGGTTGTTCAGGAAAGGAGTAAAGTTAGCTTGGTAGAGTTAGGATGTTTTGTTCGTTAGTTTTAATCCTAAGTAGGAAATAGATTCCTTAGCCCACATGTACGGATATTTGTTTTCTAATCCTGATTGGAGTGTGGTAGGGATTCCTAGGGGCAGAATAAATGATTTAGAGTCGTTCACTTTATAATATGAGACCTCGCGGAAATCCGATAGGGTTTTTTTGTACGGATGCTAGGGATGTTGCGGGGTTAGTCAGTAAGAGAATGATGTCATCTGCGCACAGGTTGATTTTGTGTTCAGTTGTTCCGATTTGAAAACCTGAGATGTTACTTTGGGTTCTTATTTTCTCTGCTAGTGGCTCCATAACTATATTAAAGAGAAGAGGAGAAAGAGGGCATCCCTGTCTGCTGCCGTTACTTATGTCAAATGTTTTGGATAGCATGGAAGAACAATAGACTTGAGCTGATGGGTGAGAATAAAGGGCCATTATCGCTGAACGTATATGGCCCTGAAAACCAAATTTCTGTAAAGCCATTTCTAGATATTGCCAGTGTACTCGATCAAATGCCTTCTCTGCATCCAAAGAGAGGAGCAGAGAAGGCATTTTGTGTGTCTCAGCATGATGTAGGATGTTAACCATCCTCTGGGTTGCGTCTGAGGTTTGATGATCTTTTGTGAAGCCCAATTGATCAGGGTGGATAAGGGTTGGAAGAAGGTCAATCAATCTGTTCGCTACGATTTTTGCATATAGTTTTATGTCATGGTTTAATAAGGATATGGGATGGAAATTATGTGTGGTATTAGGTTCCTTCCCTGGTTTCGGTAATGTCACAATCATTGCTTTTATCATTTCTTGAGGAAAGGAGGCAGAGAAAGCATCATTGAACAACTGAACTAGACATTCATTCAGGATAGATTTGAATTGTTTGTAGTATTCCCCTACAAAGCCGCCTGGGCCCGGGGATTTCTTGTTTGGTACTGTAGGCTATCTATGGCTCTATCAACTTCTGAAATTGTGAAAGGTACGTTTAGTGTTTCTATTTGTCTGTCAGTTAAGTGTGGAAGTTGTATTGAGTCTAAAAATGCTTGAATGGAGGTGGGAGTTGGTTGTGCTAGGGAAGGTTCATTGTTTAGGTTATACAGTGTACTGTAATATGTGCTAAATGCATCAGCCATATCTTGTGGGTTCCTTATTTTTTTGTGGTGGGGTGGTATAGGAAGGTTATGTGGGCCTTAACATGTTGCCCTTTGATTTGTTGGGCTAGGAGTTTTCCAACTTTGTTGCCAGAGCTGTAAAAGTACATTTTGCAGCATTTCTGGACTTTGTCAAATTTTTCTAGAAGCAGCAATCTTAGTTCTAGACGTAGTTGAATTAGTTTGGATTTAAGATCAGGATGTGGTTGTAATTTATTTAGTGAGTCAGTGCTGTGAATATCTTTTAGTAATTCATCAACCAGTTGCTTCCTTCGCCTCCTGACCCCTGCACCAAGTTGAATAAACATGACTCTCATAAAAGCTATGTGGGAAGCCCACAATATTGAGGTGTCAGATACTGAGTCTTTGTTTGTGAGAAAAAAGGATTCAAGTTCTTGGTAAGGGAGCGGTGAGTATTTGGGAGATTGGAGGATCCGCGTGTTTAGTCGCCATAAATATGCTGGTGAAGGGCTGGTAATGTCCTCTATGGTAATGCTTACCTGTGAATGGTCAGTCCATGTGGTGGGTAAGATAATGGACTCTGATACTTTCTGTAATGTCCATTGGTCAAGGAGGAAGAAATTGATGCGGGAGTAGGAATTGGCAGGGTGAGAAAAAAGTATAATCCCTCTCTTCTGCTTGTTGGCATCACCATACATCATATAGTTGGAATGTAGGTAGCAGAGGTCCCAGGGAGGGTTTGCATAGTATAGAGGAGGAAGAGGAATCTAAGGTGGTATCCGGGGTGATGTTAAAATCGCCGCACCATATGGTTGCTCCCTGTTGCACAGTACTGACTTTCTTGTGGAGCTTGCGCAAGAAGCGTAGTTGATGTGTATTAGGTGTATATATCGTAACGATGGTGTATACAGCATCACAGCATAGAAGGATGATGTATCTGCCATCATGGTCCAATATACAGGTATGGAGATAAAAGGTAAGTGTGTTTTTAATGGCAACAAGGATGCCCTTCTTTTTGGATGAGGCGCAAGCAGAGAAGGTGGTATTGAAATTTTTGTGCGTGCAGTATGGCGGATTGGAAGCCTGGAAGTGGGACTCTTGTACACAGAGAATATCACATTTTGATTGTTCTGCAAGTTTCCATAGAAAGGATCATTTCGCAGGATGGTTGAGACCTTTGGCGTTGATGGTTAGGATTCTAATGGTCATAGTGGTAGAGGATTATATGGTAAGGCTGTGGTTTGGTGAATTTGAGAGGTTTACAATGTACCATGGTAAAATATCTTCTTGGAAGTAGCGGTATGTTTTGCTGGATTTTAGCACTTCTATGAAGTGTTTTAGGAGTTGTGGCTGGTAACCAGATGTAGGTATTGTGAATGTTTAAAAGAAAGAAAACAAAATTGAAAAGAAAAAAGATAAGTTTTAACAAAAAATCTAGGGCAATAGCCTAGAAAAGATTTCCTGAGTGTGGGCACAACCGGTGCCAGGAAAGTCAAAAGAATTGGGGTGAAAAGTTTCTAAGGCCGAACGGACTCGTATGACACAGGACCATGTATAGGTGGGTGTTCCTACAGTCACTGTTTAGTGCGGGTGATGATTGGTTGGACTCTTTGCATTGCTCTGATCCATGGGTGTTGGAGCAGGTGGATCTGAAATAATATGCCATCTCTGTAGGAGGTATAGACCTTTTTGTAGTGTGGTCACGATATGTTTAGAACCATTGTGGGTTACAGACATTTTGGCTGGCGCTATCCATTGATATTGGATACTGTGGTTGCGCAGTGCCTTGGTGATGGTGCTGAGTTGCCTGTGGCGGCTTAATGTGTGTTGGGAGAGATCCGCAAAAATTTGTAGTTGACCGTATGGATCTGGATCTAGTTTTCCAGAGACTTTCATTTTTTGCATGAGCTGTTCCTTCACATGATAGAAGTGGATGCGGTGGCGCATGCGTGGCTTGCTAAGATGGTGGACGCTTAGGATCTGAGCTCCGGCCTCCGCCTGCACATCTGAACCTCCCGCTCCGCACCTATAGCAGTTACGTTTTCCAGAGGCAAGCTTCACAGGTCACAAATAGGCCCGCCCAGTCTATGGATCGTTTCCTCCGTAGACCGCAATCCCCGGCCTCGAGTACGCCGCCATCTGCCGTGATCCTGACTGACACAACCCCGCTGGCTGATCCCTCTCTTCTTGCTGCAGACCATTTACAGCACTTACACTCTTCATATCCACCTACATCTCCTACAATGTTACTGCCAGTGACAGTGGACGTGTTGGACACTAAGCTGCAGGCTCTGCTCCATAGCATTACCCAGACTATAACCAAAAAGGTAAGCAAGCTTGCTTATGAACTCAGAGGTGAGATTGACCAACTGGGGGAATGTACAGATACCCTGGAGTCCAAATTTGTTGACATGGTTCATTATGTTCATGCATTAGAGGAAGAAAATGGGAGACTTGACTCTTCCCTCATCTCCGATCCAAACATTGTTCAAAAACTCTCTACTGAACACTGCTCTTATTTTGAAACCAACAACCTACCGGATATTGATAGGTTTGTACTTTGGTCGGCATATAAAGCCTACATGCGTGGCGTTTGAATTAAGCTCCATAGCAACGTTAAGAACCAGAGGTTTAAGCAGATTGACGAGGTCCTTTCCCAAATCACCCGATTAGAAAACCAAAATAAACTTGCTCCATCTCAACAACTAGCCAGTGACCTTTTAGAGTCACGGCAAAAACTCCGCTCACTTTTACTCTTTAGATTTGAAAACAATCTTAAATTGACAAAGGCCAAATACTATGCTCTAGGAAATAAAGCTGGAGCCTTACTAGCCCGACAGGTCAAAGCTCAACGCGTTAAAAATAAAATAGCTTCCCTTCACCACCCCACCACCAAACAACTATTAACAAATCCACAGGATATAGCTAACGCCTTTAGCGACTATTACTCATCCCTCTACAACCTTTCAAGAGACACAGCTACTACTCAACCAACAGACCAAAGCATATAAATTTTTCTATCTAGTATTGATCTTCCGACTATATCCCCTACCCAGTCTGCGGAGCTCTCCCGACCCTTCTCAGATGAAGAAGTCCTAAAGGCCATCAACACTCGCCCTCTCCACGAATCACCTGGAGAAGATGGCTTTACCAACGAATTCTACAAAACATTTGCAAAACTCATTGCCCCTCACCTCACTGACCTCTTCAACTCTGCTGCCACCTCTGGTTTTCTACCACTTGATATATATGTTACGTTCAATTATCACTACTATTCCCAAACCAGAAAAAGACCCCACCTCCACCTCCAATTACAGACCTATTTGCTTCTTAACATGGACGGCAAAATATTTGCTAAAGTCATTGCATACAGATTACTGACCTTCCTTCTCTGGTGCACCCGGATCAAGTAGGCTTTATGCTGGACAGACAGGCCCCAGATACAACAAGAAGGGTCAACAATTTAACTAATCGGGTCACCCAATCACGAACGCCTTCTCTGCTACTATCATTGGACGCAGAGAAGGCATTCAACAGAGTGCACTGGGGATTTCTAAGAGCAGTACTATCCAAATTTGGAATCACCGGCTGGTTTCAAACTGCCATACTCTCACTGTATTCAAATCCATCAGCTAGAGTGCTAACGGACGGAACCCTGTCTACACCATTCGCGATTACTAACAGCACCCGTCAGGGTTGCCCACTCTCCCCTCTCATCTTTGCTCTACTTATGGAACCTTTAGCAGCAAGGATTAGAGGGGATGAGCGCATTTCAGGCATCATGCACAGCCAACACGGAACACAAAATAAGCCTCTTTGCCGATGATGTCATACTATTGATCACAAACCCAGCCCAATCTATGCCAGCAATCCAAGACATCATTGCTCAATTTAGCTCTGCCTCCTTCTATAAAATTAACTCCTCTAAGTCCCTAATCCTCCCATTTAATCTCACACGCAATCAACGATCCCTACTGGAGAGGACTCTCCCCTATTCTTGGACGAAACAATCCATCCCATATTTAGGGATAAAATTAGCCTTCTCACTTCCTCAACCCTATGACCTAAACTACCGTGCTTTCCAAAAACTACTTCCACAACTTTTAAACCAACTACGCACGACAGGCCTTTCTAAACTAGGAAAGATTGCCTCCTTTAAAATGCTTATCCTCCCCAAACTGCTTTACCTACTTCGCACAGTGATTCTACCTATATCCCACTTCTTCTTCACATCCATACAAAAACAGCTCTCCAGATATATATGGGAAACAAAACCACCCAGATGCGCTTACTACATCCTAACCAGACATCATAAAAAACGAGGGGTAGGCCTTCCCCACATAAAAACTTATTACTACGCTTCCATCCTAGACCAGCTCTACTACTGGTGGCACCCAAACCCCAATAAGTCCTGGTCGATCATGGAATCATCTTCCTTTAAACCAAACACCCTATGTGAGGTACTCCTTCTCACGTCAGTGGGCTCTCTACCAAACACAAGGACTGACCCCCCATCAATCATGGCCTCGTTGACAGTATGGAAGAAATTCACCCAGACGACCTCTACAGTTCACCCGTCGCACACAGTACCAATCCCTCTCAGATCGTTAATGTTGCTGTTACCCAACCTAAACCTACAAAACTGGCAGAAACACAAGATCAATACTATCTCAGACCTCTACCATGCAAACAGTTCCCTAAAAACCCTCACGAATCTCCAAACCGAATACAACCTCCCTCACACAGAAGCCTTTACATTCCTGAGGATCTTCCACTTTCTTCAATCATCTAAACTTCCCAATATGACCAACATACCTGAACAATACACAACTTTTATACACACACGACTTATCCAAAACATGGTATCTCCACAATGTACTCTGCACTGAATGATGACCGGCCCTACTCCCAAATAGAGGAAGAAAATGTCAGTTTAAAAAATGCAGTTACGCAACTGCAGATGCAGCAGGAGGACCTCGAAAACAGGGAATGACGCCAAAACCTATGGATCAGGGGGATCCCTGAAACCATCCCTGATAAGGAAATCCGACCCTATCTCTTGGCCCTCTTCGTTACATTGGCACCCCACGTTCCTGACATAGACTGGCACCTCGACAGGGCACATAGGTCATTGGCTCCTAATCCTCCCCCAGGTGCCAATCCCAGGGACATTATTGTGTGCTTTCACTTCTACGAGAGCAAGGAAGCTCTGAAAGTTGCCATCCGTAATAGGTCCCGGGTAGAATTTAAAGGTGCGAAGATCCAAATCTTCAACGACCTATCACCTATCACCTTGGATAAACGCTGTGCCCTACACCCAGTCACCTCTCATTTACAGCAAAATCAAGTTCCATATTGATGGGGTTTCCCGTTTCGTTTGTCCGTCTCCAAAGATGGAACACAACACTCCATGAGAGCTCTACAGGAATGTGAGGCCTTCATCAAAAATCTGGGCCTCCCCAATACCAGATGAAGATCTACAGATCCAGATCCTGTCCTCTCAACCCTTGTCTACACCTGCAAAGATCTGGAACCCAGTTTGTCAGAGGTTGCGGAAGGCTCCTATCACCCCCCAAAGAGTTGCGTCATTCAGAGGCCTCACTTGAGACTGCCTTGAAGCCCACCCTCTGGTTTCCCTTTAATATGTAAGTCATGTTCTCTATTTGGCTTTCATATCTCCGGACTTTGAGTTCAAGGTCCTGAGTTATATTCTAGTTGCACCAATTGCATATAACCCTCGTCTTTATAACCATACAAATGTTATAGGTGGACTGTTCCCTAACCACTCTGTTATCTGATGTTTGGATTGGGCTGAGGCCTATGTGACTGATCTTGTAGGCTGCCATGCCCCTTTTTTTTCATCATGGTCATGAATTGGGACCGTGACCTCCTGAGGTACCACCTCTCCTCAAGTTTTTCACCTCTTTTTTTTTTTTTTATTATGGATCCTTTTTGATTCTACTCTGTTTTTTTTTTCTTTTTTCTTTTTAATGTTATTTTTGGTTATTTTTGTTATTTTGTTTTTTTACACCCACAATTTATGTATGGGATCTTTTTTTGATCCAAAACCAGAAAACAGAGGCGTACATAACTTTTCGCATTTTGATCATCTGGTTATGTATAATGTCTTTGTTAAAGTGTTTTATACATCATGGTATACACATTTTTGCTGTTTTATGATTACAACAAGGGCTTTGCTCCTAAGGTTGTGATATGGCTGTAAGTATATTTTCCTGCAATGTTAAAGGTTTGGGTTCCATACGCAAGCGTTGGCAGGCGCTGAAAGAGTTCAAATCCTGGTTCAGGAGACTCATTTAAAGGCAGAAGGCACATTTAAATTAGCCTCCAAACATTTCCCTACTGCCTTTATAGCATCTGACCCATCTGGGAAGGCGGGCATAGCTATTTTACTGAAATGTTCCTCTTCCATTCAGGTCAAATCCTCCTACCTGGATCCTCAGGGCAGATTTGTTCTCCTGAGCTGTGGTCACAAAAATATCTCTTTCACCCTAGCCAACGTTTATGCGCCTAATACGGGACAAATTGGGTTTTTGGAAACTTTTTTTGAGCATCTCCAACCTTTCTACCAACCCTTCATGGCCATTGGAGGAGATTTCAATATATGTATGTCACCAACTAAAGATAGATTTGCCCTTTTCTCGCATAGCCTGCCCCCACAGATTCAGAAGCTGTCTACTGCATTTCGCAAACTGATAAGAACCCATAATTTGTTTGATACATGGAGGGTGAAACATCCAACGGCCAAACAATTTACATTCTACTCCCCACCCCATAAATTATATACAAGATTAGACCACCTTTTTGTTTCAGCACCCCTTTTGACATATGTGGTGAATTCAGAAATCTACCCAATAACTTGGTCGGATCATGCACCCATAGTCCTAGATCTTCTCCTATTTGCACCCACACCTAGAACCTGCCATTGGCGACTCAATTAATCTCTCCTTAATGTGCCTGAGATTCACCTTCAATTACAACAAAAGTTGACGGACTTCTTCAAAATCAGTGAGGGTTCAGTCTCTGGGGCGTCCACTCTGTGGGAGGCCCATAAGGCTTTCTTCAGAGGGGAGTGCATCTCTGCAGGCTCTTGATATAAATGAGATTGTGAACTTCAAAGGTCATCCCTTTTAAATGACCTATCTAAAGCGGAGGAGCGCTTACTCAGTCACCCTACGGTGACACACCTCAGAACTGTGGTCTCAATACGTATCCGCATCAAGTCCTTAGACCTGACCAAATTTGCCAAATCCACTCTATGGTCCAAGCAAAAATTCTATGAGTACTCCAATAAACCCCATAGAATGTTGGTCAATAAACTAAAACCTAGAACTTTTACTTCTACCCCTGATTATCTATTGCAATCCAATGGTGAACCCACATATTGTTCCTGTAATATGTCCAAGCTCTTCTGTGATTTTTACCAGAGACTGTATAACTGCTTATCTACAGACCCGAATTCCCAATTCACCCAGGAAAAATTTGACACCTTTGTAGAATCTTTGAAACTCCCTACAATTTCTAATGAGGACCGTCTGGGACTTATTGCTCCCATTTCTGTTGGAGAAATCACTAAGGTTGTAAATCAGCTCCCTAACCACAAATCCCCTGGGCCCGATGGACTCCCTTACTCCTACTTTAGGAGATTTCTTCTGGTCCTGATGCCCCATATGGCTAACCTGTTTACCTCCCTAATGTCAGGGACACTCCCTCATTCGCAATTCCTACACGCCTTCATCACGGTCATTCCAAAGCCAGATAAAGACCCCTCACTGCCAGATAACTATCACCCCATTGCCCTTTTAAACTCTGATTATAACATTTTTACTAAAATTCTGGCCAACAGACTTTCTCTACTTCTCCCATTGCTTATACATAGGGATCAAGTAGGGTTTGTCCCAACTAGACACGCAGGAGATAACACCAGGCGAACAATTGATCTCATTGATCTACTAACAAAAACTAAGAAACCTGCTTTAGTCCTTAGTCTAGATGCCCAAAAGGCGTTTGACCATCTGAACTGGTCATTCATGTTTGCTATTCTGCATAGATATGGTTTCTCTGGTCCCTTCGTTCAGGCCCTGAAAGCACTTTATTCCACACCCACGTCCCAAGTACAGATGGCCTCTCATGTCTCTCCGTCATTCACTCTGAGTAATGGTACAAGTTAGGGGTGTCCCCTATCTCCCCTACTTTTCATTCCTAGTCTGGTACCCCTGGCAGAAGCTATTCGATCCCACCCAGACATAAGGGGGGTGGCGTTGAGACATCAGGAGTACAAACTGTCACTCTTTGTGGGTGACATTTTATTGACATTAACTCATCCTCACATTCCCTCGCTACATACAACCCTAACCCTATTTGGCAATATATCCGGTTTTATAATCAACTCATCCAAAACTGAAGCTCTCCCTATTAATATTCCAGTAGACACACTCTTGAATTGAAAAAAAAAATTTAAGTACCGCTGGTGTCTTAAGTCACTAAAGTACCTTGGAGTTCACTTAACCTCCTCTTATTCTACACTTTTTCAGGCAAACTTCCCCCTATGTTTATAGAAATTAATAATTTACTGAAAACATGAACGAACCTCCCTCTATCCCTCCTAGGTAGGGTAAATGTTCTTAAAATGTCAGTGTTCCCCAAACTTCTATATCTTGGTCCAAGATTGAGATGAGCATTACAGTATCGGCTCATCCATGTTGTATGTTATGGCCATCTGACAAATCTACCTCCCAACTGCGTAGAATCTGTTTAAATTCAATGCTGTTTATGCTTTCAATCTGGAAAAGCTGTTCAGGTAAAAACTCACTCACATCTCCATGTTCTCCTTTAATAAATGTCACCTTCAACCCAGAAATCCCTTGGTTATGAAGCTATGCTACCTTGGACAAAAGCAGGTATATTCCAGCTACGCCATATAGTTCATCCAGTGATGCATAAACTCTACACCTTCTCTGAATTACAATCTAAATACAAAATCCCGAAGAATCTTTTCTACTCTTACCTACAAATAGAAACATTTTTTCTCCAAAAAAGCACCACAATTGACTTTAACCATACCTACAGAATTTGAACTGACGTGCTCCAGAGTTCCTATGAACCCCACCTAATATCCACTATATATGGGGGGCGTGTCCAGACGCACACCGAGAAGGACGCGTGGAAGCTGGGCTCCGATCAGGCAAACTCAATCCACTGCCATCCCAGCCATACTACACCTTGGCGATTCCCCATCGCACTCCATCTGCCTCCTGGTCCCTCCTGCCTCCCCCCTGGAGGGGTCTTTTTTGAGCTAGAGCGCCCGTTCCGGGCCTACAGGACACACCGCAGCGCGGTCACCAGCCGCCATCTTAGGCCCTGCTGTCTGATCCGAGCCTCCTGCCTATTGCCTCGATACAAGAGGTGTCTGAACGCTCTCGGGAGGTCGGTTGTCTGCGGGGTGACTGGGGTCGCGGGTTCGGCCGGTCACCCGAGGAACACTACCCAGGATTCCTGTGATTACGGACCGAGGCGCCGCGGCCTGCCGCCATCCTGAGGCCTGCCGGCCTGATCTCCCTCATCTCGGGCTCACAGTGAGTACTAAGCCTCCCCTGCACATCCATACTCTGCAGTGCACTTCATCCACTGGAAACTTAGAACTTTGTTCTTTAAAAGCCTGTGCAGAGGTCTGTGTACCCTGCGGGGAGTGGGTGCTACCCGGCTGGCTGTCCCTGTTAGGAAAGACCGCGGCTTCGGCCTGTGCCTGGAAGTGAGCGGCCATCTTGCTACTCCTACTGCACCAGACCTCAGATCTCATCTCCCTACTTCACTCCTCCAGCATCACATCTCCTTCCTCTTCAGAGTTTATTCAATTGATAGACTTATAACCTCACAGTGATTAAAGGGAACTTATTTGCAATTGCCTATCTTATCCAGCAGTGGATTTGCAGCCCCTTTTTTTTTTTTTTTTGTGAATGTAACCTGATGTGACCGTGAAGAGCCCCGTCCAACTGCCGGCCCTACAGTTCCAGCTATGCCTGCCAAGACACCTAAAACCCGCTCTACAATAAGCAAGAGATCCGGAAAAGGGGTGAAACCTCACTCCGCTGTCTCTGGCTCTATTCAGCAATATTTAGCTGGCGCACGTAACAGTCAAGCTAGAACCTCCCGTCAGAGTGTTTCCCCTTCCTCTCACGCTGCCTCTATAAGGGAAAGTTCTCCTGCTTCATCCTACTGCTCAGACCTCATGGAGGACCCAGGATCCCCCATTGGCTCAGAAATGACATCGCTGATGAGTGGTCTTAAAAAAGAACTAGTGGGAATGTTTCACAGTTTGGAAAAATCAATTAAGAAAGAAATTACCGCCGTAAGATCTGACATGTCCCAGCTCTTAGCCAGAGTGGAGGAGTCGGAGCAGCGTCAGGACTCTCATGCAATTGCCATAAAGGAGTTACAAGAGACTGTTACCCAGCTAGCTTTTGCTCATCGTGCCTCTCTATATAAGCTTGAGGATCTTGAAAACCGCAACCGTAGGAACAACCTACGTATCAGAGGCCTACCAGAAGCAACTAGAGACAATGATCTAGAGCCATCGATCCGTGGAATTCTCAACACAATTCTGGGCAATCCTGTCACTGACCCACTGCGATTTGATCGTGTCCATCGTGCACTGCGCCCTCGTTCTGCTAACCCAGATCAACCCAGAGATGTCGTTTGCCGCCTTCACTATTTTGAGGATAAAAACGCCATCATGACAAAACTTCGCAACACCCCTAACATTGACTTTGATGGCGCAGTCAATAACATCTTCCCTGATCTGTCCAAAGAAACTCTTGATCGCCGCAGAGCTCTAAAACCACTCCTTGAGCATTTACGCACGGATGGAATCAACTACAGATGGGGTTTCCCAGCTTGTTTGATAGCCACCAAAAATGGCCGATCTCATACACTACGCTTCCCAGAGGAACTCCCTACCTTTCTTCAAGATCTCAATCTTCCTCCAGTTGAGCTCTCGAGCTGGCAAGACCATGTTCCGAAGTTTTCAAACCCATTTGACCCTCCATGGCGGAAAACTCCGTCTAAGAAAAAGCACACCTCGATCCCCGGATCCGCACAGAAGCATGGCTGAGATACGCCTCTTTCTACTTGTCTTGGACTCTCCTTCCACCCTTCTGTTGCTCTCTCCTCTCTATATTTACTGATGCCCATTCTTCAATAATTGTTTGACTCTGGTCAGACCCCTTGAACTCTTTTTTAGCCCTTTTTTGGCTCAAGGGATCTTGACCTTTTTAGCCCTTTTTTGGCTCAAGGGATCTTGACCCGACAGTTTCCATTCATTGGGTATTTTTTACTCCAATTATAGTTTGCACTTTTAATGTTTTCGGTTATCAATGGTTAAATTGCAAAGAGAGGAGGAAGGGTGGGGGAAAAGAGAGAGGAAAGGGAAGGAATATTGCTGTTTTGCAATTTTTTCTTTTTTCTTCCCTTCCTTCTCTAAAGTTCTTTACTGGAACTCATGTTATGTTATTTTATGTACTTATAATGCACTTTCTCAACAGGCCGAATGTTGGCGGGGCACATTGCTCCTTCGCTCTTCCGCCTCGGGGCGCCCTCCGCCCCCCCCTTCCTTTTGGGGTTGGTGAGACCGAGCGGCCTATAGGATCTTTTACCTGGACTTGCGGAGCTCCAGATGGCCGCTTGTTCTTTCTCTCCCCTCAGGGAACACTGCAGATTTCTGCGTGTTTTTCTCGTAATTCCCACATTTGTTTTGATTTATTGGTATGCTCCTTCTGTATGTCATTTCCCCTTTCCCCTACTCCCTCAAACCTTTTTTCTCTACCCTTACCTCTCCATTCCCCCTTCACGTTGGCATGCGTGGAAATTTAAAGTAAGTTATACCTCTCTGCTGCACCAATGGCAACTCTGACAATTACATCATATAATGTTCGAGGCCTTAATGTCGCTGCTAAACGACACCAAGTGATGCGTGAGCTAAAGCGCAATAATTGCTCAATTGCCTTCCTTCAGGAAACACATTTAACCCACACCACTTCGGTCAGATTGACCTCACCCCACTTTCCGCAGTGGTACTACGGTCTTTCTGACACTAACAAAGCAAAGGGTGTTGCCATTGGTTTCAGTAGTAAGGTATCTTTTCGTCTAACGGAAACGCTTGCAGACGACCATGGTCGTTTCCTCTTCCTCAAGGGCTTTATAGGTAATACCCTATGCACATTTGCAAACATATACTCCCCAAATCAGAATCAACCAACCTTTCTATCGCAATCCCTCACTAAACTTTCACAATTTGCTAAAGGCATCATTGTCCTCGCTGGTGACATAAATATGCCCCTTGACCCTACAATGGATACCTCCCAGGGCCGCTCTAACATTTCTTTTAAACGTTTAGCTTTTGTTAAAAAAAGGCTCTCAGACCATCAACTAATAGATGTATGGCGCCTGCTCCACCCCAAGGATAAAGACTTTTCCCATTTCTCTGCAACACACTTATCTTACTCAAGAATAGATAATATATTCCTTGATCACTTCCATCTTCCTCTCCTCAAATCTGCCCATATAGGTACAGCAACCCTATCCGATCACGCACCTGTGACGATGTGTATGACCATGCCCACCTTATCTCTTACCACAAATAACTGGAAACTTAACGAAGCTCTCCTCTCTAACCAAACTGAAGTCTCCATGTTAGCCTCTCATCTGAAGCATTATTTTAAAGAGAATGCAACCTATATGACCTCCCCATCTGTTGTTTGGGAAGCGCATAAGGCAACTATAAGGGGACGTTTAATTGAGCTCGGTGCTAGGAAGAAGAGGGAGCATGGTCATCAAATAGCACAGGTCCTGCAACAAATAGCTGACCTTGATAAACAACATAAACTATCACTTCATAGCGCACACCTTAAAGCCCTCACACTTAAACGCGAAGAACTACAAACCCTTTTAAATTTAGATACTAAAAAGAGATTTCACCGCATATCACAAAAATTTTATGAATGGGGTAATAAGCCAAGCAGATTACTAGCTAGGTCCCTTAAAGCGAAACAAACACAGTCATTTATCCCTAAAATTAAAATTCCATCGGGTGAACTAGTACATGCAACCCCACACATAGCTAAAGCCTTTAGAGAATTCCATTCGGATCTTTATAATGTTACGAACGGGCTAGCCCCTCTACCCCCATCTGAGAGGCGCTCCCGAATCCTCTCCTATTTGAGGGCGGCGAACCTCCCTAAACTATCTAGGTCAGCTCTTAAGGAATTGGAAGAGGACTTTTCCATTGAAGAATTCCAATCCGCCTTAAAATCCTCTCCATCGGGTAAAGCCCCCGGCCCCGATGGTTTCACTATCCTTTATTATAAGACATTTCAAGATATCCTACTTCCTCGTCTCACAGCATATGCTAACTCTATTTCCCAAACTTCAGGCTTACGTCCAGAATTCCTTTCAGCACATATCACTGTTATACCTAAACCCGGTAAGGATCCCACCCTTTGCAGCAGCTTTAGACCAATTTCTTTGATAAATACGGACATTAAATTATTTGCAAAGTGATGGCCAACCGCATTCTCCCTTTCATACCTAGTTGGATTTCGGCAGACCAGACCGGTTTCATACCGCACAGAGAGGCTAAAGATAATACTTTACGGACAATTTCCCTAATCCAATATGTTCAAAGATGTGCCCAGCCCACCCTACTCCTTTCTACCGATGCTGAAAAAGCATTTGATAGGGTGGACTGGGACTATCTCAAGTTGACCTTACGACATTTTGGTTTGGGCCCGAAGATGCTCCATCGCATTTCTTCACTGTACTCCGCCCCATCCGCGCAAATTCGCATAAACGGCTCACTGAGTGATCCCTTCACCCTGCATAACGGCACTAGACAGGGGTGTCCTCTCTCCCCCCTCCTCTTTGCTATCACTTTGGAACCGTTCTTAGCCACAATTAGACGCAATATTAATATACATGGTATCCAGGTAGGAAGTAGAACTCACAAATATGCTGCTTATGCGGATGATATACTCTTCTTTATCCAACAACCGCGTATCTCCCTGCCCAACTTAATGTCAGCATTTTCTACCTTCCAACTGATATCAAATTTTAAAATAAACCTCTCCAAATCAGAAATCCTCAATATTAACCTCCCTAGGACAGAAGCGACCTCTCTGAAGCCCCTCTTCCCATTCAGATGGGAACAGACCCATATGAAGTATTTGGGCATATACCTCACACCTAGACTACGCTCTCTTTTTAAATATAACTACATTCCATTATTAAACAGCATTAGAGCAGATCTAAGAAAGTGGTCCAATCTATCCCACTCTTGGTTAGGGAAAATCAACATAATTAAAATGAACATTCTTCCCCGCGTATTATTTATTTTTCGAATGATTCCACTTGGTGTCCCGGTGGGGTTCTTCACTATACTACAAGCAATGATTTCCCGATTTGTTTGGGGGAACAGTCGCCCTAGAATATCCAGAGACGTTCTCTTCCGCTCCAAATGCTCTGGGGGACTGGCACTCCCAAACTTTAAGACCTATTATCATGCTGTCATATTATCCAGAATCGCAGACTGGAAATACGCGATTAATTCAAAATTATGGGTGCAACTAGAATACTCTCTGAGTGGAGCCGATCTTTCGGCTATCCCCTGGATACCCAAAACCCATAGGCACACTTCCCACACTGTTTCCACACTCACCACGTCTTCACTAGATATATGGGATGCCATATACAGGAAATTTTCCTGGACTTATGACTCCCCCCTGATGCCTCTCCTCAACCACCATTATTTCCTACCAGGTTTACTGGATCCGGGATTTAAATCCTGGTCCCCAGAAGAACCTCTTCTGCTACATCACGTTATACACGCCAACACAATTAAACCTCTTTCGGAGATTCTCAGAACCACACAACTTACATTTTTGGACAAGTGGAGATATCATCAATTACAACGCTTTTTACATTCCCTCCCTCACCCGTTACAAGGTTTACAAGATTTAAATGGCATAGAAGAAGTATTTTACTCAAAAGACCCCCCTTTACACGGAATCTCTCTGTTTTATAAGGCTCTTATTGGCCTCTCTAACCCTGGGTATCCGCATTTCTTGGCAAATTGGGAATCAGACTTAGACTCCCCCATAACAAACACTCTAAAAGATAAAATCCTAACACTCGCTCATGTCTCCTCACCCGCCTCCAAGATGGCAGAAGTCAATTATAAACTTCTTTCCAGATGGCATTACACCCCATTTAAAATGCATCGAATGTTTCCTGATAGCTCCCCGTTGTGTTGGAGGAGCTGCGGGAATGAAGCTTCACATGCACACATTTGGTGGCACTGCCCGCTCATTCGTCCTTTCTGGACCAGTGTTATTAACCTCATAAAACTTATCACAGACGTTAGTCTCCCCCATGATCCCTGGGTTGTCCTTTTCCACGCCACTAAAGAATCCATAGGTACTTACAAACGCTCCCTTATACCACATTTGCTAAACACTTCCAAGGCTCTAATCCCCACATTGTGGGGACAACCTACAATCCCGTCTATACAAACTTGGTTGCGTAAGGTCTCGGAGGTTCACCACCTAGAAGATATAACTCACAGCATCAGGGGTACCTCCCAGAGACACACTCTAACATGGACACCCTGGATAGTGTTCACATCTTCAACTCATTATAAAGACATTATAACTCAACATATGTGAGCCTACCTCTCTAGCCTTGTCCTGGGTCTCATTGGACCTATTCCCAGAGTTCTTTCCCTTTACTGACAGCAAATCAAATTAAATTAAATTACCTTCCTTTCACATACTATCAGGCTAAAGGATATTAACATTTTGTGATATGACGATAGACATGCCAACCCCCCCCCGCCCTCTTCCCCCACCACCCCCTTTTTCCCATTTCTACCCTCCTCCCTTTTCTAAATTTATTTTCTTTCTTTTCCTTTCTCTCTCTGTTTCTTTTTCAGTCCACTATATTTTTTCTTTCAATTACAAATCTTATTCAGTCTCAATCTTAATGTTTACTTTGAATATCAAGCTCATATACATTTTAAACAGCTGTTCGATACTAGTCTATGCATGCTCGTTTAATCCTCTCAGATCTTTCGATGGCACTTTTTTGATTTTTATTTCTCATTGAGTATTTATGCCTTTCGAAACTTACTTGTTTTGAACTTATAAGATTGTTTCTCATATGTCTTATGTTCAATCTGTCTTTTTGTATTTTCCTTTTAAAAAAAAAAAACAAAAAAACAAAAAATCTTCAATAAACATTTATTAAACAAAAAAAAATATCCACTATATATAAAATTTTGCATGCTACCCCCATCATTGCTGAACACACACACTCCTATATGAGGAAATGGTCCCACATCTTAAATAGATACATTACGTTACAGGAATGGAGGGAGATCTGGGATGCCACTTTTAAGATATCCAGATGTGTGACCCTAAAAGAGACTGCCTATAAAATGTTAATGTTTTGGTACAGGACTCCAGAATTCTTGTTGAAACATAAACTGACAGGTTCTGGTCTGTGCTGGAGGTGTGGTATGTCCATAGATACCCACTATCATATATTCTGGGAGTGCTTCTTGCTCTCACCCTTCTGGACACAAAACCATGCACACTTGGGGAGGATCCTAGACCTTCCCACCCCTTTCCAACCCATACACCTTCTATTGGGCCTTCCAATCCCAAAAATATCTAAACCTCATAAGAAACTGATGGCCTTTATCTTACTGGCAGCCAAACGGGCCATACCTCAGTGTTGGCTAGCCAATACCCCTCCTACTTTTGCGCAATTTCTATCTATCATAGCAGACATTCGTAGGATGGAACATCTTACAGCAGTAATTGAGGAATCCCTTCCTAGTTTTGACAAGGTTTGGGGGACATGGGATGCCTCCGAATAGAGCCTGGAGAAATCTTAGAAGTCATGAATAAATGCTTTTGACAGATCTGATCTCTGATAAAACAATCAGTCAAAAATTTAAATAGACTGTCGATGAACTTATTCCACAACATATTTTTCTTTTTCTCACCATGATGTGTATACATTGACTCTTAATCATTTGACACCATATTTGTATCCCTAATGTACAAAGTATGTTATGTTTTAGTTTCTCTGAGATGGAACTCTATTTCATGTTCTTTCGTCCTGTGAACATGTATGATGATATGTCCTTGTTAAATTTTGCAAATATTCAATAAATAACCAATAAAAAAAAAGAAGTGGATGCGGAGGATCACATCTACTGCTGCGGGTAGGAAGGGTGGTTTGGGGAGCCTGTGTATGCGGTCAATGACCAATTTTATGTTTTTCAATTCAGGCATGAGAGATTTAATCAGCGTATGAGGGTAGGTCAGAGGGTTGCACCATTTCCGGTGAATTTTAATGTTATTTCGACGGGATCTATCCTCATTGTCCACCAATTTGTCTTTTATCCACTTGGTATCTTGTATTTGGTTCTCTTGTGTGTCAATGATGTTATTGACTGTGTTAATGCCACTGATATTGGTTTCAACATGAGTGATTCTATCCTCCATGAGATTTATACTGTGGCCTAGATTCTGCATGATAGACAGCATGTCAGTTTGAAGGGAGCTCCTTAGGGACACTAACATGTCCTTTAATGTAGTGTCTATCACTGGTTGCCCCATAGTGGGGAAAGCAGCAATTGAATTGTTTTGCAGATTCTGTTGCAGCAGTGTGACAGGGATCTGAGGAGTATGGCTTACCTCACTGTGACCTGCAGAGGGATCCAGTCTCATTCTTGCCTTTGCCGGGCTACTGGAAGCAGGAGATCGTGGTGGGGATAACCGCAGCTCCATCCCACGCTGTGTGGGCACTTCAAGGCTGAATTTGGAGCTTGCCGACTGCCCAGGCTGTGGATAAGAGGGAGACGCTGCTAGTTCTGCTGTGGCCACTCCGCCTGCTGCGCCATTTTGCCCATGCCTCATGGCCAGCTGATGCAAGAATTCTGTGCATTTTCTCGGGAGCCAGCTATCCTTCCTCTTTTGTGCCATGGTCCTCAGAGGTAGCGGGTGTAATATTGCGGCTCCGGTATGCAGGATTTGAGACGTGGTGTGTGTGATCCTGTGTGAGGAGCTTGTTTCTCACACGTCCATCTTGTCCGCGTGTTGGCCACGCCCCGTGGGATTTTTTTTATAACCTAACCCTGCTTTAAATTTCTCCAAAACGTTTTCTCTGACCTGTCTGGTGTGTTCTTTGGCCTTCATGATGCTGTTTGTTCACCAAGGTTCTCTAACAAACCTCTGAGGGCTTCACAGAACAGCTGTATTTATAATGAGAATAAATTACACACAGGTGGACTCTATTTACTAATTAGGTCACTTCTGACTTCTCCACTAGATTTTAGTTAGGAGTATCAGAGTAAAGGGGACTAAATACAAATGCATGCCATACTTTTCCCATATTTATTTATAAAAAAAATTGGAAACCATTTATCATTTTCCTTCCACTTCACAATTACGTTCCACTTTATGTTGCTCTATCTCATAAAATCCCAATAAAATACATTTACGTTTTTGTTTGTAACATGGCAAAATGTGGAATATTTCAAGGGGTATGAATACTTTTTTCAAGGCAGTGCATCTCTTCTCAGACTTTCAAGCATATTTCTGCTTTCACAACAATATTTTAAGAAATTTAAAAATGAGATCATCTCCAAACAATATACCACATGTTTAGGAACAATTTAATCTATGAGATTAAGCTCTAAACATGATTTCCATGTGCAATTCACCTGCTTCTATTATGACTACTGATTTAGACGGTCACTGATTTATGTGACCTATAGTGAATTTGATTTTGCGACTTTGTATTCCTCTATATATCTAGTATTCTGACTAGATTTAGTCATTTTCTATGAATTTTAGTCGCTTGTGACCATTTGTTCACCCATTTGCCAACTAGGTGCTATAGTGAATTAGACCCTCAGGGTCAGTACAATTTGGACATTAATTTATGAATTGCTTGAAAAGCTTGCTGTTCGCATATGTATTTAAAAGGATATATTTTGCCTTTTTTTATGATTGAATGGTGTAGGGTTGGAACATCTTTCAAGTTTGTATTGCTGCCTGAATTTCCACTCGGGAGATTTACCCTCTAAATTGGTCCTGTTGAACACTGTCACGATCAGAAAATGAGGGGTAATCTAAAATATTCATGGTATAGGGTTTTGTTTTTTTGTACTATAAACAAAAAAAGGCAGACAATTTAAAAGAAAAAAAAAAACAATATATTTGTGTCATCAGCCACAAAACTCTTTTTTTTTTTAAGAACACACACTTCCCTGCATACCCTTACATCCCAGATAGCAAGCAATTGTGCTGCAAATTTGAAAAGAACTTGCTAAGCTATTGCTAGACTTGCCAGGCTTTACAAGTTTGTTGCACCATTGCCGGAGGTCTGCATTGCATGACTCCAGAACAACTTTCTCTGCAAACATTTTGCAAGTCTGCTGCAAGTTCTGGCTCAGTTATGTTGTGCAATAGTCATCCCACCACAGGGGTCACTGTGGCTAAATGTTCATGCTGTAGACTTGCAGAGCTCTTCCTGTAGACTCACCACTGCAACTTTGCTCTTGCTAGAGACATGCCACGCAAATTTGCTACAAAATTGTTAAAGTGTCAACTGGAACTTGTGCTTCAAGTGTTCTGCAAGTGTACAACTTGTCAGAGAAAATGTGTTGCAAGTTAACAGACTTACAATTCAACACTGCTTATCCTTGCTAGCTGGGATAGCATATTTAAGGAGGTCTATGACTTATCTGTGGCATGGTCAAGAACGCAGCACAAAGCAGGCAATTGAAAGGAAGGGATAGTACTTGAGACTCTTCCCACTGGCGACACATAAGACCTCAGTAACCAGAGCAAAAAAAAATAAAATATGAACAAGGTAGCACAAGAAGTGATCTGATGCTAGCAGCAATTCAAGGAAAGGTGGCTTAAGATAAAGGGCAGATAGTGTTCTAACTGGAACTGAACTGAGAACTCCAATGTTGTAAGGCAGAATTGTTAACCACTGAGCTGTCTCAAGTCAAAAAAGTCTAAATAGGGCTGCCAATGCTGATCCTGATGTGAATGCACACTTGCTTGTCTTGGGAAAGCACGTCCAAAATGCCAGACCATTTCCCCTAAAATCAGTGTGCCTCTAGAAAGACAGCATTTCTAAAGGAAAAGGGAACTTTTTTTCTGAGGGCTTTCTGGCCTGTCAGTATGGAGCAAGCACTTCCAGCCATAACCCTTGCAGCTAGAAGCATCTTTGAACAATACCTCCCTGAGAGAGAAAGCACTTTTTGCCTTGTCATCCACAAGGATGTCATGTCACTGAAATACATCTATCCTGTGGAGGCAGTCAGGCTGCCTTTCCAGAACAACAGATTATCTCCTAGCCCAGCAAGGAGGAGGTAGGGAGAGCTGAATTTTAATCAAATGGCAATGCAATTTGCCCAAGCATTTTACAGATGGACTACATGCTCAAGACAACCTTTAAGGGAAAATGACATGACTAGCCTGCCTCAGCCCCTGAATAACGAGTAGCTGACACCACATTTGCTGGACCCCCATGACTGCCAGATCTGGGTACCCCACATAAATTGTCATTTAGAATCTGTGAAGTGGGGACCCCAACCAGCAGAAAGACAGAATCTGCTCAGATAGTAAGGATAATTTGCCAAAAATTTGTGACAGTGTTTAATTGGAAGTCTTGTTAACTTGCTGCACATTTTCACTGGCAAGTTATACACTTGCAGAGCACTTGAAGCACAAGTTCTGTTTGACAGTTTTCCAATTTGTAACAAATTTGCATGGCAAGTTTCTAGCAAGAGCAAAGTTGGTGTGATGAGCCTACAGTAAGAGCTCTGCAAGTCACAGTGACCCCTGTGGTGGGATGACTATTGTACAACATAACTGAACCAGAACTTGCAACAGAATTGCAGAATGTTTGCAAAGCAAGTTGATCTGGAGTCATACAATGCGAACTTGCTGCAACTGTTCAACAAACTTGTGAGCCTGGCAAGCCTAGCAATAGCTTAGCAAGTCATTTTCAAACTTACAGCTTGCTATCTGGGTGGGTGCTAGACTGCAAAAAAAAAAAAAAACATTCAGCTGTTTAGGGATTGGCAAAAAACATGATTGCAGCAAACAACTTGTGAGTAGCTTCAAATCAGATAAGCTTTTATTGAAAAATGTGTGCGGTATCTCCATACAAGTCAGAAGACCTCCGAGCAAAGCCACCCTTTAGCTCTTGCTTTTATACTTTTACATAGCAGGATTAGAATCAAGCATTAACGTCATTCAAAGGTAAAATTAGCAGAAGTCAGCTTTGTTCTTCTTTACGTAAGTCCTGAGGGTGTGGGTACATTAGGTGGGGCCCCCACTGATGATTAGAGTTTCGTAATTTCTGAACACAGAATTCTGAGTTATAATGACTCTGCAGAATTCTAGACATGTAGAAATAATTTTTTGACAAAATAAGATCAGACTTTAAAATGGCAACAATTCATACAAAATGGAGGATAGCTAGATGATTAAAATGACCATTTAAACCTCCCTATACACAGCCAAGGGCAAAAAAGGAAAAGGGTTTATGTTGTGTACTGTGAGCAGGGAGGACAGGAAAGTGCTCTATGAAAAACAAAATAAAATGTTTTGGCTGGGGTTGGGATTTAACATCTTCCTGACTGCTCTCTGTAGATGTACTACTACAGGGCGGTCCAGCTCTGATGGCTCACGTGCATGTACATGATCCAGTATTTCTGGGTAAAGGGCACACACATGAGCACCCGTCTGTCAAGCTGTGCTGTTATTCATTACAGCACAAGCCGGTTAGTGGGTCCCAACTAATAATCGGCTGCAGAGCCATCTTTAATATTGATTGGACACTGGGCAAACATCTGCTCCTCCTCACTCCTCAACTTTCCAGTCTACCCCCACTATAGGAAGAAGGGAAGAGGCTATGGTCCCCATCAACATGGGGACAAGATGCTTTGGGGGCACCCGAAAGCACCTTCCCCATGTTGAGGGCAAGCGGCCTGGTATGATTCAAGAGGGGGGGGGCGCTCGCTCATCCCCCCCTTTCCTGGCCTGCCAGGCTGCTTGCTCTGATAAGTGTCTGGTATGGATTTTGGGGGGACCCCATGCCAATTTTGTTTTTAGATTTTCTCTTTAAAATTCATACCAGACAGGCTGGGGGGGACCCCAGCCATTGTTTTCATCTGTTTTCATCTATATTATCGAGTAAGTTTGAATTACATTTTTTTTTTTAGAAATGTCATTATTGCTGTTGCATGTTCTATACATCGCACAGATGCGACCCTTTACAGGCAGAGCAAGGGGACACCCATGATATTTAAAGGAATATTTCATTTTTATTGTTTCTGCTCCTTTAAAAACGATGGTTTTAAAAAATTTTTTTGCATTGATACATAGGGCAGTACCCGGGTCCCCATACAGTTTTTTATGGCAATAACTTGCATATAAGCCTTTAAAATGAGGACTTGATTTTCATGTTCTTGTCCCATAGACTTTAATAGGGTTTGAATGTTTCCTAGAACTTTTTGCCTGTTCGAGGTATTCTGGTGCAAACTGAACCGGGGGGTGTTTGGCGTATCCCTAGTGAGAACCTCAGATGAGCCGCAGATGAGCTTTCTGCATGCTTTCAGGAGACTAGGCCAGAGGTCCCCCAGCCCAAGCAGAAGCTGGGACCCCAAAAAGGAATTATTTGAAACTGTGGGAAATCTCCTCAGGCTGGGTCCTTCTCCCACCAGCAGAACCTAGAACAAACAATAACAAATGATAACTGCTCTTCCTGACTACAGGAAGGCCAAAAACTAAATTTACCTAAAACTAGAAGTCTACAGAGGGGCCCTACACTTGAATGCTTTATGATGCAACACGTGTCATTAATGCATGGACTATTGCACTGTTTGGACTGTGCTGTGTAGAGGTGAAGTATTAGCTGCTGCACGTGTTACTGAGAAGGTTACTGCAAGTGTTACTACAAGTCTTATCACCAGCGTTATTATAGGTGTTATTAACATTGTCACTAAAAGTACTTCCATAATTTTCTACATGACTACTTTTCAAAATTAGGAATTTATACCATCAATTAGTGTCCGTGTGAATGCTCTCCATCTACTGGGTACCTGTCAGAAACCATGAATCAGACTGAGACAGAAGTGCAGTTAAATCACAATTGTTTAATAATAATAAAGGTAAACAGAGTAAACGTAGTCAAAACATAGCCAGAGTTCAAGAACCAGAATGGATAGTCAGACAACCCAAAACGTCAGGGAGCCAGAGAGGAGCGTAGTAGAACAGCAAGCAGGATCTGGAGCCAGAAGGAATGTCAGCCAAGCAAGTCTTTAACAGGAACACAGGAGAGTGTCTCTAGACATGTGACCAAGGCGAAGGCAGAGATCATCTGGACTGGACGGCTTAAGTAGGCAGGACTGACGAGCAGGATATCACCAGCAGGTGAGTCACTGTGGAGAGATAGGACCTGGCTATTAGCCGACAGCTGAGCGGCTAGCTTTGAGAAGGAAGGGCTGAGCCAAGCCCTGACAGTACCCCAGCTACTGGCGTCACCCACAGGGAGATCATGTAAGACTAATCTGATAAAATGTTTTGACCGTATCACTAATGTTCTGGACAAGGGTGTTGTGGTGGAGATAGCCTATCTTGATATCAGCAAAGTATTTCATACAGTTCCACATAATGATCTAATAAAAAAGTTGTACAAGCTAGGCCTTAACTCTTGAGAGGTTTAGTGGATATGTAGTTGGCTAAAGGATAGATACCAGAGTGTGGTTGTGAATGGGGTTCACTTGGAACAGAGACCAGTCACTAGTGGTGTGTATCACAAGGCTGTGGTCATGTGCTAATTAAAAATGATATAACTAAACGTTTGGTGGGTAAGATATCTTTTTGCTGATGACACAAAAGGTGGGTTAGAGAGTTGATATCCCTGGAGGTGTCTGGAACTTGGAGCATGATTTGGCGTTGCTGGAAGATTGGTCAAAGCAATGGAAACTGTAGTTCAGGATTTCTAAATGTAAAATAAGGCACCTAGGGAATAAGCATCCCATGATAAAGTACAATATTGGTGGTGCACTGTTGGCTAGTACTACAGAAGAAAAAGATTTGGGAGTTTTTATTTCAAATGATTGCAAAATGAGCAAACAGTGTGGCCATGCAGTTGGAAAATTGAATAGTCCCAGCAGGAGGAAGGAGATCCTGATTCCCTTCTACAGATCTTTAGTTAAACTTCATTTAGAATTCTGTATCCAGTTTTGTGACGAACATGTCCAGACTAGGGATGAGCCGAACACCCCCCAGTTCGGTTCGCAACAGAACATGCGAACAGGCAAAAAATTTGTTTGAACACACAAACAGCGTTAAAGTCTATGGGACACGAACATGAATAATCAAAAGTGCTAATTTTAAGGGCTTATATGCAAGTTATTATCATAAAAAGTGTTTGGAGACCTGGTTCCTGCCCCAGGGGACATGTATCAATGCTAAAAAAAGTTTTAAAAATGCCTTTTTTTACGGGAGCAGTGATTTTAATAATGCTTAAATTGAAACAATAAAAGTGAAATATTCCTTTAAATTTCGTACCTGGGGGGTGTCTATAGTATGCCTGTAAAGTGGCACATTTTTCCAGTGTTTAGAACAGTCCCTGCACAAAATGACATTTCTAAAGGAAAAAAAGTAATTTAAAAGTACTTGCGGCTATAATGAATTGTCGGTCCTGGCAATACAGATAAAAGAAGTCATTGAAAAAAACGGCATGGGATCCCCCCGAGTCCATTACAAGGATCTGGTACGAATATTAAGTTATTAAGTTATTAATATTAATAGTTATTAATATTAAGGTTATGTAAACGGGTGGCCGCCCCCTCTGACGCCCTGGGAAAGCCATAGGGAAGTCCCCGTGCGTCAGCTGGGGCGGGGTCTCCCGGGAATGTCACCGTGTGGCACTGCCCTCAGTTATAAAAGAACTGTTAAAGCGAAGACACGTTATACGGCGGGTGCCTCCCATGGAGGCGGGTCGGTCGCGGCTTTGTTTTTTTTTCTTTTTCGGCAGTCCGTTGTGCAGGGACTGTTCTAAACATGGGAAAAATGCACCACTTTACAGGCATACTATAGACACCCCCAGGTATGAAATTTAAAGGAATATTTCATTTTTATTGTTTTACTTTAAGCATTATTAATATCACTGCTCCCAAAAAACAGCCATTTTTAAAACTTTTTTTGCATTGATACATGTCCCCTGGGGCAGGACCCAGGTCCCCAAACACTTTTTATGACAGTACCATGCATATAAGCCTTTAAAATTAGCACTTTTGATTTCTCCCGTAGACTTTTAAAGGGTGTTCCACGGCTTTCGAATTTGCCGCGAACACCCTAAATTGTTCGTTATTCGGCGAACACGCGATGTTCGAGTCGAACTTACGTTCGATTCGAACATTGAGCTCATCGCTAGTCCAGACAAGCAAAAAAATGGTGAAAGGATAAAACATATCAAGAGAAACTTTAGGAACATAATATGTACAGTCTGGAGGATAGAAGGGAAAGGGGAGACATGACTGAAACCTTTAAATAAATCAAGGGGGTAAATATGGATAAAGAGGGCAGCTTTTTCAATATAAAGCCAAGATCAAGAACATGGGGACATCTCAAAGTAGGTTCTCTTTACAGAGACCTCTTGGGTCTATTAGACCCAAGATCTCTCCTCTGCCCTTAAAAGCATCTGATCAAACCAAGATTGGTTTGATCTGATGCATTTCCAAGCCAGTAACAGCTCGTTTATATCTCAGTGAAACCAAACGTAATAAAATCCTTGTTGCTTCCAGTTTCTTAAGCCCTGTACATATGGGCCAAATGCCAAGCGACATCCGCCGGTTCAATTAAAACAGACGAGCATGCTGGAAAACCAGCAGCTGACCAGCTCCCTATAAGAGCTCTCAACCAATGGCTGAGAGTGCTGACCAGAGTGTCCTGGCGGAGGGGCCATCCCCCTGTCAGAACACAACAGCTCAGCGGGAAAGATTGCTGTACTAACCCTGTATCATTAGTACAGCGGTTCCGACCAGAGCTGACTTTTTTTCATTCCCTGCTGGGTTGAACAGAAAAAACTCATAGTGTGTACCAGACTTTAGACCATAGAGCTGATCAGGGAAGTTCCAGTCCTCGCTCATCTCTATGGTAAACATGTGGGACCACCACCTTTGGTCCCAGGCTCCCCAGTTGAACGTGAGAGCCTGAAAAAGCATTGGAGGGGGGCGGGAGGGGAGAGGACCCCTTCCACTGCATTTAAAAGAGATCCAAAGGCTTTTTAGGTGCCTGGATTGCTTTTAGTTTATTCAGCATCGTTGGGTGAAAATACTGATACTTGGGTCATGACTGCAGCCATGGCTCCAGTATAACCACTTCAATTTGAGGACGTATGGGTATGAGTAGTAGTAAGTTTTAAGTTCAGCTGCCAACACTCTAGGAAAAATACATCATACTCCAGTGGGGTCCAAGCCACAGGTCACAGCTTCTCCAACCCTTTAAGACATCTGGAGGTCCTCCATGACACTTTAACCCCCATGTTTCTCAAACTAGGACTCAGCCCTTGGTCCAGCCAATAGATTAACCTACTCTAGCCTAGGAGGATTCAACAGCCAACACATTCCTCTCCCAGGCAAGAGACTCATGGGAGAGCTGACTTTCCAAGGTCACTCCCCTGAATATTTATACCCTCTTCCAGCATCACTGGCAATACCCCTCCTAGAGGTTGGCCAGGGAGAGATAAATATTCATAGCTCTGATTAGTGCAACTTCTTACACTATTGCCAGAGGCACCAGGATCACCTACTGGCATCAGACAGAAGCTGGTAACTAGAGCCTAGGAGAAACCTAAGAAATCTTAACTATTAAGCTAAATTGACTATAGCGGGGATATGCAATTAGCGGACCTCCAGCTGTTGCAGAACTACAACTTCCATGAGGCATAGCAAAACTCTGACAGCCACAAGCATGACACCCAGAGGCAGAGGCATGATGGGACTTGTAGTTTTGCAACAGCTGGAGGTCCGCTAATTGCATATCCCTGGACTATAGCTTAACATCACTAAATTTAAATAGACACATCTGCTTAGGGCAGATGTGGGACAAATATGAACACAACCATTTAAGAAGAGCTATAAACAGACTGGAAAAAGTATTGACTGCCCAGACAAATGGTGGGTATAAAAGAACAAGTTTTGATCCTAAAACTTGGTGGTTCAGTTGTCTGTGTTTAAAATGGCTATTTATATAAATTTTGCACCACAAATGCACTTGTTTAAGCCTAGGCTTACACATGTGCAGGTTGGGAACGCGTAATTCCTAATGGCACCCTTATGCATCAGCAAAATGCCTGCACCATGCGGTTCTGTGTGGTGTGTTTTTTAAAAAGAGACACCTTACCCCTTGTTTCTCGTGGGCGCACAATTGTGTACACACAAGTGTGAACCAAGCCTTAATGGTATATATAAATTCAATTGTATACATTTGATATTTATTACTCGTCAATTCAATTTATGTAATGTTGATTTTTTTTTAAATTAACTAATCACTTTTTAATATTGATCATCACATACTGTACATCCAACGAAAAGAGATGGCACATACCATTTGAAACTGCATATAAAATTTGTATTAAGGAATTTAGAGAACAGCAATAGAAGAACCTAGTCCTTTTACATATTTCATGCTGCATGTCACTTAATCAAAAAGTACAAACTCAAAATTGAGAACTACAGGTTTTATGGGGGATTCTTCAACCTCAGTGTGTACCTGTTATGGAAGCGGTTGATCCAACAATGTCAAAACCAAGTGGCAGAAGGCTCTGACTGAGAATCAGGCTTTAGATGTTTCTAACCTTTACCAGGGGCCCTGATGGTGTGGACGGAATTGGGTGAGGACCACTTTTAAAGTGCTTTGAAAGTCTGGATTATCTGGTTAGAAAATGGCTGACAGTACAGAACCAGAGTACCAAATTGTTAGGCAGGGTTGAAGTTGTGACTGCAACATCAGGACAGGTGGCAGACAATTGTGGTAGAAAATCAAGCAGAAAGTTAGGGCAAGAGGCAGAAAGAAAGCAGTCTAATCCAAGTAGCAGAAATCAAGAAATCATAGCAACAAGCCAGCTTCAAAAATTGGAGCATACTGTAAAGTGAATTTGGCCTCTCAATATAAAGAAATATGGACTTCCACACGTAATTGCAAGTGCAGTGGCACTTACGTTAACCCTTTGACCCCTTTCAAGTAAAGTAAACCCCTATATGGGGATTTGACATAAGTCTGGAAAGATTATTAAAGAAAATGGGACTTTAGACTTGATGAAACTATCAGACGAGAATGAATAAGATGAAGCTAATGTCATTAAGGTCCAAAGCTTGCACACATAGGCTTTTAGAGGCAGAGGTGTTTAGAGGCAGAAAAAAGCCAGTGCCAGCACATTCTTGAGCAGTGGTGTTTTGGCAGAATAAAATGCTTGATGCTTAAAAACGCTTCTAAATGTGCATTATTGCTATGCCTGGTTAGCGCTTGAGCGTTAATTCATTTCAATGACCATAATAAATTATTATTTCGGCCAATAAAATTAGTTAAAGAGCAAATGCTTCACATGGCTAGACACATCTAAACATGTTAAATGCGTCTACAAGCGTCAAACATTTTTTCTGCCAAAATCCCGCTGCCAGGAGGAAAGGTGTAAAGGAGTGATAGAGAATTGTCCAGTGTGCATGAAGCCTATTTTGTCATGTTTGATTTCAGTATTACACAATTATATAACACTATAACACTATGATAACTGTATATATATACACACAAGATGACAATATTAATTAATATTATTATATATGTTTATTGCTAATTGTGGCTCTTTTTAAAAATGCAAATAAAAATACCATGCAGATAAAGATTTTTTTTTTTTTTTTGCCACTGGTCCTGCCATCTGTTCCTGGAATCTTCAATTCTTGGCAAAGCTGCCAGCAGAATCCTCACAGCCAATACACTTCCAGGTATATAAAAATGCCTGTAAGCCCCACTGCCCACTTTGGTTCTATCTGCCGGCCCCTACATCATTACAGAACACAAGCCTAAGGTTCTCCTCTCAAAAAACATTTTTTTTTTTGTTTCAATAACCATGCTCCTGTCACACAGAATTAAATGGTTACTCCTGTGTGACATAACCATAAGACTGAACATTCATTTTTAGAAGTGTAAGAATAATGCTTGTGTGACAGCATGAATATAAAGTGATGCACAAAGACATTGCGAATCAGGTGTCCACAAAGACATGGCAAATAAAAATATTAGGGGGCTTATTCTCTCTGATTTTGAGATACTGGGGATTTGATGCAGCTTGAAGGATATTTATGAGAAGCTTCTTGGCCAGTGGAGATGTGAGCATATTGTGTGTATGGGCAGATATGTGGAAAACCTGAAAGATTTGGGGCGCAGAGTGCTTACATTTTGTCTACAGTGTTAAGCTGAAGGTAATCAGATTCCTGCTTTTTGTGTCAAACAGAAACACACACACACACCCACACACCAGAAATATAGGCCATAATGGACATTAGAGTTAGAAGAAGACCAAAGCCCATTCTAGGCTGTGGCTTCTGGACAGGGTTACCCACCAGTGGCGGCCCGTCCATTATGGGTGCACAAACGCTGCCCCCCTCTCCATGTATCCAGCTCCCTGATCTACATACAGGGCGCCGGACCATGGATTCCAATGGGGGGGTTTGAAGTACGTGATTAGAACCAAAGGCTCTAATAGGCTTCAAAAATGGGTGGGCTTGGGGCGCAGAGCATTGAGCTCCAAGCCCACCCAGTTGTGTGAGAATATTTGCTATTCTCACACTAATCCCCCTTCCGGCCAATCAGGAAGCAGGTCATGAGACCTGTCACCCAATTGGCTGAAAGGACAGGTGATCCTATTGGACACCTAGCGCCTAGGAGGAGGAGAGAGGAGACGCATGGCAGAAGCCGCTGTGCTGGAAGAGACACAGGAGTCGCTGCCTGCTACCAGCCACCTAGAAGGGGTAAGTGCCAGACCGACCGGCAGACAGCGAGCAAGCGGGCAGACGGGGGGAGTGCCCCCCCCCCCGAAAAAAAAACACCTGCTGCCACTGTTGCCCACAATTGCCCACTAATCTAATGTAAGTACAAATATATGTAGCATGAGAAGAGGGAGGGATGTCTGTAGCATTAAGTAATTAAAATCTATAATTATTCTAAAATGGAAAGAAAATACAAATATTCATTTCCACTTTGCAAATGTTTCACACATCCCTTATTTCTGTGGAAAGAGTCTAATCAGTGGGGACAGAGTTTAATGTTTCTAACTATGCTGTATTATCATGCTCTATTACTCCCTGTAAATCCATGTTATAAAAATTAATACAGTTCAAGAAAGCTGCCAAAAATGGATTTATGTCCATACATTTCCTACTACGAAAAACCAGTATTAATCATGAATTTAATCTCTCTATTAATCATGAATTTAATCTCTAGTGATTTATCAACCAGATAACACAGCTGACAAAGAAATCACCAAATCCTCTAACTCTGAGTAACAGGAGAATACATTTAATATGAACTTTCCTTCTATCCACCTAATTTTGATGTTGTCTGTTTTGATATTATAATTGGCTCAGATATGTTATGTGAACCAGTGGGCTACTAAATCATTACTAATTTACTTTAATCGATAATTAAACACAGCACCTAATTAGCCATGAGACTGTGACTCTAGTATTTTTATCTATAAGTTTTGGAAACAGCTACATTCTTTTCCTTTCTTTTGTGAAAATCATTTACCCCAAATGTATTCTGAGCCTAATTTTCCAAAAACTCTTCAGCATTTGGTGCTGGTGAGTTCAAAATGAACTTTTGGGAGAGGCATACCTGGAAGATGGATGCTGATTTTTACAGTTCTGCACCACTGTGGGCATTTATAAAGTTATAAACAGCAAAGAAGACCCTGTTTTTACTCATGTTTAGTTTAGTTCTGTGCAGAAGTATTGCTCAGAGTAGTCCTGATCCTCCTTTTCTCGGGTCTCCGGTGGCAATCTTGGCTCCTCCTCTTCTTTTTCCATCCCCATAGCAAGCCCCTTAGCAAGCCGTTTGCTATGGGGACACACTGTGCGTGCTTGCTCCCGACCTGTGCGGCTGTATAAGTCTATGGGCGCTCCATAGACTTATACAGCAGGACTTAGGACCACCCCCTACTTCCTCTTCACTGCATTTGATTGAGAGCAGCAAGAGACATTGGCTCCTGCTGCTGCTCAATTGCTGTGTAAAGAGGAAGTAAGGGGAGAATAGATGCAGCTCTGCACAGCATTGATCTCTTATCCCCTCTCTTCCTCTTCATACAGGGGAAGGGGGGCACAGGGGAACTGAAAATGTTTTTTACCTTAATGCAAACAATGCATTAAGGCAGAAAATGTTTTTAGGTTTAGTATCACTTTAAGATCAAAAATCCTGTCAGATAGAGTAGGAGGGTGTGGAGAGGTCCACTTAGGGGTAATTTGTTTACGGGCCATAAAAAGAGTATGCAAGATAGTATTTGACATGGACTTTCACTGTATTATTCATTTAAGCACAAGAGACTCCATCTTGTTCACACTGTTGAAATGTGTTCTGTAACCTTCACCTAACACACAGACACAACTTCTCCTAGAAGCTCTCTCTGTCTCTACTCCCCCTCCCCTCTCAAGGTTTTACTTTTGCAATTGTTCTATTTGCTAGCTTTTGTTAGTTTTTAATAACATCTCACACCACCCCTTAGTATCTAAGTATAAAATAACATGTAATAATACATTTTCCCATAACAGTCTTGGCGAGTCATTTCAGGAGTTTGGCAAAGTCTCCAGAAGGAACTGCACTTTGATCGGGATCATCGGGAACTCAGACCTCTAAATGCCAGCTAGATAAGCTGTCTTTAAGCTTGCTATATTTTCTGCGTTTCCTATGTATCCTATCTGTCAATTCTCAAGGAAACTAGACCACTCTCTTACCCTTCTGGCTGGCTAATGTATGTGAATAAATATGTGTCCCCCTTCAAGGGTTGGACTGTGTCTGAATAGGGAGAATCCTCTGCATTTCCCTGCATTGACTCTGTGTGCGCGACCTGGGTTAGAGGCGCATGGTAGGGTCAGATAAAACCCACAGAGAAGAGAAGAGATGAGACGAGAAGGGTCTCTTAGTGAGTGTTTTGTCTATTGTCATAAACCTCTTCAATCCACATAAATAAGTGAAGACTATTCTTGTAAATCTGCAGATTTGCTATACTATTTTTTTTAGAGGCTTTAGAGGCAAGAGGGTATATGCACAAGTAGAGAAGAGAAAAGACTGGCTAGTCATTATGGGAATTTAATTAATTTAATTAAATAAGGGAATGAGGGGTGAGAGGCCCTCAAAAAATGCCCAGCGCAAGATGAGCGCTAGAGAATATATGAACCGAAAGTACGGTTCCGCCTATACTGAGCCCCTAGATAAATGGGTAGAATGGACAAAAGGAACAACTAAAACTTTAAAATCTGAAGGGACTTTTGATTTACAAGTATGGCAAATTTTTCTGCACGATTATGGCCCACCACTGTGCAGTGAAGGAATGTGGAGAATTGCTTGCACATGGGGGACAGAAGCTAAATTAGCAAATGAAACTGGCTTGACAGAGATGTTTAATAAAGTACTGCCCAAATTTACTACATTTGGCCAGAAGACTCTGTAGAGGCCACCTTATGTGGCTGCCAGTTTGCAAAACTAGATCTCTCTGAACTTAAGGCTTTGACCAGAGAAAGCTAGATAGAGTCTGAAATTCCCGAGCAAACCATAATTCAACAATGTGAACAATATGGAGTATCTTGTGCGTAAATGAACAATACAGTGAAAGTCCATGTCATTTCCCATCATTTGTTTATTTGACACCATTCTTCTCCGCGTTACTTCAGCCAATTGCTGGCAGCTCCTGCTACATTGGCGCAGAGAAAAAATGCATCCTGTTTAGCTCTCTCCTGGCTGGCTGGGAATATTTCTGGTTGTGACTCTAAAAACAAAAGTTAATTCTGCAATTGAACAGGCATTTTTGTCCTGTGAATTTGTTCCTGCAATTGCAGAATTAGCTTTTGTTTTTAGAGTCACAACCAGAAATATTCCCATAACAGTATTTAACATTTGAGGTGTGTAAAAAGAGGAATAAAAGGTAGCCCAATAGGCATGTAAGTAGTTCAGGCATGAATATTCACATTCTATAAACCTATTAAAGTGGCGGTAAAGGCACAAGGTTTTTTAAAAAACCTTCTGTGTGCAGCAGCCCCCTAATACTTACCTGAGCCCCCTCTCGATCCAGCGATGTCCACAAGAGCCTTGCCTCTCTGGCGATTCACACTCCTGATTGGCTTTTGGCAGCAGCAGCCGGAGCCATCAGCTCCCACTGCTATCAATCACAGACAGTGAGCCAATCAGGAGATGAAGGAGAGGGGCTGAGCCACAGCAGCTAGCAGCTCGGGAGCACACCTGCTTGGGTGCCCCCACAGCAAGCTGCTTGCTGAGGGGGCACCCAGCAGAAGAGAGGAGCCAGGAGCGCCGGAGTGGGACCCGAGAAAAGGGAGGATAAGGGCTGCTCTGTGCAAAACCACGCTTTAAAGCCTTTACAGGTTATCACTTTAGATGCACAGAGGTAATCTAGTGCTAGAATTACTGCCCATGATCCGATGTTCATGGCGATACCTCACATGTGTGGGACAATTGCGGTTTGTGTGTGTGTGCGAGACCTCACACTCATTCACCTTTACACGCTAGCACGGGGGACGAGGACACTTTAATTTAATTTAATTTTTTTTATTTTTATTTTTTCACTTTTATTGCTGTCACAAGGAATATAAACATCCTTGTGACAGCAATAGGCATGTGAAAGGTACTCTTTTTGCACTTGAAATCATTCAAAAAGCCAAATCTATTTTTTAAAAAATTGCACCGTTAAGATGCCGGTAAAGCGGAAGTGATGTCATATTATTGCTTCCGGGTTACCATAACAGCAACCCAATCATAGCCTATTCCGGCTTTCTTCGGGTCTCCAACTAGCCAGCGGAAGTGCCGGCTAGTAGCTCGGGTCTTCTGGTGGGATGGGACACTCGCTCATCCCCTCCTCCCTTTCCTGACCTGCCAGGCTGCATGCTCGGATCAGGGTCTGGTATGGACTTTTGGGGTAACCCCACGCCAGTTTTTTTTTTTTTGGCATGGGTTTTTTTGCAGTTTTTTTTCATCTATATTGCCAGGAGCCAGCAATACATTTCAGCCCTGAGGAAGTTTAAATGACATTTTTTTCCTTAAGAAATGTCATTATTGCTGTGTCATGTTCTATACAGATAAAGAGTGTATATAAGGGCACTCTAAATAGCAGGACCAGGCAGATAATGTCTACATTGAGTAGAGGTATTCAAATGATGAGGTCTTCAAAACACTTAGGGTAGCACTTAAAGAGGGGAGGAATCTCTAGTAAAAGACAAACAGAAAAAAAAGGCTCCTCTAAGTGCAGAATTAAAACTTTTAATACCCCAAAAAGGATTAAAAACACTTACAGGATATAAGAATGAAGGGAGCATTTCACATGTTTTTAAGGCAGGTGATCGGACATCAGGAAGGTCCCAATGTGTTATAGGTTTCCAGGGGTGTCGATATGCAGCAGCAGAAGATCCCAGGGTGACCAGCAGATGGATGCCACAAGCTCTGGAAGCACTGGTGGAGCAATCACGCTGTCAGAGTCAGCGTGGAACATGAACCCCAGAAATGACATTAGCGGGAAGGAACGACAACCAGCGTGGACCGCAAACCGGAAGTAGGTCATCAAAATGGGACACGTTTCAGAACTGATTGGTTCCTTCTTCAAGCCAATGAGTATGGGTTATCAGAAAAACATAGCTTATAATCTTTGGGCGGGCTGTGGGTGGGATTATGGGTGGGAGTGGAGGAGGAGAATAGTACAACGTTATCCCAGGATTACAATATATTGTGCTTTATGGACATAGGTAGCTGCACAGAAAAGCGCAGGAAAACACAAGATGTATCCTTTACACAGGGAGGGAAAACAAGTATAACAAGACAAAGCAGAACATCGCAAAATAGACATAAAGGAGGGATACGGAGCTGAGGCTGCCAGTGAAACTGACTTATGGATATAGAATGGGACACAGCAGCCAGATTGCACATCACTCCCTAATAGCATATGCAATATACAAAAAAAAAAAAAAAAGAAGGGGGGATCAATGTCATATTATATAAAAAAACACTAAAGTAAGTGATAGAGACTGGATAAAACATTATGTTAAAAAAAAAAAAAATTTATATATATATATATATATATATATATATATATATATATATATGGGAGATAAAATATTAATCGTTTGGAAAACGATCAAATAATCAAACGTTTGTAAAAATGTAGTAAGGGTAACAGGCTAAACATGTGTGTATACATGTATACACACATAAAAACACACATGCATAAGTACGTTGAGGCAGTGCACCCATACTGTATAGGAAAAAAAACAGGATACACACAAATACATGCAAAAAATACGTCCACGTAGGTCTGTGGAAAAGATAACGCGCATATACACACTCCCTAATAAGATATGGCGTATTATTGTGGAGGACATACCTTAGGGAAACAAAGACACTATGATATTAGTGCACATATAAGGATGAGGATTATATAGTGAATGAGATAAGGTTCTAAAGTATGGCACTGATTTCAAAATCCTCATTAAACCTTCCAGGAGCCAATACATTCAAGGACAAAATCCAGTACATCTCTGTGTGACAAAGCTTTTGAAAATGCTCAACTGGGGGGGGGGTCTCTAGGCATTGCCTCGATAACCCAAACCTTTAGACCATCAGTTGATTTGTTATGGTATTTAAGCTAGTGCCTAGGGATACTGGATATCCAGTCCCTCAGTAATAAAGCAGAAATGTTCGCCAAATTGCTTTCATAATGGCCTAATAGTTCGCCCAACATAGAAAAGACCACAGGGGCATGTCAGACAGTAGACCACATGGTCAGAGGAGCATGTGTGGAATCCCTTGATAGGATATGTTTTAACTTTTACACAGAAGTCCTTCTGACCATGTGTCACAAACCGACAGGTATTGCATAAAGGTTTTTGGCATTGGTACATGCCAGTAATGGCTAGAAAGGTGGGAAGAGAATAACCTGGGGGTAGTGGTTTCTTTTAAGTTTACTTGATGCCACCTTACTTTTGAGCCTTAACCAAAAGGAAGCTTCCTGCTGAGTAATGATACGGTCACTAAGTGCATCCCTGACAAGGGAAGTGGCCTCTTGGGTGAACCGGGGTAGCAGGTCGGTCTGTAATCTGATATACAGTATGTGTTGGTATCTTACAAGAGTCTAGTAGCCTCTGCAACATAGTCAGCTCTGTTTTGTACAACTATCTCTCCTCCCTTATCCGCAGATTTAATGGCCAAATCAAAATCCCCAATGACTTAACAACATACCAAAAAGCCAGTATTGTAGACTTAAAAAGAACTGTACTAGAAGCAATGACTATGAAATCCAGAGTAAGGTTTTGAAAGATAAATTCCCTGATAAGGGATTCCCAGCTGATATCATGGAAACAGCCTATTTCCATTATAAAGACACACCCTTTCTACCACATCCTCTAATTCATACTGACACTAATAAGGATGATTTGCGATTCATCACCCAATTTCATTCTCGCCATAGACAGATGGAAAGTATTGTGCTGAGGCACTGGCCCTTGCTACTTCAGGACGAACACCTCCTTTCTGCCCTATCCAACAAGCCACCATTTCATTCTCTTTTAGTCTGCGTTCACATCTATGCAGTTGTGGTTGATGTGGTTTTCAGGCACATTTTGCAGTGCGTTTTGCAGTTTTCATCATGCATTATGTTTTTTTATTCCTCTTTGAACACCCTGCATATAGCTGGTTGCTAAGGAGCAGGCCGGGAAGCTGGCCGCCATGTCCTTAACAACCGATGAGTCCTCAGCTGTTCCCAGCTGACTGTAAGAAAAAGAATTGGCAGCAAAAAAAATGTTAAAAACGCCCCCCCAACTCCTGCTCCTTACAAACCAGCTATTCTCAGTGCGTTAAAGAGTAAAAAAAGCAACATGCATCAAAAACCACATAAAAAATGCAACGGTTGAGTATGGTGCGACTCCATTGAAGTATATTACACGCAAAACACAATCTGCTACAGGAAAAAAAGGCCCTGACCCTTTCCAAAAAAAGCAGCACCGCAAAACTACAACCATAGGAAACCATGTTAAATTAACTGTAGTGCATTTCTGCAATGTGCAAAATGCACCAAAAAATGAATAGGTGTCAACTTAGGGTTAGCCTCTACTTGAAAAATATATAACGTTTGGGTTCTAGTAATTTTCTAGCAAAAAAAGGCAGATTTTACATGAAGGAAAGAAATATCAGAATTAGGGTTAAAGTAGTTAAAGTTCTCCATTTGTGAAGACCAGGTCCGGACTGGCCATAGGGCAGACCGGGCATTTGCCCAGTGGGCTGGGGCCATCCACTCCATAGCATGTTGCTGTTCAGGCAGCACAGCGGGAGGTAAGCAGCGACCGCGGCCTGAACATGGTTAACACAGGCCGTGGTCGCCGCTCGCCGCTACTGCTTTGCGGCCGTGTCTTCTCCAGTGGAACTTTCGGCTGCATGGGCTGAGCTGTGTGTCTCTCTCACACACAGCTCAGCCTCAGAGCGGCGCTGATAGTTCCGCTTTCTGCTCACAGGGACTTCTCCTCCTCCTCCAGTCAAGGTGTCCACATGGTGGGGCAAGGGGGAGGGCTGCTGTCAGGACATTTTCCCCCCTCCCCTTCTTTTGTCGGCAGCACATGTAAGGGAAAGCTTCCTGCCTATTGTTCCTTCCTCACCATTGGCCACAACAGAGGGCCAATCGGAGAACTAGAGGGGCATCATGGGAAATGTAGTCCCAGAGATAGGTGGCCCAATTGTTTTCAGCAGGGAGCTAAGTACACTCCCCAGCATGCACTCTGCTGGGGGGGGGGGAAACCCGGAAACAAGCTGAGAAGTGCCTGTAGCAGCTACTACAGGAGACATAAAAAAACAAAAGAGAGGACTGTGCTGGGGGAACTAATAGCCCCAGCACCACCAGAGAGAGAGCCATGCTGTACCGCACCACCAGAGAGCCACACTGTACCCGCACCACCAGAGAGAGCCACGCTGTACCCACACCACCAGAGAGAGAGCAACGCTGTACCGCACCACCAGAGAGAGAACCATGCTGTACCGCACCACCAGAGAGCCACGCTGTACCTGCACCACCAGAGAGCCACGCTGTACCCACACCACCAGAGAGCCACGCTGTACCCGCACCACCAGAAAGAGAACCATGCTGTACCGCACCACCAGAGAGCCACACTGTACCCACACCACCAGAGAGAGCCACGCTGTACCGCACCACCAGAGAGAGAGCCATGCTGTACCGCACCACCAAAAAGAGAGCAGGTCAGTGTCACTGGGCAGTGTGGGCACAATAGGAGACAGACAGTAATAGCATTATATGGCCACAATAGGACTGGGACACTGTAATATAAAGGGGACTGCACTGTAAAGGGGCACTGTAATCATTGCAGTGCCCCTTTACAGCACAGTTCCCTTTATATCATCATGTCCCTGCCCATACAGTGTGGAGGACCAACACCAGCCACCCCCATGAATGTCTAGCAACCGTCCCCCCGCCCCCCCGGTCCCTGGAAAAGTTGGCTGCTCAGTCTAAAATGCCCGGGCCTATTTTTTGTCCCAGTCCGGGCCTGGTGAAGACTGTATGACTTTTGCTCCCTTTCTCTGGAGTCTACTACCACGGGTGTCCTGTGCCCTTACCCTCTCTCTGTGGAGTGTTAAGTGAGAGTAAAAAAAAAGTCTTTTGTTTAGACATGTGCAATGCCTAAAAAATGTGTTATGACCGGCATTCGTTACTTTGGTTCATTTGTAATTTCGGATGTATTTGTTTCATTCTATTAGTTTAGATGCGGCATTCATTACTTCGGACCCGGACCATTCATTACTTCAAACAATGGTTGTATTCTTAACCTTTGATAGTTCAGATTTTTGCTGAGGACTACACCCTGAGATAACATGCTAGACAACCCTGTCCTTAGGGGTCCCACTAACCTTTGGGGTCGGGGGGTCTATATATCAGGAACATTTTTTTTACACAAGGTATGTGCAGATCTACCATTTTGTAAAGCAATAATAGTATGATAAGGATTTAGAAATGTTGCTAAATGGATTATTATTAACTTTACTACTAATTTCATTTGAAAATTAGGATTCAAACCGTATTTGAATCCTCTTAATGTATTACTTTAATGCAGCCAGGCTGCAGTAATACATTTGGGGCTTCTTTACTTTTTTTTTCACTGATAAATGCTGCAGCAAGGGTTAAAGGGTGCTTTTTTTGTCTGTGCTACTAATCTATATGAGATTAAGGCCGGGTTCACACCAGTGCGAATTAGATGTGGGTTCCCCACATCCAATTTGCAATAGCAGGAGATTGTGACCAGCTCTCTATGGAGCCAGTTCACATATCTCTGCTGTGGCTCTCGTGTGAATTTGCAGAGGAGCCCTGTGTATCTTTTGGTCCATTTCAAGTCCGAATTCAGCCAAAAATTCAGGCTGAAATTGGACCTGAGACGGTGAACAAACAGGGACGCACCCAACCTCAGAGTGTTGCTCTCTCACACAATGAAGTGGCCTAGATTTTCATCAGTCCAATACCCCCCAAACCCACCCTGAACTCTACTCTAATCAACAACGCTATCACTTCCTGGGCAGCAGTGTTTGTGGGGCATGTTGGACCTCTATAGAGGCATTGCATTGTGTGAGCGACCCACCATCCAACTCATTTATGTTGTGACAGCATATTGTATTTTAACCCTTGATGCAGCACTCAGTATAGAAAGAAAAAAAAAGTAAAAATGCTTGATATTTATTACTGTATACACAGCCTGGCTACATTACTGTAATAAATAAGGAGGGATACATTGATCCATTGGTTGCTGCTAAAGGTAATACATGCTATTACTAATGTGAGCGTTATGTCGCGTACACACGAGCGGACTTTTTGATGGACTAGGTCCGGCGGACCGGACTCCGTCGGACAATTCCACCATGTGTGGGCTCCAGCAGACTTTTTTTCCCAAAAGTCAAACGGTCATAGAAATAAAACATGTTTCAAATCTTTCCAACGGACTCGAGTCCGGTTGAAAAGTCTGCTCATCTGTATGCTAGTCCGACGGACAAAAAACAATTCTAGGGCAGCTATTGGCTACTGGCTATGAACTTCCTTATTTTCGTCCGGTCGTATGTCATCACGTACGAATCTGTTGGACTTTGGTTGATCATGTGTAGGCAAGTCCGTTCATTTGAAAGTCCGTCGGAAAGTCCATCGGAAAGTCCGCTGGAAAGTCCGTCGAAAAGTCCGCCCGTGTGTATGCGGCATAAATTTGGTTTTGCAAAAAAAGTAACTTATTAAAATATAATGTGTTTGTGCCATTTGGCTTTTAAAGTCATATGCCCCGTACACACGGTCGGATTTTCCGATGGAAAATGTCCGATCGGAGCGTGTTGTTGGAAATTCCGACCGTGTGTGGGCTCCATCGGACATTTTTCCTCGGATTTTCCGACAAACAAAGTTGGAGAGCAGGAGATAAAATTTTCCGACAACAAAATCTGATCGCGTCAATTCCGACCGTGTGTGGCCTGTTCCGACGCACAAAGTACCACGCATGCTCAGAAGGAATTCCGACACGGAACAGCTCGTTCTGGTAAACTTAGCGTTCGCAATGGTTACAGCACTTTCGTCATGCTGCAATGTTAAAACTGGTTTAATACAGCGCAATCTCTTCTTCTTTATAATGTGACAAGAATATAGTAGTTTTGCTGCTCATATTCACACAGATTTCTCACAAACTTATTTCGTTACTATTTATCGGGATTCCCTCAATATATTTTCATTTCTCACATCTGACAACATATTTTTGTTGCATATTTTTTTTTTTGGCTTTAATGTACATTCTTTTTTTGTGTTTGTATTTTTTTGAAGGGTGTTATTTTTTTGGGGGGATTTTTATTTGTACTCCCGAAAATGTTTGTGTGTGTTTTTTGTGACAAGTTCCCACAACACCATTGATATGTTCTTCTATTTAATCTGTAGGAGATTGGTGTTGTTGTCCCTTGTTAATTTCACATTTTATGTTAGAAATGTACCTGAATTGTCACCAACAAACTGTCCTTTTTGGATAAAAACACACACAGGAGAGTATAATTTCCCCAAAAAAATTTTATTAAGGGGTCACAACTAAACAAAGAGGGAGGCAACACTGGAGAAACTGCAGAAGTGGGTGAAGCCTTGGACCCCCAGGGCAGACATCAATTATTTAAAAGCAAAATTGGTGGCCTGAGGAGTCCTTATCTAAGGGAGGGCAGTCTGGTCCAGAAGTCCCAGAGATCCGGAAAGCAGCAGATGACATCTATGTCCCCAGGCTGTGGTCATACAAGAGACTGCAGCTTCTGTCAGACCAGACTGAACCCAGGGTCATCACTCTCTTGTCTTCCTTCCACGCCTCTTTCCATGCGGTGGCTGTGGTGGTGGAGTTGTGGCAGCAGAAGGAGGTGGAGGAGAATGGTCCAACTCAATGACGTCGGTCTTGGGTGTTAGTTCCCCACTCACCCCCTTACGTAGGACTTTATACAGAAGGTCCTCACAGAGCTTGCATTGACCCTCCTGCATGGCCTGCAGTTTTGTGGCAGCCATGCAGGCAAGGGCCTCTTCAGGAGTGGGTAAGGCTTGTAGAGAAGCCGAAGCCTCCTGAATGAGCCTGAGCGCTGAATCCTGCACGGGACTCTGAGTCGTCTTCCTGGCTCTTTTATATGGAAGGCGGAGGGGAGGAACCTGAGATTCAGTCAGGCTGCCACTTGTCCCAGGCTTCTCCTGGCTGCCACTTAGCCCTGCCTCCTCCTGGCTGCCACTAATCCCCGCCTCCTCCTGACTGCCACATTCCACAACCTCCTCCTGGCTGAGGTCTTCCTGTGTATGAAAAAGGGACATAGTTTTAGTATTGTTTTAATCAATCACACACAATTTTCACCTCCTGACTGTTGCAAATTGAATGTTAACAAATATAACAGACTATCCTTCTGAGCCCAGCATTTTTCATTCTTGTCCCAAATTTGGGTGCCCACTACTGTCTATTGATATGTAAAACACTTTTTTCAATCAGCAATTAGTGATTAATAACAACATCTATAGTAAACATCATTTCTTTATTGCCCAGAAATCTGTAGAAGAATGCTATACCTGACTCCAGCTGGGCTCCTCCACTTCTTCCTGGCTGGAAGGCCGAGGTTGGACATCGGAAGCCTCAGCTGGGGTGGAAGGAAGCGTGGAAGGAATAGTAGAGAGGGATTCCCTGACTTCAGTGTGGTCTGACAGAAATCGCAGTCTCTCATAGTACCACAGCCTGGGGACATAAACGTCATCTGCTGCAGCTCCGGACCTCTGGGAATCTGTGACCTTCTTGCGCTCCCTAAGGTAAGTGCTCCTCAGGCCACCAATTTTGGCTTTTAAATAAGTGATGGTTGCTGTGGGGACCACCGGCATCACCAACTCCAGCAGTTTCTCCAGCGCTGCCTGCCTCTTTTGTTTATGGTTGTAATGAGGATGTCTCACTTGCCACAGACAGGGCAGCTCCCTGTATTTGTCAATGAACAGGGGGAGGAAATTGTGGTCATTGAACCCATCCATTTTCTCTGCAAGACACAACACAAGACAAACCCTAATGTCAGGCCAAACTCCCCTAATCTTGTTACAATATAGGCTTCCATTTCGAAGCAGTATAGGCCCAAGTTTAGATCCTACCTTCGTTATCACGATCGGCGCCTCCGATGCGCCTTCCTCCGCTCACAGATCGTACGTAAGATGCACGCGTGTTACGCTTTATACACACTGCGCATGCGTGTAACTCCGCCCGCCCCTGACGTTCTTTCTAGTCTATTCCCCGCCCCTTTTCGTTCGGCGCAGCGGGGGAAGAGCACATGGCGGAGACACAGCAGGTGCGTGCTAATTGTAGCAATGACGAGGAGGAGGAGGAAAGGCCGGATCCGGACACGTCCCGATCCAGAAGGAGATTTAAGGACTCAAATATGTCCTTTGGGGAGATGTTGGAGATGGTGGACATCCTGAAGAAGGCCGATTATGATGGAAAGTATGGGCCTTACCCCAACCCCAATGTCAGAAAGGCCAAGATAATGGCGAAAGTGGTCAAAAGTCTGCACTGGAATTTCGGGGTACGACGATCGAAAGATCAGCTCAGGAAGCGGTGGTCGGACCTCAAATTACGAGAACATGAGCAGTACAGAAAGATCCGGAGAGTTCTGCAAAAAAGTAAGTAGTTGTGCTGTGTTCCTATTCTTTATGTTTATTACGTTCGTGCTGCTCCATGTGCTTTTAGGAACTGTTGTACAGTTTAAAATGGCAACTTTCAGGTTCACGGGCACATTATTCGTTCGTATCAAACATTTTTCTTTCGGACTATAAAATACCATGGTTTAGGCCATATGCATTTGGCCACCATTTTTACGCCCTATACTTGTCTTAAAAGAATTGGGTTGTGTAGATGGCTTTGTTACTAGAATGAAATGCAAACTAGATTCTGTGTAAGGAGAGGACATAGAGCAGCTGTTTTCACATCTGGACACTGGAGCACTAGTGTGGGACACAAGAACACCATTTTTATTAGGTGGCCACACAGGTGCTCCAGTGTATACTATAGGGGGGGGCTACATCTGTGAAGCTTGTACCAAACAGGTAAAGTATTGCAGCTTGACAAAGGACACTGAAAATGCTACATTTTTGAACTCTGCTAAAATTGACAATTGTACCCCACTTCCAAGCAATGTTTCCTATTTCTAGTTCTGCCATCAAATATCTGTGTGCTAATTATACCATTTTGTTTTACATAGGGGAGAAAAGACTCGGAGGACACCCCTCATCCGAGGAGACCAGAGCCCCCCCCTCTGGAAGAGGGGGAAATCCCCCCAACACAATCTGAGCAGGAGGAAGAAGACGTGGTGGAACTAGTCACCACAACAGGTGAGTGTCTGCGACCACAGGCTCAGGTAAGAGATGGATGCCGTCATATTTTTGAGACCTAATTTTTTGGGGGGGTTCCTCTCTTTTTAGGTGATCGTGATGTTGTGGATCCAGATCCTTTCAAATCCGAAAGTGCCCAGATCCTGATCGGGGAGATCATGGGGTGTAATTTACAATTGGAAAACATCAAGAAAAACATCAATGATGTTATTCCAAAAAATAAAAACATCATTGATGTTTTGGGGCGAGTTTAAAACCCCTCCAAATCACTTTCTTCTTTTGTGTGCTACAATGTGCAAAATGTTTTTGTGATTTTTCACAAAGCCAAATTTGGAGGATGCACACAGTGTGCCAACATGTGCTATCTGCCATCACGGAAGATCAATGGACGCGTTTTGGGGGTGCAACCCCTTCCTCAATAATAAAGTAGCTGAGAGGAAGGGCTTGCTCCCCCAAAACACGTCCCTTGATCCCCCGTGATGGCAGGTCGCACATGTTGACATTGGTAAATTGGTGTGCATCTTCCAAATTTGGCTTTTCCTGGGGTGACTTCACCCTATATGAACGCAATATCAAACACAGTTCCTAAATACTCATGTCTGATATTGCCTTCAAGTTCTACCAAATGTGACGTTTGTAAGTTCAAGATTTGTGTCTTTCTTGTTGGTTTTACACAGGCCTGTTTTATCTTAAATGGACATTTCTATTTTTGATAATGCTACCCCAAAAATTGTTATACAACAAACATGTTGGTTTGTTTGAAAAACCTTTGGTAAATGCACATGTGATTGTGCAGGTATAAAAAAGTTTGTTAAGCAAGAATGTGTGGATTGTTGTCTCAACGCTACAACACTTTTGGGGTGATGTCATTGTTGTTTTCAGAGAAAATTGGGGTTATTTACTAAGGGCAAATCCTCTTGGCACTACAAGTGCAGTTTCAGTGCAGTTGCAACTGCACTTGTAGTGAAATGTGTTTTTGCATTTAGTAAATAACAGCCAACAGTACTTTGTATAAGGTTACACAATAACGCCATTTTCTGGACTCAACACATTTCTGTCAGGGTCAGCTAAAACAAACACAAGCAGTAAATGTCCACAAAGAATTTCTTTATTTTTTTTTAATAGAAAAAGGCTTCACATATTTACTGGCATATTGATGGCCCCCCTACCCGCAAAGAACTCCAGGTAGCGTAACCGGACATCACGGGCACTCAGGGAGGGCAAGCCAGGACGGCCGCTTTCAAGCACCGTCAGTGTTTCAGGTATCACTCCGGCCTCAGGCCCAACTGAGCCAGCATAGTTGGCCGAATGTTTCCTTAAAAAGTTATGGAGAATACAGCACGCCAGTATAATATGGTTCAGTTTATACTCCGCCATATGGATGGGTGTCATAAATAGGCGGAACCGGCTGGCCAGGATTACAAATGTGTTCTCCACCACTCTTCGGGCTCTGGCCAGCCGGTAATTGAAAACCCCCTGTTCCGGGGTGAGGGTCCTCATCGGGAATGGCCGCATCAGGTGGTCCCCCAGCGCAAACGCTTCATCAGCAACAAACACGAATGGGAGTCCTTCCACATTGTCCTCTGGAGCTGGCAAGTCCAAGCTGCCATTCTGGAGACACCTGTAGAACTCCGTCTGGGCGATGACTCCACCATCAGACATCCGGCCATTCTTCCCCACGTCCACATACAGGAAGTCGTAAGTAGCCGACACCACCGCCAACATCACTATACTATTGAACCCCTTATAGTTGAAATAGTACGACCCCGAGTTGGGTGGTGGGATGATGTGGACGTGTTTCCCATCAATTGCCCCTCCGCAGTTAGGAAAGTCCCACCGCTGGGCAAAGTGGGAGGCCACAGTCTGCCATTCCTGTGGCGTGGAAGGAAACTGTTGAGGGAAAAAATAAAACATTACTATTTTTGCTCAGAAACATGGCAAGCAGATTAGGCGCAAACATTATGGGGCAACCTCCAGATAGCATTTATTAAGGGGAATTTAACGCCAAAGTATAAGGTACACCTATCATATCCCCCCCCCCCATGGGCCATTTCTAACATTATAGGGGGTGTGTGGAAATCTTGGACAGGTAACCCTCTTCACTTCATTGAGAGATGAATGCCTAAATACAGGGTATTACTTGGAACAGCCCCTCCTTAGTTACACTATTGGCAGCCCACTGGACAGGTAAGAAGTGTCATAATGCAAAGATATAAATACACACTGTACACATTTGAGCACATTTTGACATTCTGCTGTTACCTAGCAAGATAATAATAGGATACAAAAACTTTAAACAGTACCATTTGAAAGTATACAGGCAGGCCCTTGCACTACATGCTTTGGGGAATTCATCCATAAATCTGCGCACTAAAGAGATGGGTATAGTGTGTATGGGTTTGGCAAAGTCAGCAGATAGATGATTGAGGATAGAGAATTGGGATCAGCTGACTTAGCAGTTGGGGGAGGGAGGTTTACTAAAAATTATTTGGGGACACCACCAAAAAAAGCCTCTGGCACTCTGCCAGAATTTAAAGCAAAAATAACATTTCAAAACATTTTAGGGGGTGTTTGGGGTAAAGCACTACTATGAAGCAGAAAAAATACATTGTTAAGTGACTACATGAGGTGAATATAGGCCAGGAGACACCATGCTGGGGAGGTTATTGAAGGGCAAATATGTATGAAGGACCTAAAATAATAATTACATTAAAATCCAGCATGCATGAGAACAAAGGGGACATTCACAGCATAGTCTAATCATGGTAATTAGGGAATGAGGAAAGAAATACAATATATTAGCAAACATTCATTACAATAAAATGTGATATTAAAGGATAAAAATCTTACCTTCATATACTCCTTTTGCAGGACCTGTATGATGGCAGAACAGGTCTCTGGGATAATGATACCCAGAATCAGGGGGGAGATGCCTGTTGGGAACTTTAAGTCCTGCAGACTTCTCCCTGTCGCCAAATACCGCAAGGTAGCGACGAGCCTCTGCTCCGGAGTGATGGCTTGCCTCATGCAGGTATCCTGCCTGCTAATATAAGGGGTCAGCGAAGCCAACAGACAGTGAAACACGGGGTCCGTCATCCTGAGAAAGTTCCTGAAATCATCAGGATTATTCTCACGGATCTCACGGAGCAAAGGCATATGAGAGAACTGGTCACCCTTTCGTTCGGGTGCAGTGCAATTTGCGGTGCAATTTGAGCTATACAACATTAATGGCTCATGTCCCACTGCAAAGAATCACATGTGGTTTGAACAGGAATGCGTTGCATTTCCTTTCCAAATCACATGTGGTTTTTGTGCACCGCATAAGTGTGAATTGGGACTGAATCACTGAGCAGAGTCATATAGAGAAAGGGGGCAGGGGGTACTAGTTACTGCTTTGACTGATTCACTTTTATGTATTGATTATAGCTTGAGTTATTGAATTCTGTAAACTACATACTTTCCAGCAGTGGGCTAAGAATTGCTGTACTTTATACTTCACTATTATTATTATTATTAATATTATTATTATTATACAGGATTTATAAAGCTCCAACAGTTTGCGCAGCACTTTACAACATTGGGGAATACAGTACAATTACAATACAATTCAATACAGGATGGATAAGAGGGCCCTGCTCGTTAGAGCTTACAATCTAGAAGGGAGGGTCAAGTGGACAAAGGGTAGTAGCTGTGGGGGATGATCAGATGGACAAAATGAAAATACAATTGTTAGGTGTGGGTAGGATAGGCTTCTCTGAAGAGGAGGGTTTTCAGGAATTGTCTAAAAGCCAATAGAGTGGGAGATAGATGGACAGATTGGGGTAAGGAGTTCCACAGGCTTAGAGAGGCTCTGGAAAACTCCTGGAGACGAGCATGGGAGGAGGTGATGAGTGAGCTAGAGTGCAGGAGGTCTTGAGAAGAACGAAGAGAATGATTAGGTTGGTATTTTGAGACTAAGTCAGTGATTTAGCTGGGGGCAGAGTTGTGGATTGCTTTGTAGGTAGTTGTTAGTATTTTGAATTTAATTCTTTGGGTGAGCGAAAGCCAGTGGAGAGATTGACAGAGAGGAGTAGCAGAGACAGAGCGGTTAGTAAGGTGGATGAGTCTGGCAGCATCATTCATAATGGACTGAAGGGGAGTATGCAGAGGTAGGCCAATGAGGAGGGAGTTGCAGTAATCGAGGCGAGAGATAATCAGGGAATTAATTAAGAGCTTTGTTGTGTCATTGGTTAGAAAGGGGCATATTTTGGAGATGTTCTGGAGGTTGAGGCGGCAAGATTTGGACAGTGATTGGACGTGCGGCTTAAAGGAGAGTTCAGAGTCCAGGGCTACTCCTAGGACCTTGGCATGTGGGGATGGGCTGATAGTTGTGCCATCAATTTTGACAGAGAGATCAGGGGAAGTGGCACATGGGGGAGGAAAAATGATAAGTTTGGTTTTGGATAGATTAAGTTTGAGGAAATGGTGCGACATCCAGACTGATATATCTGATAGTAAAATAGTGATACGTGAGGAGACTGAAGAAGTCAGTTAAGGGGTAGAGAAATAGATTTGAATGTCGCCAGCATAGAGATGGTATTGGAAGCTGTGGGAGGCTATCAGCTGACCCAGGGAGGAGGTGTAGATTGAAAATAGGAGAGGTCCAAGAACAGAACCTTGGGGGACCCCAAAAGAGAAAGGAAGATGAGAGGAAGAAGTAGAATTGTAGGTGAGGCTAAAGGTGCGGTTAAATAAGTAGGCGGAGAACCAGCGAAAAGTACAGTCATGGAGACCAAAGGCATGGAGTTTTTTGAGGAGGAGGGGGTGGTCAACCATATCAAAGGCAGCAGAGAGGTCCAGGAGTAGGAGTACAGAATAGTGTCCCTTAGTTTTGGCCGTTAGTAGATCGTTTGTTAGTTTTAGGAGAGCAGTTTCTGTGGAATGTTGAGGATGAAATCCAGACTGAAGGGGATCAAGAAGGCTATTATTAGCAAGGTGGACGCTCAGTCGGTTGTAGACTAGACGTTCAAGGAGTTTAGATAAAAAAGGGAACAAGGAGATGTAGGGTATCTGAACAGTAGTGATCTCCTCGCAAATTGTATCAATCTTCTGTTTGAAGTGATTGGCGATCTCCTGGGCAGTGAGTGAGCTAGTGGGTGGAGGCAGTGGAGGGTGAAGTAGAGAGTTGAAGGTAGAGAAGAGTTGACGGGGACGGGATGATAAGGTGTTAATGAGAGAGATGAAATAGGTCTGCTTGGCAGTGAGGAGGCTGGAATTGTATTTTTGGAGGGCAAATTTATACTGGCTGAAATCTTTCTGGGACTTCGTCTTACGCCACAGGCATGTAATTTATACTGTAAATTAAACATGTTTTAAACAAGCAGCATGGCTAATTGTGTTTTGAGTGTATTGCTGTGGTTTCATAATTAGTTTTTTCCTGGGCAACACGAATGTTGGGGCAGTTTGGGTTAATTTCAGAAAAGCTGACAAGTGCCTTCTCTGGAAAACAATATACATTAAGCATAATGAATAAAACATATGTTTATTTTGATTATGCAATGTACCTGCATAGATATCCCGGAATATACATATACCAAGTATGTGTGTAATACAATGTAAAAATAATATTTTTAACAAAAAATTCAAGCTGTCATACACAAGATAGAAAATTATTTCAAATTAACTCATGTTTTATTGTATATACATAATTATAAACCAGACATATACTGAATATACAAAATATTTTCTTGTTCAATATTTTTATTCAGTTTTGAATATTATTATAGAAACCACATGTGACAGAACCCACTGTCATTGTATGTTTTGGAAGGGACTGTAGGCTGGCCTCCTGCCCACAGACTATGGCCCAGAAGAGACTGAGAAACTTGGGGACAAAATGGCACTGAGATAATGTAATGTAATGTAATGCTACATCCCTTCTCCCACATCCCCCCCTCTTGTTGCTGTGTTTAATTGTGTTGGGTCATGGCACGTAGACAAAGGTCTGCAGACATCTCCCAGCAGGGGATGTGTAAGGAGGGGCTGTCTGCTTCTCATAATCCCTTTATGTGTTTCAACTGTAGTTTCTGTTTCCAAGTACAAGTTTTGAGTTCCCATTGGTTCTACCTTATCCCCTACCCCCTCTATGACAAGGCTAAGGGGAGTGTCCCTAACTGTGTTTAAAGGTGTATGTTTTTGTATTTAATAAACAATTGATGCTCTGCATGTTTAACCCTCAATACCTGTGTGGCTTTTCTCGTGATTGAGGGGTTAAAAGCTGGTTATGGCGAGTCTGCAGGCTGCGAGTGCGTTTGGAGGACAGGAGACACAGGTCTGGCGGAGGTTCCGATACAGGGTATCCGAGATCTGTCACAGTGGTGGCAGCAGTGGGATGCCTCCTGCAGTCCATGACATCCAAGCCACCACCAGAATTCAAGATCCGGTCAGCCACTGAGGAGCAAAACGGGGACCGGCCATCATGAGAGCGTAGTTCGGGAGGAGGCTGCAAAGCATGCGGAAACAACATCGGGGACCAGCGACAGAGCACACCATGCTCGGCTGGGGGATGTGATCCACTGGCATTTCTGGCAAGAGACGCTAAGCCACGAGCGACACCATCAGGGGAAGATCCTTCCCTCCTCCACAGAGATGTACTGGACGCAGTACTGTGCGCGAGAGGTGTTCCTGAGGAAACGACCGCGAGATGAGTGAAAGACGGAGCTTGGAAGATTGGTCCAGGAGGAGATGAGGCTGGACGCCAGCTACAGAGCCCTCAACTGTGGCCAGGTACAGCAGATGGCAGCCTGACAGAAGGCGTTGGCTATGGCGGCATGGGGCTGCTCCATCAAAAAATGTACGGAGACCCAGACTTTGGGAGCGGCAAGGAGTGGCGGCTGGAAGACTTCCGAGATCAGGTGCTGGACCTCCCCGAAGAAGCGTGTGACCTGGAGGAATTGGAGTTCCTGGTTGAGTAGAAATGGGAGCTCGAGAATGCCTACAAGCGGCTGTTTGATGGTGATCAGCAGCCCAGCATGGCTGACATTGCCTCGGACTGTCCGGGAGAAATAGCAGACAGTCATGAAGATGCGGAGCAAATGGGGCCAGGTGTGCCCCTACGTTTTCCCCTTCCTAACCGCAATGGAAGAAGCGGCGATGATACAGAGGGCACTGCGACTGCTAGAATGCTGGAACACATCAGAGGTTCCCCAGGCAGAGAGACAATCTAATAGCATAAAAGTCTCAGAAGGGGGAGTTGAGACGGGCACTGGAAGGCTGGTAAATGGTGATCAGCTGCAAGTCCAGAGTATAGCATCCAGTAAAGAAAAATCAAAAAAGGACTGCGCTAAAACGCATACTGAACACCATACATGATTATGTGAATATAAAAAACAACAATCAATCAAATATTCAAAGGTAAATGAAAACCATGCAGTAGGAATAAATGAAAAATAAAGTGAACCAAAATAAGACACAAATGGTAATAATGAAATAGCCAAAATTATATCCAAGGAAATAGTGAAAATGTTCAAAGAAATTGAGTCACTAAAGCCGAAGCTAACAGAGGGTGATCAAACGGTTAAAATCACTCAGCACCCAGTGAGAAATCCTCCACCTTGTAGGATGTGTGCTTACCAGAGGTAAGCTGGATAATGGCTTATCTTGGGATATCCACACGGGGGACACAGCTCTATGGACCTCCTCACAAGAAGGGGATAGGCAGGAACTCTCTAGGACCGGACCTCAGACAGCATATAGCTCTCTGGGGGCGGGGCTCCTCCGCAGATGAGGGCGGGATCAATGAACACAGGTGACACTCAGTATACGCGACACGGCGGGGATCTCCTCACACCGGAACTTCCTTCTCCGGACCCGGAAGTGACTGCGATCGGCTGACCCGCACTGCACTCTGGGAGGTGACGTCACCGGGCGGGAGGAGCTCCGCGTCTGTCACATGACTCGTTTTCCGCTCCGCCCTCGCCTAGGAGGGCGGAGCGGAAAACGAGTCATGTGACAGACGCGGAGCTCCTCCCGCCCGGTGACGTCACCTCCCAGAGTGCAGTGCGGGTCAGCCGATCGCAGTCACTTCCGGGTCCGGAGAAGGAAGTTCCGGTGTGAGGAGATCCCCGCCGTGTCGCGTATACTGAGTGTCACCTGTGTTCATTGATCCCGCCCTCATCTGCGGAGGAGCCCCGCCCCCAGAGAGCTATATGCTGTCTGAGGTCCGGTCCTAGAGAGTTCCTGCCTATCCCCTTCTTGTGAGGAGGTCCATAGAGCTGTGTCCCCCGTGTGGATATCCCAAGATAAGCCATTATCCAGCTTACCTCTGGTAAGCACACATCCTACAAGGTGGAGGATTTCTCACTGGGTGCTGAGTGATTTTAACCGTTTGATCACCCTCTGTTAGCTTCGGCTTTAGTGACTCAATTTCTTTGAACATTTTCACTATTTCCTTGGATATAATTTTGGCTATTTCATTATTACCATTTGTGTCTTATTTTGGTTCACTTTATTTTTCATTTATTCCTACTGCATGGTTTTCATTTACCTTTGAATATTTGATTGATTGTTGTTTTTTATATTCACATAATCATGTATGGTGTTCAGTATGCGTTTTAGCGCAGTCCTTTTTTGATTTTTCTTTATATGTTTGTGTGCACGCCTCACTCTAGGACTGCAGCTTGCTTTAATCTACTAATCATTAGTAGCACACTTTTATGTTAGCGCGGTATTGTTTATGTTTTATATAGCATCCAGTGCCCCAGCAGAAGCACTGGCTACGAGGCAGAGCGCCGCTTCTATAGCACTGCAAAGATGCGGCTTGCAGGACTTTTTTGACCGTCCTGCAAGCCCACCGCTCCAGTGTGTAAGCCCTCGGGCTTTCACACTGGAGAGACAGGTGAGGCTCTTTACAGGTGCTATTCCCATCTAGACACTTAATTAGGTGGAGAGGTAGGAGGCCAGGTAAAAGTAAAATATAATTTCTAAATGAGACCTGGGGCACGGGGATCAGAAGAGCAAATTCCCACTTACAGGGTTATACTGTTCAGAGAAGAATGGATACAAATGTATGATGTAAAAAAAGTGTGACACCTGAAGGTAACAAAACAGTTTAGAACTAGGACAGTGAAATTAATCATGCAATGAAGAGAAAGTTTTCAGCAAGATAGCTGTAACTAAGCTATCTAATTAAGTTAAGTGCAGATTTGGGCGAACAGTTTGGGCTTAGCAAAATTTCGGCCCGAACATCGCCTGTTTGGCGAACGCCCAAATTTGCAGGGTGCTGCACAGTGCACCTGCTTAGGTAACAGAGATACAATGGCAGTCAATGTATCCCGACCAAAGGAGTGTTGTTTAACCACTTCAATTACCGCCTTCCTGTCAAAGGCCATTTTTCAGCTTTCAGCGCTGTCACAATTTGAATGACAATTGCATGGTCATGCAACCCTACCCATATGACATTTTTATAACTTGTTTCACACAAATAGAGCTAATCTATTCATTTATTCATTGCTGTTTTTTTTGTTTTTTTTTGCTAAATAAACAAAAAAAAGACAGAAAATTGTGAAAAAAACATATTTCTTTGGTGACACTAACCCAAATCAGTGTTTATTATTTAGCCTGTAGCAAAGTTATAGAGTCCACAAACTGAGATATAGATATAGATAGAGATCTATATCTATATCTACATCTATCTATACGAAAATTGATCAATCCTGATGTACTGACGGCCTATTTCTTGAGGCCTGAAAATGCCAAGGCAGTACAAATACCCCCAAATGACCCCTTTTTAGAAAGTAGACAGCCCAAGGTATTTAGTAAGAGGCATGACATGTTTTTGAAGTTGTAATTTTTTTGTCTCAATTTTTTGGAAAAGAAAAAAATTTTTTTTTCACAATTTTTCTTTTTTTATACATACTGTCACCTTGGCAGTACAAAGCCATCATATAACTGGTGTGGCAGTGATTATGGACACTGACAGTATGTAAAAAAAAATATTATAAATAATTTTTCAACTTTTAAAATATTTTTCCTAAATTTTGTTTTTTTTTATGATTTTTTTTTTGCATACTGTGACCAGAGCAACACAATATTATCATAGTGGAGGTGATCAGGATTTTCTCTTTTTTTGCACATTATGATTGCTTATGGATACCACTGTAAAAACAAAAAATTTGACTGAAAGAAATCAATTCAGTGTTTACTATTATAATTAGCTGTGTTTGGCCACAGCTAATCACATGGTACAGACGGGCTGTGGTTGGCCCTGTTTGTACCATGTGATCACTGTGACCAATCACAGAGATCATCACGATAGTACACAGTAAATGGCATGAATGGAAGCCATCCATTATGTACTATTGTCATGTGATCTGCTGTGATTGGTCACAGCAATCACATGGTACTGGCAGCAGGTGAGTACATCTATTGTGTAAGAGATTGTGGGAGAGATTGCACCGAACTGTGGCCTTACGGGCACATTCTGGGGAGGAGCTAGAGTGGTGCCGCCTGGCAATCATTGTACTATGGGCTGGATGTGAACTGGTTAAGTAATGAATTGAAAGCATTAGACAAGCGGGACACGAAGTAGTCAGCAAATTTTCTATAATAGGTAACTAGATGGGCATCCAGGCCCAGCCTTTTATGGGGTTTTAGGGACCTAATTGCTTACAGGACTTCCCTGGCAGAAATAGGACTAATGGGTATCCTTCCTGCCCTAGACTTCTTGTGTACATAATTTGTATAATTGCGTACCTGCATTCCCTGGGACACTGTGCACCTCAGTGTATCTCATACATATTTTAACATCTGTAAGCTCTGCATCACACTGCTGCTAAGATACTCCTCTCTCCCTTTGAGCCCTGCACTCCAGTGCAGTAAGTGTTTCTTACTAGTATTCTCTGTCCTGCCTGCTTGTAAGACCAGTAATCCAGAGCTGCACTATACTCCTGCCATTCCTGTGAGTCCTGTATTCTGTGCTTTCCAAGATTCTTATCTCTGTGCTTCCCTGTACCAAGTCAGCTGAAGCCTGCACAGGTGCGCTTTGCAAGCACATGTGCGCTTTGCGAGCACACCACCACCCAGTGTTCAGGCTGTATGAAGGGTCCATGATCTCAACCATAAGTGAAAGTACCCCTTTGTGACAATGGGGAATGCTAGTGACTATTTTTTTGCGCTCTGATTTTTTTTGGGCACAACATCTTCAGTACAGGTCCTCTTTCAATAATAATATAATAATGTAAACAATTATATTTTGGTGCGAGGAAGGACAAACCCAAGTGTTCCTTCTCATAATAAATATACTTTTTGGTAGCATAGTGGATCAAAACAAAATTTTGCGTAGCTTTTGTTCTCCAGTGGAAAATAAAAAAGGTTGTATGAAATTTGTTCAATGGAACCAATCAGATAACATCCACAATTTTTCTAGTGCAAGTTAACAAATGAAATTATTTAAATGACAACTTGCCATGGGCAACACAGACACTTTTCACTGCAGTCGACTATTATACATGAGGTATGCAAGACCCAAGAAAACCCTATCCGCATTGTGCTATGTCATTTTAGTTATGTAATTTAAAATGTGAAATGAATTGGAACGAAACAAAGTATTGTAGATGTTGCCTAATGCACTAAAAAGACTTGTTCACATTAAAAGTAACTGTTGACTCTTTTAGAGATATTAATAACCATTGTAATAAGCATCAATTAATAATCATCTTTAAATATTTATTTTCCAACCACTGTTACAGGCACAGTCTGCAGTGGGATTTAAAAATTCACAACTCTCAAGCGAGAGCTTGCATGTTTAGGGACCTTAGGTGCTTAGCTAGTATTTTTTTTAGTTCACGCTACACAGGAATGTTTGCTGCAAGAATCACAAACAAGGCCAATTGCAATGAATGTACTTGCAAATGTTTGCAAATATTGCTACTAAAAAATGATTCATAATGTGTTCTTGAGGGAGCTATTTATGATAGGTTGAATTAATATTTAATTCTTATGTATTCGGAAATATTGGTTCTGATTACAATCTGTTTTTATAATAGCTTGCTCCACTGCTTGTGCTTTTATTTAAAATAATCATAAAGAATGAATACCAACCTGCTATAGACACCAATCTATTTCCGATTTTTTAATTAAATAAAAGAAAAAAACACCTTAGATGATTTTTTGCAACAAAATGTATCAAAATGCTAGCAAAATAAATACAGCTACCTTAAGTGTAGACCCTGGGCCTTATGGGTTTACTGCAATCACATTGAAAAGAAGCTGCAGTGTCTACATCCCTTAAGCCCCCATTCACATCGGGGTCAAGTCGCATGTCAAATCAGAGCCTATTGCCAGCAATAGGAGCGTTCCAACTGGTGTGACGCCGCACCGATTTTCAAAAGTGGTTCCTGCACCACTTATGGCGACTTCGGGGACAATTTCAATAGATATCTGTGCATGAACCCGCACAGTTGTCTTTCAAGATGCCCCCGAAGGCAGACTGAAATGTGGCTTTGAAATTTCAAAGCCGTGTTCAGTGTGAACGAGGGCTTAATTGAGGACTAGTCTTAGAAGTCTTCTCGCCAATAATGAATATACTGTTGCAGGAGATACCTGTACATTGTTTTCAGAAAATGTAGATTCTTTAAGCCACAAGCAAAAATGAAATTTGGGGAGTTCTGTACATATACATTTTACAGAAGGCCTTTGGGTTGCCATTTTGTAAGTAGCAATTAGAAGAAGTCAAGAAGAATTTCAGAAGAAGAAGAAGAAGTCAGAAGAATTTCAAATTTTTGACAAAAAATAAAAATATAAATATAAAAAAATTGTTATGGCCACGAAAAAAAAAATCTGAATGGTTTAGTAATTATAACTGCTTGCTATAGGACAGAATTGCAGCTTGAGGCTGGATTCACATGTGTGCGGCTGTTGTTTGCAGTCCGGGGTCCAGTGCGTTCCTGTTCACTGGTTCAGGTGCGATTCAGGTGAAGTCACCTGAACCAGACCCAAAAATGCACAGGACCCTTTTCGAAACTGCACCATGGCCCTCCCGGACATGGTTGAACCAGCTCCATCGAAAGCCAGTCACATTCACATGTCATGCAAAATGGATGCGGTTTAAAATGCATCCATTTCACATATATGTAAATACAGCCTAAAAAGCTATTACTTCTTCAACATTTTTATATAAACTCAACACTTAGAGTGGGTAAATAAATGTGAAAGCAATGAACAGGTGAGCATATAACATTATGTATAAATTCATAGGGTTTTATATATCTTTCAGCGCTTAGTTTTGCTTATCAAAAGCAGTAAGTAGTCAGGTTACCTTTCCTAATGAAAATATAATGCAGGTGCACTGGCTGTGAAGTCTCTGGAAAAATGTTAATTTTAGGTTGAAGCCTTTTTTTTAACAATCAGGAGTGCTTTATTGAAGGAAAAGAAAGAAATAACTATACAATAAAGTATGTAATCATCATGTATAACAGATAGGGATGAGCCGAACACCCCCCTGTTCGGTTCGCACCAGAACTTCTGAACAGGTAAAAAATTTGTTTGAACACGCGAACACCATTAAAGTCTATGGGACTCGAACATGAATTATCAAAAGTGCTAATTTTAAAGGCTTATATGCAAGTTATTGTCATAAAAAGTGTTTGGGGGCCTGGTTCCTGCCCCAGGGGACATGGATCAATGCAACAAAAAGTTTTAAAAATGGCCTTTTTTTGGGAGCAGTGATTTTAATAACACTTAAATTGAAACAATAAAATGTAATATTCCTTTAAATTTTGTACCTGGGGGGTGTCTATGGTATGCCTGTAAAGGGGCGCATGTTTCCCGTGTTTAGAACAGTCTGACAGCAAAATGACATTTCAAAGGAAAAAAGTCATTTAAAACTACTTGTGGCTATTAATGAATTGTCGGTCTGACAATACACATAAAAGTTCATTGATAAAAACGGCATGGGATTTCCCCACAGGAGAACCCCGAACCAAAATTTAAAAAAAAAATGGCATGGGGTCCCCCTAAATTCCATACCAGGCCCTTCAGGTCTGGTATGGATTTGAAGGGGAACCCTGCGCCAACATTTTTTTAAAAAATGGCGTGGGGTCTCCCCAAAATCCATACCAGACCCTTATCCAACCTGGCAGGCCGCATGAAAAGAGGGGGGGACAAGAGAGCGCCCCCCCTCCTGAACTGTACCAGGCCACATGCCCTCAACATTGGGAGGGTGCTTTGGGGTCCCCTCAAAGCACCTTGTCCCCATGTTAATGGGGACAAGGGCCTCATCCCCACAACCCTTGCCCGGTGGTTGTGGGGGTCTGTGGGCGGGGGGCTTATCAGAATCTGGAAGCCCCCTTTAACAAAGGAACCCCAGATCCCGGCCCCCCTGTGTGAAATGGTAAGGGGGTACAAAAGTACCCCTTCCATTTCACAAAAAAGTGTCAAAAATGTTAAAAATGACAAGGGACAGTTTTTGACAATTTCTTTATTTAAATTCTTCTTCTTTCCATATTCTTTCTTCTATCTTCTTTCTTCTATCTTCCTTCAGTTTCTTCCTCCATCTTCTTCTTCCTCTGGTTCTTCCCCAGATCCTCTGCTTCTTGCTCCGGTGTTCTCCTTCGGCATCTTCCTCCGCGGCATCTTCCCTTCTTCATTCTCGGGCCACTCCGCATCCATAATGGGAGGCTCCAGCTGTGTGACGCTTCTCGTCTTCTGACACTTCTTAAATAAAGGAGGGTGGGACCACCCGGTGACCCCGCCCCCCTCTGACGCACAGGGACTTGACGGGGACTTCTTTGTGGCATTCTCCGTGATGTCAGAGGGGTCGTGGTCACCCGTTATGTAATGGGTCGAGCTGGAGGAGTGGGGGCATGGGGAATTGGGCCCTAGCAGCATGACGGAGCTGAGCGTATCAGAAATACATCCAACCAGGTAAATTATGTGTCTTTGTAAGATGGGCTAATGGTAATAATGTACCTGCGTGCATAATATCTCTTAGGGTCTTAATACCAAATCTCGCCCCACACCTGGGGATCTGGAATCATCCTGAAGTGAGGTAGATTAGGGTTCCCCCAGAGAGGCTGGACGGGGGAACAGCACTCTGCTAGGAAGAACCAACGACAAGCTGCGATCGAGATTCGCACCGTTGCCCTTGTTGGAGCGGGTAGTTCCGCATAGGCCCTTACCCCCTATATACTCAATTTTGCAATGCCTGTAATGAGCCCAGCCGAGCCGCCTCCACACATAGCACAGCACTAGAATGTTTCCCCTCAAACCACCAGAAGGTCACAACCAACATTGCTGCCCAGTAATATACCCACATATTCGGGAGTGTGTGCCTCCCCAAATGTGTTGGTAAATATAACGTGGATTTCGCTAGCTGGGGGATAGACCCATTCCATATAAAGGAAACAATGTTTCGGTCCACCTCTCGAAAGAAGGATGCTGGGATCTATATTGGGCTATTCCGGAAGAGATAAGTGAATTTGGGCAAAATGATCATCTTTAAGATGTTGATGCGGCCCAGCAAATTTAATGGAAGTCCGAACCATGATTGGTACCTCTCCTTAAGGAGACGGAGCAAGGGGAGTATGTTGAGAGCATAGTACTGGGCAGCGTCCCTGGCCACCCTGACCCCAAGGTATTTGAACTCAGTGACCCATTTCAAAGGTGTAGGATTAACTGTGGCAAGGGCCTGGTTATCCAGTGGAAACAGGACTGATTTTGACCAATTGATACAGATTCCCGATAGGGTACTGAATTTGTCACAAAGCTCTAGGACAGCAGTCAATGAGGGCCCAGCATCGTGCAGGTAAAGTAGGGCATCATCCGCATAAAGGGATATTTTCTCTTCTAAATTGCCTATCTGCATTCCCTGCACCTCCAATGATTCTCTGACTAATATAGCCAGGGGTTCTAGTGCTAGGGCAAATAAGTTAGGGGACAGTGGATACCCTTGACGGGTACCTCTGTGTAGTGGGAAAGGATCCAAGATCCTGTCATTGGTACACACCCTAGCTCTCGACGCCCAGTAAAGAAGCTGAATCCAAAAAGCCAAGGCCGAATCCAAAGTGCTTCAGCACCCCCCGAAGATACTCCCACTGCACAGAGTCAAACGCCTTTTCAGCTGAGAGATGCGATCACTCTGGATCCAGCATTGTCATGTGTCATGGACAGATTGAGGAAAAGGCACCTAATGTTTATGTCTGTGCCCTTACCTGGCATAAACCCGGTCTGGTCTACATGGATCAATGTGGAGATAACTGAAGACAGGCGAGTGGCCAATATTTTTGCCAGAATTTTTGCATCCACTTTGAGCAATGAGATGGGTCTGTATGATGCACACTCCTGAGGGTCCTTACCGGGCTTGGGGATAAGGACTATGATCGCATGCCCACGATCCGGAGGTTGTTCCTCCTGTTCCTATTTTCGGCATCATCCACCTTGTATTCCAAGGCTCGGACCCTGGTTTGTAGGGTGCGGATAGAGGCTGTGTGATCCACGACTGTGTCCTCAGTCTGTCCGACTCTCTGCTCCACCTCCGTCACCCTCGATCGGAGCTTGTCGAGGTCCTGCCAGATGAGCCCAACATCCAGCTACACAGCCTCTATTTTGTTGGTTAGGGCCCCCTGGAAGGACACAATCGCCGCCATTACCTCCTAAAGACCGAGCTGGGTCTCTGCCATCTGATCCTCCATCTCCATCTGCGACACCATGTTGCTTGCTCTCCTGAGAAGGCCCGCCACGTAGGAAGCCACTTGTGGGACTGATTCCTCCACAATCAGAGGGAAACTGAGACTTTTTCCCCTGTGCCGAGTGCTGTAGGACATCCGGAACAAGGCAGAGTAGTTTTTATGCAAAAGAACAACCAGGAGACAGGATAAATGCAATATAACCAGCAGAGCTCTGGATCCTGCGTCATCTCAGGTTACCATCCTGGACATGCCCCTTTTAGGTTGAAGCCTTTTAGTAATATAAACCATTAAAGCTTTGGGGGAAACTAAAATGATGGTAACAATACCTGTAGTTTATTTTTTTTGTTCCTGTTGCCTTGTTGGCAGTGCATGAAAGGTGAAAAAAGTCTTATCAACTTTTTCAGAGCAAAATATGTATCTACTTCAGTGCAACAAATACATGTAAAAGAGAAAGCTTAAAATAGTAAGTGAAGCATTCATCATTAAACATATAGCTTGGCTTGGGAAGAAATGACAGCTTTAGATGGCTAACAATTTCAGCTGTCGTGGAAGCTGACACTGTTGTACTTCCTGTGCTATAAATGGATATTGAGACTGTAATTATTTGATATTTTCTGAGAACAAAGACAGCACAGTGACTCAATTTTCTGCAGTAGTTGCAAAAAAATGAAAATACCATTGTTTAGTATTAAGGAGATTGTTGAAATGCACATAGTAAAAGTCTACATTTTGTGAGGTACTGACTGGCAAGATTGTGAACGGTGTAGATGTCACTTACATTTCTCACCTACACATGGTGAGGGAATCCAGGGTTTGTTAATGATATGGAAAAAAACAAATTTTTCTTTTCTCAGAATCTTAATAAATCCTGTTTTTAGTCCTGGAGTCCAGAAGGTTTGTACAATTTTGGGTGGGAAAAACCTCCTTTTCTAGGTCCACTTCTTATCTGGTAGCCAGACCTTGTTATTAGTCTCAGCTGTCCGCAGGCCTTTTTATATGGAAGCTGATTGATGCTCATTCTCTCGATCTTGCTCTCTCTGCTTTAGGTTGATTGAACACTAAAAAGGTATACATATTGCATGTTTTTTTTTGGAAAGTGCAATAAGGTACACACTGTTAAGCCGCGTACATGGGATCGGACTTTCCGACAGGAAATGTTCGAAGACAGGCTGTTGGCGGTAAATCTGACCGTGTGTATGCTCCATCGGACAATTGTTGACGGATTTTACGCGGACAAATGTTGGCTAGCAGGTTTTAAAATTTTCTGCGGACAAATGTGTGTTGTCACTCATGCTCGGAAGCAAGGACGAGACGGAAATGGTCAGTCCTGTAAAACTAGCGCTTGTAATGGACATATCACATTCATGATGCGGCAAATTATGAAATCTCTCAATGAAGCGCACATTCTCTTCTTTATAATGGGATAATAATGAAGCTGCTTTGCTGGTGATATTGACAGAGTTCTGCCAAATGTATTTTTTTTTTCTAGTGATCTCCAGAATAATATTTTTTTTTTTTTTGGGTCAAGTTACCACAACACCATTTTTATCTCGTAGTTTTTAAGCTCAAAGATACAACTATGTTGGCGTCCCTTGTTAATTTGACATTGTATTTTTGAGATGTACCTGCCTACTCACAAACTGTCCTTTTTTAAGTAAAACACATAAACGAGTATTTAAAAAAAAAAAAAAAAAATATTGAATAGGGAGCACAAGGTCATATAAAAATCAAGAGGAAGGCAACGAAGGAAAAACATTTGGAAATGGTGAAACGTTTGTACCCCAGGGCAGACATCAGTTATGTGAATTTCAAAATTGGTAACCTGAGGAGTCCATTTAATAGGGAGCACAGTACAGTCCTCAACTCCAAGAGATCAGGAGCAGCAGCAGATGACATATATGTTCCAAGGCTGTGGTTTACAACCCAGGCCATCGCTCTCAACAGCATATTACAATATTGGTAATTATAGAATGAAGAAATTAATACAATACATTAGCAAACATTAAATACATAGAATGTGATGTTAACCACTTGCCGACCGCCTCACGACGATGTACGTCGGCAGAATGGCATGGGCAGGCAGAATCACGTACCTGTACGTGATCTGCCTCCCATGGGCGGGGGGTCCTATCGGACCCCCCCGGTGTCCGAGGCGGTCGGCGTTTGTCCCCCGGCGATCGGAGGTGAGGGGGAGGCCATCCATTCGTGGCCCCCCTCCCGATCGCTCCCAGCCAATGGGATCATTCCCCTGCCTCTGTATAGTACACAGAGGTAGAGGAAGTGATGTCATCTCTCCTTGGCTCGGTATTTTCCATTCCGGCACCGAGGAGAGAAGACTGCAAGGTGAGTGCACCAACACAACACATCACAGTAGAACATGCCAGGCACACAATACACCCCCCTTTACCCCCCGATCACACCCCGATCACCCCCCAATCACCCCTCCCCCCGTCACACTGACAACAAGCAGTTTTTTTTTTCTGATTACTGCATTGGTGTCAGTTTGTGACAGTTAGTGTGGTAGGGCAGTTAGTGTTAGCCCCCTTTAGGACTAGGATACCCCCCTAACCCCCTCTAATAAACTTTTAACCCCTTGATCACCCCCGTCGCCAGTGTCGCTAAGCGATCCTTTTTCTGATCGCTGTATTAGTGTCACTGGTGACGCTAGTTAGCGAGGTAAATATTTAGGTTCGCCGTCAGCGTTTTATAGCGTCAGGGACCCCCATCTACTACCTAATAAATGTTTTAACCCCTTGATTGCCTCCTAGTTAACCCTTTCACCACTGATCACCGTATAACCGTTATGGGTGACGCTGGTTAGTTAGTTTATTTTTTATAGTGTCAGGGCACCCGCCGTTTATTACCAAATAAAGGTTTAGCCCCCTGATCGTCCGGCAGTGATATGCATTGCCCCAGGCAGTGTCAGATTAGCACCAGTACCGCTAACACCCACGCACGCACCGTACACCTCCCTTAGTGGAATAGTATCTGAACGGATCAATATCTGATCTGATCAGATCTATACTAGCATCCCCAGCAGTTTAGGGTTCCCAAAAACGCAGTGTTAGTGGGATCAGCCCAGATACCTGCTAGCACCTGCGTTTTGCCCATCTGCCCGGCCCAGCCCAGCCCACCCAAGTGCAGTATCGATCGATCACTGTCACTTACAAAACACTAAACACACAACTGCAGCGTTCGCAGAGTCAGGCCTGATCCCTGCGATCGCTAACAGTTTTTTTTGTAGCGTTTTGGTGAACTGGCAAGCACCAGCGGCCTAGTACACCCCGGTCGTAGTCAAACCAGCACTGCAGTAACACTTGGTGACGTGGCAAGTCCCATAAGTGCAGTTCAAGCTGGTGAGGTGGCAAGCACAAGTAGTGTCCCGCTGCCACCAAGAAGATGACAAACACAGGCCCATCGTGCCCATAGTGCCCTTCCTGCTGCATTCGCCAATCCTAATTGGAAACCCACCACTTCTGCAGCTCCGGTACTTCCATCATTCACATCCTTGACCAAATGCAGTCGGCTGCACGAGAGGCATTTTCTTTATGTCCTCCCGAGTACCCCTTCCCAACAAACCCCCCCAAAAAAGATGTTGTGTCTGCAAGAGTGGATATAGGCGTGACACCCGCTATTATTGTCCCTCCTGTCCTGACAATCCTGGTCTTTGCATTGGTGAATGTTTTGAACGCTACTATACACTAGTTGATTATTAGCGTAGGGTACAGCATTGCACAGACTAGGCACACTTTCCCAGGGTCTCCCAAGATGCCATCGCATTTTGAGAGACCCGAACCTGGAACCGGTTACAGTTATAAAAGTTAGTTACAAAAAAATGTGTAAAAAAAAAAATATATATATAAAATAAAAAAAAATAGTTGTCGTTTTATTGTTCTCTCTCTCTCTATTCTCTCTCTATTGTTCTGCTCTTTTTTACTGTATTCTATTCTGCAATGTTTTATTGTTATTATGTTTTATCATGTTTGCTTTTCAGGTATGCAATTTTTTATACTTTACCGTTTACTGTGTTTTATTGTTAACCATTTTTTTGTCTTCAGGTACGCCATTCACGACTTTGAGTGGTTATACCAGAATGATGCCTGCAGGTTTAGGTATCATCTTGGTATCATTCTTTTCAGCCAGCGGTCAGCTTTCATGTAAAAGCAATCCTAGTGGCTAATTAGCCTCTAGACTGCTTTTACAAGCAGTGGGAGGGAATGCCCCCCACCGTCTTCCGTGTTTTTCTCTGGCTCTCCTGTCTCAACAGGGAACCTGAGAATTCAGCCGGTGATTCAGCCAGCTGACCATAGAGCTGATCAGAGACCAGAGTGGCTCCAAACATCTATATGGCCTAAGAAACCGGAAGCTACGAGCATTTCATGACTTAGATTTCACCGGATGTAAACAGCGCCATTGGAAAATTGGGAAAGCATTTTATCACACTGATCTTGGTGTGGTCAGATGCTTTGAGGGCAGAGGAGAGATCTGGGGTCTAATAGACCCCAATTTTTTCAAAAAAGAGTACCTATCACTACCTATTGCTATCATAGGGGATATTTACATTCCCTGAGATAACAATTAAAATGATTAAAAAAAAAAAAATGAAAGGAACAGTTTAAAAATAAGATAAAAAAGCAAAAAAAAAAAAAGCACCCCTGTCCCCCCTTGCTCTCACGCTAAATACATAGACGCGTCGGTCTGGCGTCAAATGTAAACAGCAATTGCACCATGCATGTGAGGTATCACTGCGAAGGTCAGATCGAGGGCAGTAATTTTATCAGTAGACCTCCTCTGTAAATCTAAAGTGGTAACCTATAAAGGCTTTTAAAGGCTTTTAAAAATGTATTTATTTTGTTGCCACTGCACGTTTGTGCGCAATTTTAAAGCATGTCATGTTTGGTATCCATGTACTCGGCCTAAGATCATCTTTTTTATTTCATCAAACATTTGGGCAATATAGTGTGTTTTAGTGCATTAAAATTTAAAAAAGTGTGTTTTTTCCCCAAAAAATGCGTTTGAAAAATCGCTGCGCAAATACTGTGTGAAAAAAAAAAATGAAACACCCACCATTTTAATCTGTAGGGCATTTGCTTTAAAAAAATATATAATGTTTGGGGGTTCAAAGTAATTTTCTTGCAAAAAAAAAAAATTTTTTCATGTAAACAAAAAGTGTCAGAAAGGGCTTTGTCTTCAAGTGGTTAGAAGAGTGGGTGATGTGTGACATAAGCTTCTAAATGTTGTGCATAAAATGCCAGGACAGTTCAAACCCCCCCCCAAATGACCCCATTTTGGAAAGTAGACACCCTAAGCTATTTGCTGAGAGGCATGTCAAGTTCATGGAATATTTTATATTGTGACACAAGTTGCGGGAAAGAGACACATTTTTTTTTTTTTTGCACAAAGTTGTCACTAATTGATATATTGCTCAAACATGCCATGGGAATATGTGAAATTACACCCCAAAATACATTCTGTTGCTTCTCCTGAGTACAGGGATACCACATGTGTGAGACTTTTTGGGAGCCTAGCCGCGTCCGGGACCCCGAAAACCAAGCACCGCCTTCAGGCTTTCTAAGGGCGTAAATTTTTGATTTCACTCTTCACTGTCTATCACAGTTTTTGAGGCCATGGAATGCACAGGTGGCCCAACCCCCCCACCCAAATGACCCTATTTTGGAAAGTAGACACCCCAAGCTATTTGCTGAGAGGTATAGTGAGTATTTTGCAGACCTCACTTTTTGTCACAAAGTTTTAAAAATTGAAAAAAGAAAAAAAAAAGTTTTTTCTTGTCTTTCTTCATTTTCAAAAACAAATGAGAGCTGCAAAATACTCACCATGCCTCTCAGCAAATAGCTTGGGGTGTCTACTTTCCAAAATGGGGCCATTTGGGGGAGGGTTTGTGCCACCTGGGCATTCCATGGCCTCCGAAACTGTGATAGGCAGTGAAGAGTGAAATCAAAAATTTACACCCTTAGAAATCCTGAAGGCGTTGATTGGTTTTCGGGGCCCCGTACGCGGCTAGGCTCCCAAAATGTCCCACACATGTGGTATCCCCATACTCAGGAGAAGCAGCTAAATGTATTTTGGGGTGCAATTCCACATATGCCCATGGCCTGTGTGAGCAATATATTATTTAGTGACAACTTTGTGCAAAAAAAAAAAAAATTGTCACTTTCCCACAACTTGTGTCAAAATATAAAATATTCCATGGACTCAACATGTCTCTCAGCAAATAGCTTAGTGTGTCTACTTTCCAAAATGGGGTCATTTGGGGGGGGGTTTGTGCCATCTGGGCATTTTATGGCCTTCAAAACTGTGATAGGTATTGAGGAGTGAAATCCAAAATTTACGCCCTTAGAAATCCTGAAGGCTGTGATTGGTTTTCGGGGCCCCGTACGCGGCTAGGCTCCCAAAAAATCCCACACATGGTATTCCCGTACTCAGGAGAAGCAGCTGAATGTATTTTGGGGTGCAATTCCACATATGCCCATGGCCTGTGTGAGCAATATATCATTTAGTGACAACTTTTTGTAATTTTTTTTTTTTTGTCATTATTCAATCACTTGGGACAAAAAAAAAAAATAATATTCAATGGGCTCAACATGCCTCTCAGCAATTTCCTTGGGGTGTCTACTTTCCAAAATGGGGTCATTTGGGGGAGTTTTGTACTGCCCTGCCATTTTAGCACCTCAAGAAATGACATAGGCAGTCATAAACTAAAAGCTGTGTAAATTCCAGAAAATGTACCCTAGCTTGTAGACGCTATAACTTTTGCGCAAACCAATAAATATACGCTTATTGACATTTTTTTTACCAAAGACATGTGGTCAAATACATTTTGGCCTAAATGTATGACTAAAATTGAGTTTATTGGATTTTCTTATAACAAAAAGTAGAAAATATCATTTTTGTTCAAAATTTTTGGTCTTTTTCCGTTTATAGTTTTCGTATAGCGCTAAAAATAAAAACCGCAGAGGTGATCAAATACCATCAAAAGAAAGCTCTATTTGTGGGAAGAAAAGAACGCAAATTTAGTTTGGGTACAGCATTGCATGACCACGCAATTGTCAGTCAAAGCGACGCAGTGCCAAATTGTAAAAAGTGCTCTGGTCAGGAAGGGGGTAAATCCTTCCGGGAATGAAGTGGTTAAAGTGGGAGTCCGGCGACCAATCTTTTTTTTTTTCTTAGGCCATTGAGACACTTTGCTAATCCCAAAATAATATTCACTGTTTGGGTGTAAAATTTCTGCCTCTGTTTGTTTTTGTACTGAAGAATAACTTTAAAAATGTGATGCTGGCTGTTTCCATCTTGCTTGTGGGCATGTGAAGCCCACAAGCATTGATTTCCTGAATGCGGTGAATGCTGTTCATTCACAGCTTGTTCACACGCATGATCATTGTTCCCGCATTGAATCTTGGGAAGCCTGACACTAAGTCCCAGGAGACAGTGCGGCGCCAGGGAAAGGCAATAAACACGCCTACTCCCATGGGAGGAGAGACAGGAAGTGCCACAATAAAGTACAATATAAAGGTAATTAAGGCGATAAAAAAAATGGTGGAGTGGAACCCCGCTTTAAAGGCTAAAACTTACCTGAATATAGTCCTTCTGCTGGACTTGGATGATGGCAGAACAGGTCTCTGGAATAATAATGGGATAATAATGAAGCTGCTTTGCTGGTGATATTGACAGAGTTCTGCAAATGTATTTTTTTTTCTAGTGATCTCCAGAATAATATTTTTTTTTTGGGTCAAGTTACCACAACACCATTATTATCTCATAGGTTTTAAGCTAAAAGATACAACTATGTTGGCGTCCCTTGTTAATTTGACATTGTATTTTTGAGATGTACCTGCCTACTCTCAAACAAATTGTCCCTTTTTAAGTAAAACACATAACCGAGTATTAAAAAAAAAAAATTGAATAGGGTGCACAAGGTCATATAAAAATCAAGAGGAAGGCAACGAAGGAAAAACATTTGGAATTGGTGAAATGTGAGGAGTCCATTTAATAGGGAGCACAATACAGTCCTCGACTCCGAGAGATCAGGAGCAGCAGCAGATGACATATATGTCCCAAGGCTGTGGTCTTACAACAGCCTGTGTTTTTTGCCAGACCAGATCGAACCCAGGCCATCGCTCTCAACAGCATATTACAATAATGGTAATTATGGAATGAAGAAATTAATACAATACATTAGCAAACATTAAATACATAGAATGTGATGTTAAAGGCTAAAACTTACCTGAATATAGTCCTTCTGCGGGACTTGGATGATGGCAGAACAGGTCTCTGGAATAATGATTCCCAGAGCCTGAGGGGAGATCCCAGTTGTAAATTTCAGGTCCTGGAGACTTCTCTCTGTCTGTCAGGAAAAGCCTTCCAGCCAGTGTTTTAGCAATGTGAAGGTTAGAAGGATGCCTGTGCACAGAAGAGCCATCTGGCACATGCGCATGCGCAATGGCGCTAATAGCGGCGCATGGATGACAGCACCTTGTGACAGCACTTGGCGCCAAGATGTGCTATAAAAAGGGGACTGATGCATTGCTGCCTTGCTGTCTGGTCTACAGCGTTCCTGAAGACCCCTGCTGCCCTGTTACCTTGTTACCTGAATCTCTGAATCTATTGTCTAACTTGGACTGTTCCTGACTACCCTGTTTGCTGCCTGCCCCGATCCCGGCTTGGACTTTGACTATTCTTTTGGATTGCCCTTCTGCACCTGATCTGCCTGCCTGTGTTTTGTCCCGGCTTGTTTATACCTTCCTGCTGCCTGCATCCTGCTGCTGGACTACAGAACACCTCCCTGCTGTCTGCATCCTGCTGCTGGACTACAGAACACCCTCCTGCTGTCTGCATCCTGCTGCTGGACTACAGAACACCTCCCTGCTGATTACAGTATCCAGCCTTCTACTCCAGTCTCCCAGTCAGGTACTTGTGTCCCTTTGTACTCTCGAGCCCCTGTCAACACTACCAGGGATTCCCGAGTCAGAGGTATACGAGAGGCCGTTCCCTGCATTCTGGGCTCTACCTACCAGGTACGTGACAGTACTGGACAGCCAGGTCTGAGCCCACGCAGGGAACCTCGCCCATGGAGGACTTATGCCGTCATCTAGCTGGTCTTACTCAAGCTGTTAAGGACTTACAAGATGGTTATAACTGACTGGAAGAGTGTGTTCAAGTTCTATCTACCCCAGCTCCTGGTTTGTCCACTGCTCTTTCAGTGGTTATCCTGCCTCCAGAACCCAAAGTTTCCACACCAGAAAGGTTCTCCGGGGATCACAGCAAGTATAGGGCATTCCGTAATGCCTGTGAACTTTTCTTTGCATTACAACCCAGAACCTTCTCTCTCGAAACTATCAAGGTGGGGTTCGTCATTTCCCTCCTACTAGGTGAACCCCAGGCATGGGCCCATCGCCTTTTGGAGCAGAAGGATAACTGCCTTAACCATCTGGATACTTTCTTTCAAGCCATGGCCCTTCTCTATGAAGATCTGCAACAAGCAGCTACCGCAGAAGCAGCATTATTCTCTCTCCAGCAGGGCCGTAGGGCGGCGGAGGACTATGCATCTGAGTTCAGGCGTTGGAGTTCCGATACAAACTGGAACAACGCCACCCTACATTACCAGTTTAGCATGGGTCTCTACGAACCATTAAAGGACGAGTTGGCCCGGGTTGGCATTCTGGCTACACTTGAAAGTCTCATCAACCTGTCTATCCAAATGGACAGGCGTTTAAGAGAACGAAGAGCAGAATGTACAGCTGGTCCCTCTCACCCAGTATGGATGTTACCACTTGTACCAAATCCTCCTGTTCACACTTCCGCTGATACTTCTGAGCCTATGCAACTAGGCTTGATCCGTCCTTCTCTGACTCCTGAAGAACATCAACGCCGGCGGACTAACAACCTTTGCCTCTATTGTGGGGAACCTGGACACTATGTGAGGACTTGTCCTGCAAAGATCCGTAAGCACCCTACCTTCTCCTTTACTTCCTTACCTGCTGTGTTTAATAATGCAACTCATTTGGCTATCCCCATTTCTCTACAGCTTCCAGGAGGGAATACTCAAGCAACCGCCATAATTGATTCCAGAGCCTGTAGCGGGTTTATGGACTTATCTTTTGCCCACAAACTCCAAATCCCTCTACGACCCAGAGCGCAGGGACTGTCTGTACACCTAGCCGACGGATCGGCTATTAAATCTGGCCTGTAACACAAGACACGGTTCCTCTAAATCAGGGGTCTCAAACTGGTGGCCCTCCAGCTGTTGCGAAACTACCCATGTCCCATGAGGCATCACAAGGCTGACAGTTACAAGCATGACTCCCTCAGGCAGAGGCATGGTGGAACTTGTAGTTCCGCAACAGCTGGAGGGCCACCAGTTTGAGACCCCTGCTCTAAATACTAGGGTTGTCCCGATACCGATACTAGTATCGGTATCGGCACCGATACCGAGCATTTGCCCAAGTACTTAAATGCTCCCGATGCTTCCCCCGATACCTAGAGGACAGCTGTGATCGGCGGGTGGGGGAGTTACAAGATTCTCCCCCAGCGGCTTTCACCAGCTTTAGTGACATACAGCGGTGATCGGTCACCGCTGACTGTCACTGCATCCTCCTCCGTGCCCCCTCCGTTCCTCTGAGCTTCTCCGCTGTGCCCTGCATTCCTCTCTCCTTATCTGTCCCCCTCCGTTCTCCCCTTCCGTTACTCTCTCCTTATCTGTCCCCCTCCGTTCTCCACCTCCGTTCCTCTCTCCTTATCTGTCCCCCTCCGTTCTCCCCCTCCGTTCCTCTCTCCTTATCTGTCCCCCTCCGATCTCCCCCTCCATTCCTCTCTCCTTATCTGTCCCTCTCCGTTCTCCCCCTCCATTCCTCTCTCCTTATCTGTCCCCTCCGTTCTCCCCCTCAGTTCCTCCGTCCCCCTCCTCCTTCCTTTGTGTATGGATAGAGTCAGCTGACTCTGTCCATTCACATAACTGAAACATTGTAATCTCTTGTGATTACGATGTGTCAGTTTATGAATGGAGAGAAGCCGCTGTCTTCTCTCCATTCATTCTCAGTGCAGCTGAGGCTGCAGAGAAAGGGACTGGGGAATCTCTATCCTCTGTCTCTTTCTCTGTCTCAAGGGGGAGATATCAGAGGTCTGCTAAGACCCCTGATATCTCACCAAAGCCCCCCAAAAGGGCTGATTAAAAAACAAAAAAAAACAATAAAGAATAAAAAATATTATTGTAAAAAATAAAAATTGTAAAAAAAAAAAAAAACCACACACACACATACAACGTTCACCCCCCCCCAAAAAAAATAGCAAAAAAAAAAACTGTCACGTGACATTTAAAAAAAAGTATCGGTATCGGCGAGTACTTGAAAAAAAGTATTGGTACTTGTACTCGGTCCTAAAAAAGTGGAATTCAGATAACCCTACTAAATACCATCATTTCCGGCAACCATCGGGAACTACTCTGTCTTGACATCATCGAGTCTCCCTTGTTTCCCATCATACTGGGTATGCCCTGGCTCAAAGCCCATAATCCACAAATTGACTGGTCTACTGGAAAAATCAGCTTTCACTCCCCCTACTGCCGTCAGCATTGCCTAAAGGGAGCTACCGACGTCCCGTCTTCCTTGCTGTGTCTGGAGACCGATGCTGAGATCTGCCAAACTGTTCCAGAAGCATACCATAGTTTTCTAGATGTGTTCAGCAGAAAGTAGGCAGAGACACTTCCTCCACATAGACCCTATGACTGCCCGATTGAACTTCTCCCCGGAGCAGAGATTACCTTTGGGAGAATTTTCCCCTTAACCAAACTGGAGCTAGGTACCCGTAAAAACTACATCAATGACAATCTGAAAAAATAGTTCATACGCCCTTCCACCTACCCAGCAGGAGCAGGGATTTTCTTAGTGGAAAAGAAGGACCACTCCCTACGCCCCTGCGTAGATTATCGGGACCTTAATAAAATTACAATCAAGAACCAGTACCCCCTACCTTTGGTACCTGAACTCTTTCAGAGACTTGGAACTGCATCTATATTTACCAAACTGGATCTTCGCGGAGCATACAACCTAGTCCGGATCCGAAGCGGGGACGAATGGAAGACTGCCTTCTGCACCCACTTCGGACACTTTGAGTATCCTGTAATGCCCTTTGGGTTATGTAATGCTCCTGCCACATTCCAGCATTTTGTTAACGATATTTTTAGAGACTACCTTGATCTGTTCATCATAGTTTATCTGGATGACATCCTGATTTTTTGCTCCTCCCTGTCTATCCACTGGGAACACGTCAGAAAGGTTCTAACTCGGCTTCGCCAACATGGCTTGTACGCAAAACCTGAGAAGTGCGAGTTCGAGCGCCAAAGCACTCATTTTCTTGGCCTGATTATTTCCATAGATTGAGTCAAGATGGATCCGCAGAAGGTCTCCACCATCCTGGATTGGCCAGCCCCTACGGATAAGAAGGGAGTTCAGCGCTTTGTGGGCTTTGCGAATTTCTATCGCAAGTTCATCAGGGGATTTTCTTCCATCATCTCTCCCATCACAAGACTGACTCGGCAAGGCACCCGGTTCCAATGGTCCCCTAAGGCTCAAGCTGCTTTCACCTCCTTGAAAGGTCAGTTCGTGTCAGCCTCTCTCCTGAAGCATCCTGATCCAGCTTTACCTTACATACTGGAGGTAGACGTCTCCGAGATAGCAGTAGGGGTGGTACTTTCACAGAGACAAGGATCCAAGGCTCTATTACATCCAGTGGTGTTCTTCTCCCGCAGGTTAACAGAAGCTGAGAAGAATTATGATGTTGGGGACAGGGAGCTACTTGCAATAAAAGCCGCACTTGAAGAATGGTGCTACCTCTTGGAAGGAGAGGCTCACCCTATTCTGGTGTACACCAACCATAAAAATTTAGAGTACCTGAAAGTTGCCAAAAGATTGAAACCACGTCAGGCCAGATGGGCACTCTTCTTTACTAGGTTCTATTTCCACATCACTTACAGGCCGGGATCAAAAAATACCAAACCGGATGCGCTGTCTCGGATGTTCAGCGAACCTGAAGTTCCTTCTTCCCCAGATACCATTCTTGCTCCTGGGAACTTTCTCATGTTTCAAGGAGACCTACTGTCCCAAATCAAACAGGCATCTTCAGCGGCTCCCCATCCGATAGACATCACAGTCCAGAGATGACTTATTATGGTACAAAGACTTTGAGAAGAATTTTTGTGCCACAACAAACACGGGTTGCCATCCTCAAATCTTGTCATGACCATGAACTAGCTGGCCACTTTGGTATACACAAGACCTCCGACCTCCTCCAATGCACATTCTGGTGGCCTCAGCTATTGAAAGATTGCAGACTCTATGTGGAATCGTGCATTATCTGCATTCAGAAGAAGGGCAGCAAGACCAAGGCTTGGGGGCTACTAAAACCGCTCCCTGTTCCGGAAAGACCACGGAGGATGATCTCCATGGATTTCATTGTTGAATTACTACCATCTGAAGACTACACCACTATCTTCGTAGTGGTCGACAGACTTTCCAAGATGGTTCACTTCCTGCCTATGAAGGGTACCCCCTTTGTCTCTGAAACCACAGGGATCTTTATTAAAGAGATTGTAAGACTCCACGGTATACCTGCAAACATCGTATCTAATCGGGGGGTACAATTTACATCCAAATTCTGGAGAGCTCTATGTGAATCCCTGAAGATTGATCTCTCCTTCTCTTCTGCTTACCACCCCCAGACTAATGGTCAGACTGAACGAACAAATCAAACCCTTGAGCAATACTTACGATGCTATTCTTGTTTTTCTCAGGATGACTGGGTACCCCTATTACCTCTTGCCGAGTTCGTCTATAATAATTCTGTTCATTCTGCAACCAGTCAGTCTCCATTTTTTGCGAACTATGGTTTCCACCCCTTGTTTTTGTCCAACAACGTTCCAGAGTGTACAGTACTGGCTGCCCAAGAAGCCTTGAGTTTTTTAGCACAAATAACAAGCTACTCCAACAAACAATGGCAAAGACTCAGGAACATAACAAAGAGACATTTGACAAGAAGAGGAGAGGGGAACTTGACCTGAAAACAGGAGATCAAGTCTGGCTGTCCACTCTGAATCTGAAGCTAGCATGCCCATGCAGGAAATTGGGCCCTAAGTTTGTGGGTCCCTTCCCAGTGGTAAGAAAAATCAATAACATGGCTTATGAATTGAAACTGCCAGAGTCATTTTGTATACACCCAGTTTTTCATGTGGCTCTACTTAAACCTTCAGTCCCGGACCCCTTCCTTAACCGGAACACCAGTCCTCCTGAGCCTGTGCTCATCAACGGTGAAGAGGAATTTGAGGTTGAAGCAATCATAGACTGGCGGAAGAGACGCAATCAGGTTCAGTATCTGGTAAAATGGAAGGGATATGGTCCTGAGGAAAACTCTTGGGAACCAGAGACTAATATCCATGCCAAGAGACTGATTCTAGCCTTTAAAAGATCTCATCCAAGTAAATTGGCCCAGTTGGGCATCCAGAGGCTGCCCATTGGAGGGGGGCAATGTCAGGAAAAGCCTTCCAGCAAGTGTTCTAGCAATGTGAAGGCGTGCGCCCCTTGTGACAGCACTTGGCGCCAAGATGTGCTATAAAAAGGGGACTGATGCATTGCTGCCTTGCTGTCCGGTCTACAGCGTTCCTGAAGACCCCTGCTACCCTGTTACCTTGTTACCTGAATCTCTGAATCTATTAACTAACTTGGAGTGTTCCTGACTACCCTGTTTGTTGCCTGCCCCGATCCTGGCTTGGACTTTGACTATTCTTTTGGATTGCCCTTCTGTACCTGATCTGCCCGCCTGTGTTTTGACCCAGCTTGTTTATACTTTCCTGCTGCCTGCATCCTGCTGCTGGACTACAGAACACCTCCCTGCTGTCTGCATCCTGCTGCTGGACTACAGAACACCTCCCTGCTGTCTGCATCCTGCTTCTGGACTACAGGACACCTCCCTGCTGTCTGCATCCTGCTGCTGGACTACAGTACACCTCCCTGCTGATTATAGTATCCAGCCCTCTAATCCAGCCTTCCAGTCAGGCACTTGTGCCCCTTTGTACTGTTGAGCCCCTGTCAACACTACCAGGGGTTCCCAAGTCAGAGGTATACGAGAGGCCGTTCCCTGCATTCTGGGCTCTACCTACCAGGTACGTGACACCGTCGCCAAGTATAGCAAGGTGGCGATGAGCCTTTGCTCAGGAGTAATGGCTTGCCGTATGCATGTGTCCTGCTTACTAATATAGGGGTTAAGCAAAGCCAATAGACGGTGAAAGCAGGGGTCCATCATCCGGAGATAATTCCTGAAATCATCAGGATTATTCTCCTGGAGCTCCCGCAACAAAGGCATATGACAAAATTGGTCACGATTAAGCAACCAATTCTTGGTCCAAGGACTCCTCCTCCCCCTGTTCCTGGACTGGACTTGGGTCAAAGCAATAACTCCAAGCCCAATAATAGCACAATCTCTCCAACGAAAATGCCACATGGCTAGTAGACGAATGACCGTTGGGAAACGAACTGACAAGAATGCACTGAAAATCAGGAAAGACCTGACAATCACGACCTGAAAATCAGAAATGACCCGACAAGCACGCACTGAAAATCAGAAGCGAATTGAAAAGAATGCACTGAAAAACAGAAACAACCTGATAAGCATGCACTGAAAAACAGAAACGAACCGACAAGTACGACCTGAAAATCAGAAATTAACTGACAAGCACGAGGTGGAAAAGCGCAAATCGACACTCATCAAACTTCTACTAATACAAGATTAGCAGAAGGAGCCCAAAGGGTGGTGCATGACTAGTGAACTTCCTTTTTATCCGCTCGTAGTACATCTAGTACGTCACTGCGTTCGTAATTGTTGGCCAACTTTGTGTGGCCGTGTGTATGCAAGACAAGTTTGGGCCAATGCCCTTCGGACAAAATGCCATGGTTTTGTTGGCGAACAATCCGATCGTGTGTACGAGGCTTTAAGCCTCGTACACACGATTGGATTTTCCGACGGGAATTGTGTGATGACAGGCTGTTGGCGGAAGATCCGTCTGTTTGTACGCTCCAACAATTGTTGTCGGATTTTCCGTGGACAAATGTTGGATGGCAGGCTTTCAAATTTTCTGCGAAAATATCTGTTGTCGGATTTTCTGAGCATGTGTACACAAGTCCGTCGGACAAAAGTCCAAAGTACAAACATGCATGCTCGGAAGCAAGGACGAGACAGAAGCGGTCGGTCTTGTAAACTAGGATTAACATTCGTGATGTGGCAAATTATGAAATCTCGAAATGCAGGGCACATTCTCTTCTTCTTTAATGGGATAATAATGAAGCTGCGTTGCTGGTGATACTGATAGAGTTATGGCAAACTAATTTATAAAAAGGCTTTTTTTCTAATGATATCAAGAATATTATTATTATGCTTGGTATTTTTTTTTTTTTGGTGCAAGTTTCCACAACACCATTATCCCATAGTTTTTAAGATCAAAGATATAACTATGTTGGTGTCCCTTGTTAATTTTACATTGTATTTTTTAAAATGTAACTGCCTACTCCCAAACTGTCATTTGAAGTAAAACACATTGCCAAGTATTATTCTCCACAATTTTTTTTGTGCATTAAAAAAAGAAAACAAATAAAATTAGACATACTATCTGCCAACAGAAATTAACCAAAAAGTGCATACTATGCATCCAAAAATATAGAAAATATGCCAAATCAAATCATTATTCAACCAAAAAATAAAAGCCTTATGCATGTGTCCTGCGTCTTAATATACGGGGTCAACAATGCCAAGAGTTGGTAAAAGCAGGGGTTCGTCATCCGGAGATAATTCCGAAAATCATCTGGATTTTTCTCCCAGGGCTCCCGCAGCATATGACATAATTGGTCATGATTAATAAAGCAACCAATTTTTTTGGCCCAAGAAATCCTCCTCCTCCTGTTCCTGGCCTGGACTTGGGTCAAAGCAATAACTCCAAGGTCAATAATAAATAACACGTTATCTCCTTCAATTCCACAACATGGCTGGTTGACGAACGGCCGTGGGAGCTAGCACATGTAGACACACTGGGGCTTATTTCAGAAAGGCTAATCCACTCTGCACTACAAGTGCACTTTCAAGTGCACTTGCATTGCACTTGTAGTGCAAAGTGGATTTGTCTTTCAGAAATAACCCCGTGTGTCAACAAGTGCTAGCTCCCATCACGGGGGATCAATGGATGTGTTTCAGGGTGCAACCCCCTCCTCTCACCTACTTTAGTTTGAAGGAAGGGGTTGCACCCCCAAAAGGCATACATTGATATGCCATGATGGCAAATAGCACATGTTGACACACTGTGTGTTTTGGGGCTTGAGGAAATAACCTGTTTGTACCTACACGCATTTTATGCAGGGGATCGTGAGGGAATTCCGAATTTTGTGTCCCAATTTATGTGCATCTTCAATTTTTGGCTTTGCGATTCTTAAAAACACATAAAGATTACAATTAAAACATTACTTAGGGCAGTGTTTCACAACTCTCCTTCTCCAGGTACATTTCTAGGTCATGTTTTCTATAATTTGTTTTTTTTTGGCACAGGTGATGATGTCATTTTCGAGGTTAGTAATTCACACAGTTGTTTTTAGCCTACGGAAAATAAAGAAAACAGGACCTGGTGGTGCACCTAGAGAAGTGGAGTGGCTAAACACTGACCTCAGACACTATAAAGCCTAGGTTCAGGAAAGGAAGGTGATGTCATTTTACAGAGGGGAACCACTGGACAAGTGCCAACATTGAAAAACTCATACAGTTGCCCCCCTTTTGTCTCCTATGGAATGGGGGATATATGAGGCTCATTCTAGCAGGCATAACTCTGTGTGACTGTGATCCCAGGGGCCTCTCCTCTACCCATGTCTACCCTGGCAAGGCTGCATTAAAGGGCACTGATGAGCCAGGCAGCAAACAGAAAGTGTCCTTTACCCCTTAAGATTCGCCCTAAGCCCAGGGCCTTTGGCACACTTAGAATCACCCCTGCCGGCAGCCTGGCGGGCAGTGGGGGGGTTCGGGAGGGGGTCCTAGGGGACCAGTGGGGGTCCCTGAGAAGCGGGGTTCCCAAGTGGTCCCACGGGCACCTTAAACAAAAGATGTTACAATGTATTATCTCCTCTCCCCCCCTTCTCCCCTTTATTTTTTTGGTTTGCCGGGTATATTGTTACTGTTCTAGAAGGTCTGTGCTTCTTTGGGGGCTAGATAAGGTAGCATTATATCTTTTTAGGGCAGGTGGACCAGAGCGGCTGCCATACGCTTCACCCTGTTTTCAAGAGGAAGCCGCATGCCTTTCGGAGACGTTCTGAATTTTCCAGGCGGAGGAATTCTTCCCCGCCCTGGACTTTGGGGATGAAGGCGGCAACACCTTCTCCCTGAGTTCTACGCGATTGAATGATATGTATAAGACTTACTTAACATTCTCATCTTTCTCTTTCCTTTCTCCCCCTTTCTTCCACACCCTTTCTCTCTCCCATTTTCCAGGTCACCTCAGATCCATGACCATCCAGGGGAGGTCCCAGCAACAACTTGCAAGCTTGAGACAGCGGAAACCATTCCAACGCACTAACTAGTCAAACAGTCTAACCACAAGGGGTAAGCTTCTATTTTACTTACAGGGTGTCCACCTCTCTGATCCATGACTGAGGCCACTAACATACCATGTAAGCTGCTGATCCTTTCTCACAATGCCCAGGGTCTAAAAGCCCTCATCAAATGGCGGGAATTATTCCACCAATACCACAGTCTAAAGGCGGATGTCATCTTCATCCAAGAGACACATTTCCCCTCCTCATATAACCCGTCCTTTCTCCACCAAAAATTTCCACACTTCTACCTGGCTAACATCGAGAACAAAACTAGAGGGGTAGCGATAGGCTTCTCCAAGAGAGTTAACTACTCAATGTTTGAGCTGGTCAGGGATCCAGAGGGCCGATACCTGATGACCACAGGCACAATAGACAGAGGGTCCTATCCTTTTCCCTCATACTATGCCCCCAACAAGGGTCAAGGAAAATTCTTTGAGGACATGCTATTTAAATTGATTCCACTTTTTAAAGGGACAGTGGTTCTGGGTGGGGACTCAAACCTTTCTTTCGATCCAGTCCTAGATAAATCCAGTGCACAGATCCGTGACTAGATGTCCCCCCAGACAAAGCCTCAAAATTTCTCAACAATTAAACGCTCTAGGAATGGTAGATATATGGAGAGAGCTTAATTCATGGGCAAAAGACCACACCCACTATTCTGCCCCACATCACACCTATGCCAGGATATATCACATCTTCTTACCAGCTACCGCAGTCCCACTTGCTATGAAGTCCCAAATTAAGAAAACATCACTTTCAAATTATTATAGAGTGCTATAATGTCCTTGACAATGGAGTGTCCACAGTGGGTACAGCAGACCTACAAATGGAGACTCAACGAGTCACTATTAAGCAACCCAGTACACTGCACTTTACTAGAGACATCGCATAAGGAATTTTTTCAAACCAATGACACTGGATCGGTCTCACCCTAGATGCTTTGGGCAGTGCATAAGTCAGTATTGAGGGGGAGACTGATCCAGTTAGCCTCTAAACTGAAGCGGGAGAAAAATGCGGATGTCCAAAAACCCACGGACAATTTCCTGGACGCAAGCAAATCGCAACAAACACGACCCTACGTCGGAATCCCTTTCCAAAGTAGACTCTGCCTGTGTCCAACTGAACCTAGCCCTAACCACTTCAGCTAAAAAACATCTCTGTTGGACGGGTGCCAGGTACAACTATCAATCGAACAAAATAGGGGCCAAGCTGGCGACAAAATCGAGCCCTAAAACACGGACCATATCTACCCCCAAAATTCGAACAGTGGCGGGGGATGTAACCCAAAACCCTGTTCACATCATGAAGACCTTTCAAATCTTTTACCAAAAACTATATACAGATAGCTCCCCCCCTCGCCTTCTAAAATAGAGGCCTTCCTCAGGGACATCCCCATCCCTAAACTTATTGAAAACCATAGAGAGCTCCTAGACGAGCCCTTTTCCATAGAAGAGGTAATAGATGTAATCAAATCACTTAAACAAGGCTCAGCCCCAGGCCCAGATGGCTTCTCAAGCAGTTATTACAAAAAATTTGGCCCCCTGCTGACCCCCTAAATTACATGATTTTTTAACTCACTACAGGATGGAGCCCCCCTGGACAGAGATCTCAACACAGCCTTTATCTTGGTAATCTCTAAACCAGGGAAGGACACTAGTGAGGTCGGGAACTACCGCCCAATCTCCCTTATAAACAATGATATCAAAATCATGACAAAAATTCTGGCTACCAGACTGTCTAGCTTAAAAGCAAAGTATATACACAAGGACCAGGTGGGCTTCATCCCGGGAGGCAGGGCCCTGATCAGGTGAGAAGAGCTATAGACATAATTTCTCTATTGAATTCCCACTGGGATGGAGGCCATCCGCAAACTGGCATGCTACTCTCAATAGACCTGGAAAAGGCCTTTGATTCTGTAGCTTGGCCTTACCTGTTTGAGAACCTGGAAAGATGGGGATTTGGCCCCCATTTCATGGGTACCATTCGCTCACTTTACTCTACCCCCAGCATGCAAGTCCGACTTAGGGGTCATTACTCAGAAAGCTTCAACATTCGAAAAGGCACTAGGCAAGGTTGTCTCCTTTCGCCGCTGATCTTTGCGATCGCCATTGAAACTTTAGCCATAGCTATCAGATCAAACTCAGATATCAATGGGGTTTCATGCAGTTCCCAGGAACACAAATGTGCATTATTTGCAGACAATATGATACTATTCATAATATCTCCCTTGATCTCCAACCCTGTTCTTCTCAAAACATTCCAACAATTTAGCACAGTCTCAGGCCTCTCCATTAACACCAAAAAGTCACTAGCATTAAACATTTCAATCCCTCCACCTCTACTGAATCAACTAAAACACAGTCTGCCCTTTACTTGGGCTTCAACATCGATACTGTACTTGGGGATTACTCCCAGATAATATCAACAAACTTTATAAATCTAACTACCCTCCGATGTTTCGGAAATTGGAGGAAGACCTCAAAACCTGGACGAGATGTGATCTATCCTGGCTTGGTAGGATAAATGCGGTGAAGATGACCCTGGTGCCACGGATTCTCTACCTATTCCGATCCATACCAATTCCTATTCCCAAAAAGGAGATTGCCAAATTTCAATCCAAAATAGTGTATTTTGTCTGGGGGAAGAAAAGTCACCGTCTCTCTAGAGATATCCTTTTCAAAAATAAAAACCAAGTGGTGCAACTAACCCAGTTGTCTACAGTCTACTCCAGGGGATCCAAGCCTTACTGGATTGCACTGGAAAGACAAGCAGCCCCTCATCACACAATAGATTACCTTCTGTGGTACCCACCAAAATTAAGACCCCCAGTCTTAGCCCCTACCCTTTCCCACTCAATGTCACTGTCGGACACACTACATAAACAAGCCTCCTTAACGACTTTAAGGCTGGGCCTCTTTTTTAGATGTTGTGTTTTATAAGTTAAAAAACATTTTTTTTGCTAGAAAATTACTTAGAACCCCCAAACATTTTCTAACACCCTAGAGATTAAAATGGCAGTCGTTGCAATACTTTCTGTCACACCGTATTTGCGCAGCGCGTATTTTTTAATTAAAAAATAAGACAACAGTAAAGTTAGCCCAATTTTTTTTATATTGTGAAAGATAATGTTACGCTGAGTAAATTGATACCCAACATGTCACGCTTCAAAATTGTGCCCGCTCGTGGAATGGCGACAAACATTTATCCTTAAAAATCTCCATAGACGACATTTAAAAAATTCTACCGGTTGCATTTTTTGCATTACAGAGGAGGTCTAGGGCTAGAATTATTGCTCTCGCTATACCAATCGTGGCGATACCTCAGGTGTATGGTTTGAACACCGTTTTCATATGCGGGTGCTACTCACATATGCGTTCGCTTCTGCACGCAAGCTCAGCGGGACGGGGCGCGTTTAAATTTTTCTTTTTCCTTATTTATTTTACCTTTTATTTTTTATTTTTACACTGTTTTAAAAAAAAATTGAGTCACTTTTATTCTTATTACAAGGAATGTAAACATCCCTTGTAATAGAAAAAAGCATGACAGGACCTCTTAAATATGAGATCTGGGGTCAAAAAGACCTCAAATCTCATATTTGGACTTAAATGCAAAAAAAAAAAAAAAATTAGTCATTTTGAAAAAATGACAATAAAAAAAGTGCCTTTAAGACGTATGGGCGGAAGTGACGTTTTGTCCCATACCAAGGAAGGAGACAGACGTGATTGCCTCCATCGCTGCTGACGGCTCCGGTAAGCGGTGAAGGGCACCGGATCGTGGAGGGGGGTCTCTCCCACCACCAATAAAAGTGATTTTGCGGCGAATCTGCCGCAGAGACCACTTTTATCTTGTACCGGACCACCAGCTGAACGCAGGGATACACAGAAATATCTCAACTCTAAAATCTCACCTATTCCATAACCCAAGTTTCCAACCGGGGATGAATATTCAAGCCTTTAGATGGTGGTTAAATAAGGGGTTATTCAGAATAGGTCACCTCTTCACCTCATCGGGCCCGATCACCCTAGGGATTTGCCTCAGCAAGCTTGAGATGCCTTATGAGTAGACTGAGTACAGGGTCTGGGTACACCTTCATATAGATATAGGAAATGGATACTGAGATGCTCAAAGGGCCCAGCAAGAGCCGAACGGGTTGCAGTGGGATCCCAAGGGGGTGACCTGCAAAGCTCTCTGGTTCCGATATAATATGAGACTGTCTCTTCTGATCTCTTCAGAAGCAACTCCCATTGACCCTAACTTGAATCCTTCTCGCTAACTAAATTTGATTGTCATATTGGTTTAGCGAGGTTCATTCCAATGGCTCTTTGGAATATCTTCTAAAGCTTTTCAACTTAGAGGTATTAAAAAGCTCAAGCTCTGCTCTTTTATACAATTTTTGATTGTTGATGCACTGTGTATGCCGTTGTCCTTTCTGATAGGGTCATGTTGGACCCAGTTATGAGATAACGATTGTATAATGATCATTTGTTCTTTTATTGTAAAATTCTCAATAAACACATTGAAAGAGAAAAAAGGACAGTTTGTTTGTGAGTAGGCAGGTACATTTCAAAAATACAATGTCAAATTAACAAGGGACACCAACATAGTTGTATCTTTTAGCTTCAAAAATACGAGATAATAATGGTGTTGTGGTAACTTGACCCAAAAAAAGAAAAAAATATTCTGGAGTTGACTAGAAAAAAAAAATTATTCTGGAGATCACTAGAAAAAAAAATTAAATACGTTTGTCAGAACTTTGTGAATATCACCAGCAGAGCACCTTCATTATTATACCATTATAAAGAGGAAGAGAATGCGCTGCATTGAGAGATTTCATAATTTGCAGCGTCACGAATGTGATATCCCCATTTCGAATGCTAGTTTTACAAGACCGACCGCTTCCGGCTCGTCCTTGCTTCCGAGCATGCGTGTTTGTAGTTTGGACTTTTGTCCAACGGACTTGTGTACACACACTCGGAAAATCCGACAACACACATTTGTCCGCGGAAAATTTGAAAACCTGCTAGCCAACATTTGTTGGCGGAAAGTCTGACAACAATTGTCCAATGGAGCATACACACGGTCGGATTTACCGCCAACAGCCTGACATCGAACATTTCCCGTCCGAAAGTCCGAACATGTGTACGAGGCTTTAGTCTACATGAAAAATGTTACATGGAACATGTTACATGGTACACACGTATTTTGGGATTTAACATGTGTAGCAGTCTCCCCAACAGGAGACTTCCCTGAAGTGTTTCCGTTTTTATGATTGCTAGATTGCTAGCTTGCTGTGAACATTTGCTGTGAAGTTTTATTGAAGTTTTTTAAATTGCTGTGAGCTGCTGTGAAGTTTTTTGGAATAAAAAAACCCCTTTTCGAAGTTTATCTGCACTATGAGGCTTTTTTTCTTATCTCCCTTAAGTGTTAATCTCTGAGATCATCCATGAGAAGAGATCTGAATCAAGGGTGATTATAACTGTTCCTGTGTGTGGATTACAAAAGGAGAGAGGAGTTAGCTTCGGTCGTTGCGGGTGATTGAAATCACGATCCCTGGATTGAAAGACAGGTGTAGGATTTCGATCCGGGCAGGCTGATGCAACAGGCTCCCATGATCTCTATAATTTGAGGTCCAACTCGTCTGGTAAGCGGCAGTAATATCACAAGTTTTTGGGCTGCAAGAACATCTCATTCCCATCTCTCCTGATTATTAAGTTTCTCCATACTCACGTTGTCATTTTTATGGACTTTGCTTATATATTTTTGATCACTTAGATACACTCACCTTATATGGATTTTGTATATATCAGAGTACTTTTGCTTTAGGTACTTGTAACAGGTTGATGGTGCACACCACTGCTCACATGGGCGTTTTTTGGTAGCATTTTTTGGTAGCATTTTTTTACTTTATTGTATCACTTTTGCAGAATACTATATATATATCTTTATATGAGTTTGTATGGTTGTTTTAATCATCTTCACTGATTAATTAATGGTTGCGCGCTTGTTTTTTAGAGTTATACTTTTTTAATAAATAAGTTTAGACATACTACACCATGATGGTAATTTATTTTCCATGAGAACTGGTAGTCTGAAGAGGGTGCGGATTGATCCATTGTGTGAAGTGGTTATCCAAATAATGAACCAAAGGCACACATTCACCTGTATCTGGTGAGTGTGGCCAATCTTTAAGTGGTGGTGGAATCACAAAAGGGTGATACTTAGTTGCACTAATGAGATGAATCCATAGGAACTGGCTTATCACTCACTGAGGCGACATATCTGGAACTTGTCACCTACTTGGAAGCACTCACTGCACTGAGTGTATTGAACTTTTTACTAAAAAATTATATATTGAATGGTTATTTATGTCACAACAGTTATTTATATATATTTATTTATATTTTTGTTTTTTACACATGGTCACTTTGATATTGTATGCGGATCTGAACCTTACGGTTTAAGACGTGCATTTTTTCATATGTTTTTCATTTGGGCACATGAGCGTCTTTTGAAGGGCACAATCCCTAGTGTCTGACATAGAAATATAGTTATTCACATGGTGCACTATTAGGACAATTTAATATACACAGTGGCGCAGTGGGTAGCACTCTCGCCTAGCAGTAAGAAGGGTCGCTGGTTCGAATCCCGACCACGACACTACCTGCCTGGAGTTTGCATGTTCTCCCTGTGTCTGTGTGGGTTTCCTCCGGGTACTCCGGTTTCCTCCCACACTCCAAAGACATGCTGGTAGGTTAACTGGATCCTGTCTAAATCGGCCCTAGTATAGGTATGAATGTGAGTTAGGGACCTTAGATTGTAAGCTCCTTGAGGGTATAGGGACTGATGTGAATGTATAATATATATATGTAAAGCGCTGCGTAAATTGACGGCGCTATATAAGTACCTGAAATAAATAAATAAATAAATATATACAAAGTCTATGGTAACTAACACATAGTGGTGGTACATAAATTTATTCAAATTAGTTGGCGCAATCCACAAACACGTTTTTTCTTAGATACCCCACCCGATAGCGGGAAGGGCCTTTTTTGACTGCAGCAGACACAAATGATTGGCATAATAGATATATATTTGTGATTCTTTGCGCCAGTACCCTGTATGTACACATACTCTTTCACAATATATTGTTTTGGCCTAGCTTGGACTCTGTGTGTTTACTGCTCGACACACCATGCTGCTCCTTCCCACTCTCTGACACTACCTTCAGTTTTCAAACAGAAAACCCATACGGGCAAGAAAGCTGGTGGAAATGTTTGCAGAAGCCTGACATTGCAACTGTGATCCACTAATTGTGGGTGAAATGCTGTGAAGGCTCCTGTGGAAAAAAAAATATTAAATGTACACTTTTTTTTCTGCAAAAAATTAGCATTTATTATATTTTCCTAAAATGTGAACTTAGCCTTTAAGAAGCCACCTATAAAAGAGGATTGCTGACCATGATTGAAGTAAAGCTAGTGCTTTATGCAAAAGCTAAATGTCCTGGTTGTGAATAGGGGTGAGGATCGGGGTCACTGCTACCATGGATTCAAAGCAGGGGGGTACTTAGTATATCACAAAAGGGATCAGTATTTTTTGCTAGAAAATGTTTTAGAACCCCCAAACATTACATATTTTTTAAAACAGAGGCAATAGAGAATAAATTGGTGAGTTTTGCAATTTATGTCCCTAGGGTTTTTGAAACACAATTTTTGGGAAAAAATGCACTTTTTTTAATTTTAATGCAAAAAAAACACAATACATAACCTATTTTTTTGTAAAATATAAAAGATGATATTATGCCAAGTAAATAGTTACCAAACATGTCATGCTTTAAAAATTGCGTACACCTATGCAACGTTGACAAACTACATAATTTTAACTATCCGTAGATAATACTTTAAAAGTCTTTACAGGTTACCATTTTAGATTTACACAGGAGGTCTAGTCTTAAAATTACTGCCCATGATCTGACATTCCTCACATGTGTGGGGCAATCTCTGTTTGCTCGCCTTCAGGACTGACGCGTGTCTTCGCCTTTGCGCGTGAGCATGGGGAGACATTTTATTATTAACTGTTTTTAAAAAAATATTTTTAAACTGCTTTGATTTTTTTTTTGGATTACTTTTATTGCTGTTACAAGGTGTAAGGATCCCTTGTGACATGATCCGCATGTAAAGATCCCTTGTGACAGCAATAAACACGTGACAGGTACTCTTTATGGAGGGATCTGGCATCAGAAAGACCCCAAATCCCTCCTCTGCACTTAATAGCATTCAAAACACCAATATCTGTGTTTTTGAAAGCTTTTAGTTTTTTGAAAATTGCGCAGATGACATTCGGGTAAACCGGAAGTGATGTCAGTTCATCACCCCTGGATTGCCTCTATGGAGACCCGATCAAAACCAATCACGGCTTGCCTGGCCAGCCAGCGGATGTGCCAACTAGATGCTCAGGTCTCAATGTGGGACAGGAGAGCCAGAGCAAGCCATGGAGGGCAGTTGGAGTGGGATGTCCCCTACCACTGCAAGCATCATCCAGGTACAACCAATTGAAGTTAAGCGACGTACCGTTGCGTTGATTGGTGGCAGGTGGTTAACAATCCCCCATAAAAAAAATAAGAAATTTACACAGCGGGAGGGGCTTTAAGGGACATGGTTAAAAATCTGAGGCTACTCACTGTTCACAGCGCACAAATGTCAGTTTTATTTTTGGAGTTGTTTTCTAGCAATAAAAGTTATGTGGTTTTAAGGATAAAGCACTATGTATGGTGTTTCTTTACATCTATGTGGCTGAGTGGAAGAGCAAGTAGAAAAAGGAGGAAGCGAGGTGCGTATGCGTGGGACTCCCGAGAAGACGCTCTGATCGAGAGCTACGCACTGCTCCGGCCTTTCTCGGTCCCCTGAGCGAACGGTTCAAGCGGCATCTGCCCAAAAAACATCCCCACAGCTCACCGGACCACCCAGGCACCGATTTGCATGCCGACCGGCACACAAAAAAGTGAGGTGAGCCGCCAGCAGAACTTCAATCTGGCGGGCCCTGACCCATCCAAGATGGTGGCCGTGGCACCCCAGGGAGACAGCATGGAGGATCCGGACCATCTATCCTCCATCCAGCAGCACACAGACATGCTGGCAACACCTGTGAGTCACTGCTAGCCCCAAGGGATATCCCCTGCCTCCACAGAGTCCCTCCTCGACAGGGCACTAGGGGATCTACTACACACCCCTATGCTGCATTCCCCTATAGGCCTAGCAGGCCCCCTCTGCTCCTCACACTCACAGCAGCCCCAGACCCAGGATATGCAACTATTGTTACAGAGCTCCTCTGAAATGCTGGCCGCAGGCCTGGCTCAAAATGCCATGCAGATTACAGCTATCATTAAAGCTGATTTACAGAGCTTGGGCACTCGCATAGATGCGATTGAGCAGGTAGTTGATAACACGGCTGCACGCAACACTGCCTGTATTCAGTCATTATAGGACCAATCAGAATCTGCTTTATCCAAAATAGACGATTTGGAAAACAGAAGCAGACGTTATAATTTCCGCATACGAGGGATACCTGAAACAGTAACAGATATACCGAATACTGTCAAATTGTTTATCAAGGAACTCATACCAGAAATTCAGGGCCATAGACTCGAACTCGACAGAGCACACAGAGCTCTTCAGCTTCCCCGTCAAAATGGCCTCCTGACGGACATTGTGGTCAAGCCCCATTATTATGGCGTTAAGGAGGATGCCATGAGAAAAACCCATAACCTGGACAACCTCTCCTTCCAACGGAATAAGATCCAAATTTTTGCAGACATTTGACCTGGCATGGTCCAAAAGCGGAGAGTTCTCAAACCGCTGTTGGAAATACTTACCCAGAACTCCATAAAGTACCACTGGTCGTTCCCTTTCCGCCTTCAATTTCACTTCAGAGACAAATCATATAACTTCACCAACTTCCAGGAAGGGGAGCGCCTGCTCCTGCAACTAGGACTAATATCCCAGGATCTTGCCCCTGTGCACATGACATCCAACCCAGGCTCTTCCAAGCGGCCTCCCCCCGGCAGTCCTTTAACCCCGTTGTGGAACAAGCAATTGCCAAAAAGACACAGTGACTCTCACCTTCCGAGATGAACGTTCCTCCTCACTCCTGGACTGGAAGTGTTTCTTGGGCCTTCAGGTCAACATGACCAAATCAATGGCCCTAAATATCTCTACTCCCCAAGACCTTGTAGAGAGACTCAAAACCCACTTTCCCTTCTCCTGGTGCACCTCTTCCCTACCCTACTTATGTGTATTCCTTTCCGCAAGAACAGAACTTCTATACCACCACAATTATCCCCCAATGCTCAAAAAACTCTAGGACAATCTCTCGCATTGGGCCCTGTATAAAATGTCCTGGCTGGCCAGAATAAACTCGGCAAAAATGACCCTACTACCCAGGATCTTATACCTCTTTCGATCCCTCCCTATACCCATCAAAAAACATATCCTGGACAAACTGCAGGCTTTGATTATAAGATTCATATGGGGGGAAAGGGACACCGCTTCTCCAAAAAGGTTTTATACAGACCAAAGAAAAAAGGGGGTCTAGGACTACCCAACTTATGGTGGTATTATCAAGCCGCACAACTCTGCCAATTCTCAGTTATTTACTCCAAAGGCCCAAAGCCAGACACTCAATAACACTGGACCTATTTCACTCAAATACTGCATCTCTAAACTAGACATGACAGTCTCGGAAACTTTCCGCTACTATCAACTATCACACTTTCTGCGCAGGGTCTGGAAAAGCTCGGACACTCCGCTCTCTGTCACATCTTATGAACTCTGGTGTTCCTCAGACATGGGCGTAAGGGGAGGGATTTCCCTTATCCACTCAGCTCTAGCTGAGCCCCGGGTAAAAGCGAACTATATGTTGCAATGGGACCGTGATCTGCAACTTGATTGGGATTGGGACCTGGATACTTGGCACACATACTTTGCCTGCCCCTACAAGGGCATTCTGAACTCCTCCCTTGTAGAGGCAGACCTCAAAGTTATGTCCCGCTGGTACCTGGTACTAAATTCTACCCTCAGTCATCACCCCTCTGTTTTAGAGGATGTGGCCACTTAGGCTCCCTCCTCCACACTCTCTGGGAATGTCCCAAAATCAGAGGGTACTGGAACGGAATTTTTAATCTTATACGCAAATCCACCAAACAAGACCCCACCATAGCTCTCCTTAATGACAACATCCCGAAAGTGCCTAAATTGACACCATCACTGAATCATTTCATTCTTCTAGGAGCCAAGATTACATTAGCTCATGCCTGGAAAATCCCCTTGGTGTCTGTGCTGGGAACAATCCTGTTTAATTTGTTTATAAATGACCTGGAGGATGGGGTAAACAGCTCAATCTCTTTATTTGCGGACAACACTAAGCTAAGCAGGGCAATAACTTCTCTGCAGGATGTGGAAACCTTGCAAGAAGATCTGAACAAATTAATGGGGTGGGAAACTACATGGCAAATGAGGTTTAATGTAGAAAAATGTAAAATAATGCATTTGGGTGGCAAAAATATGAATGCAATCTACTCACTAGGGGGTGAACCTCTGGGGGAATGTAGGATGGAAAAGGACCTGGGGGTCCTAGTAGATGGAAGGCTCAGCAAAGGCATGCAATACCAAGCTGCTGCTAAAAAAAGCAAACAGAATATTGGCATGCATTAAAAAAGGGGATTAACTCCAGGGATAAAAGGATGTACTGGAAATGGAGAGAGTACAAAGAAGGGCAACAAAGCTAATAAAGGGTCTGGAGGATATCAGTTATGAGGAAAGGTTGCAAGCACTGAACTTATTTTCTATATAGAAGAGGCGCTTGAGAGGGGATATGATTTCAATTTACAAATATACCATACTGGTGACCCCACAATAGGGATAAAACTTTTTCGCGGAAGGGAGATTAATAAGATACATGGCCACTCACTAAACTTAGAAGAAAAGAGGTTTAACCTTAAACTGCGTAGAGGGTTCTTTATGGTAAGAGCGGCAAGTATGTGTAATACCCTTCCACGGGCGGTGGTTTCAGCGGGGGACATCGATAGTTTCAAAAAAACTATTATATAAGCACCTGAACAACCACAACATACAGGAATATACAATGTAATACTGACATATAATCGCACACATAGGTTGAACTTGATGGACTTGTGTCTTTTTTCAACCTCACCTACTATATGCATGTGTCACTGGATTTTTGGAGTGTGTTAAGAAGAACATCTAGGAGTATACATCATTGAGAAACAAATAACAGACCAGAAGAGGTCAGTATTAAGGACCATGTGACTGAGCCTCAGGGACTTATAGTAACACCAATAGTAATCATGTAAGAAAAGTTGTGAAAAAAAAAACTCATTAAATAATCAAAATTATGTAATATTAACTTTAAAATGCAATCACCTTCAATCACTGCTAAACAAGATAATGTTGTCTTAAAATACGTCTAGACATCAGCAGTGTTAATTTTGTCGACTAAATCAACTAAAACATTTTAGTCGACTAAATGAATACTATTTTGGTTGACTAAAATACTACTAAAACTAAAACAACTGAGATGACTAAAATACGGCTAAAACTAAAATGCCATTTTAGTCAAAAGACTAAAATGGGACTAAAACTAAAATGCCATTTTAGTCAAAAGACTAATGCCCTGTACACACGGTCGGACATTGATCTGACATTCCGACAACAAAATCCATGGATTTTTTCCGATGGATGTTGGCTCAAACTTGTCTTGCATACACACGGTCACACAAAGTTGTCGGAAAATCCGATTGTTCTAAACGCGGTGACGTAAAACACGTACGTCGGGACTATAAACGGGGCAGTAGCCAATAGCTTTTGTCTCTTAATTTATTCTGAGCATGCGTGCCACTTTGTGCGTCAGATTTGTGTACACACGATCGGAATTTCCGACAATGGATTTTGTTGTCGGAAAATTTTATAGCAAGCTCTCAAACTTTGTGTGTCAGAAATTCCGATGGAAAATGTATGATGGAGCCTACACACGGTTGGAATTTCCGCCAACAAGGTCCTATCACACATTTTCCGTTGAAAAATCCGACCGTGTGTACAGCGCATAAGACTAAAACGAAATTGAAATGGACTTCAAAAGTAACACTCGTCTGTAGTGCATGTTCATACCTCAATACCATAAATAAGAACATATTCGATTTTTCACTCCAGCAGCATGTAATGAGTTTGAAAATTGTAGAGAAATGTTAACTAATGCATTACAATGTATTACAATTTAATTACACCCATTAGATTTTAGACAAATAAAAAATGTACTGGAGATTTAGTCGACTACATACGACTAAAACAATCGCAGAAGACTAATATTGGACTAAAACTAAAATGCCATTTTAGTCCTAAGACTAAGACTAAAACTGAATCGAAATTTGCTGCCAAAATAACACTGGCCACACACACATATGCACTCAATCCCTAATTATAAATATTCAACAACCACAATAAATGGATAGTACCAGGAAATGTGTGCACATCATCCCCCACTAAAAAGCATGTAAGCATAGCTGAGTAATGGCGGGCGCATAGACTATTATATTTTTTCTCCCTATATTTAAGGTCCTTGGTCCTTGCCCATTTTTGCTCCATTTCCATAGGGACAGGGACTCTCACTATTATAATATATATATCTATATATATATCTATATATAGATATATATATATAGATATATATTATATAGATATATCATTTTTTTTCACACATATACAGTCAGGTCCATAAATATTGGGGCATTGACACAATTCTAATCTTTTTGGCTCTATACAGCACCACAATGGATTTGAAATGAAACAAACAAGATGTGCTTTAACTGCAGACTTTCAGCTTTAATTTGAGGATACTTACATCCAAATCAGGTGAATGGTGTAGGAATTACAACAGTTTGTATATGTGCCTCCCACTTTTTAAGATATTCACAGATAATATTGCCCGAAACACTTCAGAATTCATCCTGCTGCTTTTGTCAGCAGTCACATCATCAATAAATACAAGAGAACCAGTTCTATTGGCAGCCATACATGCCCACGCCATGACATGGATCATAAGCAGTTCCCTTCATTCTCCATACTCTTCTCTTCCCATCACTCTGGTACAAGTTGATCTTAGTCTCATCTGTCCATAGGATGTTGTTCCAGAACTGTGAAGGCTTTTTTAGATGTTGTTTGGCAAACTCTAATCTGACCTTCCTGTTTTTGAGGCTCACCAATGGTTTACATCATGTGGTGAACCCTTTGTATTCACTCTGGTGAAGTCTTCTCTTGATTGTTGACTTTGCCACACATACACCTACCTCCTGGAGAGTGTTCTTGATCTGGCCAACTATTGTGAAGGGTGTTTTCTTCATCAGGGAAAGAATTCTTAGGTCATCCACCACAGTTGTTTTCCGTGGTCTTCCGGGTCTTTTGGTGTTGCTGAGTTCACCGGTGCGTTCTTTCTTTTTAAGGATATTCCAAACAGTTGATTTGGCCACACCTAATGTTTTTGCTATCTCTCTGATGGGTTTGATATGTTTTTTCAGCCTAATGATGGCTTGCTTTACTGATAGTGACAACTCTTTGGATCTCATATTGAGAATTGACAGCAACAGATTCCAAATGCAAATAGCACACTTGAAATGAACTCTGGACCTTTTATCTGCTCCTTGTAAATGGGATAATTAGGGAATAATACACACCTGGTCATGGAACAGCTGAGCAGCCAATTGTCCCATTACTTTTGGTCCCTTAAAAAGTGGGAGGCACATATACAAACTGTTGTAATTCCTACACTGTTCACCTGATCTGGATGTAAATACGCTCAAATTAAAGTTGAAAGTCTGCAGTTAAAGCACATCTTGTTTATTTCATTTCAAATCCATTATGGTGGTGGTGTAGAGAGCCAAAAAGATTAGAATTGTGTCAATGTCCCAATATTTATGGACCTGACTGTATGTGTTCAAGCTGGTTATATGATATAATTATTATACACTGGTAGTGCCAATATATATTAGAGATATAGCACGATATGGAGCACGGCGCCAATTGTTTTATAAATGTGTAATAACAGAACCACCCACAAACATGCAAACACATACAACTAAGTCATAGTACAACTAGGCAAATAAGCTTACAGCAACTATTGTAGAAAGAATCATAAAAAGAGAGCAACATCTTTTGCAAAAATAGATATATGTTAAAAAGATATCAGAAACCAAGCATTATAAACATTTAATATAATAATGTTGTGCTAAAGATCTTTTACTCACTTAAAAGCTGGAGCTAGAGCAAATTGACTCCACTTATAGTGAAGATATCATTAACAAATAAAAGAGGGGGTTCTGATATCAGTAAAGTCTACAATCTTCCCCATTTCTACCAACTGCCTAAAGTCCATAAAAGCTCTAATAAATCCCCTGGTCAGCCCATAATCAGCACGATTTATAATATAACTTGGGGCTTTTCAGATTAAAGTAAGGCCATATACTTAATACACTGAACAAGTACAGATGGGTGGAGGATTACCTGTGGATAGTGATGTTACCTCCCTTTATACCTCTGAATAGGTCTATTTACAGTCGAAAACTGCCTTTTTTTGTGGCTACCACCACACCATCACAATACTTCTCTTACCATGACAATTGTATATTCAAACCTTTGCTACTGTCACGTGGATACATTTTACTCTCAGTTATGCACAGTTATTTATGGGGTATTGGGAGGATCTGTATACCTGGGCCAATAACCACTTTTCCAGACATCTAATATTTTATGGTTGGTACATAAATAATGTTATCATATGGCAATGAGTTTGTACAATTTTGTAGTTTGTAGAAGTAGTAATACATTTACAATAAAATGTATCTTTGTTAAAAGCTGCCTACCCAACTACAATAAAGCTGAGAGGGAGCTTCTGACCATGATGCATCCTACCATTCTTGCCACTTGTGCAATCTGTGCCCGATGTGTCCCTCAGACACAGTGGATCACAGATCAGCGGGACAGGGTCATGCAAAAGGCAAGATGTATAATAAAAGAAATATTGTTGCCTTGAGCAGAGTAGAGAAGAAGGCCTCAGACCATTCTTCCTTTGTTTCTATCTTTCACGGGCACTTACCAGAAAAAACTGAAGTTGTGTGGCCTGTAATAAACAACGTCAAAGATCATTTCAATAAGCTAATGGGTGGTCAAACTGGTCATATGAGATTAGGGACTTTATTACATACTCTACTATTTGTGGTCTATTATCTTACTTGCCTTTGTGGCTTTTTGTATATTGGTAGAACATTCAAATCCCTAAAGACAAGATTCTATAACGTCTTAGAAATGTAGAAAAAGATTTCCTTAAAGCGGAGTTCCAGTCTTTTTTGTGTTTATCAAAAGTCAGCAGCTACAAAAAGTATAGCTGCTGACTTTTAATAAACACACACCCACCTGTCCAAACCCTCGATTCTCTCCCTCTCCTCTCCCTGTCACCGGCATTACAACTGTGGGCACCCAGCTGTGACAGCTTGCAGCTTCACAGCCGGGTGCACACTGCACATGCACAAGTCGCGCTGCGCCTTCTTAATGGCCGGGCAATCTTTTGGGACAAGTGATGTGTCCCAAAAGATTGCAGGAAAGGAGGAAGAGAGGGGAACTTCCGATCGGATGGCCTGGGAGGTCCGATCGGAAGTGGGAGCGGGTACCTGTCAAAACTAGGTACCTGCTCCCCCACCCCAAAAAACAATTACATGCTAAATGTGGCATAGAAGGGGATGGAATGCTTAAAGCAGGACTTCCCCTTTTGGGTGGAGCTCCACTTTAAATAAAATGTTTGACAGCATTATCCAAATTACTAGTAATTCACTTAGATAATTAATTAAATGCTAATAAATTCATACTTGTTCATTTATTAAATTCCTATTTCTATAAATTCTATATTTATATAGTTATTTATATTATATGGATATCTCTATTTTTTTCATATGAGTTCCCTTTTTTATTTGATATTGATTGATACTGATGCATGATTGTTAGATATGTAAGACATGTCCTGTTCTTAGGACAACAAATACGGAAGTTCTTGCTAGGCTTTTAATACCAACTCCCCAATTACATTATAAATAAGTGGCTTTTACAAGTTACTGCACCAGCATCTCCTACCTGTCTGTAGCTATCAAAAGAGGCTAAGAGGGTTAAGGAGCCAGGTGTTAGAACACCTATGTTGTCCAGCCAAAAATATTTATCATTTTTTTACATTACTACATAGCATAGGTTATGAACCACAGTGGTTTTTTTTATACATTCAAATAGAAATTTTCAATTTTTCTATCCTGTATTGCCCTTATTTATTCTCTTGCATTGCCCTGTGGTCATCCAATATTGATTATTTTCCATGCGCCAGACAATGAACGTGTTATATGTACCCTATGTGCAGGTTAGCACTCCTAAAGGTATATTTGAACATACACATCTATTTTTACCATACAAAACAGATCATAGAGAAATGTTGTGAACCCTTCTACACCAGCAGAGGTTATAATGGCACGCTCCTCTGTTCCAATATGCCATGCTACACAGGTGTCAGACTTGTTCCTACTTGTCATTATATCATGGACACCTACGGACTTGCATCCTCTACTGTACACACTACATCTAGCAGCTTGTCCCATTGATGTGTTAAGTACTGAAAAATAATAACAGCAGAAGTATATTTCCACTTGATTAAATAACTGTGGGTTAAACAAACTTCTTTAGAGAAAACCCAAAACACTTAAAATAAAGTTAAAAACATTAATCTGAGTTCCATTTATAGTGTTCTTTTTAGTATTTTTAGACTAAACTTCTCAAAATGAAAGCTTTTTTTAAGAGTTTTTGAATAAAATTGCCTATCTGCTCACACTAATGGTGGTCATACGCTAGACAAAAAAACTTACCAAAATATTTGTTACGTGGTAACAATCATAAAATTTTTAATGTGCATGTGTGAGAAACCTGAAAGAAAAATAGTAAGTTGGAATGAACGTACAATCCGGAATCAAGGATCTGTCTTCTAGCAAAATGTGCAAACCCCTCTCCCGTTAAAAAAAAATAAAAACAAAATTGTACTTCAATCTAGCAAAGCACAGAAGGAATTTTTAAGTAAACTGCCAGATATTTTTTATCATCTAATAAAAAATATATACAATAAATAAATAATAAAAGAATAACAACACCAAAAATAGCTTTTAGCAAACTTTATTGCTGATAGTATTTTTTTTGGTTTATTATCAAAAACACAGTTAAGTGCAGATATTTTTGATCACAGTTCCCATTATACAGGACATACAGTTTAAACACGGGCCACAAAACCATAATATTTAAGCTGGAAATAATAGTAGCCTTTTTCCCACAACTGATGTAACAAATACCAAGACATCATTCACATATGATATTGCTAGCAGCTAGGGAATCCAGCAAGGCTTGTATTGGTGCATGTTTTTTGTATTTTGAGGAATACGCTACATACACCACCACATTATTTTTGGGTAATTGAGAATGACACATATGTGATGTACAATAAAATGCATAAAGGCATAAAGTAGAATTCTCAATCAGTATAAATAAACTTAACAGTGTGTTCAGCATTGCAGAATTTTTTTTCAATGTGATCCCATAGCTATTAAAAATTACTTCCGTCCCCTTTTTTTCATATACATTTTACCAAATTTCCAAGAATGGAAAATGTTCATCATGCTCTGGTCTGGCCATGTCATCCTGGCACTCCTGTGCAATAGAGCAAGAGAGGAGGGAATGTCAAGACCAGGAAGGGTATGGCGGCTTATTGGCTAGACATGTGCATTCCGTTTCATTTTTTTGGATGAAAATTTTATTTTCTGGGATTAGGATGTATACGAATCTCTGAATGGACATAGTAACAAATGTCAATGAATCCAAAAAAAATTATAATGAAATGAATGAATGCATTTGTTTCATTCAGGTGACTTTACATGATGCGTAAGTCACTTGGGCCCATAGGAGAATGAATTAAAATGTTAAAATTTTTTGATAATTCGGTTTCGGATGACAAATGCATCTAAAGTTGTTCCATTCACTAATTAAGATGTACATGACGCCAATTGATATTGTCCAATCAGCTCATGCCATTTCTCTTGGTGCGTCGGACTAGCGTCCGAAAATATTGAATCCTTCAGTTTCAAATCTGTCATATTCGATAATATATTGACTATATAGCAATCTTCCGGAAAAAATGACAAAACTTTTCGAATCCACTCAGACCAACAAATATTCAAAATGAATGCTGAAGTTACAAAACAAATTCCTAAAAACGAATCGGGTCAACATAATGAATATAACAAAATTAAATTCTTTGATGAACATATGCATTTGAAATTAAATGGAAATTTCTGGCGTCCACATGTCTACTATTGGCAAGTTGATCACTGAATAATAATAATGAACTGTGCAGATCATGTGACAAGATAAAAAAAAAAGGTTAAGTAGCAAAAGAAGGGATTTGATCATTTGTAAAGCATAATTGTGATCAGGAATTGTATAGTAACATAAATTACTGTAATCTATTAACATGATATGTGCCGTAACATATGACAGCACCCTTTTTTTATTTGAAAATACAAATATAATTGTAAACATCAATCACATTTCAAAAACAGTACTTTTGCATAAAACATTAGTTGTAAAATATATAGTAAACCTGAAAAGTCTACCAAAAAATAATGAAAATATTTTGCTCAGAGCGTCATTTAGTCCAAATTACAGTGATTGTAAAGTCTTGTTTTTTTTTAAATTAAAAATAACAAACATGTTATACTCACCTCTAGGGATGAGCTTCAAGTTCGAGTCAAACTCATGTTCGACTCAAACATCGGCTGTTCGCAAGTTCACCGAACAGCGAACAATTTGGGGTGTTTGCGGCAAATTCGAATGCAGCGGAACACCTTTTAAAAGTCTATGGGAGAAATCAAAAGTGCTAATTTTAAAGGCTTATATTCATGGTATTGTCATAAAAAGTGTTTGGGGATCTGGGTCCTGCCCAAGGAGACATAGATCAATGCAAAAAAACGTTTTAAAAACGGCCGTTTTTTCGGGAGCAGTGATTTTAATAATACTTAAAGTGAAACAATAAAAGTGTAATATCCCTTTAAATTTCGTACCTGGGGGGTGTCTATAGTATGCCTGTAAAGGGGCACATGTTTCCCGTGTTTAGAACAGTCTGACAGCAAAATGACATTTCAAAGGAAAAAAAGTCATTTAAACTACTTGCGGCTATTAACGAATTGCTGGTCCGACAATACACATAAAAGTTCATTGATAAAAACGGCATGGGAAATTCCCACAGGGGAACCCCGAACCAAAATTAAAAAAAAAAATGACATGGGGGGTCCCCCTAAAATCCATACCAGGCCCTTCAGGTCTGGTATGGATATTAAGGGGAACCCCAGCCAAATTTTTTTTAAAAAATGGCGTGGGGTCCCCCTCAAAATCTATACCAGACCCTTCAGGTCTGGTATGGATTTTAAGGGAAACCCCGCGCCAAAATTAAAAAAAAAATGGCGTGGGGTCCCCCCAAAAATCCATACCAGACCCTTATCCGAGCACACAACCTGGCAGGCCGCAGGAAAAGAGGGGGGGACGAGAGAGCGCCCCCCTCCTGAACTGTACCAGGCCACATGCCCTCAACATTGGGAGGGTACTTTGGGGTAGCCCCCCCAAAACACCTTGTCCCCATGTTGATGAGGACAAGGGCCTCATCCCCACAACCCTGGCCAGTGGTTGTGGGGGTCTGCGGGTTGGGGCTTATCAGAATCTGGAAACCCCCTTTAACAAGGGGACCCCCAGACAAAAGTACCCCTACCATTTCACTAAAAAACTTTTAAAAATGTTAAAAATGACAAGAGACAGTTTTTGACAATTCCTTTATTTAAATGCTTCTTCTTTCTTCTATCTTCTTTCTTCCTTCGGTTTCTTCCTCCATCTTCTTCTTCTTCTGGTTCTTCTGGTTCTTCCTCCGGTGTTCTCGTCCGGCATCTCCTCCGCGACATCAGCGTCTTCTTCCCTTCTTCTCCTCGGGCCGCTCCGCATCCATGATGGCATGGAGGGAGGCTCCACGATGTTTTTTTTTATTGTGGCGTGGGGTTAACCTTAAAATACATACCAGACCTGAAGGGTCTGGTATAGCTTTTGAGGGGGACCCCACGCCAATTTTTTTTTTTTTAATTTTGGCCAGGGTTTCCCTTAATATCCATACCAGACCTGAAGGGCCTGGTATGGAATTTAGGGGGACCCCCACGTCTTTTTTTTTTCAAATTTTGGTTCGGCGCTCCCCTGTGGGGAATTCCCATGCCGTTTTTATCAATGAACTTCTATGTGTATTGTCGGACCGGCAATGCATTAATAGCCTCGAGTAGTTTTAAATGACATTTTTTCCTTTGAAATGTCATTTTGCTGTCAGACTGTTCTAAACACGGGAAACATGCGCCCCTTTACAGGCATACTACAGACACCCCCCAGGTATGAAATTTAAAGGGCTATTACACTTTTATTGTTTCACTTTAAGCATTATTAAAATCACTGCTCCCAAAAAAACAGCCATTTTTAAAACTTTTTTTTGCATTGATCCATGTCCCTTGGGGCAGGACCCAGGTCCCCAAACACTTTTTATGACAATAACTTGCATATAAGCCTTTAAAATTAGCACTTTTGATTATTCATGTTCGTGTCCCGTAGACTTTAACGGTGTTCGCGTGTTTGAACACATTTTTTGCCTGTTCGGATGTTCTGTTGCGAACTGAACAGGGGGGTGTTCGGCTCATCCCTACTCACCTCCTCTGTGCAGTGGATTGGCAAGGAGCAGCCCAGATTCTCCTCTTCTTGGGTCCCTGGCTGGAGCTCCTGGCCCCTTCCGCCTGTTGGGTGCCCCTACAGCAAGCTATGGGGGCACCTGAGCCCAGTCACAGCATCCTGTGTTCATTCAGACACGGAGCTGCAGCCCGGCTCTGTCCCCTTTAGATTTTCATTGGCTGACTGACTTTGATTGACAGCAGCGAGAGCCAATTGTCTGTGCTGCTGTCTCAGCCAATGAGTCCTGTGCAGCCGAGACATTCCTACAACATCGCTGGAGCTAGAGGGACCTTAGGTAAGTATCAGGGGGCTGAAGGGGACAGCTGCACACAGAATGTATTTAATGTATTTAATAAAAAGATAAAAAAAAAAACTTCTGCCTTTACAACCCCTTTAACTTTGTTGCACAGATTTCAACTGCTCTTTGACTTTTTCCAAATCTTTAGAGCATATCAGAAGGGTAGTAATCCTATTTATAGTGTTGTCATCTTTATTTGCTGAGAAAAAAAGCAACATAAGAAATGTAGAACAGCATAAAGCATGCGTATGACAACTTTTGTGCTGCTATACTACCTAAGCTGCTTGAAATCTCTTGTGACAATTCTTCAACTCTTTGAACACATTCAGATAGGTGAGGTGCATCACTCTCTTCTCCACTTTGAAGCAATCTTTCTTGTGCAGTTTGAAGAATTACATCATCTGAAGTTTTAAGCAGGGTGTCATCTCCAATTACAAGTGTTATGTCTTCCTCACTGTCTCAATATCAGATTGTTCATTCATAACTTCAAAAGCAACTGATTTCTCTTTTTTCTCATAAAATCAAATTTACATTAAAGCATAACTCAGCCACATGTTCAGAATTAAGAATAAACATAAGCATATAAGTAATGTTAAAAAAGGAGCTCACACATCTAAACAACATTAAAAGAGAAGTACAGCCAAAGCTCATTTGGCTGTACTCCTCCTGTGGATCACAGAAGTGCAGTTCATTCCGCACTCCTGTTACCCATTTCCAGCTGACAGCAGGCTAAAACCTTCTGTTGGCTGACATCACAGAACTGGTCCAGGCCAGGGAAAGATCGGGACTATATGGTTGGAAACCACCCAGAACCCTGGACCGACATCCGGCTCAAACAACTGAAACGTGATTACTAGGGATGGTCCCGATGTTTGAGTCGAACGTAAGTTCAACTCGAACATCGGGTGTTCGCCTGTTCGCTGAATAGCGAACAATTTGGAGTGTTCGCGGCAAATTCGAAAGCTGCGGAACACCCTTTAAAAGTCTAAGACTAAGTCTAAAGTGCTAATTTTAAAGGCTTATATGCATAGTATTGTCATAAAAAGTGTTTGGGGACCTGGGTCCTGCCCAAGTGGACATGTATCAATGCAAAAAAAAGTTTTAAAAAACATCCGTTTTTTCGGGAGCAGTGATTTTAATAATGCTTAAAGTGAAACAATAAAAGTGTAATATTCCTTTAAATTTCGTACCTGGGGGGTGTCTATAGTATGCCTGTAAAGTAGTGCATGTTTCCCGTGTTTACAACAGTCTGAGAGCAAAATGACATTTCTAAAGGAAAAAAAGTCATTTCAAAGTACTCGCGGCTATAATGAATTGTCGGTCCTGGCAATACACATAAAAGTTTATTGATAAAAATGGCATGGGATTCCCGCACAGGGGAACCCCAAACCAAAATTTAAAATATTGTCCCAAGGCATGTATTGTGTTTTTTTTTTACCATTTTCACACATTTTTTGTGAAATGGTAGGGGTACAAATTACCCCGTTACCATTTCACACAGGGGGGGCCAGGATCTGGGGTGCCCTTGTTAAAGGGGGCTTCCAGATTCCGATAAGCCCCCTGCCCGCAGACCCCCACAACCACTGGGAAAGGGTTGTGGGGATAAGGCCCTTCTCCCCATCAACATGGGGACAAGGTGCTTTGGGGGGCTACCCCAAAGCACCCTCCCAATGTTGAGGACATGTGGCCTGGTACGGTTCAGGAGGGGGGGCACTCACTCATCCTACCTCTTTTCCTGTGGCCTGCCAGGTTGCGTGCTCGGATAAGGGTCTGGTATGGATTTTTGGGGGGCCCCACGCCATTTTTTTTTACATTTTGGCATGGGGTTCCCCTTAAAATCAGGTCTGGTATGGATTTTGAGGGGGACCCCACGCCATTTGATTTTTAATTTTAGCACAGGGTTCCCCCTAATATCCATACCAGACCTGAAGGGTCTGGTATGGAATTTGGGGGGACCCCCATGCATTTTTTTCTAAATTTTGTTTCAGGGTTCCCCTGTGGGGGAATCCCAATCCCATGCCGTTTTTATCAATGAGCTTTTATGTGTATTGCCGGGACCGTCAATTCATTATAGCCGCGAGTACTTTTAAATGACTTTTTTCCTTTAGAAATGTCTTTTTCCTCTCGGACTGTTGTAAACACGGGAAACATGCGCCATTTTACAGGCATACTATAGACACCCCCCAGGTACGAAATTTAAAAGAATATTACACTTTTATTGTTTCACTTTAAGCATTATTAAAATCACTGCTCCCGAAAAAATGGCCGTTTTTAAAACTTTTTTTTACATTGATACATGTCCCCTGGGGCTGGACCCGGGTCCCTAAACACTTTTGAAGACAATACCATGCATATAAGCCTTTAAAATTAGCACTTTTTTCATGTTCGTGTCCCATAGACTTTAACAGTGTTCACGTATTCAAACAAATTTTTTGCCTGTTCTCATGTTCTGGTGCGAACCGGGGGTGTTCGGCCCATCCCTAATGATTACATTGATATAAAAAATAAGCAATCCTTTTAAATGTAAAATAATTACAAATTATTAATAAGCAATAAGCAAAGATATTGCACTCATGTCATTAAATATATAATAACTATTACAACTACTGTACTTTTTTTTTATTTTGTGAATTGTGTGTAGCTGATTTTCCTCTCTGAGCTGTAAATCTGACCACTGTTTACGAAGCTGGTTCTTGGATACTAGAGTGCCTTGCAAAAGTATTCACCCCCCTTGGCATTTTTCGTGTTTTGTTGCCTCACAACCTGGAATTACCATGGATTGTTTGAGGATTTGCATCATTTAATTTGCAGGACATGCCCACGACTTTGAAGATGTTTTTTTTTTATTGTGAAGCAAACAACAATTCTGACAAAATAACAGAAACGTCAATGTGCATAACTATTCACCCCCCTTATGTCAATAGTTTGTAGAGACAAGTTTTGCAGCTATCACAGCTCCAAGTCGCTTTGGATAAGTCACTATGAGCTTGCCACATCTTACCACTGCGATTTTTGCCCATTCCTCCTTGCAAAACTGCTCCAGCTCCTTCAAGTTGAATGGTTTGCTCTTGTGAACAGCAATCTTTAAGTCTGACCAAAGATTTTCTATTGGATTGAGGTCTGGGCTTTGACTAGGCCATTCCAACACATTTACATGTTTCCCCTTAAACCACTCAAGTGTTGCTTTAGCAGTGTGTTTGGGGTCAATGTCCTGTTGGAAGGTGAACCTCCATCCTAGCCTCAAATCACACACAGAGTGGTACAGGTTTTGCTCAAGAATATCCCTGTATTCAGCAACATCCATCTTTCCCTCATCTCTAACTAGTTTCCCAGTCACGATTGCTGAAAAACGGTGTTCTTTGGGTGATGTGATGTATTGGGTTTACACCAGACATAGTTTTCTTTGATGGCCAAAAAGTTTAATTTTAGTCTCATCAGAGCAGAGCACCTTCCTCCATACATTTGGGAGTCTCTCACATGCCTTTGCTCAAACTTAAAATGTGTCATTTTGTTTTTTGCTGAAAGTAATGGCTTTCTTCTGGCCACTCTGCCATAAAGCCCAACTTTATGGAGCGTACGGCTTTTTGTCGTCCAATGTACAGATACTCCAGTCTCTGCTGTGGAACTCTGCAGCTCCTCCAGGGTCACCTTAGGTCTCTGTGCTGCCTCTCTGATTGATGCCGTCCTTGCCTGGTCCGTGACTTTTGATGTGTGGCTGTCTCTTGGCAGGTTTGCTGTTGTGTAAGGTTCTTTCCATTTGGTTATGATAGATTTGATACAGCTCCTAGGGATCATCAAAGATTTGGATATTTTTTTATAACCTAACCCTGACTTTTACTTCTCAACAACATTGTCCCTTACTTGTTTGAAGAGTTCCTTGGTCTTCATGGCAGTGTTTGGTTAGTGGTGCCTCTTGCTTAGGTGTTGCAGCCTCTGGGGCCTTTCAAAAAGGTGTGTATATATAATGACAGATTGTGTGACACTAAGATTGCACACAGGTGGACATCATTTCACTAATTATGTGACTTCTGAAGGTAATAGGTTGCACCAGAGCTTTTTATGGGCTTCATAACAAAGGGGGTGAATACATACGCACATGCCAATTATCAGTTTTTTATTTCTGAAAAATAGTTTTATGTATATATTTTTATAATTTTACTTCACCAGTTTAGACTATTGTGTTCTGATCAATCACATATAATTCAGATTTAAAAAAAAAAAAACATTGAACTAATTGCTGTAATGTAACTGAATAGGTAAAAAGCCAAGGGGGGGTGAATACTTTTGCAAGGCACTGTATGTACCATCATAGTCTTTTTTCTCAGACTTCTTACCATGGTAACTATCTTTTCCAAGCTCATGGGTTTTGCTTTCTGTTTTGTCCTGTGATGTTGCTTGGCCAACACAGCACCCTTGACCCTCGTTTAGGGCCACATTTCCACCTTCGGGGTCCAAGGCACTTCAGGTCCGGGGGGGGGCTCTCATTCACAGAGTTGGTTTACCTTCTCAAAAACAGTCACATATTTTCAAAATGCATGACAAAACATCATTCTGAGGTCACACATGCACACACACAAGCAGTCACAGGCCCTCATGTAAGCGTAAGCGCTCTATATGTAATTTGCACATTCCACATTATAAACAATATACCAGTCCAAAATAAAACCTTTTACAGAGGTACATTTAATAAAAGAAAGGATCTGTATATAGGACAGCCTTGCAAGCTATCGTGCGTGTTCACTTTAGCCTTTAGCCTTCCAGAGATGAAAATATATATAGATATATCTATATATATAGATATATCTATATATATATCTATATACATATAGATATATATATACACACACACACACACACACACACAGTATCCCACAAAAGTGAATGCAGTTCCCTATGGCTTTCCTGGGGAGTCAGAGGGGGGCGGGGTAACCTTAATTTTAACAACTATTATTATTAATAACTTGATAACTTAATATTCGTACCAGACCCTTGAAATGGAATCGGGGGGATCCCATGCCGTTTTTTTCAATGACTTCTTTTGTAAATATTTTATTCTATCTTTTCATGTGACAACACTGAAGAAATTACACTTTGCTACAATTTAAAGTAGTGAGCTTGTATAACAGTTTAAATTTGCTGTCCCCTCAAAATAACTCAACATACAGCCATTCATGTCTAAACCGCTGGCAACAAACGTGAGTACACCCCTAAGTGAAAATGTCCAAATTGGGCCCAATTAGTCATTTTCCCTCCCCGGTGTCATGTGACTCATTAGTGTTACAAGGTCTCAGGTGTGAATGGGGAGCAGGTGTGTTAAATTTGGTGTTATCGCTCTCACTCTCTCACACTGGTCACTAGAAGTTCAACATGGCACCTCATGGCAAAGAACTGTCTGAGGATCTGAAAAAAAAGAATTGTTGCTCTACATAAAGATGGCCTAGGCTATAAGAAGATTGCCAAGACCCTGAAACGGAGCTAAAGTACAGGTTCCACTCAAACCAGGCCTCGCCATGGTCGACCAAAGAAGTTGAGTGCACATGCTCAGCGTCATATATAGAGGTTGTCTTTGAGAAATAGAGTGCTGCCAGCATTGCTTCAGAGGTTAAAGGGGTCAGCCTGTCAGTGCTCAGACCATACCCTGCACACTGCATCAAATTGATCTGCATGGCTGTTGTCCCAGAAGGTAGCCTCTTCTAAAGATGATGCACAAGAAAGCCCACAAACAGGTTGCTGAAGACAAGCAGACTAAGGACATGGATTACTCGGACCATGTCCTGTGGTCTGATGAGACCACGATAAACTTACTTGGTTCAGATGGTGTCAAGTGTGTGTGGCAGCAACCAGGTGAGGAGTACAAAGACAAGTGTGTCTTGCCTACAGTCAAGCATGGTGGTGGGAGTGTCATGGTCTGGGGCTGCATGAGTGCTGCCAGCACTGGGGAGCTACAGTTCATTGAGGGAACCATGATTGCCAACATGTACTGTGACATACTGAAGCAGAGCATGATCCCCTCTCTTTGGAGACTGGGCCGCAGGGCAGTATTCCAACATGATAACGACCCCAAACACACCTCCAAGATGACCACTGCCTTACTAAAGAAGCTGAGGGTAAAGGTGATGGACTGGCCAAGCATGTCTCCAGACCTAAACCCTGTTGAGCATCTGTGGGGCATCCTCAAAAGGAAGGTGGAGGAGCACAAGGTATTATATTATTTATGTTCTTTCCAAATGGTTGGACTTCCAGCAACTCTTTTTGTTCCATTCTCACATTATTTGATTTTTTCCCCCTCCTGGCTACCATAGGTTTTCCATCTTGCTGTAGAGGAAGTGGAAGGAATACTCTATGCGATCCTCCACTTCCTCTTTTGCTCCCTCCCGTGATGTCACTTCCGGCGTGCCGGAATGGATGGAAATGTCATTTCCTATGCGACTGGTCTTTGGTCTAATCCAGCCAATTGTGTGTCCTCAGACTATGTTTTGCCACCAATTTTTTGGCGCCAAGCGGTCTGGAGAGGGTATAAAAGGAAGTCAATCTTCAGTCACTGTTAGGTTTGGTCCATGGAAGGAGGCATGCTGCCTAGGGCTCCAGTAAACAGGTAAAGATTAATTTGGATTTTGCTACTTCTGTCTTCATCCAAGAATTTTTTATTGCAACTTTGTTTTTGTATTTCTTTTTAAGGTAAGTTTGGAAGTTTGAGAAGCTTTCAGATTCAAAAAGTCTATTTTTCTCCCTTGTTTGCAAATGGAACAATTGTAACCTGCTGATAATATCAAAACCTTTATTGGTTCTGAAAAATTTATTGAGGTAGGCTCTTATTATTAGGGAGTGCGTTATTGCACCCCCCCCCCCCACTTTTTTTGTCCAAATATTCATTTATATTTATGTTTTTGCATATCTACCTTTAGATTCAGATGGACTTTCAGTTCTTCCCAGTCTATTACCCTTCTCTATAATGCTCCCAAATGGCCCTGCATGCCTTTCCACAACTGTTGATGATTGTATTTTTGAAACTTTGAAGGTTGGTGCCGTGGTCAGAACATGCTTACTGTTCACTGTTTATAAGTTTATGATACTAAAATTTAGGATTGTTGTTTGCTGTTTTGTATTGTATGTTTTTTCTAAATTGTGTTTTTTCTGATTTGTATATTTTTCTATTATAGTGATCAGTCTATGCATACAGACTTTATTGTAACAGAATCTCCTGAAGAAGCCGTGAATGGCGAAACATGTAGAGATACAATTATACTTCTGTTGATATTTGTTACTGATGTACTGTGGTTTTACTTTTGTCACTTATGTATTTTTAATCTAAATAAATATTTTCTATTTTTCTAATTTTTGTTTATGTTTGCGCTTGAAAAGTCCCAATTTCTCCTTTTCTATGTTATTTATGTTGGTCAAACGGTATGTCTGCTGACTTTCAGTTCTCAGCTATTGTAATTTTGGCCGATACAAAAATGAACATAAGGAGTCGTCTTTGGCTTTTGGAGGCTTCCTCAATCTTGCAACCTAAGAGCGCATGTTTTGGAGACTTAGTCAGGTTAATCTGGGTGAGGGAATATATGAAGTTATAGAACCTGATCCAGAATTTCCGTACTTTGGGGCATTGCCACTATATATGGAATGCCATCCCTTTCTGACCACAGCCCCGAAAGCATTTAGATGATGCCCCGGGAACAAAAGTGGCCAGTCTAGTTGGCACCAGGTACCACCTTAATAAAACTTGTAATTCGCTTCTATTATTGAAGTATTGATCAGCGACCTGGAAGCAGCCAGTGCCACCGAGTGCCATTCCTCAAGTTTCAAGTTCTCCTGGATATCTTGTTCCCATTGGGTTATATAAGTCAGTTTTTCTGAAACATATGTTAGAATAGGCATTCAAACAACTTTAATCCAACAGAAGAATATTACTCACAAAGGCAGTAGGTTAAAAAAGCATTAGTATACTGTAAAGGAGTCTGGGCTGTCATCAATCTGGCTGGTAAGCCGCCAGCGGAAACCGATTGTGCCAGTAGATGCAGAGCACCGCCATGGCCTGAAGAAGGAGCACATGCTCCGCAAACGTGTCACCTTCCACGTCCTGCATCATCTCAGGCTGATGACATCACGTCCACCCGATTGTGCATTCCACTGCTACCAGGAAGTAGACGTACACACCAGTGCTCTGCATCTACTAGCCTGATAGGTTCCCGCTGATGGCTTACTATCCAGATTGATGACAGCCTGGACTCCTCTACAGTGTCCCAATGCTTTTTAACCCCCCTTCCCTTTGTGAGTAATATTCTTCTGTTGGATTAAAGTTGTTTGAATGCTACACTTAGTTGGCACTATGTATCTCTCGCTCTCCTCCCCTGTCCACAGAGTTGCTTCTTGCTCTGGACACAGCAGCCACTGCAGTGGACATCAATTTACATAGACTCTCTAGCCTAGAGCAAAGTTTTTATGGACTTCATATGTAATTCCTGAACTTTCAACATAGTGTCTGGCAGCCACGCTATCCACTATCCCCAGGGGTTGCGTCAATTGGTTGCTGTTTGTCTTGACACAGAATCTGGTGCAGCTGTGCATAGTAACCAATCAGCTTTTAGGTTGTATTGGCAAAGCTCATCGAACAAGCTGAAGTTAGAAGCTGAGTGGTTGCTATGCAGAGTTGTACCAGATTTTGTGTGCACCACTTTTAGTAAATCTCCACCCTTGTGTCATTGGCATTGATTTACTAAAGGCAAACAGATCGTGCCTTTTGTAAGTGCAGTTTCACTCATTTTCCTTTGTAAGTGCAATGTAGTAAAGTTTAACTATATAAAGAATACCTAATCCGGTGCAAAGAAATAAAAAAAAAAAGTTTTGCTTGCAGATGATTTGATGATGGAAATCAGCAGAGCTTTACCATGTTTACTAAGCTCTGAGGAAAATGAGTGCAACTGTACTTGCAAAGTGCACAGTCTATTTGCCTCTAGTAAATCCACCGCATTGTGTTCCTTTTTTCTTTTTTAATTTTACTTTTTTTTAGTAAACTTCATGTTACACTTACTCCCTGTCAGATCAGTTGGCCAATTCCACATTGGGTTACAGAGCTAGTACATCATTGATATGGAAAGAGCAGGTAGGATGGAAATCTACGCTTTTTTAGATTTTACAGGTTGTGTGATTGTACGTTCTAGACCACTTGGATATGAAAACCTTTAGCCCGGGTTCACACTATACCAGGCTGCGGATCGCACAGGAGCGCTGTGCGTCCCTGTTCCCCATTTCAGGGATGAATTAGGGCCGATTCTATGCCTGAATTCAGCCCTGAAACTGAGCCAAAGATGCACAGTGTTTTTGTGCATTGCGCTCCGCAGCCGCCCCAGAGATATGTGAACCGCCTCCATAGGGAGCCAGTCACATTCTCCTACTATGCAAATTAGATGCGGGGAAACGCACATCTAATTCGCATAGGTGTGAACCCAGGCTTAAACTGTCATTGCCTGTGGACATACCTGTGTGGTTCCAGTCCTCAGCATATGCTGCAAAATTGTGCTGTGACTTTTCTCGTAGGAATCGGATCGCTGCCTTTTTCTCTTTGATGCTAATCACTCACATCAGATAAAAGGTTTTCCAAGCTTTATCTAACACCTTTTATATAATCACTTGAGAGCAGAGAGAATCATCATTATCGTGTCATCAAAAATATACTTGAGTAGTCTGTTGGTACTCAAACCCATGAGATTTGATTCTCAGTGTGTCTGAAATCAGCCACATTTCATGTCTAGGGGTATTTTTTTAATAATGCCATAGGGTTCCTTAGTGCTGAGGATGGCAGCACCAATGCCAGCAAATCCTGCAGCCAACATTCATGCTACTGCAGCTCAGGAAGCACTAAACCTTGCTTTATGGTAAGTACTTGTGTGTATTGAACTATTCATCCTAGGTTTTGTGAAGCAGTGTGTAGGGGAACATTTACTGGGTGTCCATTTTTTATCTGTGTGTATATATTAATAAAGACTGATCATTCTGAGATCATTATATGCTCTCCTTTACCCAACAATACACATCATCCTATACAGTATACTAAACAAGTACATGCAATAGTTCATGTATGCCAGAAATTCCTCCATTCCTGTAATGTAGATAGAGTAAGCCAGATATCTGGTAGGAAGAACTCATCCTACCATGTCACGGGGTGCTCTTTGAGAGTGAATTCACACAGTTTCATTGTGATAATGGACAAAACGGTGCACTGTGCGGCTATTTATTCTTAATGCGCCTGTGTTGCAGCACATCACAATGCACAGTACAGTCAAGGTGTGCTTCAAAAGTAGTGAATGTACCTTTTTTGGTGCATTAAGAAGAAGTCCATTCAAATGAGTAAGTTGTCTTAAAGTGACGCAGGATAATAACACACTGAAAAGATGCGAATAGGCCCTAATAGTTTCATAGTACATATAAAGTTATAATGTTCTTAAATGAACAACCTATTACATTTGAGTCTGATCAGTTATACTCAGTTCATTAGTCAATATACTGTATAAGCAATAAAACATTAATGCCTAAATAAAATAGACATACAGATATAGGTAAGAAATTATAATGTGGTATTAATATTACTTTGCATACGTTTTCCCTAATTAGAAGAACATAGTGTTCCTTTTAAAAAAAATATAACAAATATCTTTCAGTATCCAGTAATTAATTACACTACTGCTCATGGATATTGTTGACACATCTGGAAAAGTTCATTTGTTTTATAAGCCTTTATTAAGCATTCCTTATGCATACTGTTGCTGGTTGCAAATAGTGCTACATTTCATCATAACCCAGTTTGCACTATATGACCTATCTCTGATCTTGATTAGCAGTCTAGAGAGTCAATAGATGTCAGGACAATAACTATCTTTCCAGTTTAAATATAGACTCATATTGATGCAATGCAAGAAAATAAAAATGTGCTCCAGGGCGACCGGCTATTAGCCATGTGCGCTGAACAATGCTTATTCTTAAGCCTGTCCGAGTTTTCAGAAATGATTTGAAAATGCAGTAGGTCACTGTTACAAAATAGACTTTGTTTTGTATAGCTGGACTAATTCAGAAATGTATATACTAGACCTTTATCCAATAGTGCAAAGGGTCATTTTTATCAAGCAGAAACTCATATCAATTGATCAAAAATCAGGTTTCAGTGTACTGTCTGCTTAAAATGATAATGATTATCCAGTACTTATTGGATTTAGGGCCAGATGTATACTTTTTCACATCTAGACCAGCTACCTTATGCTACCTTCCTACAACACCACATAAAGGACACATGCGCCGTTCCACATAAATATGCAATATAATCACAGATACGATTGAATTAATATTATAAAAACAGAATTTTGCAAATAGCAAGACAAATAAATGCATAACAATAAATAAACATGCACTGCTGCAGGCTCCAGCATATATGGGAATGGCTGGAGACAGATTGCAGTTCTTGATAGGGTAGTGACAGGTATGGGAACTGCAAATGTACATGCATGGGTACCAGAGCATATAGGCCTTTTTTAGATAATTTTTAGTTTGTTACTGCAGACATAGAAAGGGCAAATTTATTAAATACCTTCTTCAACTCTGTGTATGCAAAGGGAAATGGGGATGGTATTGACATAGCCCTAAATGATCCACAATGCCTCAGAATTGTCATGATCCGGAAACATTTAGACAACATAAAGGTGAATAAAGCACCTGGACCAGATAGCTTACACCCAAGGGCCCTCAAAGAGCTGAGCTCCATTATATATATAAATATATATTTAAAAGGGATCAAAGTCTTTATCATGTAACTACAGAATGGTTAGTTTAACTTCTATATTCAGGAGGATACTTCAGAATTTAATAAAGGAACATACAGAAGAGTTTTTGCTAGAAAATAATATTTTAAGCAATAGTAAACATGGATTCATGAAAGATCGAAATTGTCAAGCAAATCTGATTTTTATGAGGAGGTACCTAAGCAAAACCTTAAACAAAGGAGTGGCTGTGGATGTAGTATACTTGGATTTTGCCAAAGTGTTTAACACAGTTCCCCATATGTGGCTAATGTGTACATTAGTCCCAGGCTTAAAAAATGCAGTTTGTAAATGGATAAAAAAAAAACTGTCTAAAAGAGATTCAGAGAGTAGTGATTAATGATTTATACCCTGAATAGTTTAAGGTTATGAGTAGTGCACCCCAAAGTTCAGCTTCAGACCCTTACTTTTTAAACATATTTAAAAGTGATATAGGGCCTGGGATTAAAAGTACTAGTACCAGATGACACAAAGCTATGCAGTGGAATTATGTCTTTACAGGATGTCTCCAACTTACAAGCTGACCTCAATGCACTATTTAATTGGGCAACTATGTGGCAAATGAGGTTTAATGTTGATGAATGTAAAGTTATGTACTTTGGGGATAAAAACATGCATGCATCATACTGTCAAGATCAGGGGTCAGGTTTGAAGACCAGTTGCTATAGCAGTAGCAGAACTACCACCAACCAGCAGGATAGGTACACAGGGCTAACTTGAGGTGTAGAGTCTATGTACCAACCGGTGTCCACCAGAGCTCCTGATGTTGGAGATGGATTTTGCTGCATGTTAGTACCAGGTAGCAATGCTCAGGATAGCCCTATCAGGAGGTGAGCAAGCCGGGGTCCAGTAGCAGATAAGCAGGTAGAGATAAAGCAGAAGCATAGTAAGTAAACAAGCCAGAGGTCGATAATGAGTAGTTGCAGGTTGAGATCAGGCAGAACCCTAGTCGCGGGAAAAGCCAAGGGTCGATAACGAGTGGTAACAAAATATGAACGGCTGCAGGGAGGACAGAAGTGGCTGGAGAGAGCATAATAATCTGGCAAACAGGAAGTGCAGAGACATGGCTTATATAGCAGATGCTTCATATGCTCCATATGCCCCATATAGTGAAAAATCATCTAGTATCATTTAATAGTTAAAGTATTGCACTTACAAATGTTCAGGAGCAATTGCTTCATTGAGAAATACAATCCAGTTGGCAAAATAAACAGATTTCAGGTAATTTCCGTTTGCTTGTCGACATCAGCTAATGGTTCCACCCAACATGTTTCATCACATATGACGTCTTCTGGGGTTGGCCACCTCTGAATCAACTGTAGAATAGTGTTTTATTGGTTGAACTAGATGGCCTAATGTCTTTTTTCAGCCCAACTAACTACATTATGTAACTATGTAATAGGAAAGACCAATTCTGGTTGGCTAACATTAGGCTGTTTGAGCCTATAAGTAGCAGTGGCATTGATTTTAATTGGCCTGGGTGACTAGGCATTGCCCCTGGCAGTCACCCTGCCCTAAGCCATGGTCAAGTTTTGTTCTGAGTCTTGGGGCCCAGAGGCTTTGTGGAACTTTAGGTGGAATAAAGCCACTATTCTTAGGTCCATATATCACCTGATAGCCAGACCTCAGTATTGGTCTCAGCTGTCCACAGGCCTTTATGTATGTACGCTAATGTCCCAGACACTTACCTTTCTAGTGCATTTACATGAATTGTCACAGCCATGCCACATAGTACATCAAATGATGCATCACAGGACAGTATCCTCCAATTAAACTTAAGCATGACATGCTATCACCACTCAAGCATTGCATTTTACACTCCATGAGCTACTGAAGTCCTGTTTTGCCTACTGCCTTAGCTGCACCTGAGCCTGAGTTGATGCTGCACCCTAGCCAGATTTGCCCTGCACCCCAGCCTAGCCTCTGCTGTATCTTATCTTTAATATCTGCTGTAGTTGAAGCCTCTGTTGCTACCCAGACTTATCCATGTCTTTATTGCAACTCCAGTACCAGTTGCGGCTGGTGAAGTTTTAGGATGGGGGGGCGCCAGACCCCGCCCTTCCTTTTTGACCCCCCACTTCTCATAAGCCTTACCCTTATAGAATCCACCCACTTCATCCCCTGTATTTCACTTTTGTCCACCCATAGTGTCAGGAGTATACAGCTCAGCATCACAGGACAGGATATACAGCCACAGGATCACAGGGCAGGTGTATACAGCCCCAGCAACACAGCACATAGTATATAGCTCAGCCTCACAGATCAGGGTATATAGCTCAGCCTCACAAATCATGGTATATAGCTCAGCCTCATAGATCTAGGTATAGAGCTCAGCCTCACAGATCAGGGTATACAGCTCAGCCTCACAAATCAGGGTATACAGCTCCGCATTACAGATAAGGGTATACAGTTCAGCATTACAGATAAGGGTATACAGCTTAGCATTACAGATCAGGGTATATAGCTAAGCCTCACAGATCAGGTTATGCAGGTATACATCATCTGTCCTGTATACAGCTAGCTATATACACCCACCTTCCTTCCTGTATATAGAGACCTTCCTCCATCATCACTGACTGCAGATATTCATCATCTGTCCTGTATACAGCTATATATACAGTAACAGGACAGATGATGCATATCTGCAGTCAGTGATGATGGAGGAAGGTCTCTATATACAAGAAGGAAGAAGGTGGGTGTATATAGCTATATACACTATAGGACAGATGTAGTCACAATTTGTAACTATTATGTAGTGTAACGTAGTCAGTACATGGCATGAAAGAAATCCCCAAAATCATCTATTGCAAAGCAGCCAGCGAGACATGATGTGGCACACTCACTGACACTGTCTGACACCCTGATGGTCCAGTCATTACTATGCTCATCGCCATATAATACACCCTTCATCATCATCATCATTGTATAATACACTTGTCATCATCATGCTCATCAATGTATAATACACCGGTCATCATCATCCTAAACATTGTATACTACACGCGTCATCATCATCATCATCATCATCATCCTCCTCATCATTGTATAATACACCCGTCATCATCATCCTCATCATTGTATAATACACCCATCATCATCATCATTGTATAATACACCCGTCCTCATCATCCTCATCATTGTATAATACATCCATCATCATCATCATTGTATAATACACCCATCATCATCATCCTCATCATTTATTATACACCTGTCATCATCCTCATCATTGTATAATACACATGTCATCGCTATCCTCATCATTGTTTAATACACTCGTCATCCCTATCCTCTTCATTGTATAATACACTCGTCATCATCATCATTGTATAATACACCTGTCATCATCATCCTCATCATTGTATCATAAGCCCGTCATCATCATCCTCGCCATTGTATAATACACCTGTCATCATCATCCTCATCATTGTATAATACATTAGTCATCACCATCCTCATCATCATTGTATAATACACCCATCATCATCATCATCATCATCATCATTGTATAATACACCCGTCATCATCATCCTCATCATTGTATAATACACCCATCATCATCATCATTGTATAATACACCCATCATCATCATCCTCATCATTTATAATACACTCACTATCATCATCCTCATCATTGTATAATACACTCGCTATCATCATCCTCATCATTGTATAGTACACCATTATCATCATCCTCATCATTGTATAATACACCTGTCATCATAATCCTCATCATTGTAAAATACACCCATCATCATCTTCCTCATCGTTGTATAATACACCCATCATCATCCTCACCATTGTATAATACACCCATCATCATCATCCTCATCATTGTATAATACACCTGTCATCATAATCCTCATCATTGTATGATACACCTGTCATCATCTTCTTCATCATTGTATAATACACCTGTCATCATCATCATCACTGTATAATACACCAGTCATCATCATTCTCATCATTGTATAATACACCTGTCATCATCATTCTCATCATTGTATAATACACCCGTAATCATCTTCCTCATCATTGTATAATACACCCATTATTATCATCCTCATCATTGTATAATACACCCGTCATCATCATCCTCATCATTGTATAATATACCCGTTATCATCATCCTCATCATTGTATAATATACCCGTCATCATCATCATCATAATCATTGTATAATACACCTGTCATCGCTATCCTCATCATTGTATAATACACTTGTCATCATCATCATTGTTGTATAATACACAAGAGTATCATCCTCATCTTTGTATAATACACCCATCATCATCAACCTCATCATTGTATAATACACCTGTCATCGCTATCCTCATCATTGTATAATACACCTGTCATCGTCATCATCATTGTATAATACACAGGTCATCATCATCCTCATCATTGTATAATACACATGTCATCTCTATCCTCATCATTGTATAATACACCAGTCATCCCTATCCTCATCATTGTATAATACACTCGTCATCATCATCATTGTATAATACACCCGTCATCATCATCCTCATCATTGTATAATATACCCGTTATCATCATCCTCATCATTGTATAATATACCCGTCATCATCATAATCATTGTATAATACACCTGTCATCGCTATCCTCATCATTGTATAATACACTTGTCATCATCATCATCGTTGTATAATACACCCAAGAGTATCATCCTCATCTTTCTATAATACACCCATCATCATCAACCTCATCATTGTATAATACACCTGTCATCGCTATCCTCATCATTGTATAATACACCTGTCATCGTCATCATCATTGTATAATACACAGGTCATCATCATCCTCATCATTGTATAATACACATGTCATCTCTATCCTCATCATTGTATAATACACCAGTCATCCCTATCCTCATCATTGTATAATACACTCGTCATCATCATCATTGTATAATACACCCGTCATCATCATCCTCATCATTGTATAATATACCCGTTATCATCATCCTCATCATTGTATAATATACCCGTCATCATCATAATCATTGTATAATACACCTGTCATCGCTATCCTCATCATTGTATAATACACTTGTCATCATCATCATCGTTGTATAATACACCCAAGAGTATCATCCTCATCTTTCTATAATACACCCATCATCATCAACCTCATCATTGTATAATACACCTGTCATCGCTATCCTCATCATTGTATAATACACCTGTCATCGTCATCATCATTGTATAATACACAGGTCATCATCATCCTCATCATTGTATAATACACCAGTCATCCCTATCCTCATCATTGTATAATACACTCGTCATCATCATCATTGTATAATACACCCATCATCATCATCCTCATCATTGTTTAATACGCCCGTCGTCATCATCCTCGTCTTTGTATAATACACCTGTCATCATCATCATCATTGTATAATACACCCGTCATCATCATCATCATCATTGTATAATACAGCCATCATCATCATCCTCATAATTTATAATACACTTGCTATCATCATCCTCATTGTATAATACAGCATTATCATCATCCTCATCATTGTATAATACACCCGTCATCATCTTCCTCATTGTTGTATAATACACCCGTCATCATCCTCATCATTGTATAATATAACCATCATCATCTTCCTCATTGTTGTATAATACACCTGTCATCATCTTCATCATTGTATAATACACCCATCATCATCCTCATAATTGTATAATACACTTGTCATCATCATTCTCATCATTGTATAATACACCCGTCATCATCTTCCTCATCGTTGCATAATACACCCGTCATCATCCCCATCATTATATAATACACCTGTCATCGTTATTCTCATCGTCGTATAATACACCCGTCATCATCATCGTATAATACACCCATCATCATCATCCTCATCATTGTATAATACACCCATTATTATCAACCTCATCATTGTATAATACATCCATCATCATCATCCTCATCATTGTATAATACCCCTGTCATCATCATCCTCATCATTGTATAATACACCAGTCATCACCATCCTCATCATCATTGTATAATACACCCATCATCATCATCATCCTCATCATTGTATAATACACCCGTCATCATCATCATTGTATAATACACCCATCATCATCATCCTCATCATTGTATAATACACCCGTCATCATCATCCTCATCATTGTATAATACACCCATCATCATCATCTTAATCATCATCATCATTGTATGATACACCCATCATCATCATCCTCATCTTTTATAATACACTTGTTATCATCATCCTCATCATTGTATAATACACCCATCATCATCATCATCATCATTGTATAATACACCCATCATCATTATCCTCATCATTTATAATACACTTGCTATCATCATCCTCATCATTGTATAATACACATGTCATCGCTAGTCTCATCACTGTATAATACACTCGTCATCATCATCATCATCATCATCATCATCGTATAATACACCCGTCATCATCATCCTTATCATTGTATAATACATCCGTTATCATCATCCTCATCATTGTATAATACACCCATCGTCATCATCCTGATCATTGTATAATACACCTGTCATCATCATCCTCATCATTGTATAATACATCCGTCATCATCTTCCTCATCGTTGTATAATACACTCATCATCACTGTATAATACATTCGTCATCATCATCCTCACCATTGTATAATACACCTGTCATCATCATCCTCATTATTGTATAATACACCCGTCATTATCTTCCTCATCATTGTATAATACACCCTTCATTATCCTCATCATTGTATAATACACCCGTCATCATCATCCTCATCATTGTATAATACACCTGTCATCGCTATCCTCATCATTGTATACTACACCCATTCTCATCATCCTCATGATTGTATAATACACATGTCATTGCTATCCTTATCATTGTATAATACACTCATCATCATCATATAATACACCCGTCATCATCATCCTCATCATTGTATAATACATCCATTATCATCATCCTCATTATTGTATAATACACCTGTCATCATCATCCTCATCATTGTATAATATACCCGTTATCATCATCCTCATCACTGTATAATACACCAGTCATCATCAGCCTCATCATTGTATAATACACCTGTCATCGCTATCCTCATCATTGTATAATACACCGGTCATCCTCATCATTGTATATTACACATGTCATCGCTATCCTCATCATTGTATAATACACCTGTCATCATCATCATCATTGTATAATACACCTGTCATCATCATTATCATTGTATAATACACCGTCAGTATCATCCCCATCTTTGTCTAATACACCCATCATCATCATCCTCATCATTGTATAATACACCTGTCATCATCCTCATCATTTTATAATACGCTCGTCATCATCATCCTCGTCATTGTATAATACACATGTCATCGCTATCATCATCATTGTATAATATACTTGTCATCCCTATCCTCATCATTGTATAATACACCTATCATCACTACCCTCATCATTGTATAATACACCTGTCATCATCATCATCATTGTATAATACACTGGTCATCATCCTCCTCATCATTGTATAATACACTGTCATCATCATTATCATCATCTTTATCATTGTATAATTCAACTGTCATCGCTATCCTCATGATTGACAACACCCATCATCATCATCCGCATCATGTGATTTTGGCCTGGGCCCAGTCACTCACTGAGTGAGTGGTTGTAGAGAATGAGAGGCGAGCACTGCAGAGAAGCGCAGGGAAGGGAAGCAACTCTGACTGGGTGAGGGAAGGGTCCAGGCCTCCAGGGATTAGTGTGTGTGCAGAGTGGAAGGGCGGCTCACAGGCTGTGGTTGCATATTGAGCAGACATACAGCAGCTATCTAGCTAGGAGATGGAGGAGAGAGACAGATTGACACTGACACACGCTGAGCCTGAGGTCTGTGGCGGGGTTAACATACCATTTGTAGCCGTTAAGCCGCCACTCAGCTCAGGAGTCAGTCAGTGACAGTTGAGGCTTCACTTCAGCTGCAGTCACCACAGCGCGCATTGGTCCAGTCTCCGTCTCAGTCCTCCACTCACTACATCCACAGTGAGCAGGAAAACTGGAAGTGACGCGTTGCCGCAAAAAGCACCGTCCACCGTGCCTGCCATTAAAATAAAAGAATAGAGCCACTGACAAATCAAATCACTGGAGAGTGGGGGAGTGTTTGCGGGCGCATCGCTTGTGCCCTGAACACTCCCGAAACACAGCCAAATCGTCGGCTGGACACTCTTATGCCGCGTACACACGATCGGATATTCCGACAACAAAACTGTGGATTTATTTCCGACGGATGTCGACTCAAACTTGTCTTGCATACACACTCACACAAATGTTATTGGAAATTCTGAACGTCAAGAACGCAGTGACGTACAACACATATGATGAGCCCAGAAAAATGAATTTTGTGCATTGGAATTGGGTACACAGGATCAGAGTTTCCAACGATTTTGTTGTCGGAAAATTTGAAATCCAGCTCTCAAATTTTTGTTGTCGGAAATTCCGACAACAAATGTCCGATGGAGCCAACAAATGCCCAAGCTCACATTGAACATTTGTTGTAGGAAATTCCGACCGTGTGTATGCGGCATTTATTTATTTATTTTTTTTAACAATAGATTTTTATTGAAGTTTACAATGTACATAAAGAATTGCAAGCATTGTGTACATGAACAAGAGAAGGTTGCATAGTGAATAACACACAGCAAGAATACTATAGGAACATACTATGGGAACAATACTATGCTTTTTCGGGCTAAATATTCAATTGCTGTTAATTACCTCAACAGGAGGTGTGGCCTGTCACCCCATATGGGTTCACACTGTGATCAGGCTCTTAGTGAGAGAAGTGTAGCGTAACCCGCCTTGGACCTTTGTGAGGGTCTCTGGAGATGGTATTGAGATAATTTACAAGTAGTTTAGCTTGCTTAACAAATACAGAATCAATAACTTCTCTTTTGATACATGGAGGTACATATATGCTGGAAAAACCTTAGGGATCTACTCACATATTCACCTTCTTTGGATTTGTATAGCTGAGACTATACTTAAAGGTAGATTTTACCACTAGATGGTTGGTATTACATATGTAAAGACCATAAATGTGTCACAAATGTGAGGGGGCATATTTAGAAGTTCTCCAGATCTCCCAATGTTTATGGAAGGCTGGAGCCCTTTGTTCCTTATATGCAAGTAATTTTTCCATTCTATATTGGGCATTTTCCCTGGAGATTACTTCCTCAATGTTTGGAGGTGTCTTGGAGCGCCACTCTTTAGCTATAGAGATGCCTGCAGCAAATAAAATATGGATAACAACTTTTCTTGTCAGTGGGGTGAAGTTTTCGATGCCAAGACTAAGCAGGGTAAGAGCAGGATTCAGAGAACACCTTTTTTTGGTAGTATGGTAGATAAGGGTAGAGACATCCGTCCAGAAGGGACGCAGTACCGAACAATTCCAAAATATGTGTAATAGATTGCCAGTTGATTGACAATCTCTCCAGCATAGAGGTGATGTATTGGGGCTCATTTTGTTTAAAACGGAGAGGTGTGAGATACCATCTGTGGGTTAGTTTTTGCGCATTATCCCAATGATCTATACATGCAGAGGATTTGCAATTGTATTTAATAGCCACATGCCATTGTTGTAAAGAGAAAACTGTCTGCAGTTCTAGTTCCCATTTCAACATGTTAGGTAATTTAGCTCGCATATACAGAGGTGTGGAAAATTTGTAAAAAAAGGGGATATCCCTCTGTGTTTGTTAGGGCACTTATTTAGCAGGTAGTCCCAAAAATTTGGGGGATTTCTATCGGGTTTGTGATTGAGCTTGCTGAGTAGTGTCTTATCTGAAAAATTTTGTATTCGTCCATTGCATTTTGATCAGTCAGTGCAGAGGTGGAGAAGTGTGCACCTTTGTTTTTCCAAGATTGGGTTGAGAAGTTAGGGATCAAATACTCATACGATGCCAGTGGGATCTGTAGTCTGTACATCGGTGTGTCTGCAAATTGTTGTCCAACCAATGACGTCCATACGTTAGCAGTGGCCTGAATGATTGGGTACCTTGGGATTGTGGCTTTGTGATGTATGCAAGCGTCTAAGGCCAAAGCTGGAAGGTCATGACCAGGGGTTACTGCGCATTCAATGTCTGACCATCTGTTGTCCGTTTGTCATGAGAACCAGTAACGCATTTAGTCCAGTAGTGCAGCTTTGTAATAGATTTGTGCATTAGGAAGGCCCACTCCACCCAGGTGCTTGGGTTTGTATAATTTTGTCAATGCTATCCTAGGTTTTTTTCCCGCCCATATGTATTTATTCAGGCTCATAGCTAGCTGTGAAAAGAATTTTTGGGGGACAGGGATGGGTAAGGTTCTGAAATGAGAAAGCAGCTTAGGTAGTACTTGCATTTGGTATGCAGCAACCCTCCCTATCCATGTTAGATGTAGTTTACTAATTTGGTTTAATTCCTCATCAATTCTATTTAGTAGTGGTGGATAGTTGCACTAGTATATTTTGGTAGACAAGGAGGTTAACTGCACACCAAGGTACGTGATCGAGGGGGGGTCCCATATATGGGACCCTATGATCCCTATATTACTTTATAAAGTCTGGACTTCTCCTTTTTGGGAACATTGAGTGTCAAAGCATAACATTTGTTGGTGTTGACTTTGTAAAAGGAGACCTGGCCAAATTTATGTAAAAGGGTTTGTATTGCAGGAATGGAAGATTCTGGCTTAGATACAGTGAGAATGATATCGTCAGAAAAGAGTCCTATTTTATGGTTTTCGGAGCCCACAGTAATACCACGTATGGATTTGTGAGATCTACTGTATTCCGCAAGGGGTTCTATAACCAGTGAGAAGATGATAGGGGAGAGTGGGCAGCCTTAGCGCATGCCATTAGATAGAGTAAATGGGCCTGATAATAGATTAGATGAGTACACTGTAGCTGTGGGGTTGGCGTACAGAGACATAATTGCTGAGTGTATCAGGCCAGATATACCAAATTTATTCAATGTCCTTGATCATGTTCGTTTTGTGGAGTTATTTGCAAGAGGACTTTCTTTTAATTACCGAATGGAGAACGCTTCCGTTTGAAACATTTTGCTAATTGTAAGACTCAGGGAGTTGTATACTTGGTACGATGTCAATGTGGTGCATTCTATGTTGGGAAGACCCAACAGGAATTTGGGCAGCGAGTGAGCAAACATCTATCTAACATGCGAATTGGCAATTTATATCTTCCTCTTGGAAGACATGTTGCCATAGGGACATGGCTATAGAATGCCATCTGTGAACTTCACGTTCCAATTAGAGGTGGGGATTGGAACAAAGTTCTTTTACAGTGCAAAATGCGCTGGATTAGACATTTAGATGCCACCACCCCACCGGGCCTCAATGAAGCTGAAAGCTTTAGGCCTTTCCTGGAAGGTTTTAGTTCAGGAAAGACCGACTAAATATATCAGATTTCCATCTTGATTTGGTTAATTCCCCCTTCTCTCCCCCTTTTTCCCCCTTTTGCCTTCCTGTTCTTTGTCAATCTTATATTCCATCATCTTGCTATAAGACAGGTTTGAATGACATATCTATTTGGGGCACTGTATATATTTGTTATGTAATGATACTTTGGTTCCACTCATTGGGTGGTTAATATTGTTATGATTTTGGTGGTTTATTTATAATTGTTTATAATTGTATTATATTGGCAGGTTTATGTTTCTGTGCTCCATCTGGCATCCATTTGCGTAGCCTTTGGCCACCTACATGCACCTGGCACACGTAGGCTCCCATTTATTTTGGGAGCCTTCTCCTTCTCACTGTGGTTTTGTTGTGCTTTTTGCATAACTCCCACAGTTATGTGAGGATATTTTTTGTGTCAGGGGTGTTATATTTTTTCCTTATTGAGAAAGAGTCTTCCCCACTTAGGGCTTTCTTCTTCTCTCACATATCACAGCCATTATAATATTCTTGATTCAAATCTTCCTTTTTTATTTTCTTTTTTGTGTTCAATCTTTCTTTAGGATGGGTATGATTAAGATGTGGCTAACATGCATCCTATACATAGAGGACTGCTATGGATGACATTAGTGGTGGTGCGGCGGCTTTCACTGTTATCACTGGGGTCTCCGCTTCCACTACCTATCTCCAATGCGCGCGATGCGGGGAAGCTTTCACTGTTTATCATTGACGTTTCCTGTCCACGTCTGAGACTGATTGACGTGACTGAGGGGGGCGGGTCTGGTCTGCATGGCCGCGCTCTCCCTGGATCACCATCAGCTGTTTAAGTATCAATACAGTGGACTGAGATTGATTGATGTGACTGAGGGGGGCGGGTCTGCTCTGTACGGCCGCACTCTCCCTGGATCACCATCAGCTGTTCAAGCATCAATACAGCGGCGCTTAGGGAGTGACGTCATGACCCATATGTTGTGTGGTGTCACCTACACTCCATGAGATTCTGTTTAGCTGGGCTATATAAGGAGAATGCCAGGAACCCTCTAGGTGCCATCCTGATTTATGACAACGCATTGATTGACAGGCAAGGTGAAGGATTGGTCTCTCTCCCCCTTGCAGCTATTCTTTCCATTCTTTCCATTTCTGGGAGATCTTTGAAATTTCAACACCATTGGTAAGCATAGCATTCCTTTTTTTTTATACACTTCAGTCAAATTTGTTGTTGATTTGCTGAAATGGATGTTTTGGGCTTTGCAATCCCCTGGTTATATAGAGGACGTCTGCCCGCTGCCTATGCGGTCCCTTTTTCCATCCAATTTTAGTCTCAGTTTCAATTTATTCAACTGAACTATTCCTTTGATTATTAATATCTCTGAGCGTTTTATTTTAGTTTTGATACAATCTTTTATATGTAATTTTTTCAGATGGAGGTTTCCTTAATGTTCCCCCCTCGTTCAATTTTTTGCTTAAATTGGGAATATATATATATTTTTTTTGTTTTTTTGTTTTTTTTTTTCTTTCTTAAATGTTAGCCCTATCATTGTTGTTGATTTCTTGTTTTAGATTCCCCCTTTCTTTGCTATCTGGGGTCTTTGTTTCTCCAAGCTGCTACAACCATAAAACCTCTTTTTGGGCACCATGATTGGATCTTAAACATCCTGGGGTTCCTTTGCATGTGTAAGGGCGAATACGGGCTATGCGGATGTCGGATGTTGCACAGCAACCCTTTTTGACACGTGAGTGTTGGTACACCCTGATGGGAGCCACACAAACCTGTCAGTCCTGCAAACTTTGTAATGTTTTTTGTACTTTTTCATTGATATTGTACTTTGCAATTTCAGAAATGGCAAATTGTTCCTGATGAAGATTATATTTACTCATACTTTCGAAACGCGTCGGATTCTCACTCATGGATGATGTTCATTTATGTATTGGGTTTCATTTGCCACAACTGTCATAAATTATTGTTGAACATGTTATTCATGTAATTGTTTTGTGTTTTGCTTTTTTGCCTCCCTGTATGCTTTTAAATTTTGTACATTAATAAATTATATTTTATCTATTAATTTTTCTATCAGATTTTTCCATTTCATCTATAATTGCCCTTAAAATCCCACTATTGAGGTTCTTTCATTCTATGTCCTTGATAGATAGCCCCAATGGACCCTAAGCAAAGGCCTTTTCTGCATCTAGAGCTAGAAATGTACTTGGTTCTTGGATGATCTCTTCTAGTCTCAGAAGGTTCAACATCCTTCTGGTCCCATCAGGAGCTTGTCTTGGAGCCTTTCTTGTGGGAAGGAACCAGAAGAGGCTGCATTGTTGAAAACTTTTGTTAATTTAGGGGCGAGGAGGGTAGAGAATGCCTTGTAATACTCGGCGGAGAAGCCATCTGCGCCAGGCGATTTATGCATGGGAAGGGATTTTATTACCGCCTCAATTTCTGTACATGTGATGGGAGCATTTAATTGTTGGAGAGTTGTTGCATCTACGGACAGCAAGCAGATCCCTTCATCTTCCTTCAAATTCATCTATCTCTATATCTGTAGGTTGGTGGATGAGCGGGTCTGCTTTGAGGTAATAGAGGGATTCATAGTAATCTTTGAAAGCGTTGGCTATGTCTTTGGGATTATGAAATATAGTGTTGGTATTATGGTGTTTGATATGCGTTAGGTTGGTTCGGGCCTGTCTCTTTTTGAATTGGGAGGCTAGGAGTTTGCCTGCTCTGTTATTTTGGGAGTAGAAAGATAGTTTCATTCTCTTGAAGTATGTGTCATAGTCAGCCCTGAATTCCTGCCGTAATTCTTCACAGCATGAATTGAGGCGCTTTAGTGTGTTAGCGGATGTTGAGGTAGGGTTCTTATGCAGTGTCTCTAGTTCTGCTATAGATTTATGAAGTTGCGTCATGCGCTGCAGTTTCTTTTTTTTCTCTCTAGAGGCAATTTGAATAAGGGTTCCCCTAGCGAAGACTTTGTGGGCGCACCATATCATCGCCGGGGAGCATCCCTTATTGTCATTAAATTGGAAGTACTCCTTGAGTTTCTCTTCTACCTCATCCCTTATTGAGGGGTGCGACAGAAGGAAGGTGTTATTGCGCCACAGAGGTCTATGAGATTGTTTGCTCGTGTTCACAATCTCAAGAGTCACAAGTGCATGGTCTGACCACGTGATATTGTGGACCTCGGCTGCTGCTACATTTTGCAGAGTGTACATATCTGTGAGAAAAAAGTCTATTCTAGAGTAGCTGTTGTGCATCGCTGAATAATATGTGTAATCCCTTTCGGTGGACTTCAGGCAGCGCCATGGATCAAAAAGTCTTTCTGCATGACAAAGAGATCCTAACGAGGGTCTCCGCCTGAAGGCCATCGATGAGGAGTCAAGTTGTTCATCCATAACCATATTAAAGTCTCCACATATTACTAAGTTACCCTTTGGATTTAGCAATCTTAAAGACATTTCGGACAAATTTCGTCAATCTTACATTGGGGGCATATAAGTTCACCAGGGTGTAGATAGTGCGGTCCAATTATGCAACCAGGATAACGAAGCGTCCTTGTGGACCTTGTTCCTGCAATAAAGAAAAGATTATTGTGTCCCTTACAGCAATCATAACACCATTCTTCTTGGTAGTGTCATTAGTTGTATATACGTGCGGGAATTTGGTATGTGAGCATTTTGGAGGTTTGGCGCTACAGAAATGCGTTTCTTGTGCACACAAAATGTCACACTTCAGTTTGAAGGCTGTTTTCCATAGTGCCCTTTGTTTGTAGGGACTATTCAGTCCCCTCACATTGAGAGACATAATTTTAAGGTTCATTCCAGTGGAAGAAAGCTCGGGGTTGCCATCTAGTGGTAGGTGTTGGTCGTAGAGGTGTTGCTCAATATTTGTAGATCCTGAGGTGAGATTTCCCATGTGGTTGGAAACAAACAAAAAACAACAAAAAGAACCCAACTGGGGTTCCTTGTTAATGCGAAACAGTCAGGCCGCAAATAATGCGGAAAAGAGGTTACGTGATACATTACGCAAATGGAGTAGGGGTGTCAGGAAAGGTCTCCTCCGCTGGTAATATTGATCATTTGGTGTGCAGTACTGAGGTCCACCAGCAGGTGTCTCCTGACAGTTTGGAGCTGTCAGAAGAGCTTTTTCCTGCTGGTATTCTGTCACCTTATGGCCGCAGTACTGGCGTCCACCAGTGGAGGAATCCTGGCAGTATGGAGCAGGTATTCTCCTCTGCAGACAGGTGTCACCTGACCTTAATTAGCAGCTGCAGTATAATACCCGGCAAGTGCACACTCATGTTGCCCTGGTGTTGTCCTTGAGCCCTGACCTGCATCCTGTTGCTCTGATCCCGATTCCTGAACCTGAAGCCTGAACCTGAAGCCTGATTCCTGGAACCTGTTGATCCTGTTTCCTGTCTGTTACCTGAACCAAGGACCCTGAGCCTTGTACCTGACCCATCCCTCCTGTAATCCATCCATCCTCTCTTGTCCTGTTTGTTTCCCTTCCCAACTACTGATCTCCTGTTTATGACCCTGGCCTGGCTTGACTACGATTCGGGTACTCCCTTTTGCTACATATGCTGGTTGTGTATTATCACTATTTGGTTGTTTGGTTTGTTCACTCTGTATTGGTGGTGTGTTCACATGTATATGCATTTACCTTAATAAACTTACTTTCACCTATTTATGTCTGGTTCACTCTGTTGCAGTCCACACAGTTCTGGTCTTATCTGGTATATGACAAGGGGGAAGAAATAGAGCCTGGAAAAAAATGAGGGGAAATAGTACTACTTGGTATAGCCGAACAACGAGTGGACTTGCTTTAGAATTGACCCAGAAGGTCAAGATGAGAGGCACTGGATGTTTGCTGGGTCTGAGATAAAAGGTATATCAGTAGCTGGGTCACAGAGCTGGCTTCCCGCCATAAGAAGGCTGACTATTTGCTGAGCCTATTTTGGTGGATAATGTTGCACCTGTCTTGAATTGGGTCAGGGTCTGCTTGATCTCCATTCAGAGGGAGAAGACGCCATTTTCTGAGAAGTTCCAATCCTTTTTCCAATGAGGTTATTGCATGCGACTCGTTGTGCCAGTCCACCAGCAATTTAGCCGGGAACCCCCATTTATACAGGATTTTATGTTTGTGCAGGACTTTGGTAATAGGAACCAAGTTGTGTCTTGCCATCAGGGTAGCCTGTGACAGGTCAGCATAGAGAGTAATTCCGGAAAAGGGATCAGGTAGGGCCGGGTGCTGTCTGGCGTAGCGCATGAGTTGGTCTTTGACGTGGTAAAAGTGTATTCTGGCTATGACGTCTCTGGGGATCTGCTCAGGGAGGTATGAGGGCTTTGGTAGCTTGTGTACCCTGTCTATAATGATATCTGCAGGACCCAGAGATGGAAGAGCAGTTGTCATAAGCTTCTGTAGATAGGCAGTGAGCTCTGCAGGTTTGACAGATTCAGGGACCCCTCTAAATTTAACATTGTTCCTACGAACCCTGTCCTCAATGTCCGCCATTTTGAGACGCATGGCTTGAAGCTCTTCTTCAACCTCAAAGTGTGCATTCACTAATTCATTGTGTGCCAGCGTAAACTCCTCCATTTTCAGCTCCACATAATACACCCTGTTACTGACTGTTTTGTGGTGGTCATAAACGCTGCCATGTCATGCTGGAGGGCCCCCCTCAGAGTTTGCAGCATCTCCTTCATGGTAGTGTCTATGATGGGCTGCCCTGACATGGGGAAGGCATCTAGTTGCTGGCTGTATGTGGAGGATTCCTCCATTTCCTCCCCTGCTGTGCCTGCATTATCCTGGGCCCCCCCTCTTCCCCAAGCCTCCTCTTCTGCTTCACAGGACTTCTGAAGGTGAAGGATGGCAATGGATGGTTGCTGGGATGTGACTCACCCGAGGATGGTAATGGATTGCTTAGTGTGCAGCTTGTGGACGCTGACGAACGTCTCCTGGCTCCGGCGACATCTTGGATTTCTCGGCCCGGCACAGGGGGAATGAAATATGTTAATTTCCTTGGCTTTCCAGTGCAGATGATGTGGTTTTTAGCTGTGTGGGTCCGCTGTGAGCCACTTAAAGACACCCGGTGTGGCAGAGCTCTCCTCTCACACCACCATTAGCTCCGGCCGCCAGCTCCGCCCCCTGTGTACATGGTATTTAAGTGACTTTTTTTGTAAATAGCTTGGGGGGGGGACAGCGCCCCTGCACTTCCTATGGACGAGCCGCTACTGTCCAGTACAGCCACTGCCTTTGTTGCCTCTCAGCTGCCCCAGAGCCTTAGCAGCACCCACAGCCTCAGTTTAGCCATCTCTTCAGTTTATCCTCAATCAGTATCTCTGCAGTTCCATCTCTTTCCCACAGCTTTCTGCCTCTCAACTACTTCCATCTACCCAGCCACTTGTGCCTTTCCCTTGCTCCCATTTCTCATTATCTGGCACCTTCCCTCCTCTGTATCTATGAGTTTCTGTTGAGTAGCCTGGGAGTAGTCCACAGATAAACCCAAACTCCCATGGGGGAGTTCCTGGTGGAACACCAGCTACCAGTTTCAACTGCCTGGGAAAGCATTAATGCAGAAGAGCTGGGCTCACATTTTGAATTATGACAGCTGACTAGTGCTCAGGGCTCTTTCTTTGTCTACTGTGAGTACCTGCTGCTGTGGGAAAATGCTGAATGCAGACAGCATACTAAGAGCTACAAGTCTGCCTGTTTTTTTTGGGAAACCCTTTAGGGGACACCCTGCTTGTTAGGAACTGACTTGAGATTAAGTATCTAACTGGACATGTAGATGTTTTGTTTAGTTTATTCCATGGACTTGCTGTACCACTGTACCACACCCTCCTGACTTGAAACTGTTTTTGATTGCTATTTGCATTTAAAAGTGCAGGACAAACCTGCTTGGACAATTGTTGATTGTCCCTTTGTCCCTGTTCTTTGCATGGTTAACTGCTACCAACACCAGTTGAACATGTCTCTCTCTTTCTCGATATATATATATATATATATATATATATATATATATATATATATATATATATAAATATATATATATATATATATACACATACACAGTATATACCAATACACACCATATCTGACAGTGCTATGATATGTAGTAATCTAGAGCAACTAACCAACAACATCATATTTTTCTTTTTTTTTAAATTAAGGTTAGTGGGATTGGCTCATATGTGGAGGATGTAGGATTTGTTACTTTAATTCCCAAATAAGGGATGGATTGAGACATCCATTGAAATGGGAATTTGTGTTTTAGCTGGGTTATTTTACGTTTAGAGACATTTACAGGGAGAATACAAGATTTAGTAATATTGAGTTTGTAGTATGACACTGCACTGTATTCTTGCAGTAAAGAGTATACTTTAGTCAGGGAAGAAGCCGGATTGGTGAGTGTGAGAATCACATCATCTGCAAAAAGGCCTATCTTATGGGTGTGACCTGCAACAGTAACTGTCATTTCTGATGGCCTCTGCCAAGGGTTCCATCATCAGAGTGAATATGATCGGTGATAAGGGACAGCCCTGGCAAGTTCCATTTGTAAAATAAATCTTTTCAGATATGCATTGGACATGGAAACTGTGGCTGAGAGTTTAGTATACAAAGCTGAGATTGCTTCTGAAGAGTTGCAATGAGGTAGCCCCAGTGTATTCTGTCAAAAGCTTTTTCAGCGTCCAATGCCAAAATTACAGTGGGTGTATGCTTTGTTTCTACTATTTTGTGGAGGTTAAATAATCTCCTGGTGCCATCAGGGGCTTGTCTTGCCTTGACAAAGCCCACCTTGTCAGCTTTCACTAGTGATGGAGTTATTTTAGCTAGCCTATTAGCCAAAATTTTAGCATAAATCTTAAGGTCTGTGTTCAACAGTGTAACGACACCCCGAGTATGAAAGGGGTTTGAAGCCGTTTAGGACATTCCATTTCCGAACACAAAGGCAGCTACCTAACACTCCAATCAGCCGAACAAGAACCCCATACGAATAATTCTCCTCTCCCCCCAAAATAGGAGACGAGGCTCTGTCTTGAGGGTCAAACAGGAATCAACTCATTTATTATCACACATGGACACAACAGATAAAATAACTCAGAGACTCTTTCCCCCCACTCTTGTAAAAGAGGACGGCTTAAACTGTCAAATGACAATAGACACACAGGTCAGGTGTGTTCAAACTTCTCATCAATAAACAGTCTTATCAGCAGGGGGCTGCTGGAGGAGTCCCCCCTTCCTCCATAGAGTTATACATCCTGTGATATCCAAGGCAGACAGACACAATAGAACATTGGAATACAGCCCCACCCCAAACTAGCACAGCAAATAGTACACAACACAATGAGACAGCACACATTTTTTATACATATATACAGCATTGAGTCTGACTAGCACAGATCATAGTGGGGTTCTCATTCAGCTTGTGCCCCTATTAGTGACTCCCATCACAATGGCATATCCAGGGTCCCCAGAGTCTGTGTGTCTTGGGGGACATGGACGAGAATCTAAAGTAATGTCACCTCAAGGGTCCCCAGGCATACAGCTCACAAAGAGCACCGTTCCTCCAAATGCCAGGGCCCATAATCAGTTAGCAAGAGGCTGACATTCAGTCCCCTCCAAAAGCCTCTGTCCCGGCTAGGTCTGTCACATTTCTCCCCTTTTGGCAGGAGACTAACAGAGGAGGAGACCCCAGACGGGTTGACTCTAAAGTTAGTCAGTAATTGCAGTCCTCTAATGCTGGTATCCACACAGTACCCCAAACAAATTGTTCCAGAGTATTACTCACCCAGCCAACCTCTGCCTCTCTCAGAGAACATATCCACCACTGGGGAGAGGCCTGGACTGGCCCTTCTCTCTGGAGTCCTTTCAGCCGCTGGAGAGAAGACAGGGTGACTGAGCTCACTCCATCATGCTGTTGGGAATCTGGGCCGACTGCCCAACATCCCTGGGCTATACAGGTGGGGACTGAAGCCCCATCCACCCTTACAGGAAATTTTTCCTCTGTTAGTTGAGGGCAGAGGCCAGCAGCACTCTGCCCTGTTGCCAGCCCTTCTGCTGGAAACCCCACACCATCTGCTCCAGCTAACTGTTGGGGAGGTGGGGAGGGAGGCCAACTGCCCCGGCTCCCTGGAACTCTGTAATTGTTGCCAGTGCTGGGCAGAGGTTGGTAGCACTCTGCCCAGTTGCCAGCGCTTCAGCTGGGTTGATGTCATCTTTCTGGGGTGCGTCTGCTGTTGGAACTCCCTTTCACTGGTATTGTCTCCCAGGTGCACGAACCCTTGTTGGGGAGGGAAAATGGCTGCTTCTCCTCACTGCATCTCTGAAATCCACTGGTAAGTGATTGCCACCTTCTCACCATGAGCCTTCGGAACTGCCACAGGTGTGGGACAGAGGTCTTGGACCCTCTGTCCGGTGACCAGCGCCTCAGCTGGGGAAGTTCCTTGCAACTCCACAGATACTGCTGTTGGTGCTGGGCAGAGCACAGTGAAGTTTGGCCCTGATACCAGCTCTTCTCCTGGAGGCTCATCAGGTTGTTCTTCTTCAGCAGAAAAGTCTATCAAATCCCCTGTCTCTGCAACTGGTGTCTGAGGATAGAACTTCACAATCTCATGTCCGTGGAACCCAGAAGATGCTATCAGTGCTGGGCAGAGGTTATCAGAACTCTGCCCTGTTGTCAGCACTTCAGCTTTGGGGATGGTAATCTCTAGATTTTCCACTGCCGATTCTTCAGCCAGGATTTCGGAGTTGTCAACTGGTATTTCCTGATAGTCCCAGGCAAAGGGAGCCCCACCCTGTTGCTCCTTCTCCACTCCGACCGCCCCTAGGCAAGTTATATTCCTTTACATTTACATTTACATTTATATTGGCATTAAACATATCATTCAAGCTGTTTGGATGCACATGCATGCACATATGCATGTGTGCATGCATGTGTGCGTGCCTGTATGTGCATGGATGCACGCATGCTCATCTTCTCCTGATATATATTACAGAGGGGATGTATCTATGGTGGGTAGACCACTCCACTAAGCTGTTTTTTCAACTGTGTAGATGCACACATGTGCATCTGTTAGACATGCACGTATGCATGTTTGTGTGCATGCACCTATTTGGATGTACGCGCACCTTCCTTCATGTATATGCAAACTTTTTACAGTGGGTGGTCTCATGTGAGTGTGTGGGGGGAGTTTACAACTCTAGCAATCCATTTAATACCTGTCCTTTTTCTGTCCCTCTCCCTTTTTTTTTTTTTTTTTTCAGTAAGGGATACATTTCGGAGGGCCAGCCTGGTTTGTCCTTTGTGTGGGACTCTGCCATGTTTCCCCTCGTGCCACCATTGGACCCATCTATTTGCGCTGGTGCATTTACTCACCCCGTTGGGTTTTGGGCCCCACAGGCTGACAGCTGCAACATTTAAACTGCTTTTAAATGTCAAAATCTGGACAGAAAATCCACTCTAGTACTACACAGTTCATACGGTCAGTGTCTAAACACACTAAAACACAAAGTACGATGTGATCACACACGTACCAATTAGTTTGTGTTTAATCAATATTATGTATCTAATATGTGTGTATTTTGTTTAAATTGCAGACGTTGTAGGTTCTGCGATAAAATCGCATACATCCCTGATGAAGAAATAGCATTTTCGAAACGCGTTGGGTCTTTTCTGTTGTGCTCACCTCCAACATAACAGATCTTTGCGATTTACTAGCTGTCTTTTTTTTGTAATATTATTATATGATTAGTCCTGTCCAGTATTCATTCATGATATTTTGTGATATGTATAGTGTATATATGTGCTCATTATTTTAAACCTATGTTTCTTAATAAAAATTTATATACTTTTTACACTACTCTCATACCTCAGTGCACTATTTATCCCTTTCCAAATATCCCACCTAGAGAAAATTTTATTTTTTCAATGTCTTGTTACTCGGGATGTGGGATAATCTAGTGCGTATTCTGTGACCTTGAGCACTTTTGCAATTACTGTCTCTGCAACTGGTGTCTGGGGATAGAACTTCACAATCTCATGTCCGTGGAACCCAGAAGATGCTATCAGTGCTGGGCAGAGGTTAGCAGAACTCTGCCCTGTTGTCAGCACTTCAGCTTTGGGGATGGCAATCTCTAGATTTTCCACTGCCGATTCTTCAGCCAGGGTTTCGGAGTTGTCAACTGGTATTTCCTGATAGTCCCAGGCAAAGGGAGCCCCACCCTGCTGCTGAGCAGAGTCTAGCAGCTGTCTGTTGGCGATCTCCAGCTCCCATTCCTGAACGGCCAGAAACTCCAAATCTTCCTGTGCCCCGTGCCCTTCCGAGACATTTAGTCTTCGCTCTCTGTGCTCCATTATTTCCTCCAAACGCCACTCCCCTGATCACTCCCAAAGTCAGGGTCCCTGGACAGCCTCCAATACAACAATCCCAGGCCATCATAGTCAAAGTCTTCCGTGGGGCTGTGCTCTGCTGACCACGGGCACTCTTGGGCTACATACCACCGGAGGGCTCTGTAGCTCTCGTCCAACCGAATCTCTGCCCGGATCAGCCTGCTTAACTCAGCTGTCCACTCCTGCTTCGGCTGTTCCCCCAATAACAGCATTCGTACTTCATACTGCGACCAGGACCTTACATGGATGGAGGGGAGAACTTTTCCCTGGCATCGCTGCTCATGGGCTAGCGCTTCCTTCCAGAGTTCGCATCGGATAGAATCAGACCATCCCAGCAGGACCTGCTCTGATACTGGTCCTCTATGCTGTATCTGCATCTCTTGCAACCTCCTTCTGAATTCCTCTTCCATGGTGGCTGGTATCTGTACCTCTCATCTCCTTTCAGTTGGTCCTGCTGTGACTTCTTCTGCTGCAGCACCTCTTTGCTGTAGCCAAGTTGCATCCACAGCTGCTATAACTAGGTCTATGATCTCCGCTGTAGGGTTAGGACCATAATGTGCCAGTCTTATTTTAACAGCCCGATCAAACCATGCCTCTTCGGGGGTCCTGTCTGTTATGCTGGGTCTTTTTGGTTATGTTGGGTCTTTCGGCTCTATACATTTCGACTAGTTCAGCGATAATGTCTCTCTTCTTACGGTTGTTGGCCGGTCTGCCCCGGTTCTCCAGTAAGTCCTTGAGGGAAGAGAGATTTAGCCGTTCATACTGTGCTTCCATTGTCCTGTGTCCTCTTGTAGCTGTCCTTCTGGGCTGTGGGAATGATCCCGTTGCTTGCCACCAGTTGTAACAACACCCCAAGTATGAAAGGGGTTAAAGTCGTTTAGGACATCCCATACCCAAACACAAAGGTAGCTACCGAACACTTCCATCAGCTGAACCAGGAACCCATACAAATAATTCTCCCCAAATACGACACAAGATGCTCTGTCTTGAGGGTCAAACAGGAATCAACACATTTATTTTCACACATGGACACAACAGATAAAATAACTCAGAGATTCTTTCCCCCCACCCTTGGAAAAGAGGGCGGGTTAAATCGTCCAGTGACAATACACACACAGGTCAGGTGTGTTCAAACTTCTCATCAGTACACAGTCTTATCAGCAGGGGGCTGCTGGAGGAATCCCCCCTCCCTCCATAGAGATACACATCCTGTGATCCAAGGCAGACAGACACCTTAGAACATTGGAATACAGCCCCACCCAAACCAGCACAGCAACCAGTACACAACAGCATAAGACAACACACAATATATACACACAACATTGTGAAGCAGTCACTATCTATAATATGGCACATACGGGGTTCCCAGAGTTTTGTGTTTTGGGGGGACATAGACTTGAATCCAAAGTAATATTACTTCCAGGGTCCCCAGGCATACAGTTCACAATGAGCACCATTCCCCCAAATGCCAGGGCCCATAATCGGTCAGCAAGAGGCTGGTATTCAGTCCCCTCCAAGCCTCTAGGTCTGTCACAAAGATTGTATAGATCTCTATAGTATTTCATGAAGGCATTGGTTATTGGGTAGGGTGGTGTTCTAAAACTCCACTGTGGGGGTCCTTAATGCTGCTCAGTTAGGAGTGTTGTTGTCTCTTTTTTAATAATTAAAAAATAATTTACCTGCCTTGTTCCCTTGAACATAGTTTCTATCTTCTGCTTGTTTCAAATAGTTCTAATGTCTTCAGTGTTATTAATCTTAAAAAGTTTTTGGTTTAGTCCAGTTGAGTGCTTTGGGTTGGACAGCAGTTCAGTATTGTTTATCCATAGATATGCAGGTGGGATGGAGTTTTTGTTCCTTCAAGACTATGGATACTGGAGCATGATCTGATTACGTAATAGGATGGATCGTGACAGATAGTGTCCTCTCTAGCAGGCTGAGATCGGTTAAGATAAGATCTATCCTTGAGTATGCCTGGTGGGGGGATGAAAAATAAGTATAGTCTCTTTCCGTGGAATGTACATACCTCCAGGTGTCATAAAGGTCCGCTTCATTTAGGAAAGGTTAGAGTTCATGTCTGTGCATGTGGGTCGGGTTAGAGCAGTCCAGGTTTTTGTTGACCACACTGTTAAAGTCTCCGCAAATGATTAGTGAGCCTTTACGGATTTTGTTTATACATTTTTTCATGGCTTTCATGAAAGCTGTTTGACCCTTATTTGGGGCATACAGGTTCACCAGCATATAGGTGGTGTTCTTTATGTGACATGTCAATATTATGTACCTGCCATTTGGGTCACAGACAATATTGTGCAGTTGGAAGGCAACAGAGTGTTTGATCGCTGTTAACACCCCCCTCTTTTTAACTGGGGCTGTAGCGGTAAAGATGGATGTGAGGGAAAGCTTTGTGTGAGCATTTAGGTTGTTTATTGGACATAAAGTGTGTCTCTTGTGCACAGAGCACTTCTCCCTTCAGTTTGTCCATTTCTCTCCACATAAAGCTTCTCTTAAATGGGCTGTTCAGGCCATGCACATTTAGAGAGATAATTGATAGTGTCATGGGTCCTTCTTAAATGGGATGACTGTAGTTGCTGTAAAGTTATTCAAAAATAGGTACAATGATACTTTTTTACCTGTAGGTGGTGCTGTTAGGGCAGAGAAATGGGTGACAGGATCAGCTTTATGAAGATGAGTTTTTCAGTCCTAGGTGTCCAGAATAGGTTGAAGATGTGATGAACAATGAGATCCATGGGTACAGTGAGAACAGTTCGCAGTGTGCAAACATTTTTGCAAAGGTTTGGGGGGGTTAGCTCCTGAAACAGACATCCTGATATAGATGAGGCAGTGGCAACTTCTATATATGTATCTGGAGGATAGTATTGTTGCAAGACTCATGTGGATTGCCAGTCTGGAGCTATCCTGAGTGGTGGGGATTTGGAGGGAGGGTTGTCATTCTCTTCAGGGAGCAAGTCCCATTTCCTTGCAAGATTTAACCTATCTTCGAGTGTTGTTATGACTTGGGTGCGATTCTCTCTTGTGATGAGGATTTTAATGAGAAAGCCCCATTTGTACGGGATCTTATGATTCTGGAGCAGTTTGGTAAGAGTAGCCAGACTCCTGCGCGCTGCCATGGTATGTTGACACAGGTCTGCAAACACTGATATGTCAGAGTAGGGGTTCAGTATCAAAAATGGATGTGGACAATAACATTCCTGGGGACTTTTTCTGGTAGGAATTTCGGTTTTGGAAGGTGGTGGGCTCTGTCCACTATTACCTCCCTGTCAGGGGTATCAGGTAAATCATTGCAATAAATTGTTGGGGTCACAGCTTCCTCCACGCCTCACAATTTTATATTGTTCCTTCTTGATCTGTCTTCTAAATCTGCGATTTTATCTTTCATGGCTTGCATTTCCCCCTCTGTGTTATTATGTGCGTCTACTAGTTAATTGTGGGCAACTGTAAATTCTCCCATTTTGTCCTCAATATGGTTGACGCTGTCACCAATAGAAGAGACATCCTTCCTCAGCTCTGTCATACAGGTCATCATATCTCTATGCAGGGAACCCCTGAGCGTAATCAACATGTCACAGTATCACTTAACGGTTGTCCTGTGGTGGGGAATTCATTAATCTGCTCCACAAACTCCCTAGTGCTGTCCTGAGATGTATTCTGATCCCCAGGCTCACCTAAATATGTATGTGCTGACGATCATTTCTGGGACGATTTCTGAGGGCTATTGATCGGTGAAGCTCCTGGTGTGGACTCTCTGTTGTCTCGAGAGGATGAGTTGAGTGGAGGTGGTTCAGAGCCCATGCAGTGACCACCGTGTTGCAGGCTGCGCCACGGACCCGAGGTCTCGGCGCCATTTTGCAGCCTGGGTGAGCTTTCGGCCTGGTAGAAATCAGTAAGTTTCCATGGTCATTTGACATTCTCTCTTTTCCCCATGATGTCCAGGGTGATCTCCAGAATGTAGGGAGCCGGGTAGATGTCACGGATGGTTTCCCAGGTTGCAGGATTAGGCTGGATGCTGCAAGTGCACTCGGAGCTCTCTCTCTACACAGCCATTAGCTCCGGCTGCTGGCCACGCCCCTGGGGATTGGCTCAACATGGTTGCTGTGTTGCTTGGGTTTGATGTTTGTGTTAAAGAAGAACTTGTGTCAGGTATAAAATATGCAAATTAATGCAGTTCTGTAATAATAATACATCATTAAATGTAGGTTTTAACGCAAACAGTGTATATACCTGAATTCTACTTGGTATCATTATCTTTGCAGTCCCTGTACAGTTGATATAAAAATCCACAATTATATTTTACAAAATAATAGATTAAACTTGCCTGTACAAATTTATGAAGCTTGTACCAATGGCGGTACACATTTTACTTTGGTATAAGACAGGAGGCTGGTACATTCTCCTGTATTATATATGATTCAATAGGCATTTTTTGTGATATAGGAGGGTGCCAGTTTGTATGTTCATTTTTTAAAATACTTGGTCACGTTTTTTTTTGTTGTTTTGTATATGTTGTATAGTATTTTGATTACTTAATAAAAGATTATTGGGGAATAATATCTGGCAGTTAGCAATAACTTAGCAATATTTTCACTCTTTCTTTATGATGACAGTGTTGTTGAGTCAAAATCATTTTTTTTTATTTTATCTATATTCTTTGGTAAAATGTATTATGATGACTCCTCCACTAAATATGAGAGAATTTAGTAATGGATAATGATATGGGACTTTGAAGAGAGTTTTTATTGGATGTGTTTGTAATATTTGTGTGGAAAGCAAACTGAGCTAGTTAGTTCAGGCTTTCATGTGTTTGATTGTGGAATTCATTTATTCTTAGGTATTAAAGTATCTTCTGTATCTGGCCTGTTCCCAGTTGAATGTGGCACCTGGTACAGAACATAGAAAAGCTTCTTAGGCCTATTTCTATCTAATTGCTGACCGTAATCTTGTTCTTCTGGTTATTTAAAAAAAAAAGTGAAGCTTCTTCTACAGTTTAGCTCATGCTACCCCATCATAAACAAGTGTGGAGTCTGAAAAACACAAAGTATAAGTTAACCGCCAACATTTGAGATATTGTATGTTGGAATGAACTACCCACTAAATGGTTGTACTCTGGATAATTTTGTCCAGAGAAGAGGAGAAACCCTGATCCTCCATTCTCCCAGCAGACAGCACTCCCCTGAAATCTAGCAGTGGGCTACTCCTATATTCTTAGAATCCTCACGTCCAGAGCAGGGGATGATCAGGTAAATATATCTCCTTAAACATACAGTGGGGAAGGAAAGTAATCAGACCCCCTTATATTTTTCACTCTTTGTTATATTGCAGCCATTTGCTAAAATCATTTAAGTTCATTTTTTTTCCTCATGAATGTACACACAGCACCCCATATTGACAGAAAAAACACAGAATTGTTGACAGATTTATTAAAAAAGAAAAACTGAAATATCACATGGTCCTAAGTATTCAGACCCTTTGCTTTAACTCAGGTGCTGTCCATTTCTTCTGATCATCCTTGAGATGGTTCTACACCTTCATTTGAGTCCAGCTGTGTTTGATTATACTGATTGGACTTGGATAGGAAAGCCACACACCTGTCTATATAAGACCTTACAGCTCACAGTGCATGTCAGAGCAAATGAGAATCATGAGGTCAAAGGAACTGCCTGAAGAGCTCAGAGACAGAATTGTGGCAAGACACAGATCTGGCCAAGGTTACAAAAAAATTTCTGCTGCACTTAAGGTTCCTAAGAGCACAGTGGCCTCCATAATCCTTAAATGGTAAGATGTTAGGGACGACCAGAACCCTTCCTAGAGCTGGCTGGCTGTCCGGCCAAACTGAGCTATTGGGGAAGAAGAGCCTTAGTGAGAGAGGTAAAGAAGAACCCAAAGATCACGGTGGCTGAGCTCCAGAGATGCAGTCGGGAGATGGGAGAAAATTGTAGAAAGTCAACCATCACTGCAGCCCTCCACCAGTTGAGCCTTTATGGCAGAGTGGCCGGACGGAAGCCTCTCCTCAGTGCAAGACACATGAAAGCCTGCATGGAGTTTGCTAAAAAAACACCTGAAGGACTCCAAGATGGTGCGCAATAAGATTCTCTGGTCTGATGAGACCAAGATAGAACTTTTTGGCCTTAATTCTAAGCGGTATGTGTGGAAAACCAGGCACTGCTCATCACCTGTCCAATACAGTCCCAACAGTGAAGCATGGTTGTGGCAGCAACATGCTGTGGGGTGTTTTTCAGCTGCAGGGACAGGATGACTGGTTGCAATCGAGGGAAAGATGAGTGCGCCCAAGTACAGGGATATCCTGGACGAAAACCTTCTCCAGAGTGCTCAGGACCTCAGACTGGGCCGAAGGTTTACCTTTCAACAAGACAATGACCCTAAGCACACAGCTAAAATAACGAAGGAGTGGCTTCACAACAACTCCGTGACTGTTCTTGAATGGCCCAGCCAGAGCCCTGACTTAAATCCAATTGAGTATCTCTGGAGAGACCTAAAAATGACGTTTACCATCCAACCTGACAGAACTGGAGAGGATCTGCAAGGAGGAATGGCAGAGGATCCCCAAATCCAGGTGTGAAAAACTTGTTGCATCTCTCCCAAAAAGACTCATGGCTGTATTAGATCAAAAGGGTGCTTCTACTAAACACTGAGCAAAGGGTCTGAATACTTAGGACCATGTGATATTTCAGTTTTTCTTTTTTAATAAATCTGCAAAAATGTCAACAATTCTGTGCTTTTCTGTCAATATGGGGTGCTGTGTGAACATTAATGAGGAAAAAAATGAACTTAAATGATTTTAGCAAATGGCTGCAATATAACAAAGAGTGAAAAATTTAAGGGGGTCTGAATACTTTCCGTCCCCACTGTAAGTAAGTAATTTATCCTTTCAGTATGCTCACACCTCCACTGCAAGGGATAACTTGTTATTTGCCCGGAGGTAGGCTTTAATCATTAATGTGTCATACACTTCAGTGGCTAAAATCCTATTTTAAGCCAATGACGCAGAGTGCTTAGTTCAGAGTATGAAATTGACTGTCAGGCAACTAGCATTTTCAGAAACAAGTCTGACATGATAGCCTCCTTATTTCACTTGACCCAGGTTTTTCTTTAAGATTTGTTTGCTAAAATTTGAAATCAATAAAGCTATATTTTGCATATTTAATTGAAAGTTGCAGCATACTGCTTTGTTTTTGTTTTTCTTATATAGGGCATAGGCCTATAATTGTACAAGATAGTTCATATTTGGGTTCAGCAATGTCAAAGCATATTCTTCTTAATATTCAGAATTTTCCCGGTGGGATATTCTTGGTTTCATATCTTACACAATCTTTAAAATGTTCTTGTTGCTTTGGTTTATCTAAGTGATGTTGACAGCAGATTCAGGCTTATAATCTCAAAAAACATTATCCAAATAAGCAATTCAATTAAGCTTGCGTGTTGTTATCATTAATTCTTTTCTATGCAACTAATTTTTATTACAATATTTATAATTTGGATTCCAAACAGAGGATACTGTTCTTATTAAATGAAGCAATGCAATAAAATAATTATAGTACTCAAAGTTCAGTACTTCATTGCAACCAATAACAGCCTTATATACATCAAATCAGAGCCATCAGAACAAAGAAAGATGACTGATGGTGGTTGTTAGGAAATACTGCATGTTAAGATCAATGGCACAACTATCATTTCTTCCCACATGCCAGGGTGCTAGGTGTAACCCTGGACTCTAAACTCTCTTTTCAGACCCACATTTAATCACTCTCCACCTCATGCCACCTCAATCGCAGCAACATCTCCAAAATATGCTCCTTTTTAACCAACCACACGAGAAATCTTCTAATTGACCCCTGGTTAGCTCTTGCCTCGACTACTGCGACTCCCTCCTCTGTGGCTTACCTTTACCTAGGCCATCCCCCCTTTAGTCCATCATGTATGCTGCTGCCAGACTCATCCACCTTACCAACTATTGCTCATCCAACAAATAAAAATCAAAAATACTAACAACTTACAAAACCATTGACAACTCTGCCCACAGCTACATTGCTAACTTTGTCACAAGTTCTCCTGCTCTCTAGCCCCTCGTCACCTCCTCCCATGCTCACCTCCAGGACTTCTCCAAAGCCTCTCCCATCTGGAACTCCTATCGTCTTTTAGGTGATCTCTGAAAACCCATCTCTTTAGAGAAACTTACCCTACTTTTAACAAATTAACTAATAAATACCCTTTGTGTCTCCTAACCCTCTCTCTTAGATTGTAAACTCTACCAAAAAGCAGGACCCTTTGATTCTTCTTGTATTGAGTTGTATTGTAACTGTACCTTCTTTTTGTAAAGCTCTGTGCAATCTGTTGGCACTATACACCGTGAATCTAGTATAACCCGTCAGTGGTAGATGGTTTGTCTCATCCTTCACATGTCTACATTTGCTGGACAGTTTGCTCTATTAAAATGGGTTGATAAAAATAATAGCAGGATCAAAAAGTATTAAACAAAGTTACAGAGGAACTCAGAAGAGAAAAAAACTGCTATGTTACAGTATGCTGGTGATTCCCTTCACTGTAAGAACATTCATAGCGGCGGTTCAGCCGATTGATCATTCTTACAGGCAGTGGGAGGGGATCCCCCCCTTCCGCCGCCCTCCGGTGCTTCTTCCGGCTCGCCAATGCGATCCGCGACCCGGAGAAGTTAGTCATAGATAAGACCAAGGGACAGATGGTCCCTGGCAGTCTTTATGACTCTTGGAGGCCCGGGCGTGACGTCACGTCCAGGCTGGCAGAAGTAAACAATGCCAGGGACTTGGCTGGAAAGTCTGAGATCGTTAATTTTTTTTTTTATCTCAGGCTTTCCAAGCTAGAGGAGAGATGTCTTATTGACCCCACATCTCTCCAGAAAGAGGACCTTTCATTCACTATTCCTATTACAAGGGATGTTCACATTCCTTGTAATAGGTATAAAAGTGATCAAAAAAATGTTTTTAAAGGGAAAGTGTAAAAATAAATTACGTTTGAAAATACGTTTGAAAATTTGCTGCACAAATACTGTGTGACTTAAAAAGTTGCAATGACCGCCATTTTATTCCCTAGGGACTCTGCTAAAATATATATATATATATATATATATATATATATATATATATATATATATATATATAAAATGTTTGGGGGTTCTGAGTAATTTTCTAGCAAAAAAAAATTATGATTTTTACATGTAGGAGAGGAGTGCTGGAATTTGCATGGTATGAAAGTGGTTAATTCACTAATCATACAAAATGCTGTAAACTCTTCCACCCATACAAAACAATTTAAAACAAGACAATACAGTCATATACTTCCCAGGATATATAGTAAAAAAACCCACAGAAGGGAATGGTGCGCATAAATGTAGCATACAGGTATATTGTTCGATTGGCATGCTAAAGACTGTATATGCATTGCAGTGTACCTAGTATCATATAACATGTCACATGTAGTATCCAAGATCAGATCAGTAAACGAAGTGACACAGAGGTCTAACATTCAATGGGTGGTAAATGCTTTGAACGTTATATCTCTAAATCTAAGGTGTAATAAAAGGCATAAAAAATTCCATTTGTAGCACCCTCTACCATAGGTAGATGCTAGAGTGAGGATTTTTCGGTAAGGAACTGTCAGTAGAGGTACATTTAGGCAGGCCTATGCTTCAGGCTAGGCCTGTTTGTTTTGACTTGGGGGCAGGGAGTGGTTAGTGTAGCAGTGGGTGTGACCACCTGTGCTTTGGTTCTGAGGCGCCTCCCCTGCTTCCAGGGAGAATGTTCTGGAAGAGTTACAGGGCCTAGAACTGGAGTGGCAGGCAGCTCATGTGAGGAGCCCTGACCAATCCCCAACTGGAATTGGCAGGGAGCAGGCCTCCCATATAAGCTGAGGTAACAGGCCACTGGGGGGAGTTGTCGGCTGGGAGAAGTGGAGAATGGAGTACTAGATAGCAGCAGGAGTGTACCCCCATCTTGGGGGTGCACTGATCGCAGGAGGAGGCTGGGGAGAACTGTGAGGGAACTTCACCCTTACACGGTCATGGGTGAAGTCTTCATCTTTACACGGTCATTGATGAGGAGTTCCTGGAGCAGAGGGGCAGGAGAAGCTGTCGGAACTTACGGTCCAGTTAAGTTCTCCATCATGGACTCGGGGCAGAGAAAGGTCGGTGAGTGTACCACAGTGGAAAGTTGGATGTGGAGACATGCCAGGAAGTCTGTGAGGGAACTTCACTCTACACGGTCATGGGTGAAGTCCTCATCTTTACCCTGTCATTGATGAGGAGTCCTGGAACAGAGGAGAGACTGTGGGGAATAGTGTCAAATCGATGTGGCCTGAGGGAGCAGGATTTGCAGGCTGGACTAGCTGGGAACAGTAGTCCACCATTCAGCACATGCTATTAAATTACTAGACCTCCGGGGAGAGGTACTGCAGACCTCTGGCCTAGTAGCAGCAACTAATCAGAGTCAGCATTAGAAACTATTCGGAGTGGGTTCTTTTGCATATAGAAGAAGATGTGACAAGAAACATAATGTGCTACAGAATAAGTTTGTGCAGGAGGTAAGTTTGTGCAGGAGGGAAGGATTCCTGGGAGCATTAGTCTGCAGGAGTTATGCAGAGGAGGAGCATCTGTGTCTGATGAGTAAGATCTCCCTTTAATTCCTGTTTCAAAAACATAGCAGGCAATAATAAGGGATATTGTCAAAGTGATGGAGTGATAAAGACTATACACAGTATATGCCCATCTGGAATAATTTTAATCTTCCAGAAGTAAATAAACTTACAGGTTTCGGCATTGGAAAAAATCTGGTCTTGTATATCTTCATCAACTGTATAATGTGGGTTCTATGCTATCTTTTCGCCTTATTGTAGAGCAGTACCAGTTGTTGATTAGAGTATTTTTCCAGTGCTTACAACTTTGCCATGCATTACAGTCTCAGACTCGTTTAGATCCAATATATTTAAACTTTTCATACACTTTTTATATGGTGGTGACACATCTAAATCTAAAAAGGGTCTAATTGGTGATATATATGAAGTTTTAGTGGGGGCAGTTAGCTTGAAAACTTTGATGAAATGCAGACAGACATGGAGTCAAGATATAGGTGATTTAAACGATGATCAGTGGATAACGGCATTGAAGCTCCTTACAAAAGTTTCACTGTCCTCCTCTCAAAAGCTGACACAGCTTTATATACTCCATAGGGTCTATTATACCCCTCAAAAAATGTTTTCTTAGAGTTGTCAACCTTCCTCTAATGGTCCTTGTTGTAAACTTGCATACAGGCACATTTATTCATATGTTATGGCAGGGGTAGGCAACTCACGGCACTGGTGTTGCAAGCGGTATACACAGTCTCTTTTGCCGGCACTCAACTCCCTCCCCATCAGCAGAGCAGCTCAGGGATGTGTCAGTGAGACACTAATGCATTCCAATTTCAGAATTCCCCACTATGCACCTGCACTGAGGGAGAGGCACTGTGCCCCCACACATTGTAAAAGATGGGAAACATTGGTTCTCTAACTTTGCTGTAGCTGCGATCGTCAGCTTTTGTGATGGGGAGGAGATTGGGTGCAGTTCTGCTGGGGGGGTCCCTGTTACCAGGAGGAGGAGGACTGTCTAGGCCACTGCTAAAGCCAATCACAGTCCTGCTAGCCCCATCCACCATCAGGAGGAAGATGACTCACTTGGTTGCCACTACCAATCTCAGAAAGAAGGGATTTCACTGTCATTGAGAATGTGAAAGGAAGTGTATTGGTGGGGCAGATGAGCAAGGGGCTACAGTGGTGGGGCAGAAGAGCAGGGGGAACAGTGGTGGGGCGGGCGAGCAAGGGGGAACAGAGGTGGGGCAGAAGAGCAGGGGGGGTACAGAAGTGAGACAGATGTGCAAGAGGTACATTGGTGGGGCAGAGTAGAAAGCGGGTTACAGTGGTATGACAGATGAGCAGATGTATTCAGTGTTAGGACAGATGAGAAGGTGATTCAGTAGTGAGGCAGAAGAGCATGGGGATACGACGATGGAGCAGATGTGCAGGGAGGTACAGTGGTGGGGCAGATGATAAAAGGGGTACATTGATGGGGCAGACGAGCAGGAGGGTTACAGTGGTGGGACAGAAGAGCAAGGGGGTACAGTGATTGGGCAGATGTGCAGGAAGTAAAGTAGTGGGAAGGATGAGGAGGGGGTTCAGCGGTGGAACAGAAAAGCAGGGGGGTACAATGATGGGGCAATGAGCAGGGGTTACAGTGGTGGGACAGATGAGCAGGGGGATTACAGTGGTGGGAAAGATGAGCAGGGGGTTCAGTGTTGGGGCAGAGGAGAAAGGAGGTACATTGGTGGGGCAGAGGAGCAGGGGGTACAGAGATGGGGCAGATGTGCAGAGGGGTGCAGAGGAGAAAGGAGGTACATCAGTGGAACACATGAGCAGGGGGTTACAGTGGTGGGGCAGAAGAGCAGGGGGAACAGAGGTGGGACAGATTTGCAGGAGGTACAGTCGTGGGGCAGATGAGGGAGGGGGTTACAGTGGTGGCACAGAAGAGCAGATAAGTTCAGTGTTAGGACACATGAGAATATGGTTCAATGGTGGAGTAGATGTGCATGGAGGTACAGTGGTGGGGCAGATGTGCAGGGTAGTACAGTGGTGGGGCAGATGAGAAAGGGGGTACATTGGTGGGGCAGATGAACAGGGTGGTACAGTGGTGGGGCAGATGTACAGGGGGTTACAGTGGTGGGGCAGATGAGCAGGGGGGTTACAGTGGTGGGGCAGATGAGCAGGGGGATTACAGTGGTGGAGCAGATGAGCAGGGGGGTACAGTGGTGGAAGAGATGAGAAGGGGGTTCAACAGTGGGACAGAAGAGCAGGGGGGTACAGTGATGGGCTAGATGAGCAGGGAGGTTCAGTGTTTGTGCAGAAAAGCAGGGAGTAGCAGTGGGACAGATGTGAAAGGAAGTGTATTGGTGGGGCAGATGAGCAAGGGGCTACAGTGGTGGGGCAGAAGAGCAGGGGGAACAGTGGTGGAGTGGGAGAACAAGGGGGAACAGAGGTGGGGCAGAAGAGCAGGGGGTACAGAAGTGAGACAGATGTGCAGGAGGTACATTGGTGGGGCAGATTAGAAAGCGGGTTACAGTGGTGCGACAGATGAGCAGATGGATTCAGTGTTAGGACAGATGAGAAGGTGATTCAGTAGTGAGACAGAAGAGCATGGGGATACGACGATGGAGCAGATGTGCAGGGAGGTACAGCGGTGGGGCAGATGAGAAAAGGGGGAACATTGATGGGGCAGATGAGCAGAAGGGTTACAATGGTAGGACAGAAGAGCAAGGGAGTATAGTGATGGGTCAGATGTGGAGGAGGTAAAGTGGTGGGAAGGATGAGAATAGGGTTCAGCGGTGGAACAGAAAAGCAGGGAGGTACAGTGATGGGGCAATGAGCGGGGGTTACAGTGGTGGGACAGATGAGCAGGGGGATTACAGTGGTGGGAAAGATGAGCAGGGGGTTCAGTGTTGGGGCAGAGGAAAAAGGAGGTACATTGGTGGGGCAGAGGATCAGGGGGTACAGAGGTGGGGCAGATGATCAGGGGGTACAGAGGTGGGGCAGATGTGCAGAGGGGTGCAGAGGAGAAAGGAAGTACATTGGTGGAACACATGAGCAGGGGGTTACAGTGGTGGGGCAGAAGAGCAGGGGGAACAGAGGTGGGACAGATGTGCAGGAGGTACAGTCTTGGGGCAGATGAGAGAGGGGGTTACAGTGGTGGCGCAGAAGAGCAGATAAGTTCAGTGTTAGGACTAGGGATGAGCCGAACACCCCCCGGTTCGGTTCGCACCAGAACTTGCGAACGGACCAAAACTTTGCATGAACGTTAGAACCCCATTGAAGTCTATGGGACTTGAACGTTCAAAATCAAAAGTGCCAATTTTAAAGGCTAATTTGCATGGTATTGTCCTAAAAAGGATTTGGGGACCCATATTCTGCCCCAGGGGACATGTATCAATGCAAAAACCGTTTTTTCGGGAGCAATGATTTTAATGATGCTTAAAGTGAAAAAAAAGTGAAATATTCCTTTAAATATCGTACCTGGGGGGTGTCTATAGTATGCATGTAAAGTGGCGCGTGTTTCCCGTGCTTAGAACAGTCCCTGCACAAAATTACATTTTTAAAGGAATAAAAGTCATTTAAAACTGCTTGTGGCTTTAATGTAATGTTGGGTCCCGGCAATATGGATGAAAATCAGTGAGACAAACGGCATGGGTACCCCCCACTCCCCAGTCCATTACCAGGCCCTTTGGGTCTTGTATGGATATTAAGGGGAACCCCACACCCAAATTAAAAAAAGGAAAGGGGTGAGGCCCCCAGGCCCTATATACTCTGAACGGCAGTATACAGGTGGTGCAAACAAGACAGGGACTGTAGGTTTGTTGTTAAGTAGAATCTGTTTGTAATTTTTAACTGGTACAGTTTTAAAGTGCAGCTCCAGCCAAAAAATCTATTTTAAGCTTTTTGGAAAACATAGGGAAGGGTTATCACCCCTGTGACATTTGTTTTGCTGTCTGTGCTCCTCTTCAGAAGATTTCACCTCACTTTCTGTCCCAATGACAAATGTTTTTTGAAAATTTGGGGTTTTTAGTGAAACAAGGATTGGTGATAAAGCATCAGTGGAGAGGAGAAACTCTTTTCCCATATTAACTCTTACAGGAGGTAGATTTCATCTCACTTCCTGTTGTCTCCTTCCATTTGCAAGTAGGAGTCGTTTGTTAGTTGGATGTTTGAAAGTAGGGGCCTATATACTCTGCAGAAATTGGGGCCTTAGGTGTTGGTGTTTCCCTGCTGTGAAATATTAGATCAAGAATTGTAATTAGATGCCCCTGTTGAACAGGGTCAGAAAAATTGGGCCTTAGGCACTGGTGCCACAACACTGCAACCCCTCACAGATACTCTAGGTGGAGCGCAGGAACGAGCCCTGCTGCAAAGTATTGCATCAAAAATTGTACTTACATGCCCCTGTTAAACAGGGGCTGAAAAATTGGGCCTTAGGCACTGGTGCTGGTGCCAGAACACTGCAACCCCTCCCAGCTACTCTAGTTGGAGCGCGGGAACGAGCCCTGCTGCAAAGTATTGCATCAAAAATTGTAATTACACACCCCTGTTAAACAGGGGCTGAAAAATTGGGCCTTAGGCACTGGTGCTGGTGCCACAACACTGCAACCCCTCACAAATACTCTAGTTGAGTGCAGCAACGAACCCTCTTTGCAAAATATTGCATCAAAAATTATAATTACACGCCCCTGTTAGACAGGGGCTGAAAAATTGGGCCTTAGCCACTGGTGACAGCGCCCAGAACCAAAAATATTCTTACAAGCTATCAGCATGATTATTGAGGAGGAAGAGGATAGTCATTCAGCATAATAGGATATTCACTCAGCATCAGCATAGGGAATCTTGAAGGAATCTGACATTTAAAAAAAAAAAATATTCTGTTACATCAGCAACAGGTGCTTGGTATCTGGTGGTGATCCAAGACTGATTAATTTTTATGAAGGTCAGCTGATCGACCGAGTCGGTGGACAGGTACACCCTGTGATCGGTTACAAAGCCTCCAGCAGCCTGAATGTGTGTTCCGAAAGAACACTGAATGCAGGACAGGCCAGTAGCTCAATTGCATACTGTGCAAGCTCTGGCCAGTGATCCATCCTCAAGACCTAGTAACCCAGAGGATTTTCGGTGGGAAAGGTGTCCAAGTCAGATCTTGCCCCTAGGTATTCCTGCACCATGTAAAACAGACGCTGGCGATGGTTGCTGGAACCGATCATACCTTGCGGCTGCGGACTAAAAAATTGTCTGAACGCATCGGTCAGACGGCCACCTTCTCCACCGCTCCTTCTTTGACTGACCGAAGCCTCAGCAACACGTTGTCCAGGAACAGGAGTTTGTAACCTCCCAGTCTCTGGGAATGCGTTGCACAGACCTTTCTGTAAGGCCTCCCAAAGATGTTTCATCCTCTGCTCCCTCTGCGACGGCAAGATAAGGTCTGCAATCTTACCCTTGTAATGTGGATCAAGGAGGGTTGCCAGCCAGCAATGATCCCTCTCCTTGATTCCATGAATACAAGGATCCTTCCACAGGCTTTGCAGGATCAGGGAGGCCATGCAGCGTAGGTTTGCTGAGGCATTCCGGAGTCCTCTGGGTCACTAAGGAAGACATGATCCACAGCCACCTCCTCCCAGCCACGTACAAGTCCATGGGTTTCTTGGGACTGTAAATGATCCCTTAAAGACTGCTGCTGATGCTGAGTGCCAGGCTCCACCTCCATGCTGACACAATCCTCCTCCTCCTTGTCCTCATCCTGTGTGATCGGCGGGCACACAGGAACACTGTCTGGATAAAGGGGGACTTGAGAGCTAAGGAAGTCCTCCTCTTCCTACCTCTGTTCTGCCTCAAGTGCCCTGTCCATTATTCCACGCAGCGTGGACAAGGGGGACAGTGTCACTGATGCATGCACTGTCACTGCTCACCATCCTCATGGCCTCCTCAAATGGTGACAGGACAGTGCATGCATCCCTGATCATGGCCCACTGGCATGGGGAAAAAAAACAAGCTTCTCTGACCCTGTCCTTATATGCAATAACTTGCATATAAGCATTTAAAATTAGCACTTTTGTTTATTCATGTTCGAGTCCCATAGACTTTAACAGTGTTCGCGTGTTCGAACAAATGTTTTGCCTGTTCGCATGTTCTGGTGCGAACTGAACAGGGGTGTGTTCGGCTCATCCCTAGCAGGCAGGTGTTTTTACAGTATTTTCAGTTAGTGTACTGTGTACCCTGCACAGTTGCACCTACAGTATAGCTACCTGAAGCCAGGTGCTTGTGTGCTTCTTCTGATACTATTAACAGCACAGGCAGGCTCTTGAAGTATTTCCAGTTAGTGTACTGTGTAACCCTGCACAGTTGCACGTACAGTATAGCTACCTGAAGCCAGGTGCTTGTGTGCTTCTTCTGATACTATTAATAGCACAGGCAGGCTATTGAAGTATTTCCAGCTAGTGTACTGTGTAACCCTGCACAGTTGCACCTACAGTATAGCTACCTGAAGCCAGGTGCTTGTGTGCTTCTTCTGATACTATTAATAGCACAGGCAGGCTATTGAAGTATTTCCAGTTAGTGTACTGTGTACCCTGCACAGTTTCACCTAGAGTATAGCTACCTGAAGCCAGGTGCTTGTGTGCTTCTCCTGATACTATTAACAGCACAGGCAGGCTCTTGAAGTATTTCCAGTTAGTGTACTGTGTAACCCTGCACAGTTGCACCTATAGTATAGCTACGTGAAGACAAGTGCAGGTGTTCTCATACTAATAATACTACAGGCAGGCAGTTGATTCTGCTAGCTGCAGAATAATCGGTATATATATACATCCCAGTTTTGTGCAGCTATATCTCACTGCAGGCCAATAGTATGTCTGGAAGGCCAACAGGAAGAGGCAGACAGTCACAAGCCAATAAAAGAGGGCAAGCAGGCTCTGTGTCTAGAGGCAACAGTGCTGGTTGTGGACACGGTGCATCCTCATCAGCATGTGGCCATGGGACACGCTTGGCCTTTTTTTCGGCAGCTGGCCGTGTTGAGCCACAACATGTGGAAGACTTGGTCGAGTGGATGACCAAGCCGTCCTCATCCTCCTCATCCTCTCTCACCCAGGCTCAGGGTATTTTGTCTGGCAAAGCAGCTGCCAACGTGGCCTCTTCCCTCAGCTCAATGGCATCAGTCACTCCTTCCCTAGCCCCACCATGTCCTCCTGAGGAGTCCCCCGAACTGTTCGACCACAGTTATGGGTACATGCTCCAGGAGGATGCCCAGCATTTTGAAGGCTCCGATGATGGTACTCAGCTAGAGGAAGGCAGTAACATGAGCCCAGACAGAGGGTGTGCCCAAGAAGGACAGCAATCTGGCATTAATGTTTCCCCTGCTGCAGCATACTGCCAGGTTTGCTCCAGTGATGAGGAGGGAGGGGATGATGAGGTCACTGACTCCACGTGGGTGCCTGATAGGAGAGAGGAGGAGGCACATCACCATTAAGGCAGGATGCCCTCCAGGGGCCAGGTTAAGGAAGCACACTGACTGCATCCCACCGCAGAGCTCTGCATGTGCAGGGGGCTGCTGTCTCTGCACGTTATTCCAAAAGTTCTTTGGTGTGGGCCTTTTTTGAGATGAATGCATCAGATCGCACCGCTGCTATTTACAACATATGTCTCAAACGTATCTCGCGTGGCCAAAACATCTCCCACTTGGGCACCACATGCTTGACCAGACATATGTTGACCTGCCATGAGTTCATTGGCAAGCGTACCTAAAAGACCCACACCAAAGAACAAAGAGGACCTCTTCTTGCTCCTCATCAGCTGGGATCTCCAACCCCACTATACCTTCAATCCTCTTTGAGACCTGCACTGAGAGTAATGAAGGTATAGAATTAGGTGTGTCACAGCCAAGTACTTGCGGGCAATCTGCTATTGGTACACCGACGTCAGATTGTACCAGGCAAGTTTCCATGCCCCAGCTGCTGCTCCCAGCCATCCACATGCCCAGCGTTTGAATGCTAGCTTGGCAAAATTGCTAGCACTTCAGCTTCTACCTTTTCATTTGGTAGACTCTGCCCCCTTCCGTGAGTTTGTGGAATGTGCAGTTCCTCAGTGGCAGGTTCCCAAACGCCACTTTTTCTCACAGAAGTCGATTCCGGCTCTCTACCGACATGCGGAAGGCAATGTCTTGACCTCGCTGGACAGAGCGGTCAGTGGTAGGGTGCATATTACAGCTGACTCATGGTCTAGCAGGCATGGACAGGGACATTACCTAAGTTTCACGGTGCATTGGGTGACTCTGCTGGCAGCTGGGAAGGATGCAGGACAAGGTGCAGTAGTGTTGGAGGTTGTTCTGCCACCACGCCTTCAAAATGCTACTACTGGTGATTCTGACACACCTCTCTCCTCCACCCCCTCCTCTTCTTCCATGGCGTCTTCCTGTGCTTTTTCCTTGGAAACCAGCAAGTAGGTGTTCCGTAGGTGTTCAAGGGGCTACGCAAGTATGCAGGCCAAAAGATGCCATGCGGTGCTTGAGCTGGTGTGCTTGGGGGACAGGAGCCACACTGGGGCAGAGATTCTGTCAGCTCTGCAGGGGCAGGTTCAGAGGGGGGTTGACGCCATTCCAGCTTAAGCCGGGAATGGTGGTTTGCGACAATGGCACCAACCTCCTCTCCGCCCTCCGACAGGGACAACTGACCCATGTGCCCTGTTTGGCTCATGTCCTTAACTTGGTGGTGCAGCAGTTCTTGGGCAGGTACCCGGACTTACAGGATGTCCTGAGGCAGGCCAGGAAAGTCTGTGTGCATTTCCACCAGTCATATAATGCCAGTGCTCGGCTGGCTGACCTCCAAAAGGAATTTAACCTGCCCAAGAACCGCCTAATCTGTGACATGCCCACCAGGTGGAACTCAACATTGGCCATGCTGCAGCGGCTGCACACACAGCAGAGGGCCATCAATGAGTACCTGTGCGTCAGAAGACGAGAAGTGTCACACAGCGGGAGCCTCCCATCATGGATGCAGAGCGGCCTGAGAAGAAGAAGGGACGAAAACACCGTGGAGGAATATGCTGGATGAGAATACCGGAGGAAGAACCAGAAGAAAAAGATGGAGGAAGAAACTGAAGGAAGGTAGAAGAAAGAAGATGGAAAAAAGAAGACTTTAAATAAAGGAATTGTCAAAAACTGTCTCTTGTCATTTTTAACATTTTTGACAGTTTTTTTGTGAAATGGTAGGGGTACAATACACCCTTACCATTTCACACGGGGGGCCGGGATCTGGGGGTCCCCTTGTTAAAGGGGGCTTCCAGATTCTGATAAGCCTCCACCCGCAGACCCCCACAACCACCGGGCAAGGGTTGTGGGGATGAGGCCCTTGTCCCCATCAACATGGGGACAAGGTGCTTTGGGGGCTACCCCAAAGCACCCTCCCAATGTTGAGGGCATGTGGCCTGGTATGGTTCAGGAGGGGGGTGCTCTCTTCTCCCCCCTCTTTTCCTGCAGCCTGCCAGATTGCATGCTCAGATAAGGGTCTGGTATGGATTTTGGGGGGACCCCACGCCATTTTTTTTTTTAATTTTGGCGCGGGGTTCCCCTTAAAATCCATACTAGACCTGAAGTGTCTGGTATAGATTTTGAGGGGGACCCCCACGCCATTTTTTTTTTATTTTGGCCAGGGTTCCCCTTAATATCTATGCCAGACCTGAAGGGCCTGGTATGGAATTTAGGGGGACCCCCACGCCATTTTTAAAAAAAAATTTGGTTCTGGGTTCCCCTGTGGGGAAATCCCATGCCGTTTTTATCAATGAACTTTTATGTGTATTGTCGGACCAACAATTCATTAATAGCCACGAGTAGTTTTAAATGACTTTGAAATTTTATTTTGCTGTCAGACTGTTCTAAACACGGGAAACATGCGCCCCTTTACAGGCATACTATAGACACCCCCAGGTATGAAATTTAAAGGAGTATTACACTTTTATTGTTTCACTTTAAGCATTATTGAAATCACTGCTCCCGAAAAAACGTTCGTTTTTAAAACTTTTTTTTTGCATTGATCCATGTCCCCTGGGGCAGGACCCAGGTCCCCAAACACTTTTTATGACAATAACTTGCATATAAGCCTTTAAAATTAGCACTTTTGATTTCTCCCATAGACTTTTAAAGGGTGTTCTGCGGCTTTATAATTTGCAGCGAAAACCAAATTGGTCATTGTTCGGCAAACTGGCAAACAGCCGATGTTCGAGTCGAACATGAGTTTGACTCAAACTCGAAGCTCATCCCCACTGCCTTCCTGTCAGTATATTAGGAAGAGAATAATAGGAACAGATCTAGCTAAACTGAATACAGTGTGTACATATATATATATATATATATATATATATATATATATACACAACACCTGGGATGCATATATATATATATATATATATATATATATATACACAATATACTGCAAGTGCATAAAGTAAATAAACAAAAACACCAAGCGCAATAATGTTCTAGCGTGACATATACAATAAGTGTAAATCAAATGTATGTGAATGCATGTGCAATTAATTAAATAAAAATTGTTAGATTGGGGGGGGCAGGAGGCGGAGCCTAGCGGAGCAGACATGCATTGTTAGAGCTCCACACCGCTGAGGAGAGAAGAGAAGGACAAAGCGGAGCCTGCAGACTCACAAGGTATCCATTTGAACCTTTTTGCCCCAGGGAACAAACTGTGAAAGTTTGGGCAGGAAATATGGTACTGGGAGGAAACCGTGGCAGAAATAAAAATCACCTCACAAAGAGCTCACAGGCACTCACTGCAGCTGAAGCAGCTCCAGTCACCTCACAAGATACAGCATCAGGGCGTTCTCACAGACAGAAAATTTCACAGCAAGACTCTCCATTTGAGTCAGATACAGAACAAATCCTCTCACAAACTTCTCCACAAGCCTCCTCAGTATCCCCAGTAATATTATTACAATTTGAAAAGATGCTTCATAAGGCTTTAAAACAAACCTCAGACCAAATAACAAAAAGCCTAACCAAAGAAATAAGAGAGCTGGGAAACCGCACCGCAGCCTTAGAAATAAAAATGGATGAAATTGAAATTACAACCCAAGAAAATATAACAGAATTGGAACAATTAAAAAAAGAGAATTTAATACTTCAAACTAAGCTCGAAGATTACAAAAATAGAGCCAGACGTTCAAACTTGCGCATAAGGGGAATACCTGAAACTGTGACAGACCTGCAATCTACTATTACTGCTCTATTACAAGAACTAAAGCCAGATATCCCTATTGAACGTTTAGAACTGGACAGAGTACACAGAGCCCTCACAGCCAAAAAGAAAGATGGACCCCCACGTGATATAATCACAAAATTTCATTATTACAGAACGAAAGAACAAATACTAATTGCTGCAAGAGAAAAAAAGGAACTTAATTTTCATGCACACAATTATCAAATTTTTGCTGACCTACCCCAACTTACTATTACTAAAAGACGATCCATGAAACCCCAACTAATGGAACTGCAACGCCACAACATTATGTATCAATGGGGCTTCCCCTTTTCAGTCAGATTTAACTACCAAGGTACAATTTACAGAAGCAGATCAGCAGATGAACTACAACAAACCCTTTTAAAATTAAATCTGACAGAACCCACAAGCAGCAACACTTCCACACGCAGAAGAATGGCATCATCTTCACCTTCAGGCAGCACCCAGAAAATTTCAGAAAAAAATGGGAATCATTATTCTCACAAAAGAGGCCGTTATGCCACATCATCCATGGACCAAGAAGATTCAATGGACTGACATCCTAATTCCTGATATCCCTTCATTTATTATACTAAGAGATGGTTCTCTATAAAAAACCTGTATTTATAACTGAATGTAACTGCATTCTGATAGTCACACACTGTGTGGGATCATGTTACATTCCAGTTATATTTCTTATTACTTCTGATTCATATAGCCTTAGAATATATAAGTGAAATAAGTAAATTCTTGTTCAGTTATATATTATCAGGTAATAATAATAGATTTATTACTTTTTAGGACAAATATGTTCAATAATCCAGAAGTAATGGAAGCTTTTTCTTTCTTTTCTTAAAACAAATATATTATTACCTAACTAGTTCCTAGAATTATGTTTTTGTTTATTCTAATCTGAAGCATTACAACCTCAATTTTATGAGTTAACATATCTAAACAGTTACATATGAATAAAATATGTAATTGTTTACTCTAAAAGGGTTAAAATCCCAAAATAATTCAAACTATCTTCATCAATACCAAAGTTATTAACAGTACCTTTCTAACTGAATTATTTAGCCTAGGGCAAGACTAACCATATACAACCACCCTGGAATAAATAATTTCAACAAAAACTATATTCTGCACTCCAATTAATGAAACATCATTTTGATGTCTTTTGACATAGCACTTCTCTCCTGTAAGCGGAAGATCCGTGTACCCCCATTAGCCCTCCTCATTCTCCCAACCATATTATGTGGGAGTGTGACGAAGGCACTTATTCCCCTGAGAGAGATATTTATTCTCTTTCACGGGTAAATTGTGATTACTTGCAAAAAATAATTTATACAATGTATCATCTAATCTCATATGTTTTTTGTTTACTCTTTACTCCAGAATTCACTGGTTTCTTTTCTATCTATTCATCTCTTCAGTCCACACAGGTTGATCTGCGCAGTCAGCTCTGCATAACAAAAAGTAAGTCAAAACTATTTGATCTATTGCCATGGCACCACTGAATATACTTTCCCTGAATGTTCAGGGAATAAATGTCCCTCAAAAAAGGACCAAAGCCTTCCGTACTTTCCATAACAAGAAGGCTCACATAGTATGCCTCCAAGAAACACACTTCACCAAAGATTCTACTCCAAAATATATTTCTCCTTTTTATCAACAAATTTACACGGCTTCTGCCTGTACCAAGCAAAGGGGAACTCTAATTGCATTTCACCGATCCACACCATTCACCTTATCATCAGAAATTAAAGACCCAGAAGGTAGATACCTGATACTCATGGGTTATATAATGGATACAGCAATCACGGTGATTTCCTACTACGCTCCTAACAAACAACCTACACCATTCCTCTCACATATATTACAAGTGATTAATACACACAAAATAGGAACAGTGATAATGTGTGGGGATTCGAACCAGGTCCTCCTCCCATTTCTAGATAAATCACCTTTTACACCATCCAAAATAACCTCTAGATTACCTTTTTCTCAACTTCTTTCCAAATACAATCTGGTAGATTCATGGAGAGAAAGTAACCCAATGAAAAAGAAATTCACTTATTTCTCGCACCCTCATCAAACCTTCACCAGAATAGATCATATTTTTCTAACAACAGGAATGATACCAGAAATTATTGCATCAGATATAATTCCGATTCCGTGGTCTGACCATAATGCAGTATACACTACTATAGCCTCAGCCCTACCAAAAGCGCATGACCCAACGTGGTACTTACCGGACATAATGCTCAAACACCCACTACATCAGATGGCCATTGAACAAGCTTTAAAGGAATACATATCAATTAATAATACAACAGACATCTCCCCAATAACACTGTGGGAAGCTCATAAGCCTGTCTTGCGTGGTACAATACAAAAACAAATGGCACTATTTAAACGGGAACGCAAAAATCTAGCAAAAAAACTAGAACTCAATTTTAATGCAGCCTACATATCATTTCAAGATAATCCATCTCAGAGTACAAAATCTCATCTGGAAAAATCTAGATTGGAATACGATCTATTTCTCACTGAATCAGTTGATAAATCCCTCAAACGCTCCAAACACAATTTCTACATGAATACAAACAAACCAGGTACATATTTGGCTCGGGCATTAAATTCAACTAACAAATCTTTCAAACCAATACGTTTGAAATGATCAAAAAATGTTTACACTTGTAATCCAGTTAAAATAGTCCATAAATTTCACTCACATCTCGCAACTTTATACAAGACAAACAATGAATTTAATCCTACAGAGGCTGAATCCTTCTTCTCAAAAATAACCTTACCTGATTTATCTCAGAATCAAAAAAGCAGTTTGGATGAGCCTATAACTATAGATGAAGTTGCTAACGCCATAAAAGACCTAAAACTTAACAAAAGACCAGGCCCAGATGGCTACTCAGCTTTATACTATAAAACATTCTCAGAAATACTCTCTCCCATTCTCACTAAAACTTTTAACAAACTTCTAGATGGACATTCTTTTCGGCAAGAAACACTAATGGCAATTGTTTGTATGATCCCAAAACCCCTTTCTGATGATACTTCCTGTGTGAATTATCGGCCTATCTCTCTGGTAAACCTCGATATTAAATTATTAGCAAAAATAATAGCAAAACGCCTCAATAGCATTATAGGAAAATTAATACATAGAGATCAAGTAGGCTTCATGCCAAATAGACAGGCAGGCGATAATATACGCAGGGCAGTGTTATTGGCACATATTGCTAAAAAACGGAAAATCCCTTTATGTTTTCTATCTCTCGATATTAAGAGGGCATTTGACACAGTATCCTGGCAATATATGCAATATTCATTACAAAAATGGGGTTTTGGACCCCACTTTTTAACATGGATCAAAGCATTATATAATAAACCCAAAGCCTATATAAAATATGCTGGATACAAATCTGAAGCCTTTAATATCGAAAGAGGTACCCGACAGGGTTGCCCATTATCTCCCTTATTATTTGCCCTTATACTCGAACCCATGGCCCAATACATCAGAACAAACCAAACTATAACTGGCATTGAAGTAGGAGGTATTACACACAAATTATGTATATTTGCAGACGATATATTACTTTTTCTATCATCACCACAGATCTCTGGTCCTAACTTAATACCAGCTCTTGATGGATTTGCAGCCCTATCCGGCCTTATGATTAATCCTAAGAAATGCCTAGTGCTTAATATTTCACTCACAAACATGGAATTGATCCCGGCTAGGGCTGCACTCCCATTCACATGGGCAGAAAAATCAATCCCATATCTTGGAATTCATTTAACAGCATCTCATTCTGACTTATTCTCAACCAATTATCCTCCTGTATTAAGACAGATCACAAATCTAATAAAAACAATGGTCGCAACTTCCTTTATCCTGGATGGGGAAGATTAATGCAATCAAAATGACTATTCTACCCAAATTGCTTTATCTATTCAGAGTCCTCCCTATTCCAATTCCTTCCTATTTTTTGAGAATAGTACAAAAAAGAGCAACTTCATTTATATGGGGCTCTTCTAAACCACGTATACCTATACACACACTACATCTTCCCAAAAATAAAGGAGGCCTGGGATACCCTAATTTTACTAACTACTACAGAGCAGCACATTTGGCCAGTCTGTCCAAATACCATGCAAAACAAAAAATCCCATTATGGGTATTTATAGAGGCTTCAGAAAATGACCCTCTATTAATATCAAATTTATTATGGCTTGATCCTAAAGACCGCTTTAAAATTCATAATCCCATAACTAAACACTTCTTATCTCTCTGGGATAAACTAAAAACCAAATATCAGTTACAATCTCCACACAATCCTCTCCTTTCTTTTATCAGAAATCCGGCCTTTTATCCGGCATGGATCTACCCAAATTCTTTTAAAGCTTGGACAACATCAGGCATTCAGACACTAAATGACTTCATAGCATCTAAATCATTCCTTTCATTCCCATCGCTTAGAGAAAAATATGATCTACCAAACGCTGAGATATTTAGATATCTCCAAATCAAAAATTTCTATACACCATTCCTAAAGGGGGATACACCATTATCCCAATTATCCATTTTTGAATCAATCTGTACAAAAGATCCATTTGCTAAAGGTACAATTTCATCACTTTATAATCAATTATATGGAGTAGCAAATCTTAATAGACCCTCTTACGTTCAGAGGTGGGAGGAGGACCTGGGACGAACTTTAGAAGACACGGACTGGTCTAACATATGGCTCACATCTAAGTCATCTTCACCCAACATCTTAGCACTGGAGACAAATTATAAAGTCCTAACTCGCTGGTACCTTGTACCCGCTAGAGTGGCAAAATATTCACCTAATACCTCAGCTCTTTGTTTTCGAGGATGCCCAGAAATAGGCACATATTTACACATATGGTGGACGTGCCCAGTAATCCAAACCTTCTGGAAGGAAGTCTTCGTGATTGCATCTAAAATTTTTAAAAAAATAATACAACCAGATCCAAATTTAACTTTACTTAATCTAAAACCGGAATGGTTAACACTCTCTCAATTCAAACTAATGATCCAACTAATAACGGCTGCAAAACAAACAGTGGCCAAGGCATGGAAATCTCCTAAATTGGTACTAGCAGAAACAATTCACAGAATGAATAATACAATGTCCCATGCTAAGATGGTAGCCATCGATCAAAATCAAATTCCAAAATTTGAAAAACTTTGGCATCCTTGGATAAAACAACAGTTCCTGTCAAACTTCAATGACTCTGTCCTGTTGCCATGGTAACAGATTAAATGACTTACAGAGACACCCATTCTAAGGCTTCAAAGAGAACTAAAAAGAATAATAAACTGACGAGCGGGACAACCTTGTGGACCATACCTCTACCTTTCAACCCTTTTTCTTCTTTCTCTTTCCTTTTCTCCACCTTACGATTAAAGCTCATTATCAGAATTTATTTGACCTATATACACTCTACTTGTAAACAATATGTATAGTAGGTATAAATCATTTAAATACCTACAAAAGTAACTAAGGAAATTATATATATCTTTAATTTAGGTTTACGTGCACCCAATGTTTAATATTTGAAATTTCATGATATTTACCTATATAAACCCTACTGTAAAACAATGAGCTTACTTTATAGATCCTTGTAAACTTACTTTATGTATCTTTATAACATTGTATACTCAATAAACTTCTTTTGACAAGGAAAAATTGTTAGATTAACAATGATATCAAGCTGCTATCAATTATATAGTGGTCAGAATCCCCTAAAAATTAAAACATATAACATAGATTGATGCGCTCTGATACAAAGTTCAATCAATGTGAGAAAATCATTTTTTGTGCTAAAAAACCAATGTGAAAAAAATTGCTACCAAATCGCTAAAAAATCGCATATATATATAAAATCGCAAATATATGAAAAAATCGCAAATATTTAAAAACTGTGTTCCTCCAGTTATACAAATCCACTGGAAGTGGTGCGATATCTCCAAAGTAAACTAAGCAACAGTTGTGTATAGATATACTAAAAATGCAGTTGCAAATAGTAATCAATCCAAATTAGTGCCAATAAATAAATAAATTAGATATATTCCCTGTGATAAGTGTTAAATCCTCCATAATAAAAAATAAATAAATGATATGCTTATAAAGGTGCAATATATATACAATTGATGAGTATAAATAGATAAATAGTGCCAATAGAATCTGATTGAATATAGATAATTAAATTCATGAGATAGGATAAATAACAGGCGACAGTTCAATCCTCAGTAATCTGGGATATCTGGATTACTGCAGTACTTATTTGTTCACCCTCTGAGCTATTTCTTCCACAGCCACAATGAATGGTAATTTTCTCAGTATCAAGTGGTTTTATGTAAAATAAACAAAGAGAGAAAACATTGCTCAATATTGTTACAATAAAAGTTCACAGGCAAAACAGCACAGTGATACACTCACGTGTGCCTGACTTGTTTTAGGCATGCAGATAAGCAGATAGGCAGATCTCAGCTGGCTTGTAAGGACAAGGCTTGCTGCGCAAGTTGCTGCTGCTTGATACAATGTATTCAGCAGACTGTGTCCTAGGCTCCTCCAAAAAGGACAAGTCAGGCACACGTGAGTGTATCACTGTGCAGTTTTGCCTGTGAACTTTTATCTATCTAACTTAATCAAATGACACTGTCTTTCTGTCTATCTATCTCTCTCCACTGCAACACACTACACAGGGCTGACGTGCAGGCAGCCTTATATAGTGTGGGGCATGTACTAAACCCCCTGAGCCATAACTGGCCAAAGCCTCAGCCACAGTGAATTATGGGCCATAACGTTTGTAATTCGGCAAACGATCGAACACGCGATGTTCAAGTCGAACGCATGAGTCGAACATGAAGCTCATCCCTAGTTAGACAGATGAGAATATGGTTCAGTGTTGGAGCAGATGTGCATGGAGATACAGTGGTGGGGCAGATGTGCAGGGTAGTACAGTGGTGGGGCAGATGTGCAGGGGGTTACAGTTGTGAGGCAGATATGCAGGGGGTTACAGTGGTGGGGCAGATGCGAAATGGGGTACATTGGTGGGACAGATGACAAGGGGGTTGCAGAGGTGGGGCATATGTGCAGGGTAGTACAGTGGTGGGGCAGATGTGCAGGGGGTTACAGTGGTGGGGCAGATGTGCAGGGGGTTACAGTGGTGGGGCAGATGAGAAAGGGGGTACATTGGTGGGACAGATGAACATGATGGTACAGTGGTGGGGCAGATGTACAGGGGGTTACAGTGGTGGGGCAGATGAGCAGGGGGTTACAGTGGTGGAGCAGATGAGCAGGGGGTACAGTGGTGGAAGAGATGAGAAGGGGATTCAACAGTGGGACAGAAGAGCAGGGGGGTACATTGATGGGCTAGATGAGCAGGGGGTTCAGTGTTTGTGCAGAAAAGCAGGGGGGTTCAGTGTTGGGGCAGAAAAGCAGGGGGGTCAGTGCTGGGGCAGAAAAGCAGGGAGTAGAACAGTGGGACAGATGTGAAAGGAAGTGTATTGGTGGGGCAGATTAGCAAGGGGCTACAGTGGTGGGGCAGAAGAGCAGAGGGAACAGTGGTTGGGTGGGAGAGCAAAGGGGAACAGAGGTGAGCTAGAAGAGCAGGGGGATACAGAAGTGAGACAGATGTGCAGGAGGTACATTGGTGGGGCAAATTAGAAAGCGGGTTACAGTGGTGCAACAGATGAGCAGATGGATTCAGTGTTAGGACAGATGAGAAGGTGATTCAGTAGTGAGACAGAAGAGCATAGGGATACGGCGATGGAGCAGATGTGCAGGGAGGTACAGTGGTGGGGCAGATGAGAAAAGGGGTACATTGATGGGGCAGATGAGCAGGAGGGTTACAGTGGTGGGACAGAAGAGCAAGGGGGTACAGTGATGAGGCAGATGTGCAGGAAGTAAAGTGGTGGGAAGGATGAGAAGGGGGTTCAGTGGTGGAACAGAAAAGCAGGGGGGTACAGTGATGGGGCAATGAGCAAGGGGTTACAGTGGTGGGACAGATGAGCAGGGGGATTACAGTGGTGGGAAAGATGAGCAGGGGGTTCAGTGTTGGGGCAGAGGAGAAAGGAGGTACATTGGTGGGGCAGAGGAGCAGGGGGTACAGAGGTGGGGCAGATGTGCAGAGGGGTGCAGAGGAGAAAGGAGGTACATTGGTGGAACATATGAGCAGGGGGTTACAGTGGTGGGGCAAAAAAGCAGGGGGAACAGAGGTGGGACAGATGTGCAGGAGGTACAGTTGTGGGGCAGATGAGAGAGGGGGTTACAGTGGTGGCGCAGAAGAGCAGATAAGTTCAGTGTTATGACAGATGAGAATATGGTTCAGTGGGGGAGCAGATGTGCTTGGAGGTACAGTGGTGGGGCTAATGTGCAGGGTAGTACAGTGGTGGGGCAGATGTCCAGGGGGTTGCAGTTGTGAGGCAGATGTGCAGGGGGTTACAGTGGTGGGGCAGATGAGAAAGGGGGTACATTGGTGGGACGGATGAGCAGGGGGTTGCAGAGGTGGGGCATATGTGCAGGGTAGTACAGTGGTGGGGCATATGTACAGGGTAGTACAGTGGTGGGGCAGATATGCAGGAGGTTACAGTGGTGGAGCAGATGAGCAGGGGGGTACAGTGGTGAGGCAGATGAGAAAGGAGGTACATTGGTGGGACAGATAAGCAGAGGGTTACAGCGGTGGGGCAGAGGAGCAGGGGGTACAAAGGTGGGGCAGATGTGCAGAGGGGTGCAGATGAGAAAGGAGGTACATTGATGTAACACATGAGCAGGGTGTTACAGTAGTGGAGCAGAAGAGCAGGGGGGACAGAGGTGGGACAGATGTGCAGGAGGTACAGTTGTGTGACAGATGTGCAGGAGGTACAGTGGTGGGGCAGATGAGAAAGGGGGTTACAGTGGTGGAGCAGATGAGCAGATAAGTTCAGTGTTAGGACAGAAGAGAAGATGGTTCAGTGGTGGAGCAGATATGCATGGAGGTACAGTGGTGGAGCAGATGTGCAGGGGGTTAGAGTGGTGGAGTAGATGAGCAGGGGGTACAGTGCAACAAGAACAGCTTCTTGTTGCAGCCAGAGGAATAAACAATTTAAGTTTCCAAGGACATACTTTCCAATTGTTTGCAGACCTCTGCCAAACTACTGTTTCTAAAAGAAGAGCAATGAAACCCCAGCTCCTGGAGTTGCAACGCCATGATATTAAATATCAATGGGGATTTCCCTTTTCTCTACGCTTTTCTCATCAAAGAACTAGATTTGTCTGCAGATCAGTGGAAGAGCTACAACAGGCACTTCAAGATCTTAACTTGATAGAAATCTCTCATAACACAAACACATCGAGAAGAAGAACAGCTGCTCATACACCTGCAAAGAACTCATCCCCAGACACAGGCAAAAATGGAAATCATCATTTACACAAGAGGAGTCAACATGAATCCCCACCTCAAGACTAGGGATGAGCCGAACACCCCCCTGTTCGGTTCGCACCAGAACATGCGAACAGGAAAAAAGTTCGTTCGAACATGCGAACACCGTTAAAGTCTATGGGACACGAACATGAATAATCAAAAGTGCTAATTTTAAAGGCTTATATGCAAGTTATTGTCATAAAAGTGTTTGGGGACCTGGGTCCTGCCCCAGGGGACATGGATCAATGCAAAAAATAGTTTTAAAAACGGCCGTTTTTTCAGGAGCAGTGATTTTAATAATGCTTAAAGTCAAACAATAAAAGTGTAATATCCCTTTAAATTTCGTAGCTGCGGGGTGTCTATAGTATGCCTGTAAAGGGGCGCATGTTTCCCGTGTTTAGAACAGTCTGATAGCAAAATGACATTTCGAAGGAAAAAACCCATTTAAAACTACTCGCGGCTATTGCATTGCCGACAATACACATAGAAGTTCATTGATAAAAACGGCATGGGAATTCCCCACAGGGGAACCCCGAACCAAAATTTAAAAAAAAAATGACGTGGGGGGTCCCCCTAAATTCCATACCAGGCCCTTCAGGTCTGGTATGGATTTTAAGGGGAACCCCGCGCCAAAAAAAACAAAAAAAAACCGGCGTGGGGTCCCCCCAAAAATCCATACCAGACCCTTATCCGAGCACGCAACCTGGCAGGCCGCAGGAAAAGAGGGGGGGACGAGAGTGCGCCCCCCCTCCTGAACCGTACCAGGCCACATGCCCTCAACATTGGGAGGGTGCTTTGGGGTAGCCCCCCAAAACACCTTGTCCCCATGTTGATAAGGACAAGGGCCTCATCCCCACAACCCTGGCCAGTGGTTGTGGGGGTCTGCGGGAGGGGGGCTTATTGGAATCTGGAAGCCCCCTTTAACAAGGGGACCCCCAGATCCTGGCCCCCCCTGTGTGAAATGGTAAGGGGGTACTTACCCCTACCATTTCACAAAAAACTGTCAAAAATGTTAAAAATGACAAGAGACAGTTTTTGACAATTCCTTTATTTAAATGCTTCTTCTTTCTTCTATCTTCCTTCATCTTCTTCTTCTGGTTCTTCTGGCTCTTCTGGTTCTTCCTCCGGCGTTCTCGTCCAGCATCTCCTCCGCGGCATCTTCTATCTTCTTCTCCTCGGGCCGCTCCGCACCTATGGCATGGGGGGAGGCTCCCGCTCTTCTCTTCATCTTCTTCATCTTCTTCTTCTCTTCTCTTCTTCATTTTCTTCTCCGGGCCACTCCGCACCCATGCTGGCATGGAGGGAGGCTCCCGCTGTGTGACGGCGTCTCCTCGTCTGACGGTTCTTAAATAATGGGGGGCGGGGCCACCCGGTGACCCCGCCCGCCTCTGACGCACGGTGACTTGACGGGACTTCCCTGTGATGTCACAGGGAATGCCACAGGGAAGTCCTGTCATGTCCCGTGGGTCAGAGGGGGCAGGGTCACCGGGTGGCCCCTCCCCCCATTATTTAAGAACCGTCAGATGAGGAGACGCCGTCACACAGCGGGAGCCTCCCTCCATGCCAGCATGGATGCGGAGCGGCCCGGAGAAGAAAATGAAGAAGAGAAGAGAAGAAGAGAAGAAGGAAGAAGAGAAGAAGATGAAGAAGAAGATGAAGAGAAGAGCGGGAGCCTCCCCCCATGCCATGGGTGCGGAGCGGCCCGAGGAGAAGAAGATAGAAGACACCGCGGAGGAGATGCTGGACGAGAACGCCGGAGGAAGAACCAGAAGAACCAGAAGAAGAAGAAGATGAAGGAAGATAGAAGAAAGAAGAAGCATTTAAATAAAGGAATTGTCAAAAACTGTCTCTTGTCATTTTTAACATTTTTGACAGTTTTTTAGTGAAATGGTAGGGGTAAGTACCATTTCACACAGGGGGGGCTGGGATCTGGGGGTCTCCTTGTTAAAGGGGGCTTCCAGATTCCGATAAGCCCCCCACCCGCAGACCCCCACAACCACCGGCCAGGGTTGTGGAGATGAGGCCCTTGTCCTCATCAACATGGGGACAAGGTGTTTTGGGGGGCTACCCCAAAGCACCCTCCCAATGTTGAGGGCATGTGGCCTGGTACGGTTCAGGAGGGGGCCGCACTCTCGTCCCCCCTCTTTTCCTGCGGCCTGCCAGGTTGCGCGCTCGGATAAGGGTCTGGTATGGATTTTTGGGGGGACCCCATGCCATTTTTTTTTGGCTGGGGTTCCCCTTAATATCCATACCAGACCTGAAGGGCCTGGTATAGAATTTAGGGGGACACCCCACGTCATTTTTTTTTTTTTTTTTGGTTCGGGGTTCTCCAGTGGGGAATTCCCATGCCGTTTTTATCAATGAACTTCTATGTGTATTGTCGGCAATGCAATAGCCGCGAGTAGTTTTAAATGGGTTTTTTCCTTCAAAATGTCATTTTGCTGTCAGACTGTTCTAAACACGGGAAACATGCGCCCCTTTACAGGCATACTATAGACACCCCCCAGCTACGAAATTTAAAGGGATATTACACTTTTATTGTTTCACTTTAAGCATTATTAAAATCACTGCTCCTGAAAAAACGGCTGTTTTTAAAACTTTTTTTGCATTGATCCATGTCCCCTGGGGCAGGACCCAGGTCCCCAAACACTTTTTATGACAATAACTTGCATATAAGCCTTTAAAATTAGCACTTTTGATTTCTCCCATAGACTTTTAAAGGGTGTTCCGCAGCATTCGAATTTGCCACAAACACCCCAAATTGTTCGCTGTTCGGCGAACTTGCGAACAGCCAATGTTCGAGTCGAACATGAGTTCGACTCGAACTCGAAGCTCATCCCTACTCAAGACCAAAAAGACAACATGGAACGAAAATCTGAAGAATTAACTGACTTAATTTCATTTTTTGCCGCTCCAGAGTTTGTCTAAAATAACAGAATCATTTGGAAACTCAATACAAATCTCCTAATTCCACTAATATCCAAATGTATGGATTTTTTTGTTAAATGATTTCATATGCATTTAAAAGCTTATCCTGGTTATACTCAATATATATTTTTTTCCATTTCTATACTCTTTTCCAAATTGGACCACATGATTTAAATTTTAATGTTTTATAATTTAATGACAACTCTTTGGAAAGTTCACATAATAATAGTGACATCAATCTGTCTGAAAAAGGACTCACTTTTGTTTTTTTATTTTTTTTTATTTTGTTTATTTCATTTTGTATATATTTAAATTGATATTGATCGAGTATATCAGATCTGCTGAGTGGATAAAATTTTATTATCCGATTTCTTTTTTTTAATTCCCGTTATTAGGTCAAAATTAAGAAATGTTCTTTCTTTTAGCTTAAATAATTCTCTATTTAAATAATATGTATATTTCTCAATATACCACACCTCTAGAAATTTTACATTGTAGATTTAAACATAGATGGTGTTCACTAAATTTTTGGGCTTATATGCTCACATCACTATGATGTTCACTTTAAATTTTTAGGGTGGGTGTTCCTCCCGTGAAAACTCTGTGTGCCCCACTTTACCTTCCTCGGACCCCTACAGCTATTATGTGGGGATTTGACGAAGGTCCTTTTTCCCCTGATGGAGGACTGTATCCTCCTTCACGGGTAAACTTTGAAACTCTTTGTACTTTTTTTTTTTTTTGAAGTTTAACATGTTTATTGAGATAACTTACAGTAACAAAAGATGTCCATCAAAAGGTAGAGCTCAAAAAACAACAATGTCTCTTTACATCAAAAATTTAAAGGGTACATAATATAAAAATAGAAATGAGCCATATAAACATTATCAGCAATGTTGTATCTTAATGCTTCATAGGGCGTTATAATCTAGGGACTGACCAGGCACCACTGACGGGATCACACTGTGTCCTGGTCTAGACCTTGTAAAGATTTATATAAATATTGCCCTACCCATTAGGGGTCATGAGCCGCCCCCCCAGAGCCACTGTGTCGCAATGGAGAGACTGCCCCGATCCCCAAGGGTGAACCCTTACTTCTTGTAACAGAGTAGTATATAATATCCTGTACAAAATTAGAAAAAACTAACATAAACTTAAATTGTCGAAATAACCATAGTCATCTATTCTTACAATATCTGTAAAGTATACGAAATAGAGAAGAGGTTAAAGGAAAGAAAAGAAAGGAAGTAAGGGAAAGAGAGAGAGAGAGCCAGCACTCAGCTCATGTTAAGCTATCCAGACTAGGAGATCCCAGGAACCAGGGATACACCTATATGCCCTGCCCAGGGTTCCCATATTGCTTCAAAGGTTTTGATGTTATCCAAAATTTTGCTTACTAGTCTCTCCTGGGACATTATCCAAGAGATTTTTCTCTTAGCCGCTACATAGGAAATTTTTGGTGTCTTCCAGGCTTTAGCGATCGTAACTTTTGCTCCTAAAAGCATGAAAGAAATCAAACTGTGAGAAAACTTAGGAATCTTGGGGATTTGCTCATTCAATAGAGCAATTTGTGGGGTCTTATGTATCGGTGGGTTTGTTACTTTGCGGATAAGATTAAAAATCTTATTCCAAAAACCTCTAATTCTTGGACATTCCCACCAAATATGAAGCGTGGAACCCTGGGCTTGGTATTCCCTAAAACATAGAGGAGATGAGGAGGGGAACATCTTGTTCAATCTTAATGGAACCAAATACCATCTGGTCATCACTTTCCAATTGGCTTCTATTAATGAAGTGTTCATTATACCTTTGTGAGCTCTGATTCCTCTTCTGTGCCATGTCTCCAGGTCCCAGGTCTCTTGTAGGTCCTTTTCCCAGGCTTCCATATATGAGAATTTGGTGGTGGGTTCTAATAAGGAAGAGTATATTATGGATATGCCCCCTTTTTGCTCTGTACCCTGGCCACACCAGTGTTCATAATTCGAAAAGGTCGGGGGGTGGGTTTGTTTTTCCATATTGTATGGAGAAAATGGGAAATTTGATAAAACCTAAATTTTTCTGAGACCGGGATTTCAAGCTTTTCCATACAGAATTTCAGGGAGATGGGGCCCGAAGGAGTAAAATAGTGTCCAATCCTGTACATCCCCTTATCTAACCACCATTGAAATGTTTTGATATCCATACCCGGTCTGAAGAGGGGATTATGGAAGATGTGGGACAGCGGTTGAAAATAAGACGTCAAGGAGGGTGAGTTTTTTATATCATCCCATAATCTCAGGGAATGTGATAGAGCGGGGGACATGATAGGGGGTCTAGTTTTGCGAGGGGACCAAAGAAGGAAGTCTAACGTGTATGTAGGGACCGCCTGTCTCTCTATGTTGATCCAATCTGGGATTTCGTGTATAAAGTAGATCGTTGAGAGTTGGGCTAATCTGGCTGCTTGGTAATATTTGAAAAGGTCTGGAAGACCCAGTCCTCCTTTTGTTTTTTGGCTGTAAAGGACTTTTCTAGCTAGTCTATAGCCTCTCTTACCCCAAATGTATTTAATTATTTTGCCGTGAAATGATTTTAAATGATCTTTCCTAATAGGTATTGGGAGGGAACGGAAAAGGTAGAGTAATCTGGGTAGTAGGGTCATTTTAATGGAGTTGATTTTGCCAATCCATGAATTGTTGTGCTGGGACCATATAAGAAGATCTTTCTCTAGTTTACGGTACATGGGGGGAAAATTTGCCTGATACAAGAGTTCAAATTTTGAGGTAAGATTTATCCCTAAGTAACGAATTGAATTGTCGCTCCACTTAAATTTGAAGGACTGTTTCAGTCGATCAACTAGGGCTATGGGAAGAGAAACATTCAGTGCTTGTGATTTAGCTATGTTCACTTGTAGGCCCGATATATCCCCAAAAGAGTCTAAGAGTTTATTAATATTGGGTAATGATGTGATTGGGGATGTGACAAAGAGCAGAATATCGTCTGCGAAAAGGGCGCATTTATGGACTGAATTTCCGCACCTAACCCCGTGGATGTTGACATTTGTTCTGATTGCAATGGCCAATGATTCAATCGCTATAGCGAAGATTATTGGGGAGAGAGGACACCCCTGTCTGGTCCCTCTAGAGATCGGAATGGAATTAGAGACAAAGCCCTGAAGTTTGACCCTGGACACCGGACTCGAGTAAAGAGATTGAAGGATCCCCAAAAAATGTTCCCCAAAACCCCATCTGCGAAGGGTAGAGAACAAGTATGACCATGAAAGCGAGTCAAAAGCCTTCCTTAAATCTAATGATAACATAAGGCCTTCCTGCTGAGGGGATCCATCCCAGGCAGATTGAAGGATTGAAACAATATCCGTCGCCCTCCTAACTTGGTCCGGGCCCTGTCTCCCTGGGATGAAACCTACTTGGTCCCTATGAATGTATTGTCCTATGAACGAGCTTAGTCTATTGGCTAATATTTTGGTTAGGATCTTCAAATCATTGTTAATAAGCGAGATGGGTCTATAGTTTTCTACTAGGGATGGGTCCTTGTCAGGTTTAGGGATAACTGAGATGAAGGCTGAGTTTGCATGGGTTTCAATGGCTTCACCCATTCTTTTAGAATTAAAGAATTTGGTGAGATGAGGAGCTAGGGTGACTGCAAATGTTTTGTAATAAATGTTGGAAAAGCCATCTAGGCCTGGGGCGGAGTTAACTTTTAAATTCTTAATCACTTCTAGGGTTTCCTCTGTAGAGAAAGCTGCGTCCATCAGTTCAACATGACTTTTCTGAAGGCGAGGAGTTTTTAGATCCGCCATGAATGCATCAAATCTGGCCTCCCCTACATGATTTCCCTTTTTGTATAAATTACGTGTTTTGGGGGATAGTTTGGAGGCCAAAATTGTATTCATTTTATCTCTATGCTGGTAAAATTTTGCTCCTGTCCAATGCAGGGAGACCTCGGCTTTAACCGTAAGGGCTAAGTTTAATGCCACCCTAGCGGCATCTAGTTGTGCTGTATTGACCTTAGAAGGGTCTGTTTTATGTTGCTTACATAAAGCTTCAAAGTTATTTTCAAGTTTGACAACCTCAGAGGTTTTCTCTTTTTTGATTTGTGATGTCATTTGGATCAGCTTTCCCCTGATCGTGGCCTTATGGGCTGCCCAAACTGTTTCAGCCGAGGTTCCCTCCACGTCATTTAGAATAAAAAACTCCTTCAGAGCTTTCTCAATAATAGTGACCTGGATAGGGTCTTTAAGGATGGATTCCTTAAGTCTCCATTGAGGGGGGGTTTAAGTTGAAGCCCTCGTATCACTAGGATAACCATCGAGTGATCCGAAAAGGGAGGAGTCTTTGATGAAAGATTTTTTAACTAAAGGGATATGATGGGTTGAAATGAAAATGTGATCCATTCTAGAATAGGATTGGTGGGGGTTTGAAAAGTGAGTGTAGTCCCTGCAGGTCGGATTGGTTTCTCTCCAGATGTCTGCAAGACCTTGATTAAAGATCATTTTAGCGATTTTAGTACTAATTTTTTGGGGGCGCGTCAGTTGAGATGAAAGAGGCTTAGATTTATCCAGGGATAGGTCAAATGCCATGTTGGAGTCCCCTCCCAAAATTATTATTCCCTCCAACAGTGGTTCTATCATTTGGAACATAAGGTGAAAAAATTGAGCTTGACCTCTGTTGGGGGAATAGTATGAGATCAGGGAGTACATTTGATTATTTAGCATTCCTTTCACCATGACAAATCTACCCTCCGTATCTTTGTAAACCTGAGTAGTCTTAAATTGGCAGGATTTAGCAAACAGGATTGCCACCCCTTTTGTTTTGTCCTGAGCGTTTGCTAAGTAGAACAGGGGATAGTGGGCATGCAGGAAGGAAGGGTTATACTGTATTGGAAAATGTGTTTCCTGCAGGAACACCACATCCATTTTCTGGGAGCGGTATTCCTGCAGTACCTTCCTTCTCTTGACCGCCGAGTTTAGTCCCTGCACATTATGCGAAACAATTCTAAGCGATGGCGAGTTTACAGTATTAGGAGGCATGAATTGGTGTGAGAAGAGATGTATCCATGTATTTAACACTTACCCCATAAAGCTTAGATGTGATCAGCCTTGACATAGTAGTGTGGTGAAACCTGGGACCTGGAGCCTCCGGACAAAAGAGAATCCACCGAGTGCTGGCAATCAAAAAGAAAAAGTTAGTTAAAGAATAGAAAGGAAAAAAAGGAAGAGAAACAAGAAGGCCAAACATAGGCCTATAACGAAGAAAGGGGGGAAAGCCCCCTCCTACGTTAGTGGGTAACATCATTGAGCAGCCCTCTGAGAGGGCTGACACCCCATTACCCAAATACAGAAAAGCTATATTGGGGGGATGGGAGGGCACAAATGACTGCTGCCCGAGCCACAGTTGACTAAGGGCTATGATACTCTATAAACCTTGCTTATAAAAAAGATGTAACTTGTATCAGAGTCCATAGGTGTAAAAGAAAAATTGTAAACGGAACCGAACCATCAGGACATATCACATTATAAACAAAAAGTGGAAGAGGAGGGATATTAATAAAAAAAAAAACACATCAAAAAAGAAGGGACTTCATTAAGCAAGTAAAATATCCCAAAATTATGTGTGTCTTCTGTAACGAAGTCCTCGGGTATCCGAATGTATGATGCCCAGGTTTAATGAAGTCCGTCTTGCTTAAAACAATAGGATCAATTCCTGACCCCTATTGTGGGACGATCTCTGCAATCTTATCTATTAGATAAGCGGGACAGCCAAAAATGATGTGAGGTTCTCTGAGGTGTTTCCCGTCAGGGTCGTGCCCTGAGGAAAACTAAAAGTAAAAGGAGAAATGGCAAAGTCAATCTTCAGGTGGGCATTTGATCCTTCGCTCGCTTGGTTTTGGTCGCCTTCCATAGTGGAGAGAGGGGGCTGGCTGGTGATGATCTTTTGGAGGAACTTGCCTGCCGGTTAGATGTGTTCATATCTCCAGACTCCAGAGCGATGAGTTTCAGGGCCAAAAGGACTTGTTCTCCTTCTGTAAAGGTGGAGAAAGAGTAAGTTTTACCGTTAAAGGTAAACTTAAAGGCAAAAGGAAAGGCCCACCAATATTTTATTTCTTTCTGGGAGAGAACGAGTAGTAATGGTTTTAATGCTCTGCGTCTTTGAATGGTCATCGGCGAAATGTCCGCAAAGATCTGAATATCTTGACCTTGGAATGAGATGCTTGACTGTTTCCTGGATATCCTCATGATCTCTTCCTTCACACTGTAATGGTGTGGTTTTACTACTATATCCCTGGGGTTCCCATCTCTCCTAGGGGGACCCAGTGACCTATGTGCCCTGTCCAGTTCCAGCTTGTGTGGCAGTATAGCAGGGATTAAAAATTGTATGAGGTCCTGTATAGCTTTAGGTGTGTCAGTTACTGATTCAGGGATACCTCTCACCCTAAAATTGTCTCTTCTGGAGCGATTCTCGAGGTCATCAATGCGGTTTAACGCTACTTCCAATTGGTCCTGTATTACTTGGATATGGTCTGTATTCTGATTAGCCCTGGAGACCGTTATGTCTAGCTTATGTTCTATGGCTTCCATTCTAGAGCCCAAATTCTGAAAGTCTGCTCTTATATCTGTGGTGATCTTGCTGGCTGTAATAGCAAGCCCTCGATCAAGCAGTTCAGAAAATTTAATGAATAGATCCCCTGCGTTTAGGGGGATGTCTTGTGTCTGATCCAAGGCCTGCTTCTGGTTACATGAGGGAGTGTTAGCGTTCCCTGGGCCTGGAGTGTTGTTTATAGGAGAGAGCATGTAGTTTTCAAATGTGCGTTCAAGCATTGAAACTGTTGATGCAGGCGAGGGGGTTGTAACGTTGTGGCTTCCCAGATTTGCTTGGGGGGTGAATGATAATGTGGCTGGGCTAATCACTTGCCTGAGCTCCTAGTGTCCTCCTGCTTGTGAGTCTCGTGGCTGAGACGCGGCCGCCATCTTGGAAGCGGCCTGTGTTCCTTCGGCCGTAAATTGTGGCCCCAGGTCGCGGCGGACTGAGCTGCTGGACATCCCGGTGTGCTAGGACTGCTCCCCGTGCTATCCCCGTCTGAAGCGGGCTTCCTTCGGGACCGGCTCCTGCGCTAGTGCGACTCGTTGGCTCGGGCAGAGCGGAGCTCCTGGCTTACGCGGCCATATTGGGAGACCCGTGCATGCGCACGCTCTCTTTGTACCTATTTTTTACTCATATGTAATATTATCTCTTATGATTTTTATTTTTCCCCTAATCTAGATAACCCTGGACCCCTCCCTCTTCTTATTCTCTTTTTGTCCGCAGTTGTTTGGTCGGGACGCCACCACATAGTAATTATTGGTAAGAACAGATTGTTGTTGCAGTTAATATGGCACCATTAAATATAATTTCCCTAAATGTACAGGGCCTAAACGTACCACAAAAATGCACAAAAGCGTTTAGATCTTTCCAAGACATCAAAGCACACATAGCGTGTTTACAAGAAACCCATTTCACAAATAAATCTACACCCAATTTTTTTAGTTCCTCCTACCCACAAGTATTCACAGCTTCAACAGAAACTAAACAGAGGGGCACTCTAATAGCGTTCCATTGCTCCACCCCATTCACAATTCAGGCTGAAATAAAAGACCCTGAGGGATGATACCTAATACTTACTGGATATGTTTTGGACATAGCAATAACTGTTGTTTCATATTATGCACCCAACAAGAATACTGTACCCTTTTCATCACACCTTTTTCAGATAGTACAATCTCACAAAATGGGCACACTCATCGTATGTGGGGATTCCAATCAGGTCATACTCCCTTTTTTAGATAGATCCCCTTATATCCCATCTCGGAATCAAACCAAACAATCTCTTTCTCATCTCCTCTCTAATTATAATTTAGTTGATTCTTGGAGAGAAAACAATCCGGCAAAAAGGAAATATACATATTTCTCACATCCGCATCAATCATTCAGTCGAATTGATCATATATTTTTGACGGCAGGAATGTTACCAGAAATAATCACATCTAATATTATCCCTATCCCATGGTCAGATCACAATGTAGTTTTCACTTCTATTGCATCTCTCATACCCAAAGCACATGATACAACATGGTACTTACCAAATATATTATTGAAACACCCTTCTTACCGTACAAATATAGAACAGGCTCTAAAAGTTTATTTAAAACACAATACATGCCCAGAAGTTTCCCCATTAACCCTCTGGGAAGCACATAAACCTGTCCTGAGGGGGATATTCCAACGACAAATAGGAACACTTAAGAGGGAACGCAGAAATCTGGCACGGAAATTGGAAAATGAGTTTAATTCATCTTTTACAGCCTTTCAAATTAATCCCACTCTATCGGTAAAAAATAAACTAGAAAAAGCAAGACTGGAATATGATTTATTTCTCACATAATCTGCTGAAAAAAACATTGCAATGCACTAAACATGCATTCTACATAAAATCTAGTAAACCTGGTACCTACCTAGCGCGGGCACTTAATTCCATAAACAAATCCTCTAAACCAATTAAATTTAAATTGTCTAAAAACATATATATGAGTAATCCTTTAAAAATAGTTAAAAAATTCAGCTCCCATTTGAGTAATCTATACTCAGAAACCAACACTTTTCACTCTAATAAAGTAGAATCCTTCTTCTCGAAGATAACTCTGCCCCAAACATCTCCTTATCATAACACAAATTTGGAAAAACCCATAGAAGTAGTAGAGGTAATAACAGCTATTAAAGAGCTAAAATGAAATAAAAGACCGGGCCCCGACGGCTTCTCTGCTTTATATTACCGCACTTTTACTGATATCACTTCCCCTTTATTGAGTAAAGCATTTAATAATATCCTGAATAACAAATCTTTTAGACATGTATGACTCCAAAACCTCATTCAGATGAAACATCTTGCACAAATTTCCGCCCTATTTCAATGTTAAATATTGATATTAAGGGGGCGTGGCTTGGCGCATGGAGGAGTAAGACGCTCTCTCTAGGAGCTCCTGCACACGCCGGCTCATTCGAGGCTCTCAGCGCTTCCCAGCACCGCCATCCAGGTCTGTTATGGGGAGGAGGGGTGGGGGAAACAGGCACCGAACCCCCGATCCACATCCAGAAGGGGACATTGACAGATTTTTCACTCATTTGGGCCACAATCGCTCCGGCCCCCCCTCATCCAAGATGGCGCCCGCCCGGACCCCTGGCACACATGCTGCCTCACAGGGAGCTGTTTCATAGCGCTCCACGCCACACATGAAGACCAGACAAAGACCCCGGTCTCCCCCTGACTCTGAAACAGGCTCGGTTCGCTCTGCATGCCATTCCCCTGAATCTCATAGATCCTATAGTGGATGGGAGCATATATTAAAGCTCTCCCCACCAGACATGATTTTGAGGCCTGTGTGCAGCGCTTAGAGTGCTCATACAAACAAGAGATGACTGAACTTCGCAGAGATATCACTAATAGAATTGAGGAGGTGGAACATACTATGGAGGAGACTGCATCCACCCTGCAAACGCATGACACTATTTTGCATGAACATACCCTCCAAATCCAACAATTGATGTACCATCAGGACGACCAGGAAACCAGGGCCAGACGTAACAACATACGCATATGCAGTCTCCCTGAATCTGTTGAAACCAAAGATTTAGCACCGGCAGTCGCTGCTATGTTCAACGAACTGCTCCAGAAAGATAAATACACCCCACTGGAACTTGATCGTGTCCACAGAGCCCTTGGCCCTAAGAACCCGAATCTAGAATACCCCAGAGATGTGATCTGCAGAGTCCATTTCTATGCGGTTAAAGACGCCATCATGCAAGCTGCACGCTCTCATTTCAGCCATATACTTCAACGACACCCCCGTGTCTCTTCTCCCTGATATCTCCAAATTGACTCTGGACATGCAGCAGGCTCTGAAACTCCTAACCGGAGCCCTTCAAGCTAAACAGATCAAATACCGCTGGGGTTTCCCCTTTAATCTGTCTGCATCTCATGAAGGAAAGTCGGCGACGTTTCGCACATTGGGCGATCTCCCCAAGTTCCTTGGAACTTTTGAACTGCCACAAATCTCCATTCCTGACTGGCCTCTTCATGCAGCCACCCCTGGCTTCAAAGCCGCACCAGGTTGGCAGAAACGATCGAAGAAGAACAAACGGCCCAAGTCGGACTTTTCCTCTGCAACTGATGGATGAGCTTGTTCCCCTGTCATATTCCCAATTCTTTCCCCACAGGTTGCCGACCAGTGGTGACGTCCCCAGCTGCAATTTCTTTGGGACACTTGTCTACTAACCCAATTTGTTTTACTTCCTCAAAACAGGATTTATGTTCTTGATTGCACCTCCTGATCCTTTTGACGGGCAATGGTCCGTTATGTGGACACCGTTTGTCAAAAGATTTTTTGTTCTTCCCTAACCATGTCTCATCCCTACCCTTCCCCCTCCCCCTCTCCTCTCCTCCCCCCTCCCCTCATTACCCCTTGCCATATAGGTTTATGGCTTGTTGCTGGGAAAATGGCTCTGCATGCTGTTCATTTAATTGGTTATCTATAGGGGATACGTTCTCCTGGGATATTACTTGTAATGTTTCATGCCTACACAGCAATGTGGAGCTCTGAGGTGTTTTACTTAATGTTATCAGATTTTGTTTCTACCCGACAATTTTTTGCCCGGCGTGTGCGGGCTCCTCTCTGCATTGACCACTGTTCCCCCACTTAGGTTTTTCAGCACCCTTAGGGGTTTTAGCTGACACGTTGTTAACAACACTAGTAGTGAGGCTGTTCCGGCCTCTTTTCCTTCTCTCTACTTCTTTTCTTTTTCTCTTCCTATTTTACTTCCACTCCTTGCTTTATTTCACCACTAGATGTCCTCATTCTCCCTCTTCACTCCCCTACACCCAATTTTTGGAGACAGCGAACCTCCCTCTAATCTACTCATTAATGTCAAATGAATTCGTTTTCTTATGGCAGCACAAACCGCCTTGAAAGTCTCCTCATTAAACTGTAGGGGTCTTAATGTCCCTGAGAAGAGACGGCAAATACTTTATCATTTTCACAAATTGCGAACGCAAATCCTTCTCTTACAGGAAACTCATTTTAGATCAGATAAAATCCCACAAATCCTTCATAAACATTATCCTGTATGGTTCCACAGCACCAACCCCTCTGCAAAATCTAAAGGTGTCTCTATAGCATTCCACGCATCTTTTACCCCAGTGGTCCTTGACACTTATATTGATCCGTTAGGCAGGTATATTTTTCTTAAATTGTCTTACATGAATGTGATTTATACTGTTATTAACATATACTCTCCTAACCAGAACCAACAACAATTCCTCTCCTTTGTGATAGCCCGGTTGAAAAGATTCTGTACAGTCAACATGATCCTGGGAGGGGACTTCAATGCCACCTTGATACCTCGTCTTGACACCTAAAATGGTAAGTCCTCGATCTCCCCAACATCCCTGACCAAAATGAGAACATTCCTATCTGACTTATCTCTTGTGGATGTATGGCGGATGCTACACCCCACTACTAAAGACTACACTTTTTACTCACCTGTACATGCCACATATGGTAGACTGAATTATCTCTTTATTTCTCAATCTTTATTAGATTTTTCGCCTTCCGCTTCTATTGGAATCACTCTTTGGTCAGACCATGCCCCTATTCACATGAGTCTAGGACGCACACCTACACGTAATCAAAACTAATCTTGGAGACTAAATGACAACCTTTTAAACGACTCAGTATGCTCCCAGGACATAGCACAGTCCATTAAACATTTCCTTTCATATCACGCCCATGACACCACTAATCCATTTATGAAATGGGAAGCCCTCAAATGCGTACTTCGGGGCAAACGTATTCAACACGGAGCTAGACTGAAGCGTGCACGTATTGCACATACGACGCGTCTCCTCGCCACCATTGCCAACTTAGAAGAATCACACAAAAATAACCCTATTAACTCGACTCTCCTAGAACTCTCTAATGCGAGAAGGGATCTCTTGCATATTTTCGCAGAGAAATCTCTTATAGCCCGAGACAAAGGCCGATTTACTTATTACTCCCAAGCTAATAAGTGCGGTAGACACCTTGCATCTACCCTTCAGCCCCGCCAATCTAGAAGACCTATTCAGTTTATAAACTCCCCCACCAAAGGTAAAATCAGGCAGAACTCGGCTATTGCCGAAGAATTCTGCCAGTACTACTCTACATTATATAATCTCACCCCTCAAAATCAGTCAACCACACCTACCTCGCTAGATTTATCCTCCTATATACAGGAGACGGCACTTCCATCTCTTTCGGTATCCGATTCAGAGTATCTGGAGGCCTCTTTATCTGATACAGAATTCCTCTCCGCCATAAAAAACCTCAAAAGTGGCAAGAGCCCAGGCCAGATGGGTTTTCTTCCCATTTTTACAAACTCTTTGCACCACAACTGTCCCCTTTATTAGCGAAAGCTTTTAACGCATTTGATGGGAAGGTAGCTCCCTCCTCTTCCATACTCCAAGCCCAAATTGTAGTCATTCCTAAATCCAGAAAAGACCCGTCCATCTGTTCCAACTATAGACCGATATCCCTTCTAAATATCGACTTAAAATTATATGCCAAAATTCTCGCTAACCGTCTCTCCCCTCTGCTACCGAAATTAATACACAAAGATCAGGTGGGTTTTGTCCCTGGTCGAGAGGCCAGGGACAACACCACCAAGACCATACATTTAATCACCTTTGCTCAACGTCATCATATACCGGCCTGCCTCCTCTCGTGTGATGCAGAGAAGGCCTTTGATAGGGTCAGTTGGTCTTTTCTTCAGTCCACACTTTCCCAAATAGGTCTAGGTCCGAGAATGTTTACACGTATAATGTCGCTCTACTCTACACCCTCTGCCACGGTTTTAGTTAATGGTACCCAATCACGTAACTTTACGATCGCTAACGGCACCAGGCAGGGCTGTCCCCTTTCCCCACTCCTGTTTGCTCTGGTTATTGAACACCTTGCCCAAGCTATTAGATCTAATCCCAATATACAGGGCATACAGACCCCCTCATCTCACTGCAAACTTTCTCTATATACAAGTTAAACATCTCCAAAACGGAAGCACTTAACCTATCCTTATCACAATCCACACTCTCTGCCCTTCAATCTAATTTTTCATTTCAATGGAAACCAAATTCAATTTCTTATTTAGGTATGGCTATCCCGAAACACACCTCGGATATTTATGCCCTGAACTTTAGCCCCTTACTCCAAAAACTTAGACACCTAATGGAAGAACGAATGGACTTAGCTGTGTCCTGGGTAGGAAGTATTAACGCACTAAAAATGGATATTTTCCCCAAACTCCTATACTTATTCCAGGCCCTCCCCATAGCCCTCCCTTCGGCCTTCTTCCGTTCCCTTCGGTCGATGGCCATTCGATTTGTTTGGAGAGGTAGCCACCCGAGGTTGAGACATAAATTATTATGCATACGTCCGCAGTCCTCTCCCGTATCCTCGAATGGTTCCCCCGCCCCATGACCAAAGCTACCACATTTATAGAGCAAGACCTCTCCATGTACGACCTAAGAGCACTTCTCTGGGGATTCGATCACTCGTTTAAATCAACCACAATGCTGTCCCCCTTACCAGGGACACCCTGGTGATTTGGAAATACAACTATTCACTGTCTTCTGAACCCAGCCCCCTTACTCCTTTGTTTGACAACCCAAAATTCCCGGAAGGTCACTCCACCCACCTTATAGACAATTACAATAGAGATTCTTGGCCCACGGCACGGCATTTTGTTGACAACACCCTAGGTACCTTTACATCCCCCCCAACAGATGCAACCTCCAGAGTGACTTGGCTCACTCGTAGACACCTTAACGCTTACTGTAAACAGATCCACAATTCTAAGCAAATCCATAGGCCCCTGACTGGGTTTGAACAACTCTGTACTCTATCGGAGACTCCACGACACACTTTATCTCTTATATACAAATTAATTTTAGAACACTCATGGAGCTCTTCCTAATTATACTACAAAATGGTCAGCGGAGGTTGGGATTAAAATAACCGAGGCAGAATGGAGTAAAGCCTTTCTTTTCACTAATAAGACCTCAATTTCGAGCTATATGCAGGAGAAAAATTATAAAATCCTATCAAGGTGGTATTGGGTCCCCACAGCCCTCCGGGTCATATTCCCTTCTAGTTCAGATATGTGCTGGAGATGCAACTTAATGAAAGGTACCTATCTCCATATTTGGTGGGAATGTGACGTGCTTCTACCATTTTGGACACAGATCTTCCAGATCTATGCAGATATCTATGACAAGCCTCTATTGCCTTCTCCTACCATTGCCCTCCTTTCCATTCTACCCGGGACCATAAAGTCACAAAAAAATAGTTTATTGAAGTTTTTCATCAGTGCAGGGAGGCAACTTATACCCAGGCACTGGAAAACCGCCACGCCCCCGTCCCTGGTGGAGTGGGTCAGTGAAGTAAACAACATTATGTTAATGGTAGAAATGCAGGCCAATGTTCTGGACAAACAAGCCATATTTTCATATGTCTGGAGTGTGTGGAGGCATTACTCCACTTCAGACAAATTCAAACAGAGACTTAATGGGACAACTTCCTCCTAAGGGTTACAAATGGCCTTTCCGCAAAACTTCAGTCAGGTTTGTTTAATTTTATAGACTGAGGTTCGCTGTCTCCCCCCCTCCCTGTCCTTCTACGAACTATTCTTCTCTTTTCTTTCTCTCTGATTTCCTCTTACCCTTACCCTCTCTTTCTAAGGATTCTTCGATCTTCTATTGATGCAATCTATTCTACCAGTTTGCCTTCCCTCTACGAGGGATTATTGTGGTTCCTTACCCTCCGCATGTTAAAATTTACTGCACTTTATTATAGATAATATATTTGACAGCTACTCGTCCCAGTTTTTCTACTCATTCCCCTTGTGTCCGAGGTTGCAGAAGGTTCCCAATGGGGCTTCCCGGACCAGGGTATATAATTTATATGAATCAACTGTCACACATGCATGGGTTTCATATAAAGTTATATTTCAAGTGATCATTGTTCGATCACGTGATTGCACTATTCTGACTTTTGTATTTTTATATTTTGATATACCAGGAGACCTGATGTCAGGTTACTGGCATTCTTTTTACTTTTTCTTTGTTACTTTGTCTTATATATTTGTTGAAAAATTAATAAAAGCTAATTGAACCATAAATATTGATATTAAAATTTTAGTGAAAATTCTAGCAACTCGTCTAAAAGATACCATAGGAACATTAATTCATCGAGATCAGGTTGGCTTTATGCCAACACTCCAAGCAAGTGATAATATACGTAGAGCGGTACTGTTGGCACAGATTGCTAGATCACGTCGTATTCCAGCTTGCTTCCTTTCATTAGATCTAAAGAAAGCATTCAATTCCATTTCTTGGCCTTATTTACATTATACTTTACAAAAACAGGGTTATGGCACTTTATAATAACCCAAAAGCATATGTCAAATATGCAGGTTATAAATCTGAACCCTTTAATATTCATAGAGGTACACACCAGGGATGTCCTCTCTCTCCCCTATTATTTGCCCTCTTAATCGAACCACTAGCTCAAATGATCAGATTGGATCCCACTATAACTGGAATTGAAATCGGTGGATATCAACATAACTTATGTCTATATGCGGACAATATCCTTCTTTTTCTGTCTTCCCCACAAATATCTGCCCCCAACCTTATTCCATTACTTAATCAATTTGCATTTATTTCAAGTCTACATATTAATCCTAAAAAATGTCATGTCTTAAACATATCCCTCTCAAATGTGGAACTAAGTTCAGCAAAGATGGGTCTACATTTTGCTTGGATGGACAGATCGATCCCTTACTTAGAGATTAATTTATCTGCTTCCTTGTCAAACTTGTTTTCAGATAATTATCCATCCATTCTGAAAATATTACAAACTTACTAAAATCCTGGTCCCACCTCTTGCTGTCATGGCTCTGAAAGATCAATGCCATAAAAATGACAATCTTACCAAAAATGTTGTATTTCTTTCGTGTTTTTAACAATCCCTGTTCCTGCCTATTTCCTAAGACTCTTACAGAAGAAAATAATGGCATTCATATGGGATTCATCTAAGCCACGAATACAACAACGTACTTTGTTTCTCCCCAAACTTAATGGAGGACTGGGATGTCCTAAGTTTGCATGTTATTATAGGGCAGCACACTTAGCTAGTCTAACTAAATACCATGCACAAAAAGAAATCCCATTGTGGGTTTCTATTGAAGCGGCTGAGTGTGACCCTATATCAATATCAAACCTTCTTTGGATCTCGCCTAGAGATCGTAGAAATTTATGAAATCCTGTCACTAAACACTATATATCTCTCTGGGATAGATTTAAAACAGGAAATCATTTGCAATCTACTTATAATCCTCTATTGTCTTTCTACAGAAATCCAGCATTATACCCTGCATGGGTTACTCCCAAATCTTTTAAAGAATGAGTATCATTAAATATTCTGACCATGCATAAGTTTGTGGACTCTTCATCCTTCATTCCCTTTTCCACTCTTTGTGACATATATGGCTTACCCAATTCAGAGATTTTCAGATATCTCCAAATTAAAAACTTTTTTCTCGCCTTTTTTAAGCACGAACACTCCCCTAAACAAATTAACTAATTTCAAAGTTATCTGTAAAGAAGAACCACATGCCAGAGGATTGATATCCCTTCTGTACTCTCAAGGGTTGACCCAACCCAACTCAGAAAATCCATCTTATATGCAAAAATGGGAAAAGGATCTAGGGAAAACACTTGAGAGTGCAGACTGGAATTTAATATGGTCAGTAACCAAATCAGCATCTCCTAATGTGCTGGCTGTAGAGGCCAACCACAAGGTATTAACAAGATGGTACCTGGTACCGGTCAGGGTGGCTAAATATACAAAGAACTATTCGGCTCAGTGTTTTCAAGGGTGTATAGAATTAGGTACATATTTTCATGTTTGGTGGACTTGCCCTATTGCACAAAACTATTGGAAGGAAATATTTCATATTGCGTCTAAACTACTCAATATAAACTTATCTCTGGACCCTACAATGGTGCTACTTAACTTAAAACCAGAATTTTTATCACATACACGATTCAAATTACTGATACAGCTTTTCACGGCAGCAAAGCAAACACTAGCGAAAGCTTGGCAATCCCCGACTCTGGTAGTAAATAAAACCATACATAGAATGTATAATACAATGATACAAGCGAAAATGCTAGCTATTGGAATGGACAGGATCATTAGATATGAAAAATTGTGGCAACTGTGGATAGATAATTTTATGCCCTCAGCATTTGATAAGAAAGTACTTTTACCATGGTAATTTTCTAGATAGGATTTGTTTCAAATATTGTTGTTTCAGGTCGTTAAGGTGGCTCCCGACTGAACTCTGTGGACCCCATTACCCCTTTCTTTATCCATTCCTTTCTTTTCCCTCTCCCTTCCTATCCTTACTTTATCCATATCTATCCTGTGATTTTTGAAGCTCCCATGCATGATATTATATATTTTCTCATATAGAGTTTTTACAAAAATAACTGTTTTTTGTTCAAATCATAACTATAGAGGTTTAAATATCTTACTTAAATACGGATCAAAAGATGATTGTAGTATTATTACTTTTATTTAATAACATACTATATAGTAGTAATCTAAAGTATGCTTTGAATTTATACTGTATAATTGAGCTTCATTAATTTGTTTAAGAATCGATTATATCGTACATCTGTACAAATTATCTCTGAATATTCAATAAAATACTTTGGCAAGGAGAGTATGAAATTGACATTTTTTTGTTATAAAATTGGCATGCTCGATTTCTTTGAAAACATTTTTTCAGCACACTGTGCTCAAAAGGTTCCCTACCCCTGTGTTATGGCATTGTCCTAAACTATTTTGGTATTGGAAAGATCCATTTTTTGAGATGAGCGGAGCCTAGCGGAGCAGACATGCATTGTTAGAGCTCACACCGCTGAGGAGAGAAGAGAAGGACAAAGCGGAGCCTGCAGGCTCAAAAGGTATCCATTTGAACCTTTTTGCCCCAGGGAACAAACTGTGAAAGTTTGGGCAGGAAATATGGTACTGGGAGGAAACCGTGGCAGAAATAAAAATCACCTCAAAAAGAGCTCACAGGCACTCGCTGCAGCTGAAGCAGCTCCAGTCACCTCACAAGATACAGCATCAGGGCGCTCTCACAGACAGAAAATGTCACAGCAAGACTCTCCATTTGAGTCAGATACAGAACAAATCCTCTCACAAACTTCTCCACAAGCCTCCTCAGTATCCCCAGTAATATTATTACAATTTGAAAAGATGCTTCATAAGGCTTTAAAACAAACCTCAGACCAAATAACAAAAAGCCTAACCAAAGAAATAAGAGACCTGGGAAACCGCACCGCAGCCTTAGAAATAAAAATGGATGAAATTGAAATTACAACCCAAGAAAATATAACAGAATTGGAACAATTAAAAAAAGAGAATTTTATACTTCAAACTAAGCTCGAAGACTACGAAAATAGAGCCAGACGTTCAAACTTGCGCATAAGGGGAATACCTGAAACTGTGACAGACCTGCAATCTACTATTACTGCTCTATTACAAGAACTAAAGCCAGATATCCCTATTGAACGTTTAGAACTGGACAGAGTACACAGAGCCCTCACAGCCAAAAAGAAAGATGGACCCCACGTGATATAATCACAAAATTTCATTATTACAGAACGAAAGAACAAATACTAATTGCTGCAAGAGAAAAAAAGGAACTTAATTTTCAAGGACACAATTATCAAATTTTTGCTGACCTATCCCAACTTACTATTACTAAAAGACGATCCATGAAACCCCAACTAATGGAACTGCAACGCCACAACATTATGTATCAATGGGGCTTCCCCTTTCCAGTCAGATTTAACCACCAAGGTACAATTTACAGAAGCAGATCAGCAGATGAACTACAACAAACCCTTTTAAAATTAAATCTGACAGAACCCACAAGCAGCAACACTCCCACACGCAGAAGAATGGCATCATCTTCACCTTCAGGCAGCACCCAGAAAATTCCAGAACAAAATGGGAATCATCATTCTCACAAAAGAGGCCGTTATGCCACATCATCCATGGACCAAGAAGATTCAATGGACTGAGTTAACATATCTAAACAGTTACATATGAATAAAATATGTAATTGTTTACTCTAAAAGGGTTAAAATCCCAAAATAATTCAAACTATCTTCATCAATACCAAAGTTATTAACAGTACCTTTCTAACTGAATTATTTAGCCTAGGGCAAGACTAACCATATACAACCACCCTAGAATAAATAATTTCAACAAAAACTATATTCTGCACTCCAATAATGAAACATCATTTTGATGTCTTTTGACATAGCACTTCTCTCCTGTAAGCGGAAGATCCGTGTACCCCCATTAGCCCTCCTCATTCTCCCAACCATATTATGTGGGAGTGTGACGAAGGCACTTATTCCCCTGAGAGAGATATTTCCTTGTCAAAAGAAGTTTATTGAGTATACAATGTTATAAAGATACATAAAGTAAGTTTACAAGGATCTATAAAGTAAGCTCATTGTTTTACAGTAGGGTTTATATAGGTAAATATCATGAAATTTCAAATATTAAACATTGGGTTCACGTAAACCTAAATTAAAGATATATATCATTTCCTTAGTTACTTTTGTAGGTATTTAAATGATTTATACCTACTATACATATTGTTTACAAGTAGAGTGTATATAGGTCAAATAAATTCTGATAATGAGCTTTAATCGTAAGGTGGAGAAAAGGAAAGAGAAAGAAGAAAAAGGGTTGAAAGGTAGAGGTATGGTCCACAAGGTTGTCCCGCTCGTCAGTTTATTATTCTTTTTAGTTCTCTTTGAAGCCTTAGAATGGGTGTCTCTGTAAGTCATTTAATCTGTTACCATGGCAACAGGACAGAGTCATTGAAGTTTGACAGGAACTGTTGTTTTATCCAAGGATGCCAAAGTTTTTCAAATTTTGGAATTTGATTTTGATCGATGGCTACCATCTTAGCATGGGACATTGTATTATTCATTCTGTGAATTGTTTCTGCTAGTACCAATGTAGGAGATTTCCATGCCTTGGCCACTGTTTGTTTTGCAGCCGTTATTAGTTGGATCATAAGTTTGAATTGAGAGAGTGTTAACCATTCCGGTTTTAGATTAAGTAAAGTTAAATATGGATCTGGTTGTATTATTTTTTTAAATATTTTAGATGCAATCACGAAGACTTCCTTCCAGAAGGTTTGGATTACTGGGCACGTCCACCATATGTGTAAATATGTGCCTATTTCTGGGCATCCTCGAAAACAAAGAGCTGAGGTATTAGGTGAATATTTTGCCACTCTAGCGAGTACAAGGTACCAGCGAGTTAGGACTTTATAATTTGTCTCCAGTGCTAAGATGTTGGGTGAAGATGACTTAGATGTGAGCCATATGTTAGACCAGTCTGTGTCTTCTAAAGTTCGTCCCAGGTCCTCCTCCCACCTCTGAACGTAAGAGGGTCTATTAAGATTTGCTACTCCATATAATTGATTATAAAGTGATGAAATTGTACCTTTAGCAAATGGATCTTTTGTACAGATTGATTCAAAAATGGATAATTGGGATAATGGTGTATCCCCCTTTAGGAATGGTGTATAGAAATTTTTGATTTGGAGATATCTAAATATCTCAGAGTTTGGTAGATCATATTTTTCTCTAAGCGATGGGAATGAAAGGAATGATTTAGATGCTATGAAGTCATTTAGTGTCTGAATGCCTGATGTTGTCCAAGCTTTAAAAGAATTTGGGTAGATCCATGCCGGATAAAAGGCCGGATTTCTGATAAAAGAAAGGAGAGGATTGTGTGGAGATTGTAACTGATATTTGGTTTTTAGTTTATCCCAGAGAGATAAGAAGTGTTTAGTTATGGGATTATGAATTTTAAAGCGGTCTTTAGGATCAAGCCATAATAAATTTGATATTAATAGAGGGTCATTTTCTGAAGCCTCTATAAATACCCATAATGGGATTTCCTGTTTTGCATGGTATTTGGACAGACTGGCCAAATGTGCCGCTCTGTAGTAGTTAGTAAAATTAGGGTATCCCAGGCCTCCTTTATTTTTGGGAAGATGTAGTGTGTGTATAGGTATACGTGGTTTAGAAGAGCCCCATATAAACGAAGTTGCTCTTTTTTGTACTATTCTCAAAAAATAGGAAGGAATTGGAATAGGGAGGACTCTGAATAGATAAAGCAATTTGGGTAGAATAGTCATTTTGATTGCATTAATCTTCCCCATCCAGGATAAAGGAAGTTGCGACCATTGTTTTATTAGATTTGTGATCTGTCTTAATACACGAGGATAATTGGTTGAGAATAAGTCAGAATGAGAGGCTGTTAAATGAATTCCAAGATATGGGATTGATTTTTCTGCCCATGTGAATGGGAGTGCAGCCCTAGCCGGGATCAATTCCATGTTTGTGAGTGAAATATTAAGCACTAGGCATTTCTTAGGATTAATCATAAGGCCGGATAGGGCTGCAAATCCATCAAGAGCTGGTATTAAGTTAGGACCAGAGACCTGTGGTGATGATAGAAAAAGTAATATATCGTCTGCAAATATACATAATTTGTGTGTAATACCTCCTACTTCAATGCCAGTTATAGTTTGGTTTGTTCTGATATATTGGGCCATGGGTTCGAGTATAAGGGCAAATAATAAGGGAGATAATGGGCAACCCTGTTGGGTACCTCTTTCGATATTAAAGGCTTCAGATTTGTATCCAGCATATTTTATATAGGCTTTGGGTTTATTATATAATGCTTTGATCCATGTTAAAAAGTGGGGTCCAAAACCCCATTTTTGTAATGAATATTGCATATATTGCCAGGATACTGTGTCAAATGCCCTCTTAATATCGAGAGATAGAAAACATAAAGGGATTTTCCGTTTTTTAGCAATATGTGCCAATAACACTGCCCTGCGTATATTATCGCCTGCCTGTCTATTTGGCATGAAGCCTACTTGATCTCTATGTATTAATTTTCCTATAATGCTATTGAGGCGTTTTGCTATTATTTTTGCTAATAATTTAATATCGAGGTTTAACAGAGAGATAGGCCGATAATTCACACAGGAAGTATCATAGAAAGGGGTTTTGGGATCATACAAACAATTGCCATTAGTGTTTCTTGCCGAAAAGAATGTCCATCTAGAAGTTTGTTAAAAGTTTCAGTGAGAATGGGAGAGAGTATTTCTGAGAATGTTTTATAGTATAAAGCCGAGTAGCAGTCTGGGCCTGGTCTTTTGTTAAGTTTTAGGTCTTTTATGGCGTTAGCAACTTCATCTATAGTTATAGGCTCATCCAAACTGCTTTTTTGATTCTGAGATAACTCAGGTAAGGTTATTTTTGAGAAGAAGGATTCAGCCTCTGTAGGATTAAATTCATTGTTTGTCTTGTATAAAGTTGCGAGATGTGAGTGAAATTTATGGACTATTTTAACTGGATTACAAGTGTAAACATTTTTTGATCATTTCAAACGTATTGGTTTGAAAGATTTGTTAGTTGAATTTAATGCCCGAGCCAAATATGTACCTGGTTTGTTTGTATTCATGTAGAAATTGTGTTTGGAGCGTTTGAGGGATTTATCAACTGACTCAGTGAGAAATAGATCGTATTCCAATCTAGATTTTTCCAGATGAGATTTTGTACTCTGAGATGGATTATCTTGAAATGATATGTAGGCTGCATTAAAATTGAGTTCTAGTTTTTTTGCTAGATTTTTGCGTTCCCGTTTAAATAGTGCCATTTGTCTTTGTATTGTACCACGCAAGACAGGCTTATGAGCTTCCCACAGTGTTATTGGGGAGATGTCTGTTGTATTATTAATTGATATGTATTCCTTTAAAGCTTGTTCAATGGCCATCTGATGTAGTGGGTGTTTGAGCATTATGTCCGGTAAGTACCACGTTGGGTCATGCGCTTTTGGTATGGCTGAGGCTATAGTAGTGTATACTGCATTATGGTCAGACCACGGAATCGGAATTATATCTGATGCAATAATTTCTGGTATCATTCCTATTGTTAGAAAAATATGATCTATTCTGGTGAAGGTTTGATGAGGGTGCGAGAAATAAGTGAATTTCTTTTTCATTGGGTTACTTTCTCTCCATAAATCTACCAAATTGTATTTGGAAAGAAGTTGAGAAAAAGGTAATCTAGAGGTTATTTTGGATGGTGTAAAAGGTGATTTATCTAGAAATGGGAGGAGGACCTGGTTCGAATCCCCACACATTATCACTGTTCCTATTTTGTGTGTATTAATCACTTGTAATATATGTGAGAGGAATGGTGTAGGTTGTTTGTTAGGAGCGTAGTAGGAAATCACCGTGATTGCTGTATCCATTATATAACCCATGAGTATCAGGTATCTACCTTCTGGGTCTTTAATTTCTGATGATAAGGTGAATGGTGTGGATCGGTGAAATGCAATTAGAGTTCCCCTTTGCTTGGTACAGGCAGAAGCCGTGTAAATTTGTTGATAAAAAGGAGAAATATATTTTGGAGTAGAATCTTTGGTGAAGTGTGTTTCTTGGAGGCATACTATGTGAGCCTTCTTGTTATGGAAAGTACGGAAGGCTTTGGTCCTTTTTTGAGGGACATTTATTCCCTGAACATTCAGGGAAAGTATATTCAGTGGTGCCATGGCAATAGATCAAATAGTTTTGACTTACTTTTTGTTATGCAGAGCTGACTGCACAGATCAACCTGTGTGGACTGAAGAGATGAATAGATAGAAAAGAAACCAGTGAATTCTGGAGTAAAGAGTAAACAAAAAACATGAGATTAGATGATACATTGTATAAATTATTTTTTGCAAGTAATCACAATTTACCCGTGAAAGAGAATAAATATCTCTCTCAGGGGAATAAGTGCCTTCGTCACACTCCCACATAATATGGTTGGGAGAATGAGGAGGGCTAATGGGGGTACACGGATCTTCCGCTTACAGGAGAGAAGTGCTATGTCAAAAGACATCAAAATGATGTTTCATTAGTTGGAGTGCAGAATATAGTTTTTGTTGAAATTATTTATTCCAGGGTGGTTGTATATGGTTAGTCTTGCCCTAGGCTAAATAATTCAGTTAGAAAGGTACTGTTAATAACTTTGGTATTGATGAAGATAGTTTGAATTATTTTGGGATTTTAACCCTTTTAGAGTAAACAATTACATATTTTATTCATATGTAACTGTTTAGATATGTTAATTCATAAAATTGAGGTTGTATTGCTTCAGATTAGAATAAACAAAAACATAATTCTAGGAACTAGTTAGGTAATAATATATTTGTTTTAAGAAAAGAAAGAAAAAAAAAAAAAAAAAAAGCTTCCATTACTTCTGGATTATTGAACATATTTGTCCTAAAAAGTAATAAATCTATTGTTATTACCTGATAATATATAACTGAACAAGAATTTCCTTATTTCACTTATATATTCTAAGGCTATATGAATCAGAAGTAATAAGAAATATAACTGGAATGTAACATGATCCCACACAGTGTGTGACTATCAGAATGCAGTTACATTCAGTTATAAATATAGGTTTTTTATAGAGAACCATCTCTTAGTATAATAAATGAAGAGATATCAGGAATTAGGATGTCAGTCCATTGAATCTTCTTGGTCCATGGATGATGTGGCATAACGGCCTCTTTTGTGAGAATGATGATTCCCATTTTGTTCTGGAATTTTCTGGGTGCTGCCTGAAGGTGAAGATGATGCCATTCTTCTGCGTGTGGGAGTGTTGCTGCTTGTGGGTTCTGTCAGATTTAATTTTAAAAGGGTTTGTTGTAGTTCATCTGCTGATCTGCTTCTGTAAATTGTACCTTGGTAGTTAAATCTGACTGAAAAGGGGAAGCCCCATTGATACATAATGTTGTGGCGTTGCAGTTCCATTAGTTGGGGTTTCATGGATCGTCTTTTAGTCAGCAAAAATTTGATAATTGTGTCCTTGAAAATTAAGTTCCTTTTTTTCTCTTGCAGCAATTAGTATTTGTTCTTTCGTTCTGTAATAATGAAATTTTGTGATTATATCACGTGGGGGTCCATCTTTCTTTTTGGCTGTGAGGGCTCTGTGTACTCTGTCCAGTTCTAAACGTTCAATAGGGATATCTGGCTTTAGTTCTTGTAATAGAGCAGTAATAGTAGATTGCAGGTCTGTCACAGTTTCAGGTATTCCCCTTATGCGCAAGTTTGAACGTCTGGCTCTATTTTCGTAATCTTCAAGCTTAGTTTGAAGTATTAAATTCTCTTTTTTTAATTGTTGCAATTCTGTTATATTTTCTTGGGTTGTAATTTCAATTTCATCCATTTTTATTTCTAAGGCTGCGGTGCGGTTTCCCAGCTCTCTTATTTCTTTGGTTAGGCTGTTTGTTATTTGGTCTGAGGTTTGTTTTAAAGCCTTATGAAGCATCTTTTCAAATTGTAATAATATTACTGGGGATACTGAGGAGGCTTGTGGAGAAGTTTGTGAGAGGATTTGTTCTGTATCTGACTCAAATGGAGAGTCTTGCTGTGACATTTTCTGTCTGTGAGAGCGCCCTGATGCTGTATCTTGTGAGGTGACTGGAGCTGCTTCAGCTGCAGTGAGTGCCTGTGAGCTCTTTGTGAGGTGATTTTTATTTCTGCCACGGTTTCCTCCCAGTACCATATTTCCTGCCCAAACTTTCACAGTTTGTTCCCTGGGGCAAACAGGTTCAAATGGATACCTTTTGAGCCTGCAGGCTCCGCTTTGTCCTTCTCTTCTCTCCTCAGCGGTGTGGAGCTCTAACAATGCATGTCTGCTCTGCTAGGCTCCGCCTCCTGCCCCCCCGAGAGAGATATTTATTCTCTTTCACGGATAAATTGTGATTACTTGCAAAAAATAATTTATACAATGTATCATCTAATCTCATATGTTTTTTGTTTACTCTTTACTCCAGAATTCACTGGTTTCTTTTCTATCTTTTCATCTCTTCAGTCCACACAGGTTGATCTGCGCAGTCAGCTCTGCATAACAAAAAGTAAGTCAAAACTATTTGATCTGTTGCCATGGCACCACTGAATATACTTTCCCTGAATGTTCAGGGAATAAATGTCCCTCAAAAAAGGACCAAAGCCTTCCGTACTTTCCATAACAAGAAGGCTCACATAGTATGCCTCCAAGAAACACACTTCACCAAAGATTCTACTCCAAAATATATTTCTCCTTTTTATCAACAAATTTACACGGCTTCTGCCTGTACCAAGCAAAGGGGAACTCTAATTGCATTTCACCGATCCACACCATTCACCTTATCATCAGAAATTAAAGACCCAGAAGGTAGATACCTGATACTCATGGGTTATATAATGGATACAGCAATCACGGTGATTTCCTACTACGCTCCTAACAAACAACCTACACCATTCCTCTCACATATATTACAAGTGATTAATACACACAAAATATGAACAGTGATAATGTGTGGGGATTCGAACCAGGTCCTCCTCCCATTTCTAGATAAATCACCTTTTACACCATCCAAAATAACATCTAGATTACCTTTTTCTCAACTTCTTTCCAAATACAATCTGGTAGATTCGTGGAGAGAAAGTAACCCAATGAAAAAGAAATTCACTTATTTCTCGCACCCTCATCAAACCTTCACCAGAATAGATCATATTTTTCTAACAATAGGAATGCTACCAGAAATTATTGCATCAGATATAATTCCGATTCCATGGTCTGACCATAATGCAGTATACACTACTATAGCCTCAGCCATACCAAAAGCGCATGACCCAACGTGGTACTTACCGGACATAATGCTCAAACACCCACTACATCAGATGGCCATTGAACAAGCTTTAAAGGAATACATATCAATTAATAATACAACAGACATCTCCCCAATAACACTGTGGGAAGCTCATAAGCCTGTCTTGCGTGGTACAATACAAAGACAAATGGCACTATTTAAACGGGAATGCAAAAATCTAGCAAAAAAACTAGAACTCAATTTTAATGCAGCCTACATATCATTCCAAGATAATTCATCTCAGAGTACAAAATCTCATCTGGAAAAATCTAGATTGGAATACGATCTATTTCTCACTGAATCAGTTGATAAATCCCTCAAACGCTCCAAACACAATTTCTACATGAATACAAACAAACCAGGTACATATTTGGCTCGGGCATTAAATTCAACTAACAAATCTTTCAAACCAATACGTCTGAAATTATCAAAAAATGTTTATACTTGTAATCCAGTTAAAATAGTCCATAAATTTCACTCACATCTCGCAACTTTATACAAGACAAACAATGAATTTAATCCTACAGAGGCTGAATCCTTCTTCTCAAAAATAACCTTACCTGAGTTATCTCAGAATCAAAAAAGCAGTTTGGATGAGCCTATAACTATAGATGAAGTTGCTAACGCCATAAAAGACCTAAAACTTAACAAAAGACCAGGCCCAGACGGCTACTCGCTTTATACTAATTATACTAATTTATACTAATTTAACCAATTATCCTCCTGTATTAAGACAGATCACAAATCTAATAAAACTAAAAAAACTAATAAAACAATGGTCGCAACTTCCTTTATCCTGGATAGGGAAGATTAATGCAATCAAAATGACTATTCTACCCAAATTGCTTTATCTATTCAGAGTCCTCCCTATTCCAATTCCTTCCTATTTTTTGAGAATAGTACAAAAAAGAGCAACTTCGTTTATATGGGGCTCTTCTAAACCACGTATACCTATACACACACTACATCTTCCCAAAAATAAAGGAGGCCTGGGATACCCTAATTTTACTAACTACTACAGAGCAGCACATTTGGCCAGTCTGTCCAAATACCATGCAAAACAGGAAATCCCATTATGGGTATTTATAGAGGCTTCAGAAAATGACCCTCTATTAATATCAAACTTATTATGGCTTGATCCTAAAGACCGCTTTAAAATTCATAATCCCATAACTAAACACTTCTTATCTCTCTGGGATAAACTAAAAACCAAATATCAGTTACAATCTCCACACAATCCTCTCCTTTCTTTTATCAGAAATCCGGCCTTTTATCCGGCATGGATCTACCCAAATTCTTTTAAAGCTTGGACAACATCAGGCATTCAGACACTAAATGACTTCATAGCATCTAAATCATTCCTTTCATTCCCATTGCTTAGAGAAAAATATGATCTACCAAACTCTGAGATATTTAGATATCTCCAAATCAAAAATTTCTATACACCATTCCTAAAGGGGGATACACCATTATCCCAATTATCCATTTTTGAATCAATCTGTACAAAAGATCCATTTGCTAAAGGTACAATTTCATCACTTTATAATCAATTATATGGAGTAGCAAATCTTAATAGACCCTCTTACGTTCAGAGGTGGGAGGAGGACCTGGGACGAACTTTAGAAGACACGGACTGGTCTAACATATGGCTCACATCTAAGTCATCTTCACCCAACATCTTAGCACTGGAGACAAATTATAAAGTCCTAACTTGCTGGTACCTTGTACCCGCTAGAGTGGCAAAATATTCACCTAATACCTCAGCTCTTTGTTTTCGAGGATGCCCAGAAATAGGCACACATTTACACATATGGTGGACGTGCCCAGTAATCCAAACCTTCTGGAAGGAAGTCTTCGTGATTGCATCTAAAATATTTAAAAAAAATAATACAACCAGATCCATATATAACTTTACTTAATCTAAAATCGGAATGGTTAACACACTCTCAATTCAAACTTATGATCCAACTAATAACGGCTGCAAAACAAACAGTGGCCAAGGCATGGAAATCTCCTACATTGGTACTAGCAGAAAGAATTCACAGAATGAATAATACAATGTCCCATGCTAAGATGGTAGCCATCGATCAAAATCAAATTCCAAAATTTGAAAAACTTTGGCATCCTTGGATAAAACAACAGTTCCTGTCAAACTTCAATGACTCTGTCCTGTTGCCATGGTAACAGATTAAATGACTTACAGAGACACCCATTCTAAGGCTTCAAAGAGAACTAAAAAGAATAATAAACTGACGAGCGGGACAACCTTGTGGACCATACCTCTACCTTTCTACCCTTTTTCTTCTTTCTCTTTCCTTTTCTCCACCTTACGATTAAAGCTCATTATCAGAATTTATTTGACCTATATACACTCTACCTGTAAACAATATGTATAGTAGGTATAAATCATTTAAATACCTACAAAAGTAACTAAGGAAATTATATATATCTTTAATTTAGGTTTACGTGAACCCAATGTTTAATATTTGAAATTTCATGATATTTACCTATATAAACCCTACTGTAAAACAATGAGCTTACTTTATAGATCCTTGTAAACTTACTTAATGTATCTTTATAATATTGCATACTCAATAAACTTCTTTTGACAAGGAAAGATAAATTTTGAGTTTTACCAGAACTTTGTTTTATTTACTCATTTGTTATTTCTTAAACTAACTTGATTTCTCAACATTGGCTATTTTTTAACCCACCAACTTGTGCTTAGTGGTGCACAGCGATAAATGCTGTGCTGGAGAGAGAGTGACTTATTTATATGCACAGGGGTTGTCTGAATAAATTTAATAAGATCTGGTCTTCTTGGTGATCCTCCCCATATATAATATCCACTAGTGTGGATGTTCTTTCTGATTCTGTCAATAGTGTTGCTGCACTATAATTGGTATATGATGCAAAACTTAATTGAATTGCTGTTTGTTCTGTAAAGTTAACCATTTCTAAACAATGACTGCTATATACCGGAACAAATTATTGTTATTGTTAAATGTACTTATCTATTTTAAATATTTTTATTTATTTGTTTTGGGCTTCTTTTGCTTTGTTCTGCATAGGTATTAGTGTTGTGTTTTGTTTGTATATGAGTAAGAAAAAGGATATTTAAACTCAATAAAACGTATTTGAATAAAAAGTGATGGGGTGTTCCTTCCTAGACAGTTGCCACATTACATGATTACTCTTAGAAAATTTCACCCCTTCCATTCCTTCCCCTTTTCTCCCCTCCCTTTTCTTTCTTTCTTTCTTCTTTCTTTCTTGTCTACCCCTATTATCCCCTTCATAACCCTTGCCCAATAATCCCTTTCCCCAACCCCAAGATTATCAACACTATCTCTGATATGCGGACATGTGATAGAATTTTATAAAATATAAATCCCTTAACATCTAGTACTGTTTTCCCTGCAATTACATGTTTTGTTTTATGACCGCTCATATTTAGGGATGAGCCCGAGGTTCGAGTCGAGCGTAAGTCGACTCGAACATCGGGTGTTCACAATATGCGGCGTTCGCTGCAAATTCTAAAGCCGCGGAACGCCGTTAGGGTCTATGGGACACTGACATTAAAAAATAAAATTGCTAATTTTAAAGGCTTATATGCAAGTTATTGCCATAAAAAGTGTTTGGGGACCCGGGTCCTGCCCCAGGGGACATGTATCAATGCAAAAAAAAGTTTTACAAGTGGCTGTTTTTTCAGGAGCAGTGATTTTAATAATACTTAAAGTGAAACAATAAAAATGAAATATTCCTTTAAATATTGTGCCTGGGGAGTGTCCTTAGTATGCCTATAAAGTAGTGCATTTTCCCCGTGTTTAGAAAAATATCACAAAAAAATGAAATTTCTAAAGGGAAAAATGTCATTTAAAACTACTCGCGGCTGTAATGTACTGTTGGGTCCCAGCAATATAGATGAAAATCATTGAAAAAAACGGCATGGGTCCCCCCCAGTCCATTACCAGGCCCTTTGGGTCTGGTATGGATATTAGGGGAACCCTGCGCCAACATTTTTTTTTTTAATGGCGAAGGGGTCCCCCTAAAATCTATACCAGGCCCTTCAGGTCTGATATGAATTTTAAGGGGAACCCCAAACCAAAATTTAAAAAAAATGGCATAGGGGTCCCCCCAAAATCCATACCAGACCCTTATCCGAGCAGGCAACCTAGCAGGCCGCAAGAAAAGAGGGGACAAGAGAGAACCCCCCCTGAACCGTACCAGGCCACATGCACTCAACATAGGGAGGATGCTTTGGGGTCCCCCCCAAAGCACCTTGTCCCCATATTGATGGGGACAAGGGCCTCATTCCTACAACCCTTGCTCAGTGATTGTGTGGGTCTGCGGGTGGGGGGCTTATTAGAATCTGGAAGCCCCCTTTAACAGGGGGACCCCCAGATCCCGCCAACCCATGTGAATAGATATCGAGTACATTGTACCCCTACACATTCAACAAAAAAGTGTCAAAATGTTAAAAATGAAAGTAGACAATTTGGGACAAGTCCTTTAGTAAAAAAAAATGTCCCGCGATGTCCATTCATCTTCAATCTCAGCGTCCAACGACCGATTAAAAACAAACGGAAAAACTCGCATGGGAGGCGCCCAATTACTGAAGCCTCTTTGCGATGACAGCTGTTATATGGCTAAGGGTGGGGTCACCTGGTGACGTAAATGGGTGACCCCACCCCCTTCTGACATCATGTAACGTCAGAGGGGGTGGGGTCATCCATTACATCACTGGGTGACCCTGCCCTCAGCTATATAACAGCTGTCATCGTGAAGAGGCTGCAGTCAGCAGGAGCCTCACATGGAGGTGGAGTTTTTTCAGTTTTTTTTATCGGGTCATCGGAGGCTGCGATCGAAGATGAATGGACATCGCAGGGCAGGTTTTTTTTTAATAAAGGACTTGTCCCAAATTGTCTACTGTCATTTTTAACATTTTGACACTTTTTTTGGTGAGTGTGTAGGGGTACAATGTATCCGATACCCATTCACATTGGGGGGCTTCCAAATTCTGATAAGCCCCCCCACCCGCAGACCCCCACAACCACTGGGCAAGGGTTCTGGGGATGAGGCCCTTGTTCCCATTAACATGGGGACAAGGTGCTTTGGGAGGAACCCCAAAGCACCCTCCCCATTTTGAGGGATCTGAAGGGCCTGGTATGGATTTTGGGGTGGGCTCCATGCCTTTTTTTTTTATTTTGGCACAGGGTTCCCTTAATATCCATACTAGACCTGAAGGGCCTGGTATGGATTTTGGGGGGATGCCCCTATGCAATTATTTTTTAATTTGTGTGCGGGTAATGGACTGGGTAGGGGAACCCATGCTGTTTTTTTCAATGATTTCTATCTATATTGCCGGGACCCGACAATACATTATGTAGTGATCTAATATATTAATATTATATTGGGTGTATAGATAATTAATAAGTAAGTATTATTATAATGATGATGATGTAAGTACTCTTCCGCAGCAACCCAATTCTTCCAGAGAGATGCACTTTATTGACTTCCAACACAGAACAAAGTCCAAAGTCCACAGATGACAAAGAAATCCGACAGAGGAGATATAATTCAGAACCCCATGTCTTAGGTCCGAGTGTGCATACACAGATAAGCCTCACTTCCCCCCATACAGACAAGCCTAACTTCCACACACAAGCCTCACTTACTAACCTATAGACTGAATGCCGTGTTATATTCACTAAATATTGAATGGCTGAGCAATTTGATTGGCCTTTCAATTTAGCTTTAGTCTTTCAAACAGACAACAACCCCCAGCCGTGAACAGTTGCAGTTATAAACCGCCCCAATTTGCACTCCCGCATATCAACATCAACAAGTCCTCTTTAGATATATGTAATTAGATTAGATTAACATACCACCTGAATACCCTTTGAAATGTTCAAATAGACTTGCATATGATTAACACATCAAAGAGTCTTCAGCTTGTTCCCTTGCTATGTTAAAATTCAGTTGGACAAATCAACCATTCGGTCAACATTGACTGCATGTGTACATACACACAACAATGTCCCACATAAATCGGTGAACATATTACAACACATTACAGCCACGAGAAGTTTTAAATGACATTTTTTCCTTTAGAAAACGGAAAATTGTATACTCACCTTTCCGTAATTTTCCTTTCCTGTTGCATCTCATGGCAGCATACACCTATGGGTTGTGGCTCCGCCCCCGCAACCTGATAGGACCGCGTAGCTATTAAAGTCTGAGAGAGCCCCTGCCCCAGCATTCTCCGTGTATATATACCTCACCTCAGATGGGTGGGCATTTGTATGCTGCCATGAGATGCGACAGGAAAGGAAAATTATGGAAAGGTGAGTATACAATTTTCCGTTTTCCTGTCGCATCATGGCAGCATACACCTATGGGGAATAACTCGCAAACTGGGTGGGTATGAGCAAAAGATAAGTTTTTTATTTAGAAGGTATTGAGGAGTTAGCCTGAATAATTGCTCTCCCAAATTCTACCGTGGACAATCTAGCGGAGTCCACTTTATAATGAGAAATAAAAGTGGTTTTCGAAGACCAAGTGGCTGCTTTGCAGATGGTTTCGGCTGATACCCTGCAGTAGGCCGCCCAGGAGGTCGCCATTGCCCTTGTGGAGTGTGCCCTTAAGCCCTCAGGTACTCGTGCATTGTTAGATGCGTAAGTTCTCTTAATGATCTTCACCAACCATGCTGCGATGGTGCGAGAGGTTGCTGCTTGTCCTCTTCTAAACCCATGAGGAATGACCAGTAGGTCCTCTGTCTTCCTTAAATTGCTGGTTGCCAGGAGGTAGGCCTGGATATTCGACTTTATGTCAAGCGGATGTGGATCACCCTGTTCTGTGGATAGGGTGGGGAGACATAGTTCTTGGTTAAAGTGGAAAGATGATGACACTTTCGGGATGAAGCGATCCGATGGTTTTAAGACTACTTTGTCTGGATAGAACATCAAGTATGGTTCCTTGAAGTGAAGGGTGTTAAAGCTGAGATATCCTTTGTGAGACAGGACATGCAAAAGCTGAGAGAGCGCACAGCTGCAGTGGAGAGCAGGGTCAGTGTAATTGAAGATGATTTAGTACCCATGCAGAGAGATTTAAAGTATAACTGCCATCTTGCAGATCAGCATGCAGCGCGTTTAGATGATTTGGAAAATCGCATGCGCCGCAACAATGTCCGCGCCTTAGGATTCCCAGAAAGGATAGAGGGTAAAGACCCTGTCACCTTCATCGAACAATGGCTCCTCACTACATTTGGAAAAGAAGCATTCTCTCCGCTATTTGCGGTGGAGAGAGCGCATAGAGTGCCATCTCGTCCACTACCCCCTGGCAATCACCCTCGTGCTTTTCTGTTTAAGCTCTTAAACTACAAAGACAGAGATGCCATCCTTGCTAAAGCCAGAACCATGGGAAGTAAGCTGTCTATTGAAAACTCCAAAATCTCCCTGTTTCCGGATTTTTCGGCTGAACTCCAGAAGCAGCGAGCAAAGTTTATGGATGTCAAACGAAGATTAAGAGACCTTAACTTGCCATATGCGATGCTATATCCTGCCCGCCTTAGGGTAGTCGCACTCGGAGAAACCCGCTTCTTTGAACGCCCGGACATGGCGGCTCAATGGCTAGATCGTGAGGATAGGGCCCTTAAAGCTGCCAGACCACAAAGAGATGTCCCTGCTTAAGAGATAAGTCCTGGATATGCAATGACCTGGCAAGACCCGGTCTATTTTTGCTGGGATAGATCCCTGGGCCTTAAGATTCAAAACAATTGTTATCTAAGGAGGACAGTTCCTACTCTCATATTCGATGTTCAGGCGGTCGAGGAGAACTGTTTGTTTGTCTTACCCTCCTCCCCACGTTTTTTTTTTGTTTCTTTTGCCCCTTTTTTTCCACATTTTTGTCTGCAATTAATGAAGCAATACGTGCCTACCGTAGCTGTGAAACCCCTACGGGAACTAACCTACTGGTTAACTAGGAGTTTTCAAGGCTTTTACCCCCCCCACACCTGTTGTGTGGGAAAAGTTAACACTGCAGCCAAGTGGCTGCGTGAACTGCTGACCTTTAGATTCTTGCCATGCAGAGTAACATGCATTAAGCCAACAATTTACTGTCTTCTGTACCTATATACTACCCTAATAATGTATTTCTCTTTGCCTTGCAACATGATTTCATGTCTACAAATACCTACATGTTCTCTGAAAGGAGAAATCAAGCATGATTTGGGGAAAGGGGGCCTATCCCCCCTTCCAGATAATATGTTATGGTATGACCTGGGAGGTCTGATGAGAATTATGCCGGCCTGGTCAATACTCCTGAAACAAGATGGGGATGGCTAAATTGTCCATTGTGACTTGGAATGTCAGAGGACTGGGAAATCCAGTAAAAAAAGGGGCGGTCCTTAGACATCTCAAGTCGCTGAATGCGGGGGTAGTCTGCCTACAGGAGACCCATTTCTCTGCGGACCCTCCCCCCAGCCTCAGTCCACGATTGTATACTAACCAGTTTCATGCAACCCACTCCACTTACTCAAGGGGAGCAAGTATATTGTTCAGAAAAGATACTCAATTCAATTGCATTAGAAAACGCATTGACCCGGCTGGCAGATATGTCTTTCTTCTATACTCAATTACAGGCCTCAAATGTATTCTTGCTAGCATCTATATACCCCCACCGTATAACTCAGAGGTTATCAGGCACCTAGCAGGTTTTATGGCCCAATACCCAGAAGTACCCTTACTGGCAATGGGGGACTACAATAATTTCTTAAATCCTCTCAAAGATAAATTTCCTGTACCTACTGCTGGCATATCTCAGGTGAAAGGTAGCACCCCCTTTGCCAGAATACTTGAAGAAACAGGGCTAATAGATGTTTGGAGATCCAGACACCCAAACGATAAAAAATACTCCTGCCACTCAGCCTCACATGACGGGTTATCCAGAATAGATTTGGGCCTTGGGAATGACAAGATGCTACATTTAATAGAGGAATCTGGCTATGCAGACAGGCATATATCTGACCACTCGGCACTTTGGGTAACCATTTCATTACCAAATAGATACAGACGGCCAATGTGGAAACTCAATCCCTTTTGGCTCTCGCTGTTTGCCGAACCAGACCCTCTAGCCAGGGCACTTACACTGTTTCTACAGGATAATATTGGTACGGCTGGACTGGGGGTGGTCTGGGATGCAGCGAAGGCCTTTTTGAGAGGACAACTTATCAAAACAATATCACGGATTAAAACTGACACCAAGGCTTGGGAACTATTGGTACGAAATAGAGTCACTGAGACTGAAAACGATTATATTAATAACCCCACAGGAGACAATAAGAGGGCATGGTTGAGTGCACAGACAATGTCTGGGCAACTGGCGTTGCAGCTGGCGGAGAACAAACGCTTTTTTTTGCAACAATCACATTTTGAGGAGGGGGAGACGACTGGTCATATGCTTGCAGTAATGGCGCGGTCTCAACAATCGACCTCTCTCATCTCCGCCATCTGTGACGCACAGGGCGCTCTGAAATGCTCTACTCTTGATATCCTGACGGTCTTTGGTGATTTCTATGCTGATCTCTATACTTCTAAAGTTACACCCACTGACAGTGCAATAACAGACTTCTTAGGTAGCTGTGAACTCCCCAGTCTGCCAATAGAAGATAGGGTCATGCTTAATGCCCCTTTAACTGCAGAAGAACTGGATATCGCCCTATCTCAAACTAAAAACAATAAAGCACCAGGTATAGATGGCCTCCCTTCAGAGATATACAAACGCTACGCTGATTCCATGCTCCCCACACTACTGAAAGTTTACAATGAGGCATTAAAGGAGGGTTCACTGCCAAGCTCAATGAATGAGGCGATCATTATTGTTATTTTAAAACCGGGTAAAGATGCGAATTCCCCGGGATCTTATAGACCCATTTCATTGCTCACATCCGATATCAAGTTGCTGGCCCGGATGTTAACAAACAGATTGGCCAAGGTAATTCATAAAATAGTACATAGGGACCAATCCGGGTTCATCCCCACGAGATCCACGGCCCAAAATATAAGAAGACTATTCCTGAACTTACAGCTCCCAGTGGACAACACAGGCAATAGAGCAATTTTCTCGCTGGACGCAGCTAAGGCCTTCGACAGTGTCGAGTGGCCTTATCTGTGGAAAACACTACAAAACATGGGACTGGGAGATACCTTTATTCGATGGGTACAGCTTTTGTATGCTGCGCCCACAGCCAGGATACGGATTAATGGGGAACTTTCAGAACCTTTTCCTTTATTTAGAGGCACCAGACAGGGGTGCCCATTGTCGCCCCTGCTGTTTGCCTTGGCCCTGGAACCTCTGGGAGCAAAAATTAGAGGAGACTCTAGAATAGCGGGATTCCAAAGAGGTATGAATAAAGACGTAGTGTCCATGTACGCAGATGATACCCTGCTCTACTTAGGAGACACAAAAGATTCATTACAAACAGTCATGTCCCTCATTAAGGACTTTGGGGAATTATCGGGCTTCTCCATTAACTGGGACAAGTCAGTGCTGATGCCGCTTGACCCCCTGAACACTCCATTACCATTAGGTGCAGAGATGATACAACAAGTAAGCTCATTCCGCTACCTGGGGATCCAGGTGACCCCTAACCCAACCACTTATGTTGAACAGAACCTAACACCCTTATTAACTAAATTCCGTGAAAAAAGCAGGGCCTGGTGTAAACTACCCCTGTCTGTCGTTGGTAGAATTAACCTTATTAAAATGGTCTGGGCACCACAACTGCTTTATATTTTTAACAATTCCCCGGTATGGATATCTAAAAAATGGTTCGATAGAATAGAGACCCAATTCAGAGAGCTCATATGGAGAAAAAAAATAGCGAGGATAAAACTATCAACATTACAATATGGCAAAGAGGAGGGGGGACTTGCAGTGCAGGATGTATTATCTCGCTTCCCAGCTACAACAACTAGGAGGATGGGGCTTGCTGGACCCGAAAGACCCGATTCGTAAACTTGTAATACTAGAAGACAATAACTATTCAGCACTGACAAATTTGGAGGCGGGATTCCTGCACTTAGACCCGGAAGCTCCTACGGTTAAATTATTGATTTCACTTTGGGCCTATGTCAAAAAACTAATAGGCATCACGGGCTTTCTGTCCAGCACGCCTCTCTGGCGAAATAGACAACTGAAAGAAATACAAAAACTAAAAGGCTTCAAGAGCTGGGAGGACGCAGGCATCAAATATATCTCACAATTATACCAAGATAACACTCTCAAATCATTCCAGCAGATCCAAACAGAGTTTGGGATCCCACATAATAATTTTTATAAATACCTCCAACTGCGACATGCCTTACAAACCCAGAATAGAACTGTCAGGATCCAACCAACAGAACATCCGATTATACAGGATGTATTTATGGATGAAGTTAAAAAGGGCATGATATCTAGATGCTATAATACACTTATAGCACGAATACAAGACCCCTCTAGACTACCATGCAGGCAGCGGTGGGAGGAGGATATAGGAGCAATAGATGGAGACACTTGGGAGATATGCCTTATGAATGCCCCCCTGGTATCAATTTCTACGTCACAGAAACTTTCACATCTTTACCTTCTACATAGGGCATACAGAACCCCCCTTCAACTCTATAAATGGGGAATTAGGGACTCACCCCTGTGCCCGAAATGTGAACGGGATCATGGAAATTTACTCCACATGATCTGGAAATGCCCCAAGCTATTCAGATATTGGAAGGAAGTACTGGACACGATTTCAGAAGTATATATGATACCTCTTGAGAGAACTCCAGTGGTATGTGTACTGGGGGGAATAGATGAAGAGTTAGCACCCCCACCTACACGTATAGCGCTTATTCGTTTACTATACATAGCGAAGAAACTAATTGCCCAGTGGTGGATTACCCCGAGAGTTCCCACAAGAGTGCAATGGATAGACAGCGTGAACAGGCTCCTAATAAGAGAAAAAATAACCTACCAACGTAGGAAGGCTCCACAAAAATTCCTCTCCATATGGCAGGCGTGGTTAGACGTTCCTGGTTTGGCCCCGCACCAATTAATTAAAGATAAGTTACTCTTGGGTTGATGTAGACTTGACTACTGTATAGAAATTATACGCATGCAAGGAAGTGTGGAGTATAAAAAGAGACAGCCCCTGTGGGATATATAACAGTATATATGATGAGGTACTGCATGGCAAGGTTTTACTCTGCTTTGTTCCTATCTTTCTTTTTCTCTTTCTCCTTTTCTCTATTTCTCCTGTCTTTCTCCTCTATTTTATTTCTTTACTTTACCGATGAATACTATATTGAACTAAACATAACGAATCAAGTCAAGGTTGTCGGAATTATAATGCAGTAGAGTTGATTTTGATATTACTGTTAAATGAACAACGGGTTTGCTATTTTTACACTCTAAGATGATCAGAGATCATTAGAGCTTTCAGCATACAAGGGTAACATTATTATAGCTTGTATTTGATTAAATTTGTACCTTATTTGGAGTCATACTCCTTGCGAATTATATTACATGTTAGACATATTATAACTAAAAGATAAGAGCACGATAGGTGATATTCCTGATAGGATATAATCTGAACTGTCTTACAATAATTTTAGGTAGCTGATAAATGTTCCCATAACATGCTTTGTGAGAATTTCGAAATTTGTATATGTTATGTACAAGTATCTGTATGCTATCTGTATTTGTTTGTTTTTTTTTATGCAAAATAAAAACCTTTCTGATTAAAAAAAAAGTATGGTTCCTTAGCCTGTAAGGCCTGAATTTCCGATACCCTTTTAGCTGATGTAATTGCTATTAGGAAAGTGACTTTGAGAGTTAGGTCCCACAGGGAAACATTCTCTAACGGAAAAAATGGCTCATGGGATAAGGCTTCCAACACTACTGAAAGATCCCATGTCGGGAAGGAAGGTTTCCTAGGTGGTCTCAGCTTTAGGCAAGCCTTCTGAAATTGGATGATGAGAGGTTCTTGAGCCCATTTCACTCCTGTCATAGCGGATAGGGCTGATACATGTACCTTCAGGGTACTAGACCTAAGACCTTTATCTAGACCTAACTGGAGAAAGTCGAGGATCTGAGGAACTGATGGAGATGCCGGGTTCCAGGATTGCTGTTGTGCGACTAAGAGAAAACTCTCCCAGACCCTTTATAGGTTTTATTGGTCGTGGATTTTCTGGCCTGGAGGAGAGTGTCTATCACTTTCTGGGAGCAACCTTGGACTAAGAACCTAGTCCTTTCAATCTCCATGCTGTTAGATGCAGCCTCTCCGGAAATGGGTGAAGGAGTTGCCCCTGCGATAGTATATCCGCTGTCATTGGGAGTGTCAGTGGTTCTGCTGTGCTCAATTGGAGGAGCGTCGTAAACCATGGTCGTCTCGGCCAAAATGGGAGGACTGCTAGCACTGTGGCTTTCGACCTCTTGAGTCTGAGTAAGAATCTCGGAATGAGTGGTGTTGGCGGAAATATGTACCCCAAACGGAAGTTCCAGTCGTGTTGTAGGCAATCCGTGCCTTCTGCCGATGGGAAAGGAATTCTGGCTAGATATCTCTGGCATTTCGTGTTGACCGGTGTTGCCGCCAGGTCTATATCCGGTATCCCCCAGGTCTGGGTTATGAGGGTAAAGGCTTGGTGACTTAAGGCCCACTCGTTGTTTGATACAAAGGTCCGACTTAGAGAGTCGGCTAGTTGATTTTGGACTCCTGGGACATACGCTGCCGTTAATCCCGACAGGTTCAGCTGTGCCCACTCGAAGACTGGACGGACTTCCTGCATCATGGAGCGACTCCTGGTGCCCCCCTGCCTGTTGATATAGGCAACTGCCACTCTGTTGTCCAATTTTAGCAGGACCTCTTTCCCCCTGAGGAGGGGGCTGAAGGCTAACAGAGCTTGGAAAGCTGCTTTCATCTCCAATATATTTGAAACCACGTTCTGTGTTCTGAATGTCCAAAGGCCCTGGACTGCGTGATGGCGGTAGTGTGCCCCCCAGCCCTTCAGGCTGGCGTCTGAAGTGATTATTTCCTGAGGAAGAGGGACTATATGCCTGCATCTCTTCAGATTGTTCAATCTGGTCCACCACCAGAGTGATTGTTTTATTTCTTTCTGGACTATGATCGGCTGAGACAATGATACCCCGTTCCATTGTTTTAACAATGATGCTTGCAGAGGTCTGGTGTTCCATTGGGCCCATTGTACCATTGGGATGGTTGCTGAGAATGACCCCAGTATGCTGAGGTACTCCCGGGCTGGTAGTGTGGTAGAGGCTAATAACTTTCTTGCCTTCTGAATGAGGCTGGGAATTTTTTCCTGCGGAAGTTCCACCGTATTGAGACGGGTGTCTAGTTCCGCCCCCAGGAATATCATTCTCTGAGTGGGCTGCAGATTGCTTTTCCCCCAGTTTATGATCCAGCCGAAGTTTTGTAGGGTGGTAATCAGAATGGATCGATGCAGTAGAAGGGAATCCTGATTGTCTGCTAGCAAAAGGATGTCGTCCAGGTAATGATGGACCCTCAATCCTTGTTCTCTTAGTAAGGCTATTACTGGCAGTAAGATTTTTGTGAATGTCCTTGGAGCGGTGGAGATCCCGAACGGGAGGCTTTGGAATTGAAAATGATGTAGACCTACCGCAAAGCGGAGAAATTTTTGGAATGAGATGTGAATGGGGACGTGCAGATAGGCGTCTTGTAAATCGACGGAAAGCATCCAATCCCCGATATTCATGGCCCGAAGAATTGACTGGAGGCTCTCCATTTTGAATGTCTCGACTAAGATTGAGCGATTGAGATTCTTTAGATCTAAGACAGGGCGTAGATCCCCCGATTTCTTCTTCACTAGAAACAACGGGGAGTAGAATCCCGTTGACCTTTGGGATATTGGAACTTCCACTATGGCTTCCTTTTGTAACAGGTCTTGGACGTACTTTGTCAGTAGCATCCTTTTTTCCCGAGATGCAGGTAGTCTGGTTACAGAGAATTGGTCTCTTGGAGCCTGTGTCTTGAATTTCCATTTGTGGCCGAACTGGACAGTGTCTATCGTCCATGGGTCCTTTATTGTATCCGCCCAGACCTGCTTGAAACTCATGAGTCTGGCCCCCACTAAAGCTGGTTGGGCGGACGCACCTTCAAAAAGACTTTTGTTCCCCTGACGCAGGGGTCTTAGACTTTTGGAGCTTGAGGAATGATGACTGGGGATTCTTCCAGTTCCTCCTATACTCTTTTCCGGGCCTGTAGGATCTTGCCTCTCTGTATTTATCTGGCAGATTTCTTCTAGAAACCGGTGGTCTCTGCTGCCTGGGCCTCCTATCTGAAGGGATGAGTCCCGATTTTCCCCCCGTGACTTTAGAAATAGCCACGTCCAGTTTTTCTCCAAAAAGGTTTACGCCATCAAAGGGTATTTTGCACCAATTGGATTTTGAGGAGGGATCTGCCGACCAGGGTTTTAACCAGAGCGCCCTTCTGGCCATTACTGAGCTTAACATTGCTCTTGAAGTGGTTTTAATTATATCCACAGAGGCTTCTGCGACAAAGTCGCCTGCAAGACTAAGTTCTTGGAGTGCTGAGATAACTTTCTCCTGCTCTATTCCTTTCGATACCAGCTTCTCGGCCATCGTGGACCAGCTTGAGATAGCCTTACCGACGGCAGCCAATGCTATTGCTGGCCTGCAAGCGCCACCTGCCGAGAGGTAGGTTCTCTTAAGATCCAGATTGATCTTTCTATCCAGGACGTCTTTGAATGTGACTGCATCCTCTATTGGAAGTGTTACGTGCCTGGCGAGGCGCATTAGGGAGGAGTCGACCACTGGAGGAGATATTAGTGGGTTGACGTTAGGCTCTTTAAGTGGATAGAGTTTTGATAATCTGTTGCTGAGGCCAGTTTTTTTCTCTGGCTTTTGCCACTCATCCTTAATTAGATCCTCAAGTTCCTCAATGAACGGGAAGTTCTCTGGGTCTTTTTTAAGATTTGGAAAGTATTTCCTCACTTTTTGAGGAGTTTCTTTTTCTTCCACCCAGTCGATCGCCTCTTTTACTGACTTCACGAATGGGTCGATCAATGATAAGTCGAAGCCGGTGGATGCCTCTAGATCATCAGTGTCAGAGAGAGGGTCTGACGTCTTTGATGATGATGGGGCAGTGGATGAGGTACTTTGTATAGGTCTGCTGGCTTCTGGCTCTGCGACTTGTGGTGATGGATCAATTGGTTCTCTTGCCTCTGTTTCTCTGTCCTTAGTTGCCTCAATGAAGCATGTGCGACAGGCCAGTTTGTCTGGAAGTGCTGTAGCACCGCAAATCCAGCAGGAGTTCCCGGGTGGACGGGAAGGCTGGGTGACAGGAGATTTCCTGCGCGCAGGGGATTTTTTGTGGTGGGAGCGACTATGCCTTGATCTTGATCGGCTTCTCCTGCGACTTGATCTGCTCCTCCTGTGACTTGAGCAGCTTCTGCGACTTGAGCGACTTCTGCCGTGCTCTGAGCGACTCTGCCTGTGGCTTGAGCGGCTCCTTCTTGAAGGCTCCCCTCGTCTTGAATGTGACGATCTGGAAGACCTGGTGGGGCTGTTCAATTTAAACAGCATTAGTGAGGGCTCTCTTTTTCCTTCTCTTCATACTTACCCATCATCCCCTCTTACCTAGTAGGCTGGCGATGGTCTACCTGGGCAACGGTCTCCATGAAAGGTGATGAATCAACATATAATTATATAGGTGGCTTAGCATGCATGGGATAGCAGATAGTAAACAAGCAAAGAAAAAACCATCATAGATCTTACCTGGGCATGGAAATAGCAAGAGAGAGACAGGGTAGAACAGCTGGGTAGAGTAGCAAAAGAAATCCGGTCAAAATTCCCCCTTACAGGCTCAGGAGAGAAGAGACAAGAAAATGCTGACATTACAGCATTTTTAAACTTGCCGCCGTCTCGGGGTGATGACGTCACGCTCGAGCATGCTCAGATGCGCTCTGAGGCCTCCGACGCCATTTTGGAAGCTGGAAAGTGGGATGTCCTGACAAGCTGGAGCTATGGAGACAGACAGGAGGGGAGTTACCCACAGGTGCACAGAAAGGAGCTGGAGACCACTGCGATCCATAAACCTGTTTAAGGTTTGTAATGTATTGTAACATACCCCTGAGACCATCAGAGTGGGGTTCCTTCCATTGAGCTCATTTAGAGGCTGTACAGGATAGGACTTCCACCCAGGAGAGGCTAGAACCTGGCTGGGGCGAATGTTTTAGGTAAGGGATGCATGTTTTCGGTCCTTGACAGGTGAGGAAAAAAAGGAGAATGCTGGGGCAGGGGCTCTCTCAGACTTTAATAGCTACGTGGTCCTATCAGGTTGCGGGGGCGGAGCCACAACCCATAGGTGTATGCTGCCATGATGCGACAGGAAATGTCATTTTGCTGTGGTACTGTTATAAACACGGGAAAGATGCACTACTTTACAGGCATACTAAGGACACCCCCTAGGAATGATATTTAAAGGATATATCATTTTTATTGTTTCACTTAAAGCATTATTAAAATCACTGCTCCTAAAAAAAAAACGGCCGTTTTTAAAACTTTTTTTGCATTGGTACATGTCCCCTGGGGCAGGACCCGGGTCCCCAAACTTTTTATGGCAATAACTTGCATATAAGCCTTTAAAATTAGCACTTTTGATTTTTCATGTTTGTGTCCCATAGACTTTAACGGTGTTCAAGTGTTCGTACACATTTTTTGCCTGTTCACAAGTTCTGGCTCATCCCTACTCATATTATACAACAATTACCCTATGCTATTTGTTCTATAATTGTTATACATAATATATTCTATGTATGTTACAACCCTTTCAATAAAATTTATGGAAAAAGAAAATTTACTCTTACTTTTGTTTTTGTAACAACTCTTTCTGTTTCATGAGACAATGGGGAGGTTGAATCTCCCCAGTGGAGACACTGGGGTTGATTTACTACAGCAGGGGTCTCAAACTCACGGCCCTCCAGCTGTTGCAAAACTACGAGTCCCATCACGCCTCTGCTTGTGGGTGTCATGCTTGTAACTGTCAGCCTTGCAATCCTTCATAGGACTTGTAGTTTTGCAAGAGCTGGAGCGCCGCCAGTTTGAGACCTGTGTACTACAGGTCAATAAGCTGTTCACTTTGCAAGTAAATGTTCACTTTTTACCCTAAAACCTAGACTCTTTTATATAATTATTTGATCACCTTCAGAAAAAAGGAATTTCTAATTATTTCATAATAATTTTTGTTGTATTTGAGTATTTTATTTACATTTTCTTCCTCAGTATGGAGAACAATATTACCGCCTCCATGTCAATAGTCTTGATGGTTCCCCAAAAACCTATTCAAAATTGCAGCTGCAGAGAAACCACATAGTGATGTGCAGTTATCAATACAGGAAAATGCTCTGCAGTTGCAGAGTGAAACTGCATTTGCATAATACACAGTCTATTTGCTTTTAGTAAATCCAATATATATATATATATATATATATATATATATATATATACAGTGAGGGAAAAAAGTATTTGCTCCCCTGCTGATTTTGTACGTTTGCCGACTGACAAAAAATGATCAGGCTATAATTTTAATGGTAGGTTTATTTTAACAGTGAGAGACAGAATAACAACAAAATATCCAGAAAAACGCACTTCAAAAAAGTTATAAATTGATTTGCATTTTAATGAGTGAAATAAGTATTTAACCCCTTCGCAAAATATGACTTAGTACTTGGTGGCAAAACCCTTGTTTGATTTTGAGGGAATCCTTGAGGGATTTTGTCCCACTCCTCTTTGCAGATCCTCCCCAAGTTTTCGAGGCTGACGTTTGGTAACTCGAACCTTCAGCTCCCTCCCCATATTTTCTATGGGATTAAGGTCTGGAGACTGGCTAGGCCACTCCGGGAACTTAATGTGCTTCTTCTTGAGCCACTTCTTTGTTGCCTTGGTGGTGTGTTTTGGTTAATTTTCATGCTGGAATACCCATCCAAGACCTATTTTCAATGCCCTGGATGAGGGAAGGATGTTCTCACCCAAGATTTGACGGTACATGGCCCTGTCCATCTTCCCTTCGATGCGGTTTAAAAAAAAAAAAAAACACCCCCAAAGCATAATGTTTCCACCTCCATGTTTGATGTTGGGGATGGTGTTCTTGGGGTCATGGGCAGCATTCCTCCTCCTCCAAACACAGAGAGTTGAGTTGATGCCAAAGAGCTTGATTTTGGTCTCATCTGACCACAACACTTTCACCCGATTATCCTCTAAATCATGAAGATGTTCATAATCAAACTTCAGACAGGCCTGTACATGTGCTTTCTTGAGCAGCGGGACCTGGCAGGTGCTGCAGGATTTCAGTCCTTCACAGAGCAGTGTGCTACAAATTGTCAAAAACTTGAATCAAAAACTTATTTCACTCATTAAAATGCAAATCAATATACAACCTTTTTGAAATGCATTTTTCTGGATATTTTTGTTGTTTTTCTGCCTCTTACTGTTAAAATAAACCTACCATTAAAATTATAGACTGATCATTTCTTTGTCAGTAGGCAAATGCACAAAATCAGAAGGGGATCAAATGCCATTTCCCATCACTGTGTGTATATATATATATATATATATATATATAGTGCAAAACACAGAGCAGGAATCATGGATTTTGAGAGGATAACGCACAGTGCAGCTTTTATTTCGACAAGGCACAAGCTTTTTTGGAAAAAGTAAAGTAAAAGCTGAAACAAACAATTACAGTCTCCCTTTAAAAATATTAAAGGAGGGGGTGTGGCTAAGCGAGCGGCCGGAATGGAGGCACACTAGTGGAGCTAGGTGAAGGACACAGCCTACAGCCCGACACCCTGCTCACACCGACCTGGAAATGGGCAAGCTGCTCCACCAGACCCCACACTCCAGATCCCGCCTTGGTTCGGCTTCGTCTTCAGCCAGGAGCATCTCTGACCTGCTCAAAGCACAGCCGGCAGCACGAGGCAGCGTGGCAGGACACAAGATGGTGAGGGCCCAGCACGAGGAGGTGGACTTCAGCGAGGGTTCTCAGTCTTCTACGGAGGAGACAGGTAGGGGACGAATATGTTCCAACAAACTCCTCACTTATGCAGACATGTCTTGGTTCACTGCAGATATCAAATTGACATTGTCAGCGGCCATTACAGATTTGAAATCCAACTTTCTAGTCCTCACTGAAAAGAGCCACGGGTATACACAGCGACAGAGCTCTGAACGGACTGGAGAAAGTAACAGACTCCCATGCACACACATTTCATAGAAATGAATCAACATTTGGAGGATTTAGACAACAGTGGGTGCAAAAATAATATAAGGATGAGAGGGATCCCGGAGACTGTAAACACAGATCAGATCATCCCTGTCTTACAGAGAGTGTTCAGTAGCCTATTGGAATGGCAGGAGGATTCAGAAATAGAATTCGTTAGAGCACACAAGGCCCTCAGAGCTAGAGGCCTGGACACTGCTCCACCAAGCTACCCACTCAAAGAGGGCATTATGCGAAAAGCACACAGAAATGACCATATTGTCTTCAATGGTAAAAACATCATGCTCTTCCAAGATCTCTCCCAAATTACACTAAAAACCATAGAGCACTGAGCCCCCTTTTGGACAAACTTACAGAGCGAGACCTGAGATATACATGGCACTTCCCATTCACCCTGCTGGTCACTAGTGCAGGGAAACATGTTTTAGGTTCCCCCGGTGACCTACCGGACTTCTGTGAGGGCCTAGGCCAGGAAATATTAGAACTTATAGAATGGTACCAGGAATTCACCTTACCATTGCCCACCAGAGGTCCCCCTAACTCACCCTTCTCCTCACCGGAGAAGCAAGAGTCCAAAAAGATGAAGCATGCCTGTGGAGGTGGACAGCATATGGGGACCCCAAATTCAAGTCCCACGCTTTTCAGTTCCCAGGCAGCTGAGTAAATGAGCATCTTTGCTCATCTGGATTCTATACAAACAACACCCGCTGCCTGAATCAGTGTCATCTGACTACAACTACCCAGAATTTGCCCTTTCCTTATATGGGACTGATACACCATTGCCTTGTTGTGAGTGCTCAACCCTGCTCGTGGCTTAGGAGCTAAGGCCCAACTGAGGGAAACATTAGTTCAAACTGCCAAGGGCCTTGACTGGATGCACATGTTGACACTATAGCGATGGCCCAAATGGGGAGTTCACAGAACACTACAGAAGGCCAGGTCCTGTTGATCCAAACCCTGACACTACCTGTGTCTATTACACCTCACTGAAACTGCCACATAACTTTGACCGGGGCTACAACCTCTGGAGAACATTAGGACCAGGAACTTTGCTTGGATTAATTGCCCGGAGATAAACCAAATTTCCCCCCATACCATAGTCTGCTGCCGACATAAGTCCCAGGAACATTCGTATCCAGAGTTTATGGCACTCGCAGGGAGGGGCGGACCCACGAACAACTAAGGGAGTTGTGTAGAATCCATGGGACTTATGTTTAGCTACTTATGCAGGGTCGATTCATTTAGACCCAAGTAACTTGCCTTTCATACTTTAGGATGTGTCATTCTTTATTCCTCGTTCATTTATTTGTTATACCGTTCTAATTTAGATATTGCTGTATCTTCATGTGTGACTGAAAACACACTGGTCATAGCTTACCTACGTAACCACAAAGTGTATCTGAGCTGAGGGCATCTCAACACAGATACACTACCTTGTTACTTTAGATGAGATTATATATCACCTAGTGTTTTATTATTGCTCCAGTTCTATTAGATTCATCTCTTCCTTCTGAATCCTTTTCTCTGTACCTTTTCCTACATTTGTCTATTCCTTCTGTCTCCTCTGTTCTGATTGCAGTACTTCTTTTTGATTCCGTACAAAGCAGACCAACTAAAAGAAATATGGAAATATAGAAATAATATGGATTATGGAAATATAAAATAACAATAGGTTTTTTTTTGTATTATGCGGTTCTATATGTCAATTCATGATGCTGTATATTTTGCAATATGAAAATCAATAAAAAGGAAACAGTTGAAAAACAGAATATTGAGATCTATATTGCAGAGTTCATAACCAGCACCCTTCCTCCTGAATCCTCCTGATGGCCTACTCGTCGCTGGGGAAGGGCCCCTTAGTGATCTCACCCAACGCTAAAGGTTTTAACATACCAGAGAAGTGTACCTCCCTCCTCAGGTAACTAAAGAAAGCTAGCCCGCACTTTGTTTTCCTACAGGAAACCCACTTTAAGACGAACCAGACCCCAAAACTCACTAATGCCTTCTTCATAGCTGCATATCATGCGACCAATGACAATTCTAAAACTAAAGGAGTATCGACTCTAGTGGGCAGGAAGGCCCTCTTTGCCCTCACGCATAGTCTGATAGACCCTGAGGACCAATTCGTATTTCTTAAGGGTATTTATAGGGACAAGACAATTACGTTGTCGAATGTCTACTTTCCCTTCTCAGCCCATATAACTTTTTGTCAAAAGGTTATACAGGAACTAAAAGGTTTCACCTCCGGTCTCCTAATTCTGGGGGGAGATTTTAATGTCCCACTGGACCCCGCAGTTGACTCCTCATCTGGGAAATCCTGCATCACGTACCGAGCCCTTAAAAGAATCAAAAACCTGCTGAACTCCCTACAGTTGATAGACACCTGGAGGTTCCTCCACCCGGAGTCTCGAGACTTTACCTTCCACTCAATTCCACATGATTGTTATTCACGCATTGACTATTTATTCATCACCTAAAGAGACCTGCAGACAGTGACAGTTGCCCATATAGGTATCCAATCAATTTCTGATCACGCTCTCATATCACTTGTAGCAGACTTATGCATGCCTACACCTAGATCAAATACCTGGAGACTAAACGTCTCTTTGCTGACAGACCCTAATCTACTCCCCCAAATCAAGACAGCAATCTCAGACTTTTTTAAACTCAACACCACCCTAGACATGGACCCCATGACGATCTGGCGGGCACATAAATGCACTATCAGGGGGGAATTGAGTAAAATGGGTTCTGGACTGGAAACCACCCACAAACAATCCCTATCTGTACAGTCTGCAAGAGAAATATTAGATACCAAGAAAGCATCACAACAAATATTTGAGGCCAAAACCAAAGGGACGCTATTCTTTAAAAAAAAAAGTATACTATGAGTCAGGGGATAAGACAGACAGGCTCTTGGTCAGAGCACTGAAGGACACTAATGTTACTAACAACTAGGGATGGACCGAACACCCCCCTGTTCGGTTCGCATCCAGAACATGCAAACAGGCAAAAAATTTGTTCGAACACACGAACACCGTTAAAGTCTATGGGACACGAACAAAAGTGCACAAAAGTGCTAATTTTAAAGGTTAATATGCAAGTCATAAAAAGTGTTTGGGTGCCTGGGTCCTGCCCCAGGGGACATGTGTCAATGCAAAAAAAAGTTTTAAAAACGGCAGTTTTTTCGGGAGCAGTGATTTTAATAATGCTTAAAGTGAAACAATAAAAGTGAAATATTCTTTTAAGTGCCACAGCAAAATGACATTTCTAAAGGAAAAAAAAGTAATTCAAAAGTGCTAGCGCTAGTGTCAGCTATTAATGAATTGTCGGTCCCGACAATACACATAAAAGTCATTGAAAGTCATTGAAAAAATAAAAAAAAAAATGCATGGGGGTCCCCCAAAATTCCATTACCAGGCCCTTCAGGTCTGGTATGGATATTAAGGGGATCTCCACACCAAAATTGAAAAAAAAAATGGAGTGGGGTTCCTCCCAAAAATCCATACCAGACCAGTTATTGTCATAAAAAGTGTTTGGGGACCTGGGTCCTGCCCCAGGGGACATGTATCAATGCAAAAAGAAGTTTTAAAAACAGCCGTTTTTTCGGGAGCAGTGATTTTAATAATGCTTAAAATGAAACAATAAAAGTGTAATATTCCTTTAAATTTCATACCTGGGGGGTGTCTATAGTATGCCTGTAAAGGGGCGCATGTTTCCCATGTTTAGAACAGTCTGACAGCAAAATTACATTTCTAAAGGAAAAAAGTCATGTAAAACTACTATCGCTATCATTGATAAAAACGGCATGGAGTATCCCCACAGGGGTACCCCGAACCACAATTTAAAAAAAAAATACATGGGGTCCCCCTAAATTCCATACCAGGCCCTTCAGGTCTGGTATGGATATTAAGGGGAACCCTCTGCCAAAAGTTTTAAAAAAATGTCGTGGAGTCCCCCCAAAAATCCATACCAGACCCTTATCCAAGCATGCAACCTGGCAGGCCACAGGAAAAGAGGGGGGGTGAGAGATCACCCCCCTCCTGAACCGTACCAGGCCACATGCCCTCAACATTGTGAGGGTGCTTTGGGGTAGCCCCCAAAGCACCGTGTCCCCATGTTGATAGGGACAAGGGCCTCATCCTCACAACCCTTGCGCAGTGTTTGTGGGGGTCTGCGGGCGGGGGGGCTTATCGGAATCTGGAAGCCCCCTTTAACAAGGGGACCCACAGATCCCGCCCCCCATGTGAATTGGTAATGGGGTACAAATGTACTCCTACCATTTCACAAAAAAGTGTCATAAAGGTTCAAAAACACAAAAGACGGTTTTTGACCAGTCCCCCCTCTGACGCACGGTGACTTGACGGACTTCCCTGTGGCGTCACGGGGAATGCCACAGGGAAGTCCCATCAAGTCCCTGTGCGTCAGAGGGGGGGCGGGGTCACCAGGTGGCCCCGCCCCCTGTTATTTAAGAACCGTCAGAAGAGGAGAAGCGTCACACAGCAGGAGCCTCCCTCCATGCCATCATGGATGCGGAGCGGCCCGAAAAGAAGATGAAGAGAAGAAGATTAAGAGAAGAAGATGAAGAGAAGAGCGGGAGCCTCCCTCCATGCCATCATGTATGCGGAGCGGCCCAAAAAGAAGATGAAGAGAAGAAGATGAAGAGCAGAAGATGAAGAGAAGAGCGGGAGCCTCCCTCCATGCCATCATGGATGCGGAGCGGCCCGAGGAGAAGAAGGGAAGAAGATGCCAACGCCGCGGAGGAAGATGCCAGACGAGAACACCGGAGGAAGAACCAGAAGAACCAGAAGAACCAGAAGAAGAAGAAGATGGAGGAAGAAACCGAAGGAAGATAGAAGATAGAAGAAAGAAAAAAGAAGAAGCATTTAAATAAAGGAATTGTCAAAAACTGTCTCTTGTCATTTCTAACATTTTTGACAGTTTTTTAGTGAAATGGTAGGGGTACTTTTGCACCCCCTTACCATTTCACACAGGGGGAGGGCCGGGATCTGGGGGTCCCCTTATTAAAGGGGGCTTCCAGATTCCGATAAGCCCCTCGCCCACAGACCCCCACAACCACCGGCCAGGATTGTGGGGATGAGGCCCTTGTCCTCATCAACATGGGGACAAGGTGTTTTGGGGGGCTACCCCAAAGCACCCTCCCAATGTTGAGGGCATGTGGCCTGGTACGGTTCAGGAGGGGGGGCGCTCTCTCATCCTCCCCTCTTTTCCTGCGGCCTGCCAGGTTGCGTGCTTGGATAAGGGTCTGGTATGGATTTTTGGGGTGACCCCACGCCATTTTTTTTTAATTTTGGCGCGGGGTTCCCCTTAAAATCCATACCAGACCTGAGGGGTCTGGTATAGATTTTGAGGGGGACCCCACGCCATTTTTTTTTTAAATTTTGGCCGGGGTTCCCCTTAATATCTATACCAGACCTGAAGGGCCTGGTATGGAATTTAGGGGGACCCCCATGTCATTTTTTTTTTAATTTTGGTTCGGGGTTCCCCTGTGGGGAATTTCCATGCCGTTTTTATTAATGAACTTTTATGTGTATTGTCGGACTGGCAATTCATTAATACTGTAGCCGCGAGTAGTTTAAATGACTTTTTTCCTTTGAAATGTAATTTTGCTGTCAGACTGTTCTAAACACGGGAAACATGCGCCCCTTTACAGGCATACTATAGACACCCCCCAGGTATGAAATTTAAAGGGATATTACACTTTTATTGTTTCACTTTAAGCATTATTAAAATCACTGCTCCCGAAAAAAATGGCCGTTTTTAAAACTTTTTTTTGCATTGATCCATGTCCCCTGGGGCAGGACCCAGGTCCCCAAACACTTTTTATGACAATACCATGAATATAAGCCTTTAAAATTAGCACTTTTGATTTCTCCCATAGACTTTTAAAGGGTGTTCTGCGGCATTCGAATTTGCCGCGAACACCCCAAATTGTTCGCTGTTTGGCAAACTTGGGAACAGCGATGTTCGAGTCAAACATGAGTTTGATTCGAACTCGAAGCTCATCCCTACTCCTGACACATTGGTACGCCACCCCTGCCAAACTTAAAAGATGGTTTCCTCACATGTCCGACAGTTGCTGGAGATGTGGAAGGGAGATTGGCACTCTTTTACACATATGGTAGCAGTGACCGGTGCTTGATGCCTTTTGGAGCAAAGTTAGGGAGACCATAAGACAAATCACAGAGACTAGACTCGCACTAGGCGCAGCTTGCTGCCTTCTTCACAATTCTAACTTCCCATTTAGATGATACAAGAAATCCTTGATGAAACACTTGCTAAATGCTGCCAATATCTTAATACTGCTCTTTTGGAAGAGCACCCACGCTCCGTCACTACAAGATTGGCTTAAGAAAGTCTCCAAGATTTGTCAGATGGAAAGATGGAAGATACACTGGCACAAACCTCAGATAATGTGGAAAAATACCATAAAACCTGGTCCCCATGGCTTATTTCAAAGTCTCAGTTGACTATGAACAGCTAATGACCTAATGAGCTGCCATCAAGATGGATAGCCTAGCAACAACATAATAACTGGTCCACACAAAAAACTAACTGAACAGGAAAAGAATCATACCTGAACACAACTTATTCTCTCTATCCTCTCCTTCTTCCTATTTTTCCTTTCCTCTTTCTGACACCCCCCTCTTTCTGTTTATCATAGTGAAATCAAAGCTAAATGTTCACTCAATGAAGGTAATAATTGTTTTAAACATCTTATTTGGCTAGAGGCAGTCAGTGCCTCAGTAATAATACGGGAACTGTTTACCCCTAAACATTAAGAGATATGAAGCTGAAGAGCAGACATGTGCACACTGAAATATTTCATTTCAGAATTTCGTTTTCGTCCAAAAAATTAAATTTATTTAGTTACTCCCAAAATTAATTTTCATTTATTTTGTTTTCATTCAAAAATTGCATTTGTCCAAAAATCCAAATTAATTAAGGTCGAATCTGTCATTGAAGGCTTATGGTGTCTGTCGAATGTTCAAAGAAGATTCGACAGAGCCGCTAAGCTGTACGTGTACATTTCCGGTCGAATTTTCCGCCTACAAGCTAGCTGTAGTAGAATTCTAATGTTGTATGACTAGTAATAATTATATTTATTAATTATTTTACTAGTCAACCAACATTAGAATTTTTCTATAGCCTATGGGCGGATGCATTTGACCGGAAATGTACGATTGCAGCATCGTACAGTTTAGCTGCTCCGTCGAATCTTCTTAGAACTTTCAACAGACACCATAAGCCAAAGATTCGACGTTTGTATGTTTTTCGTTGCTTTGTCAAATCTTCGTTGTTCATGTTGAATGGTCTACTCTACCCCAACAGTCAGCCTACTTTCACATTTGTTTCTCAATCTCCAAATGCAATGGTGGGCGCGGCATCCGAAGTTGTGTCAGATATTGATATGGCATTATAATATAGAATCTATAATAATAAACCCCCCCCCCCACAACACGGGCAGCCTCTGAGGCTATCACAACACTATCAACACTAGTATCACTATCAAGTTAACAACACTAACACAATAGCAGCAGATTATTATGAAAAAGTTAAGTTGAACTGTAGCTTGCTTCACTATTGTTCTGCTGCTGTGCTTATGCTTAATTGCTAAATAATTCAGGTTCTCTGACAAACGGACCAGCTAAGATTGACTGTCTTCTGAAACGATTCAGTGTGTGTGTCTCTCTCTGCTAGCAAATCGTAAGTGAAAGTAAGTTGACTGTACGTGTGTACTTAGTTCTAACTATTTTACTGCCCCTCCTCTTTGGTTACAATCGGCCAATAACATTCATCATCATCATTATTTTTATTTTACTTCCCCCACCCAATTCCAGCAGTGATCTTTTCTCTCTATGTTGAATAATCTTGGACTAATAGAGTTAAGGTTAGGCACATACGACCACAGGTTCGATAGACACAGATTGTTATTGTCAGCATCATGTCGAATCTCCTATCTATATCGAACTGTTGTCGCAACGAAAACAAAAATAAAGCATTTGTTTATGTTGAATTTTTCGGTTTTCGTATTCTGCACTTTAGTTATCGTTTGTTTAAAAAAAATTATTAAAGGAGAAGTACAACCAAAGCGTTTTTCTGTACTTCTCCTGTGAATCACAGGAGTTCAGTTTGTTCTGCACTCCTGTGACCCATTTTCAGCAGACCGCAGGCTGAAGCCCGCTGTCGGCTGACATCACAGTGCTGGTCCAGGCTAAGGCAAGATCGCGACAATAAAGTTGGGATCCACCCACATGCCTGGACCAGCACCCGACTAACCCTCTCAGAGAGCCACTGAGAGCCTGAGCCGGCAGTTCCCGCCCCCTCCACAGCCCAGCGCTCCAGTAGAGCAGAGAGCTATGAGAACCTAGTGATCGGCGGCAGTGATTCTCAGTGTTAGAGGTGCCAGGGGACAAATGCAGTATTGTACTGATGCTGCATCCACCTAGGTTTCAGGAGTACTTAATGCTCCTGCTCCTCATTCCAGCATCTGGGTTTTTTCTATTGCATTCTCCCTGTCTTTGTCCACTTGCAAGCCAAATGCTCGGTCTCATGCTTGTGATAGAGAGTGATACTTGTGATGTTCCTGATCAAGATATCTGTCTGTTTGCCCTGCTCTGCTAGATTGGATTTCCCTGTGTATGACTTTGGACTGGATTTTGGACAATTCCTTGAAGCCTGCCTTTTACCTAGACTGTCATAGATGCACACTATCTGTCTGCTAACTCCAAGCACCTACTTGCTTTGCTCAGTTTGCATCTGCCCTGGCGTGGTGGCCAGGCACTATAGCATTGTGTATAAGTCCTGGGGGCAACCGAGTACCAGTAGGCTTGCTTGCCTTATGTGAAAGGGGGTTGCTATAGGTGAAGCACACAGTAGCCAGCTATAATGTCTGACCAGTGACCACCTGCGTTGGGGTAGACGTGACACTAAGTAAGTATGATTCTTAAAAAAAAAAAAGAAAAAACGCATACATCTCTTTTAAATCACTTTTAAAATAAAATGTATAGCCACCTCTATAAAGGCCTGGGGGTCACTTATCATCTTTCTCTTTGCTTGCACAGTGAAAATAAGCTTAAAGGGAAACTTTACTTTTGTTAACAAAATGTAATGTTACCTAACTTTATAATTTTCTTGATTCATGAAGGCATACTTATCAACAGTCCCAAATTTGCCAGGACAGTCCCACCTTTTGTTCATTTGTCTTGTCATGAGGAATGAGCTATGGGGTTTGAATATGAATGGTCTATAATTCTCATTTGAAAATACAATGGCTCGTTTATATGCAAATCCCACAGCTCATTCTTGTGTGCCAGAGGGGCAGGACAATACTCCTTTCCTGCTCCTGGTCTGGTGCTGGATAGAGATAGGTGAGATGCCACTTACCCATATTGTTTAAGTACACTATCCACACTGTGCACCCACACATACACCCTGGCACTGGAGATTCTCTGTGTGGGTGTCAAAGAGGAGCTAACCATTTTAGGATGGAGGTGGTGGTTGGGAGGGTGATCAAATTCCACCAAAAAAAATCTCTGTGTAAAAAAATAATTAAAGTAGCACAGTGCTGAACAGCAAAAAATGGCCTGGTCATGAAGGGGTTAGAACCTTCTGGAGGTCATGTGGTTAAATGAATGTCCCACCCCTAATTAAAGTAAAATTTTCATCTACAATGACTTGCTGGATGTTAAGCAATATAAAGCGTCCCTGGAAATGTTTTTTTAAATTTTGGCAACTATGTGAAGGTAGACCAGGGGTTTAGGTCAATGAGAAATTCTGACTGTTATTTCATCTCTCTTCTGTAGCATTACATTACATTCCTATATTTTGTGCAAGATGTTTATGAGCATGTAGAAGGGACAGGGAAAAGGGTGGTGTCATTAGTGGCGATTTTGCTGTAGGTGTTGACAGGCATTTCCTTCACAATAACAATGTAGAGATATCAGAGTTGCTGTTGATTTGCTGACATGGCTCTGTAGTAACCAAACAGGGGGAACAGTGATCAGGGATCAGCAGATGCAATTGAGCAAAAAATAAAGAGGGCAGAATTTTCTCAGATATATGCAATGATTTATTGAAAAAAAACGATTTAAATTCTAGGGTATTTTGTATGGAGATGCATTTAAACAATAAAGAGAAAAGCTCACCTACCATGATGCTGTTCTTTTCTATGTAAATGGTGCCATCAATCAACACTAAACCCCAGGCTCAAAATATTGATTTGTTATATTTAGTGTTTTCAAAAGTTTGTCATTTTAAATCAGTATTCTAATTTTTTAATTAGACCAATGTTCTTTTAAGTTTAAATTGAACCTGGTCTGCTTTTTGCCAACCCTTAAATAGCCTATATCTGCATTGAAAATCCAGCATGTATATTATTAATTTAGCAGTTTCTTTATACAGTATGCATTTAGCTAGAAATAATTTGAATTCTAAAAAATGTTTGAAATAAAACCTTGGAGGATCTTGGAGTTCTGTTTCCCTTTCTCTGCTTTCATTTTTCCCATTTGCTTCTAGATTCCTCAAAGGACCTTTCATTTGAGTTTTAAAATAGAACAATTTGGGAGATTGTTTCATTTGTATAGCCAGGAGGCCTTACTAAGAGGTTATCCTCCACAGGACAGTTAGGGATGCATATTTATTTTGGTAACCTCTTCGCTGCTAGATGTGCCAGGAACACATATTTCTGCAGTGCATTGTACAAGTCCCCCTGGCAACAATATTAAATCAGTTTGCTCACTGCACAGCTTTAGTCTTCTTACATAACATTGATCAGCACTTGTGTTGCAAAATAAAGGCATTACTAACAGATCAGTGTCTCTGCTCAAGATCTATGAAGCATTACAAGGATTTAACATTTTGATTAAGTCAGACATTTATGAACAAATATCATAATTTAGTTAATGATATGGCAGTACTCTAAAATGTATACAGAGTCCTGTAAATTTATCTTTGTGCTTTTCTAAGGGCTGTAAAATAATCTTTTGGTTTTGTATCCTAAAATACTAATTTGCTGTGTAAACCTCTTGGGTAGTTCTTGAAGTATTACTGAAAAAGTAAAACAAAAATAAGAAAAAACAACGCCTAAAAAGTGACTGGTGGCTGTTGAGTTGTTGTCTTGCAATTATAAAACTTTTTTTTTATTTATTTATTTATTTATTATAGGCTGTCTCTTTTGTGAAAATTATTTTTTGAAGCTGTACAGAGCAGAAAGAATAAAGGGGAAAGGGAGGTGGGGGAAGTGAGTCACTCCACAGGCTCCTTATAGTGATTATAAAGGTTTGTTTTTTATTTTAAATAATAAACATTTTATACTTACCCCCACTCCTCCTTTTCTGGGGACCCCCGGCAGTGCTCCTGGCTCCTCCTCTTCTCGAGTGCAACTTCAGAGAGACTCTTTCCATGGGGGCACTCATGCGGGCGTGCTCCTGAGTCCTGCTGCTGCATCCATTGACACAGACAGCAGGACTCGGCCCTGGCTCCCATGTCCTAGGCCCCATGAGGACCCGAGATAGCGGCTAGAGCTGCTGTGCTCGTCCCCATCTGTGGAACAATCAGGCTCAGGCAAGAAAAAGGGGGGTCTGGGGGGGTGCTGCAGCACGAAAGTTTTTCACCTTAATGCATAGTATGCATTAAGGTGAAAAAACTCAAGACTTTACAACCTTTTAAGCTTTGTGTGTAATTTGAGCTTAAAGCAACCCTGTCATCACTCATTATATACATTTTGCTAACACAGACATACCTTAAAAATAAGAGTGGAAATACTTACCTTTCCCACTGCCGGCACTGCCACAACACTATTCTGTTCAGTAGAAATCCTCCTCTGAATCTCAGTGTCCTACTGAGGAGATTTCCCTTCACTTCCTTCCCCAAAGACACCATCCATCAGAACATCCTCCTTGGCAGCACAGCTCATTTCTCCAATCTTACTGGAGAAGAACAGTGCAATAAGAGGAGACTGGGAATATGACTTTGATTTGCTGCCACTGTGGTCTGACACTATGCCCGCCCCCAGCAACTGGCAGGGAACAGAACCTGATTGGCTCGTGGGAGTTAAGCCTGCCCACCACTCTGATGGAGAACAGATCAGCCAGGATGCTTGAACTGAGTGGGGACACAGTGAGCCCAGAGACATGGCTGAGAACAGGGCGCCTGCAAGAAAGGGCAGAGGGACTTTTTGGCTGCTGACAGCCCAGAGAGAGTGTTGCTAAGCTGGGCAGAGGGTGTCTGAAACCCTGGGCAGAGCCTGTGGAGTCTACTGCAGGCAAACTACAAGACTGTATGCTGCATGGCCATTCTGGAGATGCAGGGGGTGAAGAGACCATGTCCTGCTAAATTGTGTGCTGTTGCAGAGACAATGTAGTGCTGCTTGGAGTGTAAGGGACAGGCTGCTGTAAAAAAGAGCTCCTATAACTTGAGGTTACTGCTGTGGATATAGCTGCTATGCTGAATACAATTAGTGGAATATTGGAAAATATACTGCATGCTATATATACAGGTTGCATGTGCAATAGCACCTTAAAAGTCCCATAATTAGAGAATTATGTACATACAAGTATGTATTAGGGATGTGATGTGACATGATAGACTATAGTACCAGTGCTCTTTGTTTAACTATATGATAAAAAGAAACAATTGAGTTGCTTGAAAAAAAGGATTTTGGTACTGTCACATGAACATGGATAAGTATGCATAATATACATTTCAGCAAAAGTATTATTTTTTGTCATTATGAATAAAGGAAAATATGAAGCTATGTTTTAGTCAAAAGTCAATAGAGAGATGGGTCTGCAGGTCTACAGGACATTCATTCTACAGGTTCCTTATCAAATTTTGTCACGCGTAGAATAGTAGCATCATAAGTACTTGTTGGCAATATCCGACGTATGAATGCTTCCTCATAGACCTGTTTTTGGACAGGAACAATGCTGTCCAGATACCTTTTATGAACTTCTAAAGTTAATCAAAATGTGATGCTTTTCCTTCCAATAGTCCAGAGAATGCTATGATTTTCCTTGGACTTATCCAGAGAATGTCACAATTTTTTTCCAGCATCTGTACCTGGCCAATTAATAAACTCTACTGCTTCTAGGTGATATTGAATGTCATCCTATGCTTGTGTTTATACAGTATATGCACACTTATTTTGTTGTTAACTTATAGAGGAAACTCGAAAATACACACACAGTCTCTCTCTCACATTCCATTATACTATGCTTTGCTAAGAATAAAACAATTTTGCTGAAGCCTCATCCTGATCTGGGTTTTGAGGTTCTTTCAAACTTCTTTGGTAATTTTTAATGATTCCTAACATCTGGTGGAGATTGACAGTGGGTATAGTAACAGACAGACAAATGATACAGACAGTCTTTCAGGGTTTGTATGCAAGTTCAACTCGAACATCGGGTGTTCGTTTGTTCACAAACGAACCAAACATATGGGGTGTTCGCGGCAAATTAGAGCGCCACAGACTGCTTACACGGCGGCCGTATGTGGAGATTGAGAGAACTTGAGCTAGATTAGGCAGGTTAGTTAGTGGCGTGCAGGCAGTTTAATATATCTATATATTTTTTTATATATATATATATATATATATATATATATATATATGTACAGTGTAGTTAGTGTAGACTATATATATATATATACAGTATCTCACAAAAGTGAGTACACCCCTCACATTTTTTTAAATATTTTATTTTATCTTTTCATCTGACAACACTGAAGAAATGACACTTTGCTACAATGTAAAGTAGTGAGTGTACAGCTTGTATAACAGTGTAAATTTGCTGTCCCCTCAAAATAACTCAACACACAGCCTTTAAAGTCTAACCCACTGATAACAATAGTGAGTACACCCCTATATGAAAATGTCCAAACTGGGCCCAAAGTGTCAATATTTTGTGTGGCCACCATTATTTTCCAGCACTGCCTTAAGCCTCTTGGGCATGGAGTTCACCAGAGCTTCACAGGTTGCAACTGGAGTCCTCTTCCACTCCTCCATGACGACATCACGGAGCAGGTTGATGTTAGAGACCTTGTGCTCCTCCACCTTCCGTTTGAGGATGCCCCACAGATGCTCAATAGGGTTTAGGTCTGGAGACATGTTTGGCCAGTCCATCACCTTTACCCCAGCTTCCTTAGCAAGGCAGTGGTGGTCTTGGAGGTGTGTTTGGGGTCATTATCATGTTGGAATACTGCCCTGCGGTCCAGACACTGAAGGGAGGAGATCATGCTCTGCTTCAGTATGTCACAGTACATGTTGGCATTCATGGTTCCCTCAATGAACTGTAGCTCCCCAGTGCCGGCAGCACTCATGCAGCCCCAGACCATGACAATCCCACCATCATTCTTGACTGTAGGCAAGACACACTTGTTTTTGTACTCCTCACCTGGTTGCCGCCACACGCTTGACACCATCTGAACCAAATAAGTTTATCTTGGTCTCATCAGACCACAAGACATGGTTCCAGTAATCCATGTCCTTAGTCTGCTTGTCTTCAGCAAACTGTTTGCGGGCTTTCTTGTGCATCATCTTTAGAAGATGCTTCCTTCTGGGACAATAGCCATGCAGATCAATTTGATGCAGTGTGCGGTGTATGGTCTGAGCACTGACAGGCTGACCCTCCACCCCTCAACCTCTGCAGCAATGCTGGCAGCACTCATACGTCTATTTCCCAAAGACAACCTCTGGATATGACACTGAGCATGTGCACTCAACTTCTTTGTTCGACCATGGTGAGGCCTGTTCTGAGTGGAACCTCTCCTGTTAAACCACTGTATGGTCTTGGCCACTGTGCTGCAGCTCAGTTTCAGGTTCTTGGCAATCTTCTTATAGCCTAGTCCATCTTTATGTAGAGCAACAATTCTTTTTTTCAGATCCTCAAAGAGTTCTTTGCCATGAGGTGCCATGTTGAAATTCCAGTGACCAGTATGAGAGAGTGAGAGCGATAACACCATTTTTTTTTTATTACAAATGTTTTTTTATTATTTTAGAGAGATGGAAAAAAAAATAAAACATACAGTCATGGATCAGTGAACATCATAAAATTGACATCCAAAGCATAACAACATAAAAATATGGGACAAGGAATACTTCCAAAGCATACATAATATGACATGAAAAACATATACATGAAGGTATTATTTGTTTATGGTCTGGGCACCTTGCGCAGTCTTTAGCTTTGTGCCAACAAATTGTGCTTATGGGTTTTCCAAGGCTCCCATCTACGATCGAACAGGTGCATCCTATCCTGTAGAGTATACAATATCCTCTCCATAATCATCACCATATCAATTCTGTCTTGGATGGAGGCTAGGGGGACAACAGGAGACTTCCAGTGAATAGCAATGACCTAGAGGGTAGATATACATATCGTGTGTATGAGACATTCCTCCCTGCGGAGGATTCCTGGGATCATTGCTCCAAGTAGACACATCGGGATTATGAGCTTCAGACGGGTTCCGGAAATTGAAGAGGCAACTTCAGTCACCCTTTCCTACATCGGGGCTAGGAGTCTAAAATCCCAAAATATGTGTTTGAATGTGTCCAGCAGCTGGCAGCCTCTAAAGCACAATCCCGATGTTTCTGGGTACATTATTTGAAGTCTGGAAGGAGTGTAGTACCATCTAGTCAGAACCTTATAGGCTGTTTCCCTAACCGCTAGTGATTTAGTGGCCTTCCTAAGGTTTGCTAGCATGGTCTCCCAGTCCTCCGGAGCAAATTGTTCATCACAGTCAATCTCCCATTTGGCCCTATATGGGGGTCACCTGAAAAACCCAAAGCTAATGCAGTTTTATAGAGGGTAGAAATGAGACCTTTACCTCTAGGGGCTTCACGGTAGATCTGTTCATAGGAGGTAGAGGGGGAGAAAGGGGTAAGATTATAATGGGAGATATAAAAATGTCTTACTTGCAGACCAAATAGAGATCAAATGTTTTAAATGTATCTCCAAGTTGGAGGTCTGCTAAGTTAGTCAAGGAGTTGGATTTCCACCAAGCAAAATTCTCAGGGTGATTAAATGCTAGGGTAAATAATGGTTCCCCAAGGAAGGATGAGCCTGGAGGGCTTGGTGAAATCAATCCAAGTCTATTTTTATAACGGTGCCAGAGTGTGAGAGAATGGGAGACTATCGAGTTGAGGGGAGTAAGCTTATGTGTAACGTTAGAGGGTGACCACAATATGGACGAGAGGCAATAGGGTAAAATGGAGTCGGATTCAAACCCTACCCAGGGTACTTTTGAACCCGGGATATTCCACTGCGCTATCTGGTAAACTCGGGCAGCCAAGAAATAGAACCAAAGGTTGGGTAGACCGAGACCTCCAGTGGATTGGTATTTATACAGAATGTGTTTTGAAAATCTGGGACATTTATTCTGCCAAATAAACCTGTTAACCTCCCGTTGTAGCTTGTCAATATAGGCTTTTGGGATATTGATAGGGAGGAAACGGAAAAGAAATAAAAGCTTCAGTAATAGGGTAATTTTAACAGCCATGACTCCTAGTGAACCCAAAGTTTTAAGCAGATTTCGTAATCGGGACACACATGTTGGATAGTTAGCAGAGAAGATGGACGCGAATTGTGGTGTGATGAAGATGCCAAGATATGAGATTTTGTCGTTCGACCATTGGAAAGGGAAAGATCCTCGGAGAGCCTCACACTGGGCAGGGGGTATATTAATGGGGAGGGCTGTGGATTTAGTCATATTTACCGTAAGTCCAGAGATAGAGGCAAATTTATTCAGTATCGTGAATAAGTTAGGAAGAGAGATTTGGAGTTGAGTCAGAAATATCATAACGTCATCTGCATACATGCAGAGTTTAAAATAGGAAGATTCAAGGGGATAACCAGATATATCTGGGTGCTGTCTAATGGCTATTGCAAGGGGCTCTAATGCAAGGGTAAATAATACGGAAGATAAGGGGCATCCCTGGCGGGTGTCCCTGCCCAGTGTGAAAACATCAGAGTTGCACCCTGGTAACTTAATTCTAGTTTTGGGCTGATGATAAAGGGCTTGCACCCCACTGAAAAATTCGTCCCTGAAACCCATCTGTTGTAGGACTGAAAGGAAATAAGGCCAGAGTACACTATCAAATGCCTTGTTGATAATATCAATATCATATCAAGGCTCAAAAGAAGGACCTGTTTTTTTGTATAGGTTAGCATCTTGCAGAACATTCAGGGCTAGGCGAATGTTATATGTGATAAGCCTATTTGGGATAAAGCCTGATTGATCAGCCGATGTCAAAGTTTCAATGATATCAGCTAATCTATCTGCCAGAGCACAACTGAAGATTTTAAGGTTGTTATTAATGACCAAAATTGGCCTGTAGTTCTGTGGGAGAGAATGGTCTTTAAGGGGCTTTGGTAATAGGGACATGTTGGCTAAGGTTAGTTCATTTGGGAAATGATCTCCCTTGAGGATGTTATTAAACATGGTGGTTAATAGTGGAGTTAGGACGGAGGCATAGTGTTTATAGTAACTGGCCGTAAACCCATCAGGGCCCAGGGCGACCAATTGTTTTGGGGATTTCATTACTTTCAGTACCTCCTCCTCCGTAAAAGGAGCATTCAGGGCCTCTATTTGAGAGGGCGTTAAAGAGGGTAGTGGTAATGAGGACAGCCAATCGTGGGATGTTTGCACTGGGAAGGAGGGGGGATGGGAGAGTAAGTTGGAATAGAAATGTTCAAATACAGTCAGGACTTCTTTAGGGTGAGAGACCATATGACCGGAGGCATTACGGAGTTTGTATAGATGTGGCGGATGTATGGTGTGATTCAATTTACGAGCAAACATGGAGGAAGCCAAATTACTATGTAGGAGAAATTTAGCTTTGGACCAGCGAAGGGCCTTCTCTGTTTTCGCTGACAAGAGGGTATCTAACTCAAATAGTTTCTGCGCTACCGATTGTGCGTTGGCTAATGTCGGGTTCCCTGTTTGCAATTTGTACAATTTGTCTAGTTCTGTTGTTAGTGTGTATATTTGGTGCAATCATTCTCTATACTTTCTAGAGGCTATGCTAATAAGTCGGCCCCTTTATAACCGCTTTGTGGGCTTCCCATAGAGTGCTAGGGGACATATCAGGTGTGGCATTTAACATAAAGTATTCTTGGATTGCAGTGGAAACTTCCTGTCTTGTGATGGGATCAGCAAGTAGGGAATCATTCAAACGCCAGGAGTAAGGGGTGTCCGACAGGCCAATGAGGGTGGTAGTCAGGGTTACGATGTTATGGTCTGACCATGGACAGACCAGAATGCCCGAGTTTATGGAATTGGCAAGAATAATGGGGGTGCAGAAAATGTAGTTCAGCCTGGCAAAAGAATTGTGGGGGGTGAGAATAAAAGCTGTAGTCTCTAGCGCCTATATTATGTGAGTGCCATGCAAGGACTGTAGTGTTTTGGATATGGATTTGGGAAAAGCTGCCGAGGTGTGGGAAGTGGTGCTTCTGTCTAATTGGGGGTGGGCTACAAGGTTAAAATCTCCTCCAGCATACATATGTGTTGAGGAGCATCTTTCTAGAATTTAAAAAAAAGTGGCAAAGAAGGAGGCCTGTGCTACATTAGGTGCATATACGTTTGCAATCGTTATATCCCTTCATGCTATCAACCCTTTAATGATAAGGAATCTACTATCGGAATCTTTGTAGACATGTTGTACCTCTAAAGGGAATGTGTTATGCAACAATATAGCAACACCTCTACATTTAGTTTGGTAATGAGTAAAGAAAGTCTGTTTGTATGATCTATGAAAGAAGGTAGGGTGATTATTCATAGCAAAGTGGGTCTCTTGTAGCATAACAATTTGGGCTCCCAATTTTTTGTAGGTGGTAAAGATTTTTTCCGCTTGTGGAGGGATCTAAAGCCCTGCACATTGTGCGTGATGCATGTAATTACCATCTATGAAATATGATCCATTTGGGCTCACCTGAGTAGTAGAGCAAAATCGTTTGTGCTTCGCCAAAATTCTCTGACACAAGGGAAACGCCATATATAAGATACCCTTCAAAATGTATATTGTTATACCCAATACAAAGTATGCTTTGAATGATAAGTTTCAGACATTGAAAAAAAGCAAACTTAATTAGAAAATGTAAAACCAAAATAACAGCAAGAAAAAAACAGCATAACTAGAAATAGCTGGGCAAACATTGGGTCAGGTTGCAAACAGCATAAACCTGAAACTGACACAGTAGTGTTGTAAGGGGCAAAAACACCTCTAACTCCTTCGAAGGGAAGTCAAGATATGAGTGGAGTGGGGTAGCATGGTAGCAACATCCGTCAGAATAGCCGACAACTATATAAAACAATGCAAAGCATGTGCATGCTAGAACCATACTTATCAGGGGACTCAAAGCAGAAGATCACCCTCAATGTCCATGTTCAGGACCTAGAAGCAGGACTCTGGAGATACCTGGAAGCGGGATCTACCCACCTCTCTGCCCAAGTGCACATAGAGTGTTTTGTCCACCTAAAAATAAAAAGACACAAAAAAAGAAAAAAGTTTGGAGAGTGATCGTTCTGGTGTCCATCTGTACATCTGTGGTCCCGTGGGTGGAAATTCAGGATTCTCAGGATCATCTCGAAGAAATCCAGATGTCATCAGGCATGGGTGAGTTTCATAAGTAGAGGAATAAACTGGACCGTAGTCTTAGGTGGACAGGATAACAAGTGTTGTGCCGAGGGACTTCCAAGAACGGGCATTAGGTGACGATCTATCCACAGGAAAGAGCAAGCAAAGTTAAACAAGGCTAGATGGTGAGAACAGAGTCAGCTCCCAGAAAAAGTTAGGTGTAAACCAGACTTTCAGTTATGGTTAAGACCAATGTCCTGCCTGACATTTCTTCTATTGCATCTAGGAGAAGTTGTGTGCAGGATTCGGATTGATCTTGGGGTGGCAGGTGGGCGAGGCACAGCATCAGCATCCAGCAAGCCCAATTTCACTAAAATCTCTTGCCCTTCCAACAGGGTAGTGGCTGTATATGTAGTTCCATTATGAGGAATGGAAAGTATAAAGGGGAATCCCCATTGGTAGCATATGCGGGCAGCTGCTAACACCGTGGTCACCTCCTTCATCTTGCGACGTCTATCCAGGGTCGCTGGGGAGATGTCCGGATATATTTGCACTGGGGTGCCATCCAGGGTGATGGACTGGGAGTTGCAAGCAGCCCTGAGGATCTCCTATTTAATAAGGAAGTCTTTCAGGCAGAGTACAATGTCTCTAGGGGGATTATCAGGAGGTGGTTTTGGGCGCAAAGCATGATGAATGCGGTCGCAAGTAAATGCATCCACCTCATGGTCCAGTAGCAATGACTGGAACAGCTTGCAAATGGCAGGGATCAGATCAGTGTTAGATTCAGGGATCCCCCCAACCCTGAGATTATTTTGTTTGTTACAATTGTCGAGATCTTCGACCTGTGATTACAGCTGCGTGACTGTTGTAGCAAGGTTTTCATATTCTCATATTCTCTTTCATATTCATATTCATATAAGGTGTTGGTGCTTTTATGAAGCTCTGTTTGGAATTTAGTGGCAATCTTACTGTAGATTGATTCTAGGCTTCTATCTAAATCCTCTTTTGTGAGGGGGTTAGAGTACTCACTGTCATGAGGTGGAGCGGAGTCAGCCTGTGTGCGCTATGAGGAGGGAGAAGCAGGGCTGCCGGTGCCATCTTGAGACATGCCGAACCTCTCCTGTGATTGCACCAGGTAGTTGGTTAAAGACCTCTGCGCAGTCCGCTATGTTTTTTACTTCTTTGGCGGGATGCACAGCTTGATCCTGGGGGTGTTGGGTATGATTGTGCCGAGATTCGCAGTGTTCTGGCCCCAGGAAGCAGGCTAAATGGAGTGAGTAGTGGGGAGCTACTCAGACATGCAGCCTATCCCGCGGAAGTCGCGCATGCACCCCCCAATAACACCAAATTTAACACACCTGCTCCACATTCACACCTGAAACCCTGTAACACTAATGAGTCAAATGACACCAGGGAGGGAAAATGGCTAATTGGGCCCAATTTGGAGATTTTCACTTAGGGGTGTACTCACTTTTGTTGCCAGCGGTTTAGACATTAATGGCTGTGTGTTGAGTTATTTTGAGGGGACAGCAAATTTACACTGTTATACAAACTGTACACTCACTACTTTACATTGTAGCAAAGTGTCATTTCTTCAATGTTGTCACATGAAAGGATAGAAGAAAATATTTACAAAAATGTGAGGGCACATCCCTAATGCCTAATAAAGATCCCCAAGGAGCATCAAGATTCAAATCTTGACTTTCTATGAGGGTAAAGACTTTTTACTTGTTAGTTCCTCAGAAACCTGCAGGACTATTAGAGACTATTGACCATTAAAGTTAAAAGGACATTCAATAGTAGAAGGAACAGGAAGCGGCTACTTCAACCTGTTTAGGACAGAAGGACTGATTTCCAGTAACAGGACTACCTAGAAAACCATGCTAGACATTCTTTCCCAAAGAAATCGGTGGCAGGAGCCTTAAAATGGAGGACCCCTGGTGTGGCAATCCTTACCAGAGATACAGAAAAGCACAAGTTTCTGGCTTGGCAATTAATTAATTAAATTTATTTTTATGTATTACAGGTACTTATATAGTGCCGTCAATTTACACAGCGCTTTATATATATTGTACATTCACATCAGTCCTACCCTCAAGGAGCTTACAATCTAAGGTCCTTAACTCACATTCATACATACTGTACACATACTAGGGCCAATTCAGACAGGAGCCAATTAACCTACCAGCATGTCTTTGGGGTGTGGGAGGAAACTGAAGTACCTGGAGGAAACCCACGCAGGCACAGTAAGAACATGCAAACTCCAGGCAAGTTATGCTGTGGTTTGGATTTGAACTGACCCTAGTGCTACTAGACACTTAATACTGTGCTTAATTGGAAAGTCACTACCCAAACAATAGCTTATCCCTTTGGAAATCTCTCTAAATGCACCCAAGATTGCCATTTGAAAAGAGTGAGCTCAAAACACAGACCCAGAAGTGTAAGAATGACCCATCATTATGGGGGTCATGTTTACAGAGTGTGGACTGATGGTATATAATGGTTTGTGGAGGAATGTAGTCGTGGTCAAAAATGTAGAGAATGACACAAATGTTAATTTTCACAAAGTCTGCTGCCTTGTTTTTATGATGGAAATTCGTAAATACTCCAAAACATTATGAAGAGTGATTGGATGAATTACAATTAATTGCAAAGTCCCTCTTTGCCATGAAAATTAACTTAATCCCATAAAAATAATTTTCACTGCATTTGTGAAGAAGGCTTTAGGGCACCCAAGAAAGTCCAGCAAGCACCAGGACCATCTCTTACAGTTGAGTCAGCTGCAGGATCAGGGCACCACCTGTGCAGAGCTTTCTCAGGAATGGCAGCAGGCAGGTGTGAGTGCATCTGCACGCACAGTAAGGCAAGACTTTTGGAGGATGGCCTGGTGTCAAGAAGGGCAGAAAAGAAGCCATTTCTCTCCAAGAAAAACAACAGGGACAGACTGATATTCTGCAAAAGGTACAGAGACTGGACTGAGGACTGGGGTAAAGACATTTTCTCTGATGAATCCCCTTTCCGATTGTTTGGGGTAAAAAACCTTGTCCAGAGAAGAAAAGGCGAGAGCTACAATCAGTCCTGTGTCATGCCAACAGTAAAGCATTCTGAGACCATTCATGTGTGGGGTTGCTTCTCATCCAAGAAAGTGGGTTCACTCACAATTTTGCCTAAGAACACAGCCATGAGTAAAGAATGGTTAAAAAACATCCTCCAAGAGCAACTTCTCCCAACCATCCAAGAACAGTTTGGGGACAAACAATGCCCTTTCCAGCATGATGGAGCACCTTGCCATAAGGCGCAAAAGTGGCTTGGGGAACAAAACCTCGAAATTTTGGGTCCCTGGCCAGGAAACTCCCCAGACCTTAATCCCATTGAGAACTTGGTCAATCCTCAAGAGGCGGGTGAACAAAAAACCCCCCACAAATTCTGACAAACTCCAAGCATTGATTATGCAAGAATGGGTTGCCATCAGTCAGGATGTGGCCCAAAAGTTGATTGACACCATGCTAGGGCAAATTGCAGAGGTCTTCAAAAAGAAGGGTCAACACTGCAAATGTTGACTCTTTGCATAAACGTAATTTATTTGCCAATAAAAGCCTTTGACACTTATGAAATGCTTGTAATTATATTTCAGTATAACATAGTAACATCTAATAAAAAGATCTAATAACACTGCAGCAGAAGACTTTGTAAAAAATGTATATTTGTGTCATTCTCAAAATGACACAAATATACATTTTGTCCACAGTTGTAGACAACAAATTGTTTGATAAAGAAAAAAGCAAAGGAATTGATGTAGACCACTTTGACACTGAGGCACTGGCTGTGTTGATGGTAAAGTGCCGCTAGTTTTAGAGGAGCTTTACCATAGTTTTAGCGGTGCTTTTCGGCCACTAGCGGGGCACTTTTAACCCCCGCTAGCAGCTGAAAAAGGGTTAAAAACACCCTCAAAGCGCTGCTGCCGAAGTGCTTTGCAGGCGCTTCGGCAGCGCTGTCCATTGATTTCAATGGCAGGGGCAGTTTTGGAGTGGTGGTGTATACACCACTCCCGCACCGCCCCAAAGATGCTGCTTGCATGACTTTTTTTCCTGTCCTGTAAGCGCACCATCCCAGTGTGAAAGCACTCGGACTTTCGCACTGGGGCTGCAGAAGAGGCAGTTTACAGGCGCTTTTCAGGTGCTATTTTTAGTGCAAAAAACACCTGTAAAAGGCCTCAGTGTGAAAGTGGCCTTACTAAAACTGGAGAGTGCAAAATCTGGTGCAGCTGTGAATGGTGGCCAATCAGCTTCTAACTTCAGCTTGTTTAATTAAGCCTTGACAATAAAATCTGGAAGCTGATTGGTTTCTGTGTAGAGCTGCACCATTTTGTACTCTCCAGCTTTACTAAATCAACCCCAAAGTATAATGCTGCATGTAAATTGTACCAAAGTATAAAACTGCATGCCAAATTTACTTATCTTTTCATGAGTTTATTAATCCTAAAAAAGAGATTAAATTAAAGTTGTAACTCGGACTCAAGCACAAGCTAGAAAAGTGCAAGAAGCAGAAAATAGCTTTCAGGATAACTCTCTAACAGATGTAGTGGAAAATACTCTTCAGAAATTGAATGAATGGATGGACAAAGAGGGGTACAGAGGAGTTTGTGTGGAAACACAAAGAGCTGGAAGTATTGAGAATATTACAAAATGTACCAGTCACATTAACAGAAGGCTTTAAGAAGAGATAAAAAAATCTGTTTTAACACCTCTTTTAGCCTCCACTCCTCCATCTAGGCTACTAGAGCCATCTGGTGATGTTCTCACTACATTGAAATTCGTTAAGTATATTCCACCATATAAAGGGAAAAGGGGATATTTTCTTAAAAATATTTATACTTTTGGGAACTATATGTTAAATTGCAAAACCCAGGATGCAGCTGATCTCATCACATTATAATAGTCAGATTCAGAATCCTATTCAAGAGTTTTACAATCTGGGATGGGGCGATATAGTTGGTTTAAATACATGGATGGCATGACTGAGAGCAGCTGTGCAAGCAGATACAGGTTTAAACACATTCAGTATAAAATTGCTTAACTCATTTAATTCAATTCATTTAAAATTACAAAAGATAATAAGCTAATTGTAGAAACTGATAATTGGAAAAGAATTTGGTATTTGGTAGGGGTTGGTCTTGAAGTCAAACAACTGTCTCCACTTGTGTCACAAGTAGTAAAGGCTATGTGTAATTAACTGGGAATTCAGAAATGTTTCCACATTTCTTATCACCCTCAATCATCAGGTATTATGGAACGTATGAATCCTACCATTAAAGGGTTAATTCATCTTTTCACAAAACATAAAAAAGTTAACTAACTCACAACATTTCCCCCACACCCCGGTTCCAGCTGCTCTTAACTACTTGAATGATCTTATGCCATCCATGCTTGTCTGTGTAGTAGTCTAGGCATTTTAAAATTGGCATTTGAAAAAGTCTCAGCACCCTCCTTTCTTCCATTCACATGTCGGCACTGACCAATGCCCACATACCGTTGGGAGTATAATGATACTACACAGCCTCCGGGCTGCGTACTGCATTTTTTTCATTCTCAGACTGCTACACCTAAGTGCAGCAGGGACTGGGAATGTGAGGAGGGTGTTGTGAGTTAGTTCTCCTTTTCATGTTTTGTGAAAAGGCCAATTAAACCTTTAAGTCTAAATTGACAAAAGTGATTCAGAAAAAAGGCAAATATTGGATGACTCATTTACCTGCTTTATTGGCCATAAAAGCCTTGGTCCCTTCAAGCACAGTTCTATCACAGTTCTTTCTTCCAGTCACATGTCGGTACTGACCAATGCCCACATACCGTTGGGAGTATTATGATACTACACAGCCTCCGGGCTGCGTACTGCATTTTTTTAATTCTCAGATTGCCACACCAGCAGACATGGGTGGCAGAGAAAAATCATCCAAGGAGTTAAGTGCAGCAGGGACTGGGAATGTGAGGAGGGTGTTGTGAGTTAGTTCTCCTTTTCATGTTTTATGAAAAGGCCAATTAACCCTTTAAGTCTAAATTGACAAAAGTGATTCAGAAAAAAGGCAAATATTGGGTGACTCATTTACCTGCTTTATTGGCCATAAAAGCCTTGGTCCCTTCAAACACAGTTCTATCACCATTTAAATTGATGACAGGTACAAGCTTGCCTATTATTCTTTTTTTCTGACATTAATATACATAGCAATTTTCAGAATATTATTCAGAATGAAAAATTGTTGCAAAAATGTTCTTTTCCCTTTTTTCGACGCGTCCTTTGCTTATAGTTTCAAAACTTTTGCTCTTGACTTTCTGGGGTATTTAACTTCTTCCATGACCATGGGACAATAATAGTTTTTATGACTTGCTTCAATGGACTTGGATCATAAAGCATAACTAATCATTCAAACAGAATATGAGGGGGAGTTGGGTTACAATTACCATATATTGAATTTTTAAACTTTGTATTTTCATTTTATTACCTTTATTATTCATGTTAATGCATAATTAGTATATGCTATTATATTTACTACATACGCATTAATTAATGTAGGTGAATAGGAATGTTCTGAGTATGAAAATTATTTCTTTGTTTCTCATTTAAAGAGTAAATTATAGTGCAATTGATTTACTTTATTTTTGTATTTTTTAATTAGAAGTTTAACATGTACAGAATAGAAATCTGAAAGCATGGGATAAGTATTACCATACACATCTCACGGTGATACAAAAACCCAACTAACATATACTGTACATAAATGGATGAGACTTGAGCATAGTATATGTCAAATAATCATATTCAAAGACAAAAAAATAACAGCCTACCCACAGTTAGGACAGGCAGGTTTATCCCAGGAGTCATGATATTAAGAAATACAGAACTTAGACCAACAAACTATTTTAGGACATAACAGAGGAGAAAAATCAAACTCAAAATGTGTAAACAACATAAATAATAATTTTATTTTATAATAATAAAATAAAGAATTATGAATACATGTAGGCAACCACCAATCATAACCACCAGGTATCCCGCATAGTATGATAAAGAGTGAGCTGTTGATTGTATTTATTTAAAGTAAGATGTAGGGTTATGTAAAGTTAGGGGCTGATGAGGGGGTAAAACAATTAATGGACTTGTCCCATAGTTCCCACACTTTATTAAATTGGCCAATCCCCAGCCAAGGAAGTTAAGTATTCCATAGCTCAAACCTTAGCTATAGCAATACCCTTAAGGTATCTCCTTAAATGGAAAACCTAAAAGATAACCTAAAAAGATAACCTAAAAGATAATAAGGGATCAAGTGGCAAAGCAACCTCCAAAACCTGTTCCAATACTCCCCGAATTGTGACCCAAAAACCTATGAATCTGTGGGCAAAACCAAAAAATGTGGGCCAACGATCCCTAAAACATTTTTAACATGTCTCAGATATAGATTGGTTTATAGCGTGTAAAACTACAGGGGTTTTATACCAATGCATCAGGATTTTGTATATATTTTCCCTATAGATTACAGATCTGACTAGAGATATAGGCCATTGGAGAGCGTCTGTCCATTTCCTCATGTATATGTGAGTATCTTCTTCCAAAGTTCATAGGGTGGTCTAAGAACAAAGAGGGTTTCAAGGTATGGAAAAAGTAACAAAATTGGAGATAGGCATAAAAAGTCTGAGGGGGCAAGGATTTGTTCCGGGCTTACAGTATAGTTCCTTAAATTTAAATAATTTGTGGGTAATTGGGTTAACTAAATGATTTCGTTGAAAAATGCCTGCTTGTGCCCATGGCAACATCTGAGTACAAGACAAACTGTCAGGTATGGCAGGAATGAACTAAACATTCATTAAGTGAGAGCATGATAGTGCTAGAGAATAAATATTATTACACTCACGCCATATCTTAACAGTAAAAATCATAGCGTTAATGTCAGGAAAATGACCGAAGAAGAACTGGCAATATTGCCAATACTAGGCATTGCCGTATCTGGCGCACTCTTGAGCACATGTACACATGCATAGCCTCGAGGAACCTCGGGTAGACGCCGTCTGGGTAACTCGGCAAGAAGGTGATCCGGAGCTGTGAACCTTGAAGCCACCTACCACTGTGTTAGGCCAATCAGAACGTGTTTTGGAAGCAAGGGGGGATATGTGACCTGTCAGTGTTCTCACTGGTTCAGGCTGCTGCGGGGTTGTGAGGAGGAGGCTTGCTCCTCCCTGTGGTTCATCCAGCCACCATCTTGTCTTTGGGAGTCCGAGATTCGTGCGGCGCTGTGCAGAGCAGGTAGTATTGCATAGTGGCCTGCTGCAGCTCAACCGGCTCAGAAGGGTGAGGTGAGAGGTTCCTGCCGACATAAGGATTATGGGTGTGTGTGAGCTAGAAAGCAGCCAGCTATCGTTGGGAAGGCACAGAGCTCAATGCTGCATGTCTTCAGCCTTCCATAGTCGGCCATGCCCTCTGATGTCTCTCTTTTATATTAGCAATAAGGTATATGAGTGTTTGTACACCACTGTTGCAACTACAAGATTTTTTAGCACTGAATTCCACACAAGCCTTGTTTGTATTTTTTTACCTATAAATGTTAGTATCCAGTTATACTATTTATGATGTATGAGAGAACGCATTTCCCTAAATAGAGGGGGGAAGTTAGCTTCATATAGAAGGGAATAGTTAGGTGTTATATGTGTACCCAAATATTTTAAAAAGTGGAGACACCAATGGTATGCATAATTCTGTTGTAGCAAGGCCAATTGAGGCAGGGAAATGTTTAGAGACAAAACTTTTTTTGGAGGTATTCATTTTGTAGCCAGAAAGTTCACTAAATGTTTGTAGAATGCTATGCAGAACAGGTAAGGAAGTGTGGAGTTTCGTAAGTGTTAGCAGTATGTCATCAGTGAATAGTGAGTTTAGACTCCTTTTGACTCCACTCTTACCCCTTTGACATCAGAGTGGAGTCTAATTGCTGAAGCTAAAGGCTGTAAGCATAGCATGAAGAGAGATAATGGACACCCTTGTCTAGTGCCTTTAAACACCTGGAAAGGCTCGGAAGTTGCGTAGGGGAGTTTAACTTGAAGTGTAGGTACAGAGTATAATGTCTTGAAAAAAAGGGCCACCCCTACCTATATGACGCATTATTTCGAACATGTAGGGCCAACCTAGTCTAAGCGTCTAAACTCAAAAGCAGTGCTGGGTATTGGTATTGTTGATCACATCAATCAAACCCCTTGTGTTATCCCTTGCTTGTTTAGCCAGTACAAAACCAACTTGATACTTAATAGGGATGAGCCAAACACCCCCCAGTTCGGTTTGCAGTAGAACATGCAAACAGGTGAAAAATTCCTTCGAACATGTGAACACCGTTAAAGTCTATGGGACACAAATGTGAAAAATCAAAGGTGCTAATTTTAAAGGCTTATATGCAAGTTAATGCCATAAAAAGTGTTTGGGGACCCGGGTCCTGCCCCAGGGGACATGTATCAATGCAAAAAAAAGTTTTAAAAACTGCCATTTTTTCAGGAGCAGTGATTTTAATAATGCTTAAAATGAAACCATAAAAATAAAATATTCCTTTAAATATAGTGCCTGGGTGGTGTCCTTAGTATGCCTGTAAAGTAGCATATCTTTCCCATGTTTATAACAGTGCCACAGCAAAATTACATTTCTAAAGGAAAAAATGTCATTTAAAACTGCTCACGGCTGTAATGTATTGTCGGATCCTGGCAATATAGATAAAAATACCAAAAATACAAAAACATTTGCTTGGATGTCCCCCCAAAATCCATACTAGGCCCTTCATAGTCCCCCAGGCACTATATACTCTGAACAGCAGTATATATACTATATGACCTGCCCTATATACTCTGCAGAAATGGGCCCTGCTTTGAAATATTATATCAAGAATTGTAATTACATGCCCCTGTTAAACAGGGGCAGAAATATTGGGCCTTGAGTGGTGGTGGTGCCACTACACTGTAACCCCTCACATATACTCTTGTTGGGTGCAGGAATGGCCCCTGCTGTGAAACATGACTGCCAGTTTCTTGTCCTTCTGTGGCACCCCCTCTCTCTAGGCTCACGTTACTCCCTTCCTCAACCTGGGAACCAACATTGAAGCCTTCAAAACACTGCGCATCCTCCAGCAGGACACTGTGGAATAATTCTGGGGACTCCTCCATGCATGATGGTGGGCTTACGGAAGGAGTTACTGTGGACAAGGAGGTGGTGGAATAGGCCACTTTAGCAGCTGCATTAGAAGGCAAACTACTCTGAGCCTGGGTGACAGAGGATGGGGAGGATGAGGACGGCTTCGTTATCCACTCCACCAACTCTTCTGCAAGTTGTGGCTCAATAAATGACCAGCAGCAGCAAAAAAGGACAAGCATGCCCCATGGCCCACTGCAGAGGAAGCACCATGTCCATGACCACCACTGTTGGCTGTAGACTAAGAGGCTGCTTGCCCTCTTTTAGTGGCCTGTGAGCATCTGCCTCTCCTTGGTGGCCTTCTGGACATGATGTATTTTTTGTTTTGCAACACACTGTATTAGATACTGTGTACACCGCCTGAAGTGTATTAGAAAGTGTACAATGGTTGCACTGTATTGTATACTGTGTACAACACCAGAAGTGTAGTAGAAACAGTACACAATGTATTAGATGCTGTGTACACTGCCTGAAGTGTATTAGAAACAGTACACCATGGAATGCACTGTAGATATAGGCTACACTGGATGCAGAGTATATATATATATATATATATATATATATATATATATATACAGTATCTCTCAAAGTGAGTACACCCAACTCACATTTTTGTAAATATTTTCTTATATCTTTTCATGTGACAACATTGAAGAAATGACACTTTGCTACAATGTAAAGTAGTGAGTGTACAGCTTGTATAACAGTGTAAATTTGCTGTCCCCTCAAAATAACTCAACATACAACCATTGATGTCTAAACCGCTTGCAACAAAAGTGAGTACACCCCTAAGTGAAAATGTCCAAATTGGGCCCAATTAGCCATTTTCCCTCCCTGGTGTCATGTGACCTTGTTAGTGTTAAAGGTCTCAGGTGTGAATGAGGAGCAGGTGTGTTAAATTTGGTGTTATTGCTCTCACTCTCTCATACTGGTCACTGGAAGTTCAACATGGCAAAGAACTCTCTGAGGATCTGAAATAAAGAATTGTTGCTCTACATAAAGATGGCCTAGGCTATAAGAAGATTTCCAAGACCCTGAAACTCAGCTACAGCACGGTGGCCAAGACCATACAGCGGTTTACCAGGACAGGTTCCATTTAGAACAGGCCTCGCCATGGTCCACCAAAGAAGTTGAGTGCACATGCTCAGCATCATATCCAGAGGTTGTCTTTGGGAAATAGATGTATGAGTGCTGCCAGCATTTCTGTAGAGGTTGTAGGGGTGGGGGGGTCAGCCTGTCAGTGCTTAGACCATACACCGCACATTGCATCAAATTGGTCTGCATGGCTGTCATCCTAGAAGGAAGCCTCTTTTAAAGTTGATGCACAAGAAAGCCCGCAAACATTTTGCTGAAGACAAGCAGAGTAAGGACATGGATTACTGGAACCATGTCCTGTGGTCTGATGAGACTAAGATAAACTTATTTGGTTCAGATTGTGTCAAGCGTGTGTGGCGGCAACCAGGTGAGGAGTACAAAGACAAGTGTGTCTTGCCTACAGTAACGCATGGTGGTGGGAGTGTCATGGTCTGGGGCTGCATGAGTGCTGCCAGCACTGGGCAGCTACAGTTCATTGAGGGAACCATGAATGCCAACATGTACTGTGACATACTGAAGCAGAGCATGATCCCCTCCCTTCAGAGACTGGGCCGCAGGACAGTATTTCAACATGATAACGGCCCCAAACACATCTCCAAGACCACCACTGCCTTGTCAAAGAAGCTGAGGGTAAAGGTGATAGACTGGCCAAGCATGTCTCCAGACCTAAACCTATTGAGCATCTGTGGGGCATCCTCAAACAGAAGGTGGAGGAGAGCAAGGTCTTTAACATCCACCAGCTCTGTGATGTCGTCATAGAGGAGTGAAAGAGGACTCCAGTGGCCACCTGTGAAGCTCTGGTGAACTCCATGCCCTAGAGGGTTAAGGCAGTGCTGAAAAATAATGGTGGCCACACAAAATATTGACACTTTGGGCCCAATTCGGACATTTTCACTTAGGGGTGTACTCACTTTTGTTACCAGTGTGGTTTAGACATTAATGGCTGTGTGTTGAATTATTTTGAGGGGGCAGCAAATTTACACTGTTATACAAGCTGTACACTCACTACTTTACATTGTAGCAAAGTGTAATTTCTTCAGTGTTGTCACATGAAAAGATATAATAATGCCCTGTACACACGGTTGGACTTTCCGACGTAAAATGTGCGATAGGAGCTTGTTGTCGGAAATTCGGACTGTGTGTGGGCTCTATCCGACTTTTTCCATAGGAATTTCCGACACACAAAGTTTGAGAGCAGGCTATAAAATTTTCCTACAACAAAATCCGTTCGCGGAAATTCCTACCGTGTGGACAATTCCGACGCACAAAGTGCCACGCATGCTCAGAATAAATTCCAAGACGAAACTGCTCGGTCTGGTAAAATTAGCGTTCGTAATGGATATAGCACTTTTGTCACGCTGCAATGTTTTAAATTGTTTAATGCAGAGCACTCTCTTCTTCTTTATAATGCTAGAAGAATGAAGTTGTTTTGCTGCTCATATTCACACAGACTTCTCACAAACTTCTTTCTTTATTATTTATCGTGATTTCATCAATATAATATTTTGATTAGTCACATCTCCCAAAAATAATTACATTTTTGGATGTTTTTATTTATTTATTTTTTATTTTTTTGAAAATCCTGATCTCCTGTTATTTTTAGTCAATTTTTTTTTTTTACTCCAGAATATTTTTGGGTGCGTTTTTTGTGTCAAGTTACCACAACACCATTATTATCTTGTATTATTTTATCTCAAGGAGATTGCTTGGTGTTGGAGTCTCTTGTTAATTTCACATTGTATTTTTGAAATGTCCCTGCCTCCTCACAAACAAACTGTCCTTTTTGAATGAAAACACACATAGGCGAGTATAATAGAAAAAAAAAAAAATACCTTTATTAAGGGGTCATAATCAAACAAAGAGGGAGGCAACGCTGGATAAACTGCAGAAATTGGCGAAGCCTTTGGCCCCCAAGGCACACATCAACTATTTTATTGCCAAATTGATGGCCTGAGGAGTCCATATATAAGGGAGTACAATCTGGTCCAGAAGTCCAAGAGATCATGAAAAGCAGCAGATGACATGTATGTCCCCAGGCTGTGGTCATACAAGAGCCTGCATCTTTTGTCAGACCTGACTGAACCCAGGCCATCACTCTCTGGTCTTCCTTAGACGCTTCCTTCCAGGCTGTGGCTCTGGTGTTGGAGGTGTGGCAGGAGGAGGAGGAGGAGGACCATGGTTGAGCTCACAAACGTGGCTTTTGCTTGTGAGCAGGCCCCTCAACCCCTTATTTAGGCCTTGGAAGATGAGATACTCACATATTAGGCGTTGACTCTCCTCCATTTCCAGCATTTTGCAAGCTGCTATGTATGCAAAGTCCTCTTGAACACTATGGGGGGTTCTGAGGGCCGCAGTAGCCTTCCAAAATAGGCCAATTGCTGCCTCCTTCATGTTACTCCTCTTCCTACCACTTTTTGGTTGAAGGCGGAGGGGAGGGACCTGGGTATCGGGCAGGCTACTGGGCCTAGCAACCTCCTGGCTGAGACTTTCCTGTGTATAAAAAAGGGACATCGTTTTAGTTTTTGGTTCATCAATCACAATCAGAAATTAGTTATCAAAACTAACATAGATTTAACATCATTAATTTGACCAACAGAAATATTTTGAAGAATGCTATACCTGGCTCAAGCTGGGCTCCTCCACATGTTGATGCTTGGAAGGCCCAGGTTGGGCGTCAGAAGCCTCAGTTGGGGGGGGGGGGAGTGTGGAAGGAAGACTGGAGAGTGCTGGCCTGGGTTCTGGCCTGCCAGAAAATGCAGTCTGCCATAGTACCACAGCCTGGGGACATAAATGTCATCTTCTGCAGCTCCTGATCTCAGGGAATCCTGGACCTTCTTGCGCTCCCTTAGATAAGTGCTCCTCATGCCACCAATTAGGGCCTTCAAATAGGTGATGTCTGCCGTTGGGATCACCGGCTTCACAAATTCCAGCAATTTATCCAGCGCTGCCTTCCTCTTTGTTTGATTCTTATAACGTGGGTGGTTTACCTGCCACAGACAGGGCAGCTCCCTAAACATATCAATGAATATGGGGATATAGTCCTGATCATTCAATATATCCATTTTCTCTGCCAGACACAACACAAGACAAACCCTAATGTCAGGCTAAAGTCTCCTAATCTTGTCCCAATATAGGCCTCAATCTCTAAGCAGTATAGTAGTAAATGTTACCTTCATTATCACGATCCGCACTTCCTATACTCCTTCTCCGCTCTCAGATCGTATGTACGACGCACGCGTGTTACGCTTTATATACACTGCGCATGCATGAAACTCCGCCCGCCCCGAAGTTCTTTCTAGTCTATTCCCCGCCCCTTCTCGTTTGGCGCAGTGGGGAAGAGCATATGGTGGAGACAGAGCAGGTGCGTGCTAATTACAGAAACGAGGAGGAGGAGGAGGAAAGCCCAGAGCCAGAAACTTCACGATCCCGGAGGAGACGATTTAAGGCATCAAATATGGCCTTTGTTGAGATGATGGAGATGGTCGACATACTGAAGAGGGCTGACTATGACGGGAAGTATGGACCTTACCCCAACCCTAATGTCAGAGAGGCCAAGATCATGGCGAAAGTTGTGAAGAGTCTGCACCATAATTTTGGGGTACGTCGATCCAAGGATCAACTGAGGAAGCGGTGGTCGGCCCACAAAATCAGGGAGCACGATCAGTATAGAAGTATCAGGAGAGTGCTGCAAAAAAGTAAGTAGTTGTGCTGTATTCCTATTCATTATTTTTAGAACGTTTGTGCTGCTCCATGTGCTTTTCTTTACTGTTGTACAGTTTAAAATGGTAATTTTCATGTGCATGGACACATTATTCGTTTGTAGGAAACATTGTTCGTTCGGCCAATAAAACACCATGTTTTGTCCAGATGCATTTTAATACATTTTTCTGGCCTACTTCTCTTAAAATAAGTTTGTTGTCAAGATGGGTTTGTAACTAGAATGAAATGCAAACTTGATTCTGTGTAAGGAGAGGACACTCAGCAGCTATTTACACAATGGGAAATTTTCCTCTAATGGGACTTTGTAAGGCAAGAGTCTTCAAACAATATTATATCAAAAAAGTATATAATTTTATTATCAAAAGTTAAAACATGACAAAAATAATTAAAATTAAAAGAGGTGGATGCCAGCAGATTCAGATGGTGTTAACAAAAGGAGTATACATATCTGTTTACAATGATGCAATTAAGCCCACACAAACTGTTTCAGCAGGGGGCTGTAAACAGAGGCGTAACGCATTTTGACGTTGTAAATGTTGAAACCTCTTCTTCAGGGGATGATGGTGAGGTATATGATTATCTAAAAACATTTTGCAAAGAAAAAACAGGATAAGCAACACCGTGAGAACCAAACATGATATAATATTCAAATACATTCATATAACATAGAGATCAAAATTTAGTTAGTGCGTTTAAGAAATGTTCTGACCGTGTTACTCCTAAGCCAACATCGAATACTATCCAACTTCCAGAAAAAATGGGGCAGAATGGTTTGCCAACAGGGATCAGATCCACGAGCCAATGCTTGTCACCGAAAAACCATGCAAATCCACGACCCAGGACAGAAAACAAAGGGCATCCTACCACTTGTAATGTGACACCACTGATATCAAATGTCATAGAATATACCTGTCAACTGAGGGAGAGAAGGGACAATGTAATAGAGCCTATCCCATAGATGTAAGGAAAAGGTTAAATAGGCTTACACCTGCTATAGATTTGGTGTAATGGGAATGTATATATGTCCTATACATGCCTGTTGACAAATGGAGGATAAATCATTCCTAATAAGGGATGAGGGGATATCACATGAGGTTCTGTCTGGTCAGGGATAGTATTAAATCCCCCAGTGAAGAGAAATCAAGTCACAAATAGCAGCCATATATAACTCAAACTGCAGCATGGAATGTCCTGGATGGGCAATAGCCATTGCAATACAGTATTGAAGTGAGTTTGCATATAGAGGCACATTGCTCTCTACAGAGTATCATGTTAAGAGATACAACGTGTGGTTTACAAAGCAAAAATGGATGATTTACCTTTAGAGGTGAGCGGTTGCACAACCAATCCGATGCCTGCACTAGCATGAGACTGGGCGTCCACACGTGCAGCCTAATTAGCACCGCTCATTGAGGAAAAAACTGACAACAGCTGGCTCATGTTAGAGCAGGCATCATAACAGTGGGAGGGGTCGCCCTCTGAGTCCCTGGCACGCAGGCCCGCCCCCAGAGCCCCACACACGTATCGGCGTCCAGGAAGAGATGGCGTCACACACTAGAGAGAGCCTGTCAGTGCTGGGAGGGAGCTGACGTCCGCGTCAGGGGCCTGAGGCGCACTGATCGCCATGGCAACGGGATAAAGATATCCCGGCCACACACGATCATGGAGAAGGAGGTCAAAAGTGCCAAACAAGAGGATGACAACATTGGCCCCCGAGTGGGCTATACGGCCACGGACCAGCCAATTCTCCAGTTCAGCACCGGCTCAGGATCCAAGACCATGGCAGCAACAGACATTCATTCCAGGGACTTAGAAGGGATGAACAGATGGGAATAAAAGAAAAAACAGGGAAAGCAGGAGACAGAGAGCAAGAAGAAGAAAGGGAAAAACTGTACAATGAAAAAAATGGCGTAAAAAATGAATGAAGGGAGAGGGGCATATACAGATGTCCATGGTGATCAATGTGTAGAACAAAAGCATATACATGTAATCTATACAAATATACATATCCATATAAGATCCCATACCCATCCTCCTAGGTTATCTTACATTAGTGCGATTATGACAGTATGCATATATCAAAAATGTAAGGGAGAAAATGTAACCACTGTACCCCAAGGAGAAGGTATGGGGATGATTTACATCAGTTTAATGAGGGTTTCACAAGAAATGGGGCATGTTCACCTCGGGGGGGGGTCCCACTCAGACCCCCAGAGGTGAAGCCCTCCAAGAAAGGTCGAAAAGAAATGGTTCAAGCCGGGTGGCTTGGTGGCCTGAAGGCGATAAATGGGTGAATATGATCTAAAATCAGGAAGGACACTTTGGGGAAGATTCCCGCATGGAACGCAGAAACATGTCTTCCCAGTGGTAAGCTGGGGTTGCATGATTTCATCGAGGCTATATGGCGGTATGCCCGCCGCCAGAATTCCTGGTTTGTTTTGCCAACATAGTAGCATGCACAGTCACAAATTAATAAGTATACCACACCGATTGTTTTGCAGTTTGCAAAATGTTTGGGTGCAATGTGACCATTGGGTAGTTTGATATTTGGCTTGATGTTCATGAATTGGCAATATGGGCATCCGCCACATCGGAAGGTTCCAGGATGTTTACAGGGATCTCGTTTACCCACGCCACCGCCTGAATATTGGCTGGACACTAAATTATCCCTAATGGATTTGGCACGCTTGAAATTGAAGGAGGTTTGTCCTGCACAAAGGGACCAGTGGTGGGATCTAGTTTAAGGACATGCCAAAACCGTTCGACAATATTTTTTAGGATCCTGTGTTGGTTTGAAAATCTAGTTACTATACGAATTGGATTGGTTTTATTCCTATTGGATTCTGGATTAAAGATAACTTCATGTCTAGGTTTGGAACATGCCCGTCTGAAGGCCCTCTTTAAACATGTCTTGGAGTACCCTTGTGCCAGGAGTCTCCCCATCAACAAGTCAGCTTCTCATTTGAAGACTTTGTCGTTGGTGCAGTTCCTCCTAACACGTAAGTACTGACTGTAGGGAATCAAGCGAATCAGGGGTTGGGGGTGGAAACTAGTGGCATGTAAAATAGAATTGCCGGATGTCGGCCTTCGATATAGAGAGCTGGTTAGTGAGCTATCTTGTTGCTTATGGATTGTCACGTCCAAGAAGGTAATCTTATGTTCATGGAATGCCATGGTGAAAGTGAGATTGAATGGATTGGTATTCAATTCTTGCAAAAAACTTTGAAGGTTGTCTAGGGTGCCATCCCAAACGAGCAGAATGTCGTCAATTTCCCATTCCCCCAGTTACAGGTTAGCATATGATGGGACACAAGAAGTCCCCATCGCAACCCCTATACCTGGAGAAGAAAACTGCCATTGAACATAAAGTAGTTATGGTTCAAAATGAAGTCCAAAGCATCAATCGGACAAAAAGCAGCTGTTTACACATCTGGACACTGGAGCACTAGTGTGGGACACCAGAACACCCTTTTTATTAGGGGCCCACACAGGTGCTCCAGTGTATACTATAGGGGTGTCTCCATCTGTGAAGCTTGCACAAAACAGGTAAGTATTCAAGCTTGACAAAGGACAAAATTATTTCTTCATCTTGCAACTCTGCCAAAAGAGACAATTGTACCCCACTTCCAAGCAATGTTTCATATTCCTATTTCTGCCATCAAATATCTGTGTGCTAAGTATACCAATTTTTTTTTTTACATAGGGGCGAAAAGACTCGGAGGACACCACTCATCAGAGGAGACAACAGACCCAACACCTCACAAAGAAGTGGAAATCCCCCAAACCCAACCAGAGGAGGAGGGAGACATGGTGGAAATAGTCACCACAACAGGTGAGTGTCTGAGACCACAGGCTCAGGCAAGAGATGGATGCCTGCATATTTATAATACATAGTGGTTTTTTTTATATATTTTTAGATGATCATGATGTTGTGGAAGAAGGTAATTTCACCAGTGAAAGTGCCCAGATCCTGATCGGGGAGATAATGGGGTGTAATAGGGACTTGGAAAACATCAAGCAAAACATCAATGAGGTTCAAACCAAAATTAAGAACATCATTGATGTTTAGGGAGAATTTAAAACCCCTAGAAAGTTATTTGTGCCTTGTGTTTTTGCTTTTCTGACAATTTTTTGAAAATGTTGACATATTATAGAAAAGTCAAATTTTAAAAATGCACACATTGTGTCAACATGTGCTATCTGCCATCACGGGAGACCAATGAACGCGTTTTGGGGGTGCAACCCCTTCCTCAATAATAAAGTAGCTGAGAGGAAGGGGTTGCACCCACAAAACACGTCAATTCATCCCCCATTATGGCAGCTAGCACATGTTGACATTAGGCAATTTGTATGCATCTTCAAAATTTGGCTTTTCCAGGGGTGACTTCACCCCATCCGCTGAACGCAATATCAAACACAGTTTATAAATACTCATGTCTGATATTGCCTTCACTTTCTTTAAAAGTTGAACTTTGTAAGTTCCAGAGTTGTGTATTTCTTTTTGTTTTTAAACATGCCTGTTTTACCTTAAAAGGCAATTTCTACTTTTTAATGTGACCTATAAAAATGTTATACAACAAACATGTTGGTTTGTTTTAAAAACCTTTTGTAAATGCACATGTGATTGTGCTTGGATTAAAAAGATTGAGAATCAACAATGTGTGGCTTCTTCTTTCAATGCTCAAAAGCATCTTTTGTAGTAAAGTTGGTGTTTTCAGTGACAATGGGGGTTATTTACTAAAGGCAACTTCACTTTGCACTACAAGTGCAGTTTCAGTGCAGTCTCAAGTGCACTTGTAGTGCAAATTGTATTTTCCTTTAGTAAATAACACCCAACAGCGCTTTATAATTTTACACAATCATGCCATTTTCAGGACTCCCCAAATTTCAGTCATGGTCAGCTAAAAGAAAGCCAAGCAGTAAATCTAAGCAAATATTTGTTCAGTTTAAAATATATCTTTATTTAAAAAATGTCTCAGACATTGTCTGGCATATCGATGGCCCCCCTACCCGCAAAGTATTCCATGTATCTTAGATGGACCTCGCGGGCACTCTGGGGGGGCAAGCCAGGACGGCCAGCTTCAAGCGCCGTCAGGTTTGGTTTATTCATATTAATTCTGGCTTCAGGCCCAACTGAGACAGCATAGTTCAAAGAATTTCTCCTTAAAAAGTTGTGGAGAACACAGCAAACCAGGATGATGTGATTGAGTTTATATTTCGCCATGTGTATCGGTGTTAGAAATAGGCGGAACCGGCTGGACATTATTCCAAATGTGTTCTCCACCACTCTTCTGGCTCTGACCAGCCGGTAATTAAAAACCCTCTGGTCCGGGGTTAGGGTCCTCATAGGGAATGGCTGCATAAGATGGTCCCCCATCGCAAACGCTTCATCTGCAACAAAGACGAATTGGAGTCCTTTCGCATTGTCTTATGGAGGTGGCAAGCCCAAGCTGCCACTCTGGAGACGCCTGTAGAACTCCGTCTGGGTGATGACTCCACCATCTGACATCTGGCCATTCTTCCTCACATACAGGAACTCATAAGTAGCCGACACCACTGCCAATATCACAATACTATTGAACCCCTTGTAGTTGTAATAGTATGACCCCGAGTTGGGTGGTGGGATGATGTGGACGTGTTTCCCATTAATTGCCCCCACGCAGTTAGGAAAGTCCCACCGCTGGGCAAAGTGGGAGGCTACAGTCTGACATTCCTGTGGGTTGGAAAGAAACTGTGGACTCAAACAAGAAAAATAAATTAATCATTTTGCACATAAACATGGAAGGCAGATTAGACACAAACATTCTTGGCCAACATCAGTATAACATTTATTTTAGGGAGTATTTAAAGACAAAGGTATAAGAGATGAATGCCTAAATAATGTGTATTACTTTGGCCAGCCCCTCCTTTCTTACACTATTGGCAGCCCACTGGACAGGTAAGAAGTGTCAAACACACTGTACACATTTTAGCACATTTTTACATTCTGCTATTACCTGCTATCAAGATAATAATAGGATACAAAAACTTTTAACATTACCATTTGAAAGTATTCAGGCAGGCCCTTGCACTACATGCTTTGGGGAATTCATCCATAAATATGACCACAAAAGAGGTGGGTATAGTGTGTATGGGTTTAGCAAAGTCAGCAGATAGAGGATTGAGGATAGATAGAGGATTGGTATCAGCTGAGTTAGCAGTTGGGGGGAGGGAGGGTTCCAAATGATTTTGGGACCCTCCAAAAAAACCTCTGGCACTCTGCCAGAATTTAAAGCACAAATCACAATTTTACACATTTTAGGAGGTATATTTAGGGTAAAGCACTGCTATGGAGCTGACAAAATACATTGTTAATTGAGTAGACGAGGTGGATATAGGCCCAGGAGAGCATGCTGGGGAGGTTAGTGAAGGCAAATATGTATGAAGGACAAAAAAATTTTTTTTAAAAATCCAGCATGCATGAGGACAAAGGGGACATTCACAGCATATTACAATCATGGTAATTAGGGAACGAGGAAAGAAATACAATACATTATCAAACATTAAATACAATAAAATGTGATGTTAAAGGATAAAAATCTTACCTTAATATACTCCTTCTGCAGGACCTGAATGATGGCAGAACAGGTCTCTGGGATAATGATCCCCAGAGCCTGGGGGGAGATGCCTGTTGAGAACTTGAAGTCCTGCAGGCTTCTCCCTGTTGCCAAGTACCACAATGTGGCGACTAGCCTCTGCTCCGGAGTGATGGTTTGCCTCATGCAGGTATCCTGCCTGCTGATATAAGGGGTCAGCAAAGCCAATAAACGGTGAAATACGGGGTTCGTCATCCAGAGAAAGTTCCTGAAATTGTCAGGATTATTCTCACGGATCTCACGGAGCAAAGGCATGTGATGGAATTGGTCACGCTGGAGCAACCAATTCTTGGTCCATGAACTCCTCCTTGTCCTGTTCATGGACTGAGCTTGTGTCAAAGTAAGGACCCCAACACCAAGCCCCCGCACAGCACGAACTCTACAATGAGTACGTACATGCAACATGGCTAGAAAACGGTCGGCTACTCAGAATGAATTAAAAGAACGCACCGAAGAACAGCAAGGCCTGTGAAGAGCGACCTGAAAATCAGTAACACATGGACAAGAACACAATGACAAGTCAATGGTAAGCATGACAGGACCTCTTAAATATGAGATCCGGGGTCAAAAAGTCCTCAGATCTCATATTTGGACTAAAATGCAAAAAAAATTGTCATTTGAAAAAATGACAACAGAAAAATGTGCCTTTAAGACGTATGGGCGGAAGTGACGTTTTGACGTTTCTTCCACCCTTCTATGGTATGGAGATGGGTGGGGGCTGTCTTAGCCTCACTTATCTCCATACCACAGATGTGAAAGGACCCAATCGCCTCCGCCACTACCAACGGCTCCGGTAAGCGGCGGAGGGCGCGGGAGAGCGGCGGGAGGGGGTGGCACCTCCTCCGCCACCGATAACGGTGATCTTGCGGTGAATCTGCCACAGAGACCACTATTATCGTAAACAGAACTGCCGACTCTAAACATGGTTGTGGCAGCAGCTGTTGCCATTACCGAGATATCCATCTTCAAACTGCCGATGTATATGTACATGAGCCGATCGGTAACTTGTACAGGGTGCTGGCTTCCACATAATCATGATATGACCATGAGTTAGTTAATAATATCCGACTCCACCATGAACTTGAGGAGAGGAGTCATTACCAAAAAGTAGTCAAGTCTAGTATATGTATTATGTATATATATATATATATGTATTATGTATAGGTGGGAAAAAGGAGTATTGTTTACCATTTGAATGTTTTACCCACCAGGAATCAAACGACCTGTGTTCCCTAACCCATTGGCAAAAGGAATTTGATTGTTTAAGAGTCCGTTTAGGGGGCTGATGGCCTGTGAAGTGATTTTTGGTCTCTAAAAGGGGAGATAGTCAAATGAAAATTCCCCACCTAGTATCGTAAAAAGAGGCTGTTAATAAGAGATGGGATAAAGAGTCATAAAGAAAGCCAATTTGATCTGAATTTTGGGCATATACTGTGCATTTAAAATTGTTATAGGGGTTGCACCATATTTACAGTTGAGGAGAATGAAACGCCCTTAAGTATGTAACGTAGATGATTAAAAGAAACAGGTGCGCTAATCTATAAGATTATTCACAGTGCAAAAATACACATGACAAAAATGTAAGGGCATAAAGTCCACTCCTACAAAAACAAGTGTATAAAAATAAATAAAAACATTGGATGAAATGACTCATAAAGTGATAAATATACAATTCAGTTCATAAAAGGTGCAAAAAAAATGTGCATAAAAAGATGTGCATGAAAAATGTCCAATTGACAAACCCTTATACAAAAGGAAACTGAGTGAACCAAATATGTGAAAAATTCTGTGCTCTTCAAGGGAATTGGGTGAACCAAATATAAGGGAACTTCAGTGCTCTTCAAAACACAAAGACTTTAATATCCCATCACCACATAGATTTACTTCTTACCAGATAGCAGTAGTTTCAAGCATTGGATAATAATCCCACCATGTTCCAACAGACTGGGCTGTAAAAAGGAACCAAATTCCAGATAACAGCGGTATCAGACACTAGACAATGATCCCATCAGGCTCCAACACCTTAAGCTGTAAAAGTGGATCCAGTTTTTCAATGGATGCAGGAATCACGGTATCTTTGGAAAAGCTAAGATATCCAAATCTGGCAGCTCAAGGATAAATCCCAGAGCATAAAGGAAGAAGAGGATAGCCTCACAGTGCAATATGTTTCAACAAAAGGGTTTATTAAAACAGCACACTAAAAACTTACGTGAAGGCAACCAAACATCAGCAAAAATAAATGCACATAAAAAACAGAGCGATGGTTTGCACCAACAAGCTCAAACGGTTAGACATCTGATGATGGGCTCCACCCCTCCTGTTTTTTTAATTTCTGTTGGTCCTCTTCTTCTGATATAATTTCCCTTAGTTCTCACATATAAACTTGGTACATTTCCTCCTTATTATGAGGTATTAGTTTTTCATGAATTTCAGTTATTTCTGTCAGTAATCTAATAGCCTTTGTTCTTTTCTTAGTTACCAAAAACTCAAGAAAACCCAAACCTGCATCTTTAAAGTACTGAAACCATTCTTTCAGCTTTTTTTCATTCTTATCAGGATAAACATTCCATCAGAAACACCTTGGGATCATTTTATCCTTAATGTATCTTTCCAGAAACACCACATCCCACATTGTGTGTAATTCTGCGACAAGTACATTTTTGAGTCTCATAAATATACCTCTCATGATACTTGATTCAGATTCAGGTCTGTCAAATATTTCTTCTGGAATAATTCTTCTACTTTTATGATATTCAAAAATATCCATACTGATAATTAAGATGGGATTGCAGCAGGAAATGGGTATTCATATTAAAGATGTTGAGGCGGCACAATGGTGTAGTGGGCAGCACTCTCACCTAGCAGTAAAAGTCACTGGTTCGAATCCCAACCATGACACTACCTGCCTGGAGTTTGCATGTTCTCCCTGTGCCTGCGTGGGTTTCCTGCGGGTACTCCGGTTTCCTCCCACACTCCAAAGACATGCTGGTAGGTTAATTGGCTTCTGTCCAAAATAAATTGGCCCTAGTATATGAATGTGAGTTGGGGACCTTGATTTGTGGGCTCCTTGAGGGTAGGGACCGATGTGAGTGTGCGATGTATGTGTGTAGTGCTGCGTAAATTGATGGCGCTATATGAGTACCTTAAATAAATAATAATAATAATAGATGAGCATCTTAATGAGACACAATGTATAGGGATAGGAACAATTGTAGACATGCACCCACACTCACTCAGGTTGAACTGGATGGACTGGTGTCTTTATTCAACCTAACTAACCATGTAACTATGTTAAAATCTGCGCTTATCCTACTCTCCTGGTGAAGAGAGGTGTGACTATTGAAATGGAGAAAAAAAGCACATAAATAAATAAAAATATATAGATAAAGAAAAGCTGCAGCTTAAAAGGCCCGAACCCCTGCCATAAGCATAGATAATTAATAGAAACAGGTGTGCTAATCTATGAAAATATTCACAGTGCAAAAATACACATGACAAAAATTTAAGGGCATTCACTCCTACAAAAACAAGTGTATAAAATAAATTTAAAAAATGGATGAAATGACTCATAAAGTGAAAAATAAATAAATATATAAAAAAGGTCCAAAATAAAATGTGCATAAAAAGATGTGCATGAAAAATGTCCAACTGACAAACCCTAATGCCGCGTACACACGAGCGGACTTTACGGCAGACTTTGCCTGGCGGACGGGATTTCGTCAGACAATTTGATCGTGTGTGGGCTCCAGCAGACTTTGTTTTCTCAAAAGTTGGACGGATTTAGATTTGAAACATGTTTCAAATCTATCTGACGGACTCGAGTCTGGTCGAAAAGTCAGCTCGTCTGTATGCTAGTTCGACGGACAAAAAGCCACGCTAGGGCAGCTATTGGCTACTGGCTATGAACTTCCTTGTTTTAGTCCGGTCGTACGTCATCACGTACGAATTCGACGGACTTTGGTTGATTGTGTGTAGGCAAGTCCGTTCATTCAGAAAGTCCGTCGTAAAGTCCGTCGAAAAGTCCGCCGGGCAAAGTCTGCCGTAAAGTCCGCTCGTGTGTACGCGGCATTATACAAAAGCGAACTGAGTGAACCAAATATATGAAAAAATACTGTGCTCTTCAAGGGAATTGGGTGAACCAAATATAAGGGAACTTCAGTGCTCTTTAAAACACAAAGACTTTAATATCTAATCACCACATAGATTCACTTCTTACCAGATAGCAGTAGTTTCAAGCATTGGATAATAATCCCACCATGCTCCAACAGACTAAGCTGTAAAACCAAATTCCAGATTACAGCGGTATCAGACACTGGACAATGATCTTATCAGGCACCAACACCTTATTTATTTTTATACACTTGTTTTTGTAGGAGTGGACTTTATGCCCTTAAATTTTGGCATGTGTATTTTTGCACTGTGAATATTCTTATAGATTAGCGCACCTATTTCTTTTAATTATCTCTGCTTATGGTAGGGGTCCGGACCTTTTAGGTTGCAGCTTTTCTTTATGTATATATTTTCATTTATTTATTTATGTGCTTGATTTCTCCATTTCAATAGTCACACTTCCCTTCACCAGGAAAGTAGGATAAGCACAGGATTTTAACCCTTTTTTGACATCTAACATAGATGAATGGACTTGAAGCGTTCAATTATGTTTAATTAGTATTGTGACCCCAATATACTATATATACGGTGGGGTAATATTTAGGGAAGAGCTTCGAGTTTGAACTCATGTTTGTCTCCAACATCGGCTGTTCGCCAGTTCGCCGAACAGCGAACAATTTGGGGTGTTCGCGGCAAATTCTAAAGCTGCGGAACACCCTTTAAAAATCTATGGGAGATATCAAAAGTGCTAACTTTAAAGGCTTATATGCATGGTATTGTCATAAAAAGTGTTTGGGGACCTGGGTCCTGCCCCAGAGGACATGGATCAATGCAAAAAAGTTTTAAAAACTGCTGTTTTTTTGGGAGCAGTGATTTTAATAATGCTTAAAGTGAAAAAATAAAAGTATAATATTCCTTTAAATTTCGTACCTGGGGGGGACAGGAGGCGGAGCCTAGCGGAGCAGACATGCATTGTTAGAGCTCCACACCGCTGAGGAGAGAAGAGAAGGACAAAGCGGAGCCTGCAGGCTCAAAAGGTATCCATTTGAACCTTTTTGCCCCAGGGAACAAACTGTGAAAGTTTGGGCAGGAAATATGGTACTGGGAGGAAGCCGTGGCAGAAATAAAAATCACCTCACAAAGAGCTCACAGGCACTCACTGCAGCTGAAGCAGCTCCAGTCACCTCACAAGATACAGCATCAGGGTGCTCTCACAGACAGAAAATGTCACAGCAAGACTCTCCATTTGAGTCAGATACAGAACAAATCCTCTCACAAACTTCTCCACAAGCCTCCTCAGCATCCCTAGTAATATTATTACAATTTGAAAAGATGCTTCATAAGGCTTTAAAACAAACCTCAGACCAAATAACAAACAGCCTAACCAAAGAAATAAGAGAGCTGGGAAACCGCACCGCAGCCTTAGAAATAAAAATTGATGAAATTAAAATTACAACCCAAGAAAATATAACAGAATTGGAACAATTAAAAGAAGAGAATTTAATACTTCAAACTAAGCTCGAAGATTACGAAAATAGAGCCAGATGTTCAACCTTGCGCATAAGGGGAATACCTGAAACTGTGACAGACCTGCAATCTACTATTACTGCTCTATTACAAGAACTAAAGCCAGATATCCCTATTGAACGTTTAGAACTGGACAGAGTACACAGAGCCCTCACAGCCAAAAAGAAAGACGGACCCCCACGTGATATAATCACAAAATTTCATTATTACAGAACGAAAGAACAAATACTAATTGCTGCAAGAGAAAAAAAGGAACTTAATTTTCAAGGACACAATTATCAAATTTTTGCTGACCTATCCCAACTTACTATTACTAAAAGACGATCCATGAAACCCCAACTAATGGAACTGCAATGCCACAACATTATGTATCAATGGGGCTTCCCCTTTTCAGTCAGATTTAACTACCAAGGTACAATTTACAGAAGCAGATCAGCAGATGAACTACAACAAACCCTTTTAAAATTAAATCTGACAGAACCCACAACCAGCAACACCCCCACACGCAGAAGAATGGCATCATCTTTATCTTCAGGCAGCACCCAGAAAATTTCAGAACAAAATGGGAATCATCATTCTCACAAAAGAGGCCGTTATGCCACATCATCCATGGACCAAGAAGATTCAATGGACTGACATCCTAATTCCTGATATCTCTTCATTTATTATACTAAGAGATGGTTCTCTATAAAAAACCTGTATTTATAACTGAATGTAACTGCATTCTGATAGTCACACACTGTATGGGATCAAGTTACATTCCAGTTATATTTCTTATTACTTCTGATTCATTTAGCCTTAGAATATATAAGTGAAATAAGGAAATTCCTGTTCAGTTATATATTTTCAGGTAATAACAATAGATTTATTACTTTTTAGGACAAATATGTTCAATAATCCAGAAGTAATGGAAGCTTTTTCTTTCTTTTCTTAAAACAAATATATTAGTACCTAACTAGTTCCTAGAACTATGTTTTTGTTTATTCTAATCTGAAGCAATACAACCTCAATTTTATGAGTTAACATATCTAAACAGTTACATATGAATAAAATATGTAATTGTTTACTCTAAAAGGGTTAAAATCCCAAAATAATTCAAACTATCTTCATCAATACCAAAGTTATTAACAGTACCTTTCTAACTGAATTATTTAGCCTAGGGCAAGACTAACCATATACAACCACCCTGGAATAAATAATTTCAACAAAAACTATATTCTGCACTCCAATTAATGAATCATCATTTTGATGTCTTTTGACATAGCACTTCTCTCCTGTAAGCGGAAGTTCCGTGTACCCCCATTAGCCCTCCTCATTCTCCCAACCATATTATGTGGGAGTGTGACGAAGGCACTTATTCCCCTGAGAGAGATATTTATTCTCTTTCACAGGTAAATTGTGATTACTTGCAAAAAATAATTTATACAATGTATCATCTAATCTCATATGTTTTTTGTTTACTCTTTACTCCAGAATTCACTGGTTTCTTTTCTATCTTTTCATCTCTTCAGTCCACACAGGTTGATCTGCGCAGTCAGCTCTGCATAACAAAAAGTAAGTCAAAACTATTTGATCTGTTGCCATGGCACCACTGAATATACTTTCCCTGAATGTTCAGGGAATAAATGTCCCTCAAAAAAGGACCAAAGCCTTCCCTACTTTCCATAACAAGAAGGCTCACATAGTATGCCTCCAAGAAACACACTTCACCAAAAATTCTACTCCAAAATATATTTCTCCTTTTTATCAACAAATTTACACGGCTTCTGCCTGTACCAAACAAAGGGGTACTCTAATTGCATTTCACTGATCCACACCATTCACCTTATCATCAGAAATTAAAGACCCAGAAGGTAGATACCTGATACTCATGGGTTATATAATGGATACAGCACGGTGATTTCCTACTACGCTCCTAACAAACAACCTACACCATTCCTCTCACATATATTACAAGTGATTAATACACACAAAATAGGAACAGTGATAATGTGCGGGGATTCGAACCAGGTCCTCCTCCCATTTCTAGATAAATCACCTTTTACACCATCCAAAATAACCTCTAGATTACCTTTTTCTCAACTTCTTTCCAAATACAATCTGGTAGATTCGTGGAGAGAAAGTAACCCAATGAAAAAGAAATTCACTTATTTCTCGCACCCTCATCAAACCTTCACCAGAATAGATCATATTTTTCTAACAATAGGAATGATACCAGAAATTATTGCATCAGATATAATTCCGATTCCGTGGTCTGACCATAATGCAGTATACACTACTATAGCCTCAGCCATACCAAAAGCGCATGACCCAACATGGTACTTACCGGACATAATGCTCAAACACCCACTACATCAGATGGCCATTGAACAAGCTTTAAAGGAATACATATCAATTAATAATACAACAGACATTTCCCCAATAACACTGTGGGAAGCTCATAAGCCTGTCTTGCGTGGTACAATACAAAGACAAATGGCACTATTTAAACGGGAACGCAAAAATCTAGCAAAAAAACTAGAACTCAATTTTAATGCAGCCTACATATCATTCCAAGATAATCCATCTCAGAGTACAAAATCTCATCTGGAAAAATCTAGATTGAAATACGATCTATTTCTCACTGAGTCAGTTGATAAATCCCTCAAACGCTCCAAACACAATTTCTACATGAATACAAACAAACCAGGTACATATTTGGCTCGGGCATTAAATTCAACTAACAAATCTTTCAAACCAATACGTGTGAAATTATCAAAAAATGTTTATACTTGTAATCCAGTTAAAATAGTCCATAAATTTCACTTACATCTCGCAACTTTATACAAGACAAACAATGAATTTAATCCTACAGAGGCTGAATCCTTCTTCTCAAAAATAACCTTACCTGAGTTGTCTCAGAATCAAAAAAGCAGTTTGGATGAGCCTATAACTATAGATGAAGTTGCTAACGCCATAAAAGACCTAAAACTTAACAAAAGACCAGGCCCAGACGGCTACTCGGCTTTATACTTTAAAACATTCTCAGAAATACTCTCTCCCATTTTCACTGAAACTTTTAACAAACTTCTAGAAGGACATTCTTTTCGGCAAGAAACACTAATGGCAATTGTTTGTATGATCCCAAAACCCCTTTCTGATGATACTTCCTGTGTGAATTATCGGCCTATCTCTCTGTTAAACCTTGATATTAAATTATTAGCAAAAATAATAGCAAAACGCCTCAATAGCATTATAGGAAAATTAATACATAGAGATCAAGTAGGCTTCATGCCAAATAGACAGGCAGGCGATAATATACGCAGGGCAGTGTTATTGGCACATATTGCTAAAAAACGGAAAATCCCTTTATGTTTTCTATCTCTCGATATTAAGAGGGCATTTGACACAGTATCCTGGCAATATATGCAATATTCATTACAAAAATGGGGTTTTGGACCCCACTTTTTAACATGGATCAAAGCATTATATAATAAACCCAAAGCCTATATAAAATACGCTGGATACAAATCTGATGCCTTTAATATCGAAAGAGGTACCCGACAGGGTTGCCCATTATCTCCCTTATTATTTGCCCTTATACTCGAACCCATGGCCCAATACATCAGAACAAACCAAACTATAACTGGCATTGAAGTAGGAGGTATTACACACAAATTATGTATATTTGCAGACGATATATTACTTTTTCTATCATCACCACAGGTCTCTGGTCCTAACTTAATACCAGCTCTTGATGGATTTGCAGCCCTATCCGGCCTTATGATTAATCCTAAGAAATGCCTAGTGCTTAATATTTCGCTCACAAACATGGAATTGATCCCGGTGTCTTGCCGAATAAGTTCCTTCGGCGAATAGGTTCCCCCCTGTACTGCGCAGGCGCAGCGCCTGCGCAGTACGTACTACTGTCGGCCGCCGGAGATAGCCGAAGCTCAAACGCTTCACTCAGCTGTACACGGCGCCTGCGCTCTGGGTCCAGGTTCCTTCCCCACTATCCAAGTGGACCTAGACGGGGAATCTAAAAGTGCCGAGCGCAGCGAGGCCGTGCCCGAAGCGTGGCGAGCGAAGCGAGCCCGCGAGGGGCCCTCTTACAGGCGCTGTGTACAGCTGATTTTCAGCTGTTCCGCTTCGGCTATTTCCGCCGTCTTCTACTGCGCATGCGCAGTAGAGGGGGGAACTAATCCGCCGAGCGGAACTTTCTCGGCAGAACAGCGGCTAGGGCTGCACTCCCATTCACATGGGCAGAAAAATCAATCCCATATCTTGGAATTCATTTAACAGCATCTCATTCTGACTTATTCTCAACCAATTATCCTCCTGTATTAAGACAGATCACAAATCTAATAAAACAATGGTCGCAACTTCCTTTATCCTGGATAGGGAAGATTAATGCAATCAAAATGACTATTCTACCCAAATTGCTTTATCTATTCAGAGTCCTCCCTATTCCAATTCCTTCCTTTTTTTTGAGAATAGTACAAAAAAGAGCAACTTAATTTATATGGGGCTCTTCTAAACCACGTATACCTATACACACACTACATCTTCCCAAAAATAAAGGAGGCCTGGGATACCCTAATTTTACTAACTACTACAGAGCAGCACATTTGGCCAGTCTGTCCAAATACCATGCAAAACAGGAAATCCCATTATGGGTATTTATAGAGGCTTCAGAAAATGACCCTCTATTAATATCAAACTTGTTATGGCTTGATCCTAAAGACCGCTTTAAAATTCATAATCCCATAACTAAACACCTCTTATCTCTCTGGGATAAACTAAAAACCAAATATCAGTTACAATCTCCACACAATCCTCTCCTTTCTTTTATCAGAAATCCGGCCTTTTATCCGGCATGGATCTACCCAAATTCTTTTAAAGCTTGGACAACATCAGGCATTCAGACACTAAATGACTTCATAGCATCTAAATCATTCCTTTCATTCCCATCGCTTAGAGAAAAATATGATCTACCAAACTCTGAGATATTTAGATATCTCCAAATCAAAAATTTCTATACACCATTCCTAAAGGGGGATACACCATTATCCCAATTATCCATTTTTGAATCAATCTGTACAAAAGATCCATTTGCTAAAGGTACAATTTCATCACTTTATAATCAATTATATGGAGTAGTAAATCTTAATAGACCCTCTTACGTTCAGAGGTGGGAGGAGGACCTGGGACGAACTTTAGAAGACACGGACTGGTCTAACATATGGCTCACATCTAAGTCATCCTCACCCAACATCCTAGCACTGGAGACAAATTATAAAGTCCTAACTCGCTGGTACCTTGTACCCGCTAGAGTGGCAAAATATTCACCTAATACCTCAGCTCTTTGTTTTCGAGGATGCCCAGAAATAGGCACACATTTACACATATGGTGGACGTGCCCAGTAATCCAAACCTTCTGGAAGGAAGTCTTCGTGATTGCATCTAAAATATTTAAAAAAATAATACAACCAGATCCATATATAACTTTACTTAATCTAAAACCGGAATGGTTAACACTCTCTCAATTCAAACTTATGATCCAACTAATAACGGCTGCAAAACAAACAGTGGCCAAAGCATGGAAATCTCCTACGTTGGTACTAGCAGAAACAATTCACAGAATGAATAATACAATGTCCCATGCTAAGATGGTAGCCATCGATCAAAATCAAATTCCAAAATTTGAAAAACTTTGGCATCCTTGGATAAAACAACAGTTCCTGTCAAATTTCAATGACTCTGTCCTGTTGCCATGGTAACAGATTAAATGACTTACAGAGACACCCATTCTAAGCCTTCAAAGAGAACTAAAAAGAATAATAAACTGACGAGTGGGACAACCTTGTGGAACATACCTCTGCCTTTCTACCCTTTTTCTTCTTTCTCTTTCCTTTTCTCCACCTTATGATTAAAGCTCATTATCAGAATTTATTTGACCTATATACACTCTACCTGTAAACAATATATATAGTAGGTATAAATCATTTAAATACCTACAAAAGTAACTAAGGAAATGATATATATCTTTAATTTAGGTTTATGTGAACCCAATGTTTAATATTTGAAATTTCATGATATTTACCTATATAATCCCTACTGTAAAACAATGAGCTTACTTTATAGATCCTTGTAAACTTACTTTATGTATCTTTATAATATTGTATACTCAATAAACTTCTTTTGACAAGGAAATTTCGTACCTGGGGGGTGTCTATAGTATGCCTGTAAAGGGGCGTATGTTTCCCATGTTTAGAACAGTCTGACAGAAAAATGACATTTCAAAGGAAAAAAAGTCATTTAAAACTACTCACGGCTATTAATGATTTGCCGGTCCGACAATACACATAAAAGTTCATTGATAAAAACAGCATGGGAATTCCCCACAGGGGAACCCCGAACCAAAATTTAAAAAAAAAATGACGTGGGGGTCCCCCTAAATTCCATACCAGGCCCTTCAGGTCTGGTATAGATATTAAGGGGAACCCCGGCCAAAATTTAAAAAAAAATGGTGTGGGGTCCCCCTCAAAATCTATACCAGACCCTTCAGGTCTGGTATGGATTTTAACCACCTCAATACAGGGCACTTTCACCCCCTTCCTGCCCAAGCCATTTTTCAGCTTTCAGCGCTGTCGCATTTTGAATGACAATTGCGCGGTCATGTTACACTGCACCCTAATGAAATTTTTATCATTTTTTCCCCACAAATAGAGCTTTCTTTTGGTGGTATTTGATCACCTCTGCGGTTTTTATTTATTGTGCTATAAACAAAAGAAGAGGGACAAGTTTAAAAAAACACAATATTTTTTACTTTTTGCTATAATAAATATCAATTTAAAAAAAAAAAAAATTTTTTTCCTCAGTTTAGGCCGATACGTATTCTTCTACATATTTTTGAAAAAAAAAAAACGCAATAAGCGTATATTGATTGGTTTGCGCAAAAGTTATAGCGTCTCCAAATAGGGGATAGATTTATAGCATTTTTTAGTTTAGTTTCTTTTTATTGATAACAATATAAAAAGTTACATACTTTTCGTGGCATATTGTATTTAAAGTGTAATTAGCAAAGACAATAAAACATATTACAAAGGCAGAATATTAAAGCTAAATACCTCGCATATCTTCTGTGCGCTGTGGTAATTACAAACATTAATAAATATGTAAGTGGCAACAACTTACAATGTGCTATTTTTCCCCCCTTTTATTATTCCCCCCCCCCTTACCCTCCCTAATCTACCCAACCACCCTTTATCTACTACCCACCTTACCATCCCCCTCCCTTGTAATCAGCGCAAGAGTTAAGTACAATAACACTGGGACTCACGGCGTGCTACAACTATCTTAAGCCCCAGTGGGACCTGTTCCTACACCCAAGTTTATCTGGTTTGGGCCTTTATTCGCCCCCACAATCGTGAGGGGATCAGGGATAAATTAGTTCAGAATAAATGTTGAATATTCAGCTCCTGGAGCCAAGGCTTCCATATGCCAATAAATTTGCTGTAATTCCCTTTTTTGATGTATACTGTCCTTTCTGTCCAGACCAAGGAGTCCATTGTTTTAAGCCATTCCCCTATAGTTGGAGGGTTTGTTGAGAGCCAGTGTTGTGCTAGCAACTTTCTCGCTTGGAATAGACATCTTACTATGGCAGTGGTTGTTCTGGTGTTACCCATATTAGCACCCACCAACCCCAACACACACACCTTGGCGTCTAATTCCATGTTTACCTTGAATCTACGGTTTATTGTCCCTATCACTTCCGACCAGTATCTTGCCAATTTTGGACATCTCCAAACCATGTGTATAAGATCTCCTGACCTATAGCACCTGGGGCAACTGTCGTCTGGCCTACCCCCAAACCTGTACAGTCTTCTGGGAGTGTAATATGCTCTATGTATAAGGAGGAGGTGTGAGGCCTTCTGTGACGGAGAGACGGACACCATCTGCCCAAATTCCAATATTTTCTCCCATCCCTCTCTAGACCCAAGAGGCACGCCTTGAACCAGAATCTTATCCAATAACTGCGTATACACAACCCCAATCAGCCCCTTAGTGCTTGTTGCTTTAACTATTTTATTAAGAAGCGGTGTGTTGCATCGCTTCATAGGAGAGAACCTAAATTGGGTATTCAGTGCGTGCCTGATCTGTAGATAATTATAGAATATATTATACGGAACTCCGAATTCCGTTCTCAGTTCCATAAAGGATTTCAAGTTAGTATCGCTGTACAGCTGTGCCAATCTATGAATTCCGTGACTTTCCCAAACGGGATTCTTTTCTACAACCCTTAATTCCCCCAGGGATTCGTTAGACCATATGGGTGAAAACTCAGTAATGCCTCTATACCCCATGATCTTTTTGACTGTCTGCCAGATCTTATTTACTAATTTATGTGTTGGCAGCTTTCTCTGGAGTGAACCCGCCTCTAGTGCATCTACCAAGCAACTGTGTGGACTACCTTCCAGCATTATTTTATTGCTGGCACTTGCTTCACCCAGGGATTCACAGCCCCCTAGGTGCTGCATTTGAGCAGCTAGGTAATAACCATACGGATGAGGAATTGCCAATCCTCCTTCCCAGTCAGGTCGCTGCAATGTCTGCAGTTTGATCCTAGCCTGGCCCTTCTTCCAAATAAGTTCCCTAAATAGGGAGTTTATTTTCGTGAACCATTTTCTCCCGATCCATACCGGGGAGTTATGGAGAATGTAGAGTAATTTTGGCAACCAGATCATTCTGATCAAATTTGAGTGTCCTGCCAGCGACAGGGGAAGCCGACACCAGATGTCGCATTTTCTTCTAAACTTCTCAAGCAAGGGGGCCAAGTTATCTTGGATGTAGTTATTGGATTTATAGCATTTTTATTTATTTTTTTACTAGTAATGGCGGCTATCTGCGATTTTTATTGTGACTGCGATATTGCGGCGGACATATCGGACACTTTTGACACATTTTTGAGACCATTCACATTTATACAGCGATCCGTGCTATAAAAATGCATTAAGTAATGTGTAAATGTGACTGGCAGGGAGGGGGTTAACACTAGGGGGTGATCGAGGGGTTAATGTGTGTCCTAGGGAGGTGATGATAACTTTGGGGGGAGGGGACTGACTGGGGGAGGTGACCGATCGGTGTCCTTATGTACAAGGGACACACATCGGTCTCCTCTCCTCTCTGAGAGGACGTGGATCTGTATGTTTACACACACAGATCCATGGTCCTGCTCAGTTGCTGGGCAATCGCGGGTGCCCGGCAGACATCGCGGCCTCCGGGCACGTGCATCGGGTCCCCAGTGATGCAGTGGGCACGCGCGTCTGCCGGCAGCGCGCGTGCCCCCTAGTGGCTCGGGAAGGCGGTCACGTTATATGATATCCGCTCAGAACGAGAGCTGCCTCGTCCCGCAGTCATATGACAGTGGGAGGGCAGCTAGTAGTTAAGAGGAACCCCGCGCCAAAATTTTTTAAAAAATGGCGTGGGTCCCCCCAAAAATCCATTAGAGACTCTTATCCGAGCACGCAACCTGGCAGGCCACAGGAAAAGAGGAAGGACGAGAGAGTGCCCCCCCTCCTGAACCATACCAGGCCACATGCCCTCAACATTGGGAGGGTGATTTGGGGTAGCCCCCCAAAGCACCTTGTCCCCATGTTGATGGGGATAAGGGCCTCATCCCCACAACCCTTGCTCGGTGGTTGTGGGGGTCTGCGGGCAGGGGGCTTATCAGAATCTGGAAGCCCCCTTTGACAAGGGGACCCCCAGATCCCGGCCCTCCCCCCTGTGTGAAATGGTACCCCTACCATTTCACAAAAAAAGTGTCAAAAATGTTAAAAATGACAAGAGACAGTTTTTGACAATTCCTTTATTTAAATGCTTCTTCTTTCTTCTATCTTCTATCTTCTATCTTCTATCTTCCTTCGGTTTCTTCCTCCATATTCTTCTTCTTCTGTTTCTTCTGGTTCTTCTGGTTCTTCCTCCAGTGTTCTCGTCCGGCACCTTCCTCCGCAGGGTCTTCTTCCCTTCTTCTTCTCAGGCTGCTTCTCTCTGCTTCTCTTCTTCGCAGGAGGCTCCTGCTGCATGACGCTTCTTGTCTTCTGACCGTTCTTAAACCAGTGACCCCGCCTCCCTCTTACACATGGGGAATGCCACAGGGAAGTCCCCGTCAAGTCCCCATGCGTCAGAGGCGGGCAGGGTCACCGGGTGGCCCCGCCCTCTGTTATTTAAGAACCGTCAGAAGATGAGAATCGTCACACAGCAGGAGCCTCCCATCATGGTGGATGTGGAGCGGCCCGAGAAGAAGAAGGGAAGAAGACGTCGTGGAGGAAGATGCCAGACAGGAACACCAGAGGAAGAACCAGAAGAACCAGAAGAAGAAGAAGAAGATGGAGGAAGAAACCGAAGGAAGATAAAAGATATACGATAAAAGAAAGAAGATAGAAGATAGAAGAAAGAAGAAGCATTTAAATAAAGGAATTGTCAAAAAAGTGTCTCTTGTCATTTTTAACATTTTTGACACTTTTTTTGTGAAATGGTAGGGGTACCATTTCACACAGGGGGAGGGTGGGATCTGGGGGTCCCCTTGTTAAAGGGGGCTTCCAGATTCCGATAAGCCCCCCACTTGCAGACCCGCACAACCACCAGGCAAGGGTTGTGGGGATGAGGTCCTTGTCCCCATCAACATGGGGACAAGGTGCTTTGGGGGGCTACCCCAAAGCACCCTCCCAATGTTGAGGGCATGTGGCCTGGTACAGTTCAGGAGGGGGGTGCTTTCTCGTCCCCCCTCTTTTCCTGTGGCCTGCCAGGTTGCATGCTCAGATAAGGGTCTGGTATGGATTTTTGGGGGGACCCCATGCCATTTTTTTTAAACTTTTGGGGCGGGTTCTCCTTAAAATCCATACCAGACCTGAAGGGTCTGGTATGGATTTTGAGGGGGACCCCACACCATTTTTTTTTACCTTTTGGTCAGGGTTCCTCTTAATATCCATACCAGACTTGAAGGGCCTGGTATGGAATTTAGGGGGACTCCCACACCATTTTTTTTTTAATTTTGGTGCAGGGTTCCCCTGTGGGGAATTCCCATGCCGTTTTTATCAATGAACTTTTATGTGTATTGTCGGACCGGCAATTCATTAATAGCCGCGAGTAGTTTTAAATTACTTTTTTCCTTTGAAATGTCAGTTTGCTGTCAGACTGTTCTAAACACGGGAAACATGCACCCCTTTACAGGCATACTAAATTTAAAGGAATATTACACTTTTATTGTTTCACTTTAAGGATTATTAAAATCACTGCTCCTGAAAAAACATCAGTTTTTAAAACTTTTTTTTGCATTGATCCATGTCCCCTGGGGCAGGACCCAGGTCCCCAAACACTTTTTATGACAATAACTTGCATATAAGCCTTTAAAATTAGCACTTTTGATTATTCATGTTCGTGTCCCATAGACTTTAATGGTGTTCGCGTGTTCGAACAAATTTTTTGCCTGTCCACATGTTCTGGTGCGAACCGAACAGGGGGGTGTTCGGCTCATCCCTGGTAATATTTAAGGGCAAAGTTAAAAGAACTTCCCTTCCGGAAATGTATTGCCTGAATTAGAATCACATCTGCATGAGATTTCCAAAATTCCTTTAAGGCCGACCACTTTTTTCCTCACAAAATTCAACCCCTTGACATTGCATGAAAAAATATGTAATGACATTGTAAAGTAATAGATACCAATAGGAAATTCTTACAGGTCAAAAAAAGAAAATGATCACACTGAGTCGGTATAGTAAAAAATAAAGAGAGTATTAAATACATAACCTGGCTATAGGTAAATGAGTCCAGTAAATAAGAAAAACCTAGAAAAAACCTGAGAGCTGGAGCAAACTCAGGAATCCATGTTATATCGCATAGATACACTGGGGGGACATATGGAGGTCAAAAACAAGGTGGTTGTCTCCCGTTACCGCTCCAAACCTAACAATACTCAAAGAGTACGACATCCTAACTATGTGTAATTATGATCCAAATGAGAAAATGTAGGTGTCCAACATAGGATATCAAAAAATGGGCATTAATGCCAGGATAAAACTGCCCGACTGAGCTGTAAGTAGATGACTTCCTAACTATGTGTAATTATAATCCAAATGAGAAAATGTAGGTGTCCAACAAAGGATATAAAAAAATGGGCATTAATGCCGGGATAAAATTGCCTGACTGAGCTATAAGTAGATGACTTTCCTTCATGTGCCTGCCAGCAGCCGAGAGGTAGAGGTACGTTGTTAAACTGGGATACAAGTCTTGATCTTGGTCTTGGCTGAAGTCCAGATCTTGCTTGGGGTGGCCGTGGGCCTAGGCCAAGGCATGTTAACTGCTAAAGTATCTTCTGGTAAAGGCGGTAGACCAAAGTTTTTTCAGAAATGTTTCTCCTCTCATCTAATATCAGTAGATCTCTGATATTATTTTGTGCACCATCTTTGGTCACCATAAGCTGGCATGGGAACCCCCAGTGGTATATAATACAGTGTTTTTGTAGATGGAGGGTTATTGGACGAAGTGAGAGCCTTTTTGCCAATGTGATTAGAGAGAGGTTACTGTATACTTGTATCTTCTCTCATTTATAATCAATTGTAGATTTGTTGCAGGTGGAATTTAGCAGAGACTCTTTGCTATCATAAAAATGAAATCTGACAATGATGCCTCTGGGTCTGATGCCAGCTGATGGTTTAGGGGCTGAGGAACAGTGGGCCCAGTCCATGCGCCAGTCAATATCAAGCACTTCAGGTAGCAAAGCTGTAAAATGGCCCCGCAAATATTCCTGCAACTCTGCATCTCCCACTGATTCCGGGTCTCCCCTGATAAAGAGGTTTTGTCTCCTTTCTCTGTTCTCCAAGTCTTCCTGTTGGAACTGTAGCTGAGAAACTTGCTGCTTCAAAGTGTGATTATCTTCCTCAGGCATGTGGACATATTGCAGCAGATCATTAAATTTGGTTTCCAAATTATCTGTACCTTCCTTCACTAATGCAATTTCTCCCCTCAGCTCCTGAGCTATCTTCCCCACCTCAGCCGAGATGATATGTGAAATGTTTTGCAGTAATGTATGCGGTTTATCATCTAGAATGTCTACCATCAGGCAGGGGCTAGAGGAGTGTGTCTGTATAGAGGAAGAGTGAGATATTTCAGCCATACGGTCTGTGGAGATGTCTGTGTGTTCCGCCGGGGGAGCAGGTTTACTTGAGGCCGTGGATGCAGAGTGCATGATGAATTTCTCCATGTGGCTGGACCACAAATCTTTGGCAGGTGAGGGAAAGAATTTCTGGTGCCTGATTTTGCCCATAAGGATCGCCAGTGTGCTAATATAGGCTGGCGATTGTTGCTGAGGAACCAGAGGGATCATGTCAGGGAAATTTGGTTGTAAGCAGAGCACACAGCCAAATCTCCTGTTTCTAATCATAATAACAATTTCGTCTAATGATATAAATGCATCTCACCTTTTGATTGTATCCATCCTCTGGTGTGTGTGCCCCAGCCACCCAACTAAACAAAACACATCCTCATGGTTCCAGTTCCAAGATCACACTGCTCTCCTCAGCCGTGTGCTCACTCTTTATTAGCATAACAGGAAGTCCCAAAGCTCGAGGGTTGGGCCTCCAACAACCAAACACCTCTTATAAAGCTTGTGACCTCACAGGATGTGAATGACCATATAAGGATTTAACACAGGAAAATGCAACAACCAATGAACAATGACTACAGGAGTCTTATGAGTGTGTCTGAGCAGAGACAGGGTGCATGAATGTTTTTAGAAGCCACATGGCTTTCAAACATTAACTATGCCTCCAACCAGAACAACCCAAAAGACTCCCGTATTTCCATTGATAGAAATCCCTATTATACATTGTTCCAGAGAACAATGTATACCTGGATTATTCTACTGTCTTTGTGGACGAGAGATTATCGGCAGGCGTACACTCATTGGGCCACAAATGTGTTGATCAGGCACACAGGGGCAACATGAGAGCACACTCGTTAAACCGATAATGTTTTTGCAGAGCGAACACACCCCCACCAGACGATCGTTCTGTGCATCGCACAGGGGCCCTTAGCTGGCGGACACGTCCCCACTCCACAAACATTTCTCTACATCCCCAAAGAGCTTTTCACTACCAAACGGATCTCAACCAGTGTCAGTCTGCCCCAGTCAGCTCTTCAGAGCGGGCTGCGATTGAACAGACACTGGGAGACTCTTACGACAATACATTAATATAAAATTTTCCACAACAATCAGCAGTGAAGTGAATCAGCTTTAACTCATGTCCACCATCATCGGCTTCCACATATGCGCCCCAAGAAATTGATTTACTAAAGACAAATATGTTGTTTACTTTGCAATGGAATATTTTCCTTAGCGTAGTGAAAGTGGTGAAAATTCACCTGGTAAAGAATATTCAATCATATGCAAGGGAAAAAAATAGTATTTATGCTTGTATATGATTGGATGATAGAAGCCAGCAGAGCTTCCCCTCATTTACTAAGCTCTGGAGCAACTGCAAGTGCATATTCTATTTGCCTTTAGTAAATGGACCCCTGTGTGTCACATGACACAAAGTAAGCTAAACCCAGGATATCAGGGGATCTGCAGACAAGTGAGCAACATGGTACAAAGGTATGATCAATGCTGGCAATTATAGTTTCCATACATTATTTGTGAAAATATACTTGGAGTTCAGCTTTAATGCATGGAATGTATTAAGGTAAAAAGCTTTCACTAAATGTTAGGCCGGGTTCAAACCTTTTACCTCTCATTCACTAATATAAGGGCAAACTCCCTTGCAAAGTGAAAATTCCCTTGCAAAGTGGACAGCCTATTTGTCTTTGATAAATGGATCTCATTGTCTTTCTTATTTAAAACGTAACTCCACTTTCATGGGAAAATAAATAGCAAAATTTAAAAAATAATATAGTACAGTATATACGATTGAGGCTCAAGTCATATTGTAATGGAATGTTAATTAATAATTACCTTTCTTTTTCAATCTGCAGTTCTGTGACTTTCTGTAAAGTGCAATGCAATATTGCTACCTGGAGGCGTTCTGTACACAGAATGTGTACAGAACGCCCCCCAGGAACATAATTTCCTGCTTGTGGAATTGGCTCACTGATTTTCCCAGAAGTCTGCACTAAGGTACAAGTCAGAGTTTGCGCATCCCCTGCAACGAAAATGTCATTTTTGGTGAGATACTCCTAATGGGAAATCATGTCTAAAAGTATGCAAACCCAGAAAATGTCCTCATTAGATCCCTGCAGGTGTAGCAGCTGGTTGATAATTATGAAACCACTCTATTTACATTCACTTTCCACATGGACACAAACTGTGATTTCTTCAGAACAACAAAAGGTGGGAATCTGCAACAAAGTTTGTTAAAATACTTGCAATGTACATTGAGCACCCAGAGAATGTTTTTTTCTCAACAAAGGTGGAGTTACTCTTTAAGCAATTTGGATTATACAGTAAAAGGGACAGTATGTGTAAAAGTGTTTTGTGCTGATCTTATAGAGAGTGACATTGTGAATGGAAGTATGATTGACTCCATGCTGGTCTTGTACTCCTGCACTAATACTGTTAATCTTGTTTATTCTTAGGTGGCTAATGTTACAGTTTTGGTTAAAGACGATGGAACAATGCTAGTGCACTTTATAAAAAATATTTTTTGATCTAGATTTCTTAATCTCTTTACAGGTACTCATATTAATGCAGATTGGAGACAAGCCAGAGTAGGTTTTAAAGATCCTATTGCTCACTGAACTTGTAGAATGGTGTAGTCAGGGCCGGTGCAAGGATTTTTGACACCCTAAGCGAAATGTTATTTTGTCACCCCCTTTGGCTCCGCCCTTGACTCCACCCTCTTTGCCAGTGTTAAGTAGTTTGATTCAACCCTCTAACTGCCACAACTGAAAACAGCAGAATCAGATCCCATGAAGAAGATGAGAAAGCCAAGGATCATCTTGTCCAGGTAGCAACTTAGGCCCCTTTCACACTGGGGCGGGAGGTGCGTCAACGGTAAAGCGCCACTATTTTTAGCGGTACTTTACCATCGTTTTAGCGGTGGTATTTGGCCACTAGCAGGGCGGTTTTACCCCCCGCTAGTGGCCGAGAAAGGTTTAAAACCCACCGCAAAGCACCACTGCAGAGGTGCTTTGCCATCGGTATAGCCACAGTGCCCCATTGATTGTTTCTATGGGCAGGAGCGGTGGAGGAGTGGTATACACACCGCTCCAAAGCTGCTGCTAGCAGGACTTTTTTTACCATCCTGCCAGTGCACCGCTTCAGTGTGAAAGTCCTCGGGGCTTTCACATTGGAGACAAAGCAGCGGCTGTTTCAGGTCGGTTTGCAGGCGCTATTTTTAGCATAATAGTGCCGGCAAAACAACCCAGTGTGAAAGGGGTCTTAGTGTTTGATCAGTCTGGTGCCACTGGATTAAATGATCAAAATGAAGAAGGTGCCAACCTATAATTGGTTAACATATAACTGCTTTAAGTGTGTATCACACTATTAATAGTTTTGGGCATCAGTAAAGTGAAAAAGTGAAGTGCATCCTTCCAAAAAAGCTTATAAAAATGTGGTTTCTGTAACCCACTTCTACTTGTAAAAAATGAGTTGCAAAGTGAAGTGCTCAAAAGATATGTGTATACAACACACTTACTGTGCATAAAGATTATCTAATAATATTTTTAGATTAACAAGATGTTATCAAAATACATAAAATTGCACCTATATGAGGCTGTGACCAAAACACAAAATGAACCCAAATTTATTTATTTTTTTTAAATAAAAAGCAATACAAATACCGAAAAGCGATAAAAAAATTAAATTAAAAACACAGTCCACTTTAGTGCAAAGATAGCCACTGGCTGTCTTCAGGAAGAGGCATTATATATCATTGATCAGTGTACTCTGTATAGCTCTGCACAGGAGAATGCATTGTTTCTGTGATGAAAAGTGGAAGAAAAGGTTGGAAATATGCAAAGAGAAGGAAGGTGAGATTGTCCCTGAATGTGCTCCTGGAAACGAGAACCATTCTCCCTGCAAAGGGTGATTTTTTAGAAGATGTTCTGTATGCTGAGCTGGGGTTAGGAAGAGAGGTCGGTCAGAGGGGGTCAGTGGAAGTGCACACACTCACATGAAATGCTCCTGGAGGCTCTCTGGCTCACTCAGCAGTACATCAGTGTGGATGTCGGCTGCTTTTTTTTAATCTTCCCGCCCACATCTCCTTCACAGACGGAACACAGGAGCAGGAAGGGATGTGTGTGAAGCTGCTCGGGACAGGCTGCAGGCATGCTGGAGGTGGAGTTGGTCGGAGAAGTGTCAGGAATGGATCCCCTCCACATAGGGACAGCTACACTTCCCGAGCCATCCCCTGCCCTGTCCGCACACAGGGACAGACAGAGAGCACAGGACGGAGCGGCCATCAGAGGAGGGAGGGGGAGGAGAGGAGCAAGTGGATGGGTTTTTCAGGGACGGGAATTAATTTGTGCACCCCTCACTTACTTCTCCCGCCGGCTTATCACTTTTGCCAGATCTTTCCACACCTCCTCCCTCCCAGGGGCTATGGCTGCGCCCTAGGCGGCAGTGCGCCCTAGGCGACTGCCTAGCCCACCTAGTGGTAGCACCGGCCCTGGGTGTAGTATATCTTATATGTGTCCAAAACTAGTAAAATATGGAAAAATGGTTTCCTTTTGGTCATGGGCAGAATATATAAGCTAATTGTATGACAATTAAATAATAAGAAATTATGTTTTCAGGTATCTATAATTAAGGGGTTACATATTATAATTAGAATTGTTTGGTGTCAAAAATTGTGTCAAAGATATAATTTACCTCTTCTTCACACTGAGATGGGAAGAAAAAGCTATGATATGATAAAAGATGTAAGGGTTGTACTTTAAAAAAAACAATTGCATAGCAAAATAATTTCTTATTATATTTAGTGTCATTTAGTAGCCCAATGCATTATTTTCTATTTCAAATCAATGAAAAATATTCGATCAGTACAGGAAATAACCTCATAACATTTATTTTTTATCCCCATTTGCATAGAATATATATATATATATATATATATATATATATATACACACTGGGAGAATCTCTATATGCATTTTTTTAAATAAATTCACTCCTAAAAGTTATTAATGAACAAAAAAGGACGAATGACTTTCATATATTAGGATCAATAAATGTAGAAATGACCAGGATTAAAAAACACTATGAGGCTTTAAATGGTTGGTGGGGTGACATACAGTGTAGTTACATTTTTCAAAAGAAAATCTCCTGCCTTAAACAGTGCTGCTTATGTACGCTATATGACACACCCGATTTTGTGGTTACTTGTATTATTGATTATTGTGTTTAGCCTTACAGTTTGGCTTTATTGTAGGCTCAAAAGGATAGCCAAAGACATCTCTTATATGGATAAAAATTTGCAGTTACAGAAATGTGTTAGATTAAATCACTTTTTAAACTAGTGAATAGAGGGAGAAATTTTTAGTGTTTGCGGTGTCTTTGACTTGCATTTGGTTTTTAATGTCCATTTTGTTCTACAGTATAACTATTTGAAGGGCATGCCCTCTCTTGTCTATAGTAAGTTTCTATACCATCAGGAGATAGGAATAGTTCTTGTCTAATTTAGGCATCTGATGGCCGGCAGGCTATCTTTTGAGATCTTTGACCCTTCCTTCCATAAACACTGAGCATATAATACCGCATCCACTTTGGGTAAGTATTTTTCTGTTTCCCAAAGGATGGATTAATATGTAATATTTAAGACATAAATGATTTTTTCATGAGGAATGTAAAGAATTGTGTATGGTTATTTTCAGATAAAATGTGACAATTTTGACCTGTACCAACAATTCAGTAATATGTTGTATTGTTTGATGTGATTTATGATTTTTTTTGTCGTTTTTTTATAGATTTGTTTTTAATTACCTGTGATTTACCTATTTCAATGTGCTTAATTCTGTTGGTCCTGATGAAGCAGATGATCTGTGAAATGTGTTGACCTTCTCAGAAGATCTAATTTATCAATAGTAACGTGTTTTTATATTGTGTAAAATAAAAGACAAAACTCTTTTAGACAAATTGTATGTTATCAGTAAAATGTTATTCTGTGTGGTAGATGTGCACATGGGGGTATATTTAAAGTCTCGCTACCCATTTTTTCCTTTTGCTACTATATTGGGATGATACCCCTGTGCTCACATATCTCAAACTAATCACACTCTCTCCCACAAATACAAACTCGTGGTATATGTTATCTTATCAGTACATGTACACTGAATCGTTTATAGTGGTTTTAGGCAGTTGAGGTTAGAAGCATTTTTTGGAAAGCAAAAAAATGCATTCAGAACTGGAGTTCAGGGGCATTTGAAATGCCCAATCCTTGTAACAGCTTGTAAATGCGGTAATTTGCGTTTATATGCATTTTCGTTTATAGGTGTTTTCAATGGGGAATGAGAGACAGAGAGAGAGAGAGAAAACTGTCATTTCTGTCTGCTGCCCTGTTTGTCTGATATATGCATGAGTCGCTTTTGACAAGTTTTCCTGACACCAAGAAAAAAAAAGTGACAGGGGCGGGACCTCCAGCTGATTGACAGCCTCAGCTCTGTTCCAGTGAGCTGTGTGAAGGGGAGTGTGCCTCTTCCCTCCAATCAGCTGTGAGTTCTCCTCACTGAGCTCTGTAGAGTGTAACTTCAGTCATCTATCCCCTTTTTTTCTGAATTCAGACAGGCTTTAAATATTTACCACTTTAATCGTCCTGGCAGTATTCCCGTGTGTGGCTCGAGGTGGATTTTCAGTACCAAAACTGGTAACCCCGAGCCACACTCGGGATCGCATCACAGGATCCAGGTACAGTTACTTACCTTGTCCCCAGGATCCTGCGATGTCTCCCCGCTGTCTGTGTGAGCCGTCCTCCACCCAATTCATCACAGCATCTTTACTGTTATTACTGTATCAAATAATTTCACCTCCCTTTTGTCCCTAGTGGTTTGTCCAGTGACCTGCATGCAGTTTTATATTATAAATACTGTTCTTTCTGCCTGGAAACTGGAGATTCTCCGTAGCAACCAAAACCGTCCCCTTACATCAAAAGCGGTTTTAGACCAGCTAGAAAACAGCGATAATAAATTAGAATCAGTGGCAGAATTGAGCAATAGTGATTTGTGAGGAAATCCTTCATCAAACATTGAAAGTAATGACAGCGACAATTCTGCAACTGATCACATTTCAGTGTTTTTGATTTAATTACATTATTGAATATTTTTTATTATTATGAAATTATTATTTTTTATAATTATTTAAAGTTATCTATTATATTATAATTTATGATTTTGTGTTCAAACTTTATCATACCCGGGATGTCTACTAAACTCTTGTTTGGACAGATTTAAGTGTGTTATTCCTAAGAATTACAGGCCTACAATATAAAACGCTAAATTTCCATGCAAAACATTGTACCGCTTTGAGCATCAAAAATCTGAAATAATCATACCCCCAAGGAGGTTAATGGCCAGTAGAGAAGAAAAGACTGCATATAGACAGGTACAACTTATGTAGCAGGATCTCTGTGTATCATCTAATCACTTCACTGGGTATATGTGAGGGGTTAAAACCTCTTTAGAGTTTTCCTCAACAAATGTGAGGAAAGATTTACATACACATGGTTTCTAAGACTATACTTCACATATTCCTACCAATTTTGCTGACTCCACCAATGTACAATGTTCAGAGGGACACTAGCAAACAGGGACCCACATCTAGGGCACCACCATCTCCCACAGAAACCTCAATTCGAGGCCCATAGAAATGTAAAGTCACTCTATCTTTCACCACACCAAAAGTTTTCAAATAGACAAATGTTAATGGATTCTAAAAAATTTGAATGAGGGTTGAATATGTCCATGCTGCAGAAACCCAGTTTTCCACTGTTGTTTGGATTACAAAATAAAAGTCAGCATATAAAGAGAGAGAGAAAGTCAAGTCAAGCCAAAAAAGAACTTTATATTGAAGGCAATGCCACCTGGCAGCTAAGCAGTTATTTCCTCTGTGTGTAATAAAAGCAGATTTAGTATGGAGTGCAGAAGTTAGAGCAAAGTAGCATAGAGAAATGAGATAAGCTACAAAGGTGACAGGGATAATCCAAGCATGAAATCCTGCAGAAGTAAAAAGGATTTTATTAATAGATACAAGAGAGACTTTAAAATGTATTTATTCAAAAATGAGATTGTGAAGAGGCTATTTCACAGAGAATGTGCTGCCTTTAGACTTCATGTGAAGCACATCTCTTGTAGCACTGAACTGTGAAAACATACTAAACAATGAAAATATGAGAAAAGTAATGCAAAGGGAATTTGCCGTGATATACCTGCTATAATTTCAAAAAGACAAAAAGGTAGAACAAGGTTAATGCGTTAATGCCTTCTGATATCCTTATGAACCACTGGAGTTGAATTACTCAAGAAATAGTATACCCTTCATTTAGCAAAGAACATTCACTGAGCTTAGGAAATAGGCTGAAACCATTCACTTTAATCAAACAATTGTGTGGTAGCTAAAATCCATTTTTCTTAGGTTTCCCTTGCACATTATTGGGTTTTCAAAGCGAATACAGTTACACCTTATTTGCTATCAATACCTTTAAAAAAAGAACACACATTTAAAGTCCAATGCATCTACTTTATAAGTATATATTTTTGGAATTGTATCTTTTTCTGATGTGTAATGATTAGTAAAGCTTGCAATGATTTATCATTATGACAGTACCAGATGAAAATCAAGAGTTTAATGAGCATTGATGATACTAAGGTTTGTTCAGTACAGGGGTACAAAGAATATTTGATCGTGTACAAAAAGCACAAACTGATTCAACCAGTGTAAAAATCTTCTTGTGACTGGCCTGACAACAGTTAGCTAAAATATCATTGTTTATCACAGGTGATTGATCTGCTTTATTGATTAACCCTATAATGTAGATACGTAGCCTTGTGCTGTCATGAGGAATTAGAATTTTGTATATCAACTAAATACAACAACATATTACCCATTTCAGCTCTCACACCTGTGCACTTCCTATGGACCGTTTTTTATATCTCTGCTATAGGCCTGTTTTTTGGCAATAATTTTGTTATTACTGATGGTAACACAGTAATATATGTGTTTATCTTTTTATTAAGACTTACAAGGCTTTCTTTTGCTGATGCTGTATTAAAAATATTATTTTATGTAATCCTTAGACAAAAAAGTAACAAAACATAAAAAATTCACTTTTTCTTGCTTTGACCAGTATTAGTTTTAAAAAATTGTGTTGCTATAGATAAAAGTATATATTTATATGTAATTTGTCATCTAGTTATTATATTATCTAAACATGAAATAAAGGATTTTCTTTTCAATTCTGTGTTTTTTTTAAATGTGACAAAGTGAACCAACAAAATGATAACCAATGAAAAAAGTGTAAATATTTTTGGTTTGAAAAACAACAACCACAATAGAAAAAAAAATAGCCAAGGGGAAAAGGGGAAGAAGCAGTTAATTAGGACTGACTATAGTAAACTAAGAGTTAAATAGGTACACATTTTATTTAAAATGTGTTTTTTACTTTTTTGCTTTAACTGACATATGCAAATTGAAGCTCAAAACTTTGATCTGCAGGTTAATGGAACAGAGTAAATGCAAAAAAAAAAAAAAAAATGAAGATCAATTTTTTTTACATCTGCCTCTGTAATAGTTCATCTTAATAGCTAAGATTTTAACAACTGGGCATTGCAGGTAAATGCTCAGGGGTGTGGCAGTAGGGTGCTACGCAAGCCTTATGTGCTTCCATTAAGTTTTTTTGGTCATATGTAGCACACTCAATGTCCACAACTAGTTAAAGACAACAGGTTAAATACTACATTCAGCTATAAACAAGCCATAAGAATAGGTATGTCTGCATTTCTTTTTTGGATGTATTGTTACACCATTTTCACTGAAATACAAAGTGAGGGAAAATCCAACATTTCTGAGATAGTATCAGAACAAAGGATGAGTGGAAATCTTCCTTTAGGGATATAAGCTCCAGCAACATCTGTTTAAGATAGGGAAGTTTCTTTAAAATGATGATTGAATGTTCAGACAAATACATATCATTTGGATATCATGTGCAACCACTTCTTACTTTACATGTTTCACTCAAACAGCTTCCTCAGGAGCTTTCAAAAGTGTTGCATGAAGTTTTTTAGTACTACAAAAGAAACAACAACCATAAGAATTTGTGCTTAAAAATTGCTATATTAATGAATCATATAATTATACATCACAATACAGACAATTATACAAATTTATCAAAGTTTGATGAAGAGCTGAGAATGCATGCCTACCAGATGCTTTTGTTCATCAAAAATAGATAGGTAATTCCTAGATGCAAGTTACATGGAGGGACACAAACACAACCACAAAGAAAGAATACATTTCTGAAAAACGAAAATCATGTGCAAGTTTTGATTATATTAGGATAAAATGATTAAGCCTGCTGATCCCGATTAAATGAATCAAGATCAAGCGGGCTTAAGTTAACCATAAAAGTACTGCTGTGATACCTCACAGGGAAGGCAATAGGGTATTTACTTTACCTGGTGAGAGCCCAAGAAAAAGACCTGTAGCAGACCTGCTGCTAGGTCTCTTATAAGTAGAGATATACAGAAAGTGTATTTCAGGTATTTTAGGTTAATGTTAATAAGGAATAAGGTCCATATATGAGGGTCAATATGGAGGAAGGCACTGAGGTCGCATGAAGCTAGTTAATGGTAGCTCAAACACAGTGGCCAGAAGTCTTCCCTTTCTTGCATAGTGAAGGTAAATAGTGACCCAAAATATCAGAACCTTCTTTCCCAAAATCAATTTCTGAAGCATGGGTTAATAGTACTTACACTGAAAAGGATCCCGGAAAAGCTTGCTAGGAAGGAGGGAAGTCAGAAAAGAGACACAGACCAGTCTCTCTCTGACAAAGATTCCCTGCCAGTTTGTGGTGGTGAGTAACCGCCATTCAAACTATCTCCATCCCGTCTGCGTCTGACGTCACCGGCGGGGCGTGGAGTACTATCAGCACCGTTGCGCATGTTCGAACTCCGACGACGGAAGTGACCTCACCAGGTGCGAGGTCCACAGTCACCATCTTGGAGAGTTCAGGTTGTCAGGTTCAGCGCAAGGGAGGAACGGACAGAAAGCTGTCCAGCCTCCCAGTGCTGCAAGCAGAGGACACGCCCAGTGTGACAAGAAGGGCGATTGCTTAGTTCCCGTCACTAGTTGGTAATCAGGAGAATAGCCGGACCGCTTTTTCCCAACAGGCACCAGATTCAAAGAAGATATTAAATACGGAACTAACGAGTCAAAAGACAGTGACAACCAAAACAAATTTGAAGTAATAAATCTGTCCTCTTATTCCTTGTCCAGGGAGCAAATCAAAGTTTTAAGCTTAGGTCTTAGTTTCTGCCCTACACAGAAAATAGACCAGTTTGAACTTATTATAGATATACATTTATTTTCACGTAAATTAATGTTTAAGGTTATCTTTGATAAAAATCAAAAACAGGAAACCGCTCAATCATTGGACAATCCCTTATGGAGCGAAATGACCATCAATGACATTAAGGCCCTCAATGACTTGATGGAGCTTTGGGTGGAGGGTCACACCAGCGAGACTGTCTCATGTCTCCTCCTGGGGGTGCCCCTCTTGCCAACGCTCCATCAATTCCGTTCTTTTCTAAAGAATACAAACCTAAATCCCAAACATTAAACCAAATCCCAATATTTGGGCATTTACACAGCAGGTCACTAATGCAATACAACAAACGAAATGGAAGGGGATATCCCACTCTAATTTATCCTCTGACCAACTGGAAGTTATCCGTTCCCTGCAACAAAATCAAGAGCTAGTTATCAAACCCTCAGATAAAGGAGGAAACTTAGTGGTGATGGATTGTGCCCAGTATGAAAACATGGTCATGGATCTTCTCAAAATCTTCTCAAAAATCGGGAATAGTATAGAAAGGTATGCGAGAGCCATGTCAGAAACACTGAAATCCAATATAGGAAATTAATAGGCTCAGCCTATTATAACAACCTCATCACTAAAAAAAACTTGGGAATTTCTGAATATTCAATCGCCAAAAATTCCAACACTATACTGCCAAAAATTCACAAGAGTCAAACCAATCCCCAGGCTGACCCATAGTCTTGGGGAATGGGTGTTTGACGGAGACTGCCAGCCAAATGGTGGACAAATATCTTCGTCCCCATGTGGACTCTTTGGCCTCTTATATTAGGGACACTGTGGGCCTCTTGGGGGGCCTTGATGGGATTCATATCCCAGCGGCGTCCTATTGGTGGCCATTGACATGGAGGCCCTTTACAACTCCACCCCCCATGAATCTGGGGTTGTGGGGGGGGCTTCATTCAATAACATGATCGAACTACAGGTCCCTATAATCAATTCATTTTGAATGTATTGGGATTCATATTATCCAACAATGTATTTCTCTTTGGTCGCTCCCACTACCTCCAGATGCAGGGGGTAGCGATGGGGACCAGATGTGCCCCATCGTATGCCAACCTGTACCTGGGGTAGGAACGTGACCTTTTCTTGGAGGACATGCAGGAATACTTTGCTAAAGTGCTCATATGGCGTTGTTTCATCAACAACATTTTCCTTATATGGACAGGTACCCAGAATGAGCTGCTCACCTTCTTTGAAAGCCTGCAGGACAACAGTTACAGTTTGAAGTTCACGATGAGTTATCATGAACAAACACTGAATTTCTTGGATGTCCAGCTGTTCATCAATCCCGATGGCTGCATTGGGTCTACACTATTCTGCAAACCCTCAGCAGGGAATTTAATTCTACGCACTGATAGCTCTCATCCCTTATTCCCTGAGATAACAATAAAAATGCTAAAAAAAAAAAAAATGAAAGGAACCATTTAAAAATAAGATAAAAAAGAAAAAAAAAGAAAGAAAAAAAAAAAAAGCACCCCTGTCCCCCCCGCTCTCGCGCAAAGGCGAACGCAAGCGTTGGTCTGGCGTCAAATGTAAACAGCAATTGCACCATGCATGTGAGGTATCACCGTGAAGGTCAGATCGGGGGCAGTCATTTTAGCAGTGGACCTCCTCTGTAAATCTAAAGCAGTAACCTGTAAAGGCTTTTAAAGGCTTTTAAAAATGTATTTAGTTTGTCGCCACTGCACGTTTGTGCGCAATTTTAAAGCATGTCGTGTTTGGTATCCATGTCCTCGGCCTAAGATCATCTTTTTTATTTCATCAAACATTTGGGCAATATAGTGTGTTTTAGTGCATTAAAATTAAGTGTGTTTTTCCCCCAAAAAATGCATTTGAAAAATCGTTGCGCAAATACTGTGTGAAAAAAAATGAAACACCCACCATTTTAATCTGTAGGGCCTTTGCTTTAAAAAATATGTAATGTTTGGGGGTTCAAATATGTTTTCATGTAAACAAAAAGTGTCAGAAAGGGCTTTGTCTTCAAGTGGTTAGACGAGTGGGTGATGTGTGACATAAGCTTCTAAATGTTGTGCATAAAACGCCAGGACAGTTCAAAACCCCTCCAAATGACCCCATTTTGGAAAGTAGACACCCCAAGCTATTTTCTGAGAGGCATGTCGAGTCCATGGAATATTTTATATTGTGACACAAGTTGCAGGAAAAAGACACTTTTTTTTTTTTGCACAAAGTTGTCACTAAATGATATATTGCTCAAACATGCCATGGGAATATGTGATATTACACCCCAAAATACATTCTGTTGCTTCTCCTAAGTTCGGGGATACCACATGTGTGAGACTTTTTGGGAGCCTAGCCGCGTACAGGACCCCAAAAAACAAAGCACCGCCTTCAGGCTTTCTAAGGGTGTAGAAAGTTTCCCCCCAAAACCCCCCAAATGACCCCATTTTGGAAAGTAGACACCCCAAGCTATTTGCTGAGAGGTATGGTGAGTATTTTGCAGACCTTTTTTTTGTTACAAAGTTTTGAAAATTGAAAAAAAAAAAAAAAACATTTTTCTTGTCTTTCTTCATTTTCAAAAACAAATGAGAGCTGCAAAATACTCACCATGCCTCTCAGCAAATAGCTTGGGGTGTCTACTTTCCAAAATGGGGTCATTTAGGGGGGTTTGTGCTATCTTGGCATTTTATGGCCTACGAAACTGTGATAGGTAGTGAGGAGTGAAATCAAAAATGTACGCCCTTAGAAAGCCTGAAGGCGGTGATTGGTTTTCAGGGCCCCGTATGCAGCTAGGCTCCCAAAAAGTCCCACACATGTAGTATCCCCGTACTCAGGAGAAGCAGCAGAATGTAATTTGGGGTGTAATTGCACATTTGCCCATGGCCTGTTTGAGCAATATATCATTTAGTGACAACTTTGTGCAAAAAAAAAAAGTTTGTCATTTTCCTGCAACTCTTGTCAAAATATAAAATATTCCATGGACTCAACATGCCTCTCAGCAAATAGCTTGGGGTGTCTACTTTACAAAATTGGGTCATTTGCGGGGATTTTGTGCCATCTTGGCATTTTATGGCCTTCAAAACTGTGATAGGTAGTGAGGAGTGAAATCAAAAATTTACGCCCTTAGAAATCCTGAAGGTGGTGCTTGGTTTTCGGGGCCCCGTACATGGCTAGGCTCCCAAAAAGTTGCACACATGTGGTATCCCCATACTCAGGAGAAGCAGCTAAATGTATTTTGGGGTGCAATTCCACATATAACTATAGCATGTGTGAGCAATATATCATTTAGTGACAACTTTTTGTAATTTTTTTTATTCAATCACTTGGGTCAAAAAAATTTAATATTCAGTGATTCAGTGGGCTCAACATGCCTCTCAGCAATTTCCTTTGGGTGTCTACTTTCCAAAATGGGGTCATTTGGGGGGGGGGGTTTTACTGTCCTGCCATTTTAGCACCTCAAGAAATGAGATAGGCAGTCATAAACTAAAAGCTGTGTAAATTCCAGAAAATGTACCCTAGTTTGTAGATGATAACTTTTGCGCAAACCAATAAATATACGCTTATTGACATTTTTTTTACCAAAGACATGTGGCCGAATACATTTTGGCCTAAATGTATGACTAAAATTTGAGTTTATTGGATTTTTTTATAACAAAAAGTAGAAAATATCATTTTTTTTTCAAAATTTTCCGTCTTTTTCCGTTTATAGCGCAAAAAATAAGAACTGCAGAGGTGATCAAATACCATCAAAAGAAAGCTCTATTTGTGGGAAGAAAAGGACGCAAATTTTGTTTGGGTAATGCATTGCATGACCACGAAATTAGCAGTTAAAGCAACGCAGTGCCAAATTGTAAAAAGTGCTCTGGTCAGGAAGGGGGTAAATCCTTCCGGGGCTGAAGTGGTTAGAGAATATCAGCAGATTTTCTTAATAATAGATTTTAAAAAAGTAACATAACAGCTGTATCACCTAATGTCATATAAATTAATAAACACCACTAATCAACATCAATATGCATCACCTTAGCATTAACAACAAAAATGCAAAAAATACATAAAAGTGTTAAAAGACATTAGTGCCAAAAAAATTACAAGTGTTATGAATTTCACTGCAGTGTATAATACAAGTTGTCCAAACATATATTTGCAAAACAAGGTGTCCGATGCTTAAAGTTTACAAGTGCAAAAATGCTTTTTACAAAACTATTTACTGACGAAGATCAAAGTTTTATCTCTTTTATTGACCCTGTATAATATGAATCTTTTCTCGTTCATTTTTCAAACTCTCAGTGATTGGCTCTTTTTCAGGGGATGTGCTCTCTTATAAGAATCCCAGAGTCAATTTTAATACTCAGAGAATATAGATGGAAAGTAAAGAACAAGGAACTCCCATAGTGTAAAACCATTTTATTTAAAACGGAATTAGAAAGCAATCCATTGAACTCACATGTATAAAGTGTCTCCCGACAGCTAAAGGATCAACCTCCAGTGAATCTATGCAGTGCCGGCTCCAACCGCCCACTCTGGCTGTGAGCAAGAACAGCTGATGGGTTGACGTCACGCTGGGCCTATTCAACATGTGACGCCATCTCGTCAGTGACGCTTGGCGGGAAGTGTGTTGTTTACAGGATTAACAGGTAAACATAAAGAAAACCATCTGCAAAAAAATAGGAAAATAATATGTTAAATTTTTGTGTGTTTGGGTTTAGTGATCAGTTTCTATAATCCATTTAAATTACATTATTTGCAAAACTTGGGCTCTGAATGTCACCCATAATGGAAAATCATTTATTTTCCAGTATATTTTACTGTACTTGTTTTTACTAAATGTTTTATAAACAGTTAGGCCTATCCACACTCCTAAAAATTTCCTCACATAAAAATTATTTTTACTTTAATACGTGTCAAGAAAGCTTGTATTTTTGACTACTTGATGTACAATAAATTATCTTGTTCCTAAGGTAACTTTACTCTTTCAGAAGAGTTTACTTGCTGGTTGTCCATGCATGTCATCCACACGTCAGCTTATTATCTGTATTCCATAAAGAGCACCATTCTGTAACATGGTAAAATAGAGCAACATAAAGAGACCTATTGATCTTTATACTGTGATGCTTCCACACTCCACAGGGACAGAAGTGATATCAATGGATCAGTGGAGACAGAAAGAAAATAACGCAAAGATTATTTTCTGTCTAATGTTGTTGTACCCTTAAACAAGCAGTGGCGTTTTATATAGATTGGAAAAGGCTGAAAGATAAATGCATACTAGCTTTGCAAGAATATAGCAAAACCCAATATGCTGATAAGTATTTTATCTATGTGAAAAATGGTCAATAAATAGGATGGTACACAGAATGCAATGAATAGCACATACTTAACTTGACTAAAATGATAACTACAACAGACAACAAGATTAGGTTTAATGGCTGAAAAGGCCCATTTATTTTTTGGTAGTGTGTGTTAATATGAGTTGAGTTATATCGTGTGTTAAAGCAGAGGTCTGCCCACCGCTGCAAAAATTAAAAGCCAGCAGCTACACATACTGCAGCTGCTGACTTTTAATAATAGGACACTTACCTGTCCTGAAGTTCAGTGATGTCCGCACTGCAGCTGATGTTTCCATCAGCTGTCGGGTGCATGCCGCCTCCATTGCGAGTAAGGGAACCCGGCAGTATAGTCTTACGGCTTCACGCCGGGAACCCTATTGCGCATGCACTAGGCTCCTCTCCTCTCTCCTACTGGCCCAGCGGCCAGGGAAGGAGGAGGGAGGAGGAGGGAGCCCGGGTGGTGACATCAATACCTGCAGCTGAGGCTCCCGGAAGTGGGAACAGGATACCTGTGAAAGACAGGTATCCTGCCCCCCTCCCCCCCGAAAGGTGCCAAATGTGGAACCTAAAGGTGGAAGGAGTACAAGTGGAAGTTCCACTTTTGGGTGGAACTTGGGTGGAGCTTTAACATGAGTTGTGTTAAGGCAGACCATTGAAGATGAATGGGCTGTTAACACACCCTAATGTGCCTAAAATTGCACATAACCCTTTTCCTGTAATACAACACATGGCAAAGCACTACAAGCTTTGCTATGCATTGTGGTGAGCAACAAAGCAGATGCATTGCCTTAAAGGCAGAGTTCAGATTTTCTAGAAAATAGCCTATGAAGTCAAGGAGCCCCAGTAGATATTAACAATCTGTGCACCTTTGTAAAGTGATCACTCATTTTTTTTATTTTACTTGTAGGCCATTTAAGTCCCCTCAGAAGCCTGGCTAAAAAACTCCTAGTTAGCAACCCCACATTCTTGCTTGAATGCAAAAAAACATTGTTTTTCACTCCTGTAATCATCGGAGTGAGCATGCAATGGTTTTCATGTCTTAGCAACAGGGAAGGACGTAGGAGTTGCTAACTGGGAATTTTCTTTAGACAGGCTTCTGAGGGAGCCTACAAGTAAAACAATAAAATTAATGATAATTTTACAAAGCTGCGCATATTTGAAATCCCTATCACCGCACTACCCGCCTGGAGTTTGCATGTTCTCTCCCTGTGCTTGCGTGGGTTTTTTCCTGGTACTCCGGTTTCCTCCCACACTCCAAAGACATGCTGGTAGGTAGGGAAGAGCCGAACACCCCCTGGTTCGGTTCGCACCAGAACCTGTGAACGGACCAAAAATTTGCACGAACGTTAGAACCCCATTGACGTCTATGGGACTCGAACGTTTGAAATCAAAAGTGCTCATTTTAAAGGCTAATTTGCATGGTATTGTCCTAAAAAGGGTTTGGGGACCCGGGTAATACCCCAGGGGACATGTATCAATGCAAGAAAAACTTTTAAAAACGGCCGTTTTTTCGGGAGCAGTGATTTTAATGATGCTTAAAGTAAAAAAAAAAGTGAAATATTCCTTTAAATATCGTACCTGGGGTGTGTCTATAGTATGCCTGTAAAGTGGCGCATGTTTCCCGTGTTTAGAACAGTCCCTGCACAAAATGTCATTTTTAAAGAAAAAAATCTCATTTAAAATTGCTTGCGGGTTTAATGTAATGTCGGGTCCTGGCAATATGGATGAAAATCAGTGAGACAAACGGCATGGGTACCCCCCAGTCCATAGGCCCTTTGGGTCTTGTATGGATATTAAGGGGAACCCCGCACCCAAATTAAAAAAAGGAAAGGCGTGGGGCCCCCATGCCCTATATATTCTGAACAGCAGTATACAGGCGGTGCAAACAAGACAGGGACTGTAGGTTTGTTGTTAGGTAGAATCTGTTTGTAATTTTGGACTGGTACATTTTTAAATTGTAGCTCCAGCCAAATAATCTATTTTTAAGCTTTTTGGAAAACATAGGGAAGGGTTATTACCCCTGTAACATTTGTTTTGCTGTCTGTGCACCTCTTCAGAAGATTTCACCTCACTTTCTGTCCCAATGACAAATGTTTTTTGAAAATTTGGGTTTTTTTGTGAAACAAGGATTTGTGATAAAGCATCAGTGGAGAGGAGACACGTTTTTCCCATATTAACTCTTACAGGAGAGAGTTTCCCTTCCTAGGGGTAGATTTCATCTCACTTCCTGTTGTCTCCTTCCGTTTGCAAGTAGGAGTCGTTTGTAAGTTAGATGTTTGAAAGTAGGGGCCTGCCCTATATACTCAGCAGAAATTTGGGTCTTAGGTGTTGTTGTGGCCACAACACTGTAAGCCCTCACAGGGCCCTGCTGTGAAATATTAGATCAAGAATTGTAATTACATGCCCCTGTTGAACAGGGGCAGAAAAATTGGGCCTTTGGTGGTGGTGGTGGTGCTGGTGCCACAACACTGTAAGTCCATACTCGCTCTTGGTGGGTGCAGAAATGGGCCCTGCTGTGAAATATTAGATCAAGAATTGTAATTACATGCCCCTGTTGAACAAGGGCAGAAAAATTGGGCCTTTGGTGGTGGTGGTGGTGCTGGTGCCACAACACTGTAAGTCCTCACTCGCTCTTGGTGGGTGCAGAAATGGGCCCTGCTGTGAAATATTAGATCAAGAATTGTAATTACATGCCCCTGTTGAACAGGGGCTGAAAAATTAGGCCTTAGGCACTGGTGCCACAACACTGCAACCCCTCACAAACACTCTAGTTGGAACGTAGGAACGAGCCCTGCTGCAAAGTATTGCATCAAAAATTGTAATTACACGCCCCTGTTAAACAGGGGCAGAAAAATTGGGCCTTAGGCACTGGTGCTGGTGCCACAACACTGCAACCTCTCACAGATACTCTAGTTGGAATGCTGAAATGAGCCCTGCTGCAAAGTATTGCATCAAAAATTGTAATTACATGCCCCTGTTAAACAAGGGCTGAAAAATTGGGCCTTAGGCACTGGTGCTGGTGCCACAACACTGCAACCCCTCACAGACACTCTAGTTGTAATGCAGAAACGAGCCCTGCTGCAAAGTATTGCATCAAAAATTGTAATTACACGCCCCTGTTAAACAGGGGCTGAAAAATTGTGCCTTAGGCACTGGTGGTGGCGCCCAGAACCAAAAATGTTCTTACAAGCTATCAGCGTGATGATTGAGGAGGAAGAGGATAATTTCTCAGGGATAGTCACTCAGCATCAGTGTAGGCAGTCTTTGAAGGAATCTGAGATTTCAAAAAAAATAATTCGGTTACATCAGCATCAGGTGCTTGGTAGCTGGTGGTGATCCAAGACTGATTCATTTTTATGAAGGTCAGTCGATCGACCGAGTCGGTGGACAGACGCACCCTGTGATCGGTTACAAAGCCTCCAGCAGCACTGAATGTGCGTTCCGAAAGAACGCTGGATGCAGGACAGGCCAGTAGCTCAATTGCATACTGTGCAAGCTCTGGCCAGTGATCCATCCTCAAGACCCAGTAACCCAGAGGATTTTCGGTGGGAAAGGTGTCCAAGTCAGATCTTGCCCCTAGGTATTCCTGCACCATGTAAAACAGATGCTGGCGATGGTTGCTGGAACCGATCATACCTTGGGGCTGCGGACCAAAAAATTGTCTGAACGCATCGGTCAGACGGCCACCTTCTCCACCGCTCCTTCTTTGACTGACCGAAGCCTCAGCAACACGTTGTCCAGAAACAGGAGTTTGTAACCTCCCAGTCTCTGGGAACGCGTTGCACAGACCTTTCTGCAAGGCCTCCCAAAGATGTTTCATCCTCTGCTCCCTCTGCGATGGCAAGATAAGGTCCGCAACCTTACCCTTGTAACGTGGATCAAGGAGGGTTGCCAGCCAGTATTGGTCCTTCTCCTTGATACCACGAATACGAGGATCCTTACGCAGGCTTTGCAGGATCAGGGAGGCCATGCAGCGTAGGTTTGCTGAGGCATTCGGTCCGGAGTCCTCTGGGTCACTAAGGACGACATGGTCCGCAGCCACCTCCTCCCAGCCACGTACAAGTCCATGTGTTTCTTGGGACTGATCCCTTAAAGACTGCTGCTGATGCTGAGTGCCAGGCTCCACCTCCATACTGACACAATCTTCCTCCTCCTCCTCCTCCTCCTCGTCCTCTTCCTGTGTGATCGGCGGGCATGCAGGAACACTGTCTGGATAAAGGGGGCCTTGAGAGCTAAGGAAGTCCTACTCTTCCTGCCTCTGTTCTGCCTCAAGTGCCCTGTCCATTATTCCACGCAGTGTGTGCTCCAACAGGTGGACAAGGGGGGCAGTGTCACTGATGCATGCACTGTCACTGCTCACCATCCTTGTGGCCTCCTCAAATGGTGACAGGACAGTGCATGCATCCCTGATCATGGCCCACTGGCGTGGGGAAAAAAACAAGCTCCCCTGACCCTGTCCTGGTGCCATAGTCGCACAGGTACTCATTGATGGCCCTCTGCTGCATGTGCAGCCGCTGCAGCATGGCCAACATTGAGTTCCACCTGGTGGGCATGTCACAGATTAGGCGGTTCTTGGGCAGGTTAAACTCCTTTTGGAGGTCTGTCAGCTGAGCACTGGCATTATATGACCGGCGGAAATGCACACAGACTTTCCTGGCCTGCCTCAGGACATCCTGTAAGCCCGGGTACCTGCCCAAGAACCGCTGCACCACCAAGTTAAGGACATGAGCCAAACAGGGCACATGGGTCATTTGTCCCTGTCGGAGGGCAGAGAGGAGGTTGGTGCCATTGTCACAAACCACCACTCCTGCCTTAAGTTGGCGTGGTGTCAACCACTTCTGAACCTGCCCCTGCAGAGCTGACAGAACTTCTGCCCCAGTGTGACTCCTGTCCCGCAAGCACACTAGATCAAGCACCGCATGGCATCTTTTGGCCTGCGTACTTGCGTAGCCCCTTGAACGGCTACGGAGCACCGCTGGTTCCGAGGACAAAGCACAGGAAGAGGCCATGGAGGAAGAAGAAGAGGAGGGGGTGGAGGAGAGAGGTGTGTCACAATCATTAGCATTTTGGAGGCGTGGTGGTGGAACAACCTCCAACATTACTGCACCTTGTCCTGCATCCTTCCCAGCTGCCAGCAGAGTCACCCAATGCGCCGTGAAACTTAGGTAACGTCCCTGTCCATGCCTGCTGGACCATGAGTCAGCGGTAATATGCACCTTACCGCTGACCGCCCTGTCCAGCGAGGCATGGACATTGCCTTCCACATGCCGGTAGAGAGCCAGAATCGCCTTCCGTGAGAGAAAGTGGCGTTTGGGTACCTGCCACTGAGGAACTGCACATTCCACAAACTCACGGAAGGGGGCAGAGTCTACCAACTGAAAAGGCAGCAGTTGAAGTGCTAGCAATTTTGCCAAGCTAGCATTCAACCGCTGCACATGTGGATGGCTGGGAGCAAACTTCTTTCGGCGGTGCAGCAGCTGGGGCAGGGAAATTTGCCTGGTATAATCTGACATCGGTGTACCAAAAGCAGATTGCCCACAAGTGCTTGGCTGTGACACACCTAATTCTACACCTTCATTCCTCTCACTGCAGGTCTCAGAGAGGACTGAAGGTATAGTGGGGTTGGAGATCTCAGCTGATGAGGAGCAAGGAGATGTCCTCTTTGTTCTTTGGTGTGGGTCTTTTAGATACGCTTGCCAACGAACTGCATGGCAGGTCAACATATGTCTGGTCAAGCATGTGGTACCCAAGCGGGAGATGTTTTGGCCACGCGAGATACGCTTGAGACATATGTTGCAAATAGCAGTGGTGCGATCTGATGCACTCATCTCAAAAAAGGCCCACACCAAAGAACTTTTGAATAACACGCAGAGACTGCAGCGCCCTGCACATGTGGAGCTTTGGGGTGTGATGCAGTCAATGTGCTGCCCTTAGGCTGGCCCCTGGAGGGCATCCTGCCTCGTTGGTGGTGTGCCGCCTCCTCCTCCTCCTCCTCTCTCCTATCAGGCACCCACGTGGAGTCAGTGACCTCATCATCCCCTGCCTCCTCATCACTGGAGCAAACCTGGCAGTATGCTGCAGCAGGGGGAGCATGACTGCCAGATTGCTGTCCTTCTTGGGCACCCCCTCTGTCCGTGCTCATGTTACTGCCTTCATCGAGCTCAGTATCATCATCAGAGCCTTCCAAACGCTGGGCATCCTCCTGGAGCATGTACCCAACACTGTGGTCAAACAGTTCGAGGGACTCCTCAGGAGGACATGGTGGGGCTAGGGAAGGAGTCACTGATGACATTGAGCCGAGGGAAGAGGCCGCAGCTTTGCCAGACAAAGTACCCTGGATATGGGTGAGAGAGGATGAGGAGGATGAGGACGGCTTGGTCATCCACTCGACCAAGTCTTCCACTTGTTGCGGCTCAACACGGCCAGCTGCCGAAAAAAAGGCCAAGCGTGTCCCACGGCCATGTGCTGATGAGGATGCACCATCTCCACGACCAGCACTAGACACAGAGCCTGCTTGCCCTCTCTTATTGGCTTGTGACTGTCTGCCTCTCCTTCTTGGCCTTCCAGACATACTAATGGCCTGTAGCTGCACTAAGCTGGGATATATATATATATATATATATATATATATATATGTACTGATACTGCAGCTAGCAAAATCAACTGCCTGCCTGTAGTATGAGAACACCACCAACCTTCTACAGGTAGCTTTAGCTGAACACTGTGCAGAGCTCGCAAAAAACTAACTTGTAGCTGCCTGCGGTAGTGATAGGATCAGGAAAACACCACCAACCTTCTACAGGTAGCTTTAGGTGAACACTGTGCAGAGCTCGCAAAAAAATAACTTGTAGGTTTAGCTGAACACTGTGAGGTGGACGCACCACACTAACTTGTAGTTTTAGCTGAACACTGTGAGCAGGACGCACAGCACTAACTTGTAGTTTTAGCTGAACACTGTGAGCAGGACGCACTGCACTAACTTGTAGCTTTAGATGAACACTGTGCAGAGGTCTCACTACACTAACTTGTAGGTTTAGCTGAACACTGCGAGCAGGACGCACAGCACTAACTTGTAGTTTTAGCTGAACACTGTGAGCAGGATGCACCGCACTAAATAGTAGGTTTAGCTGAACACTGTGAGGTGGACGCACCACACTAACTTGTAGTTTTAGCTGAACACTGTGAGCAGGACGCACCCCACTAACTTGTTGGTTTAGCTGAACACTGTGAGCAGGACGCACAGCACTAACTTGTAGTTTTAGCTGAACACTGTGAGCAGGACGCACCGCACTAACTTGTAGGTTTAGCTGAACACTGTGAGGTGGATGCACCACACTAACTTGTAGTTTTAGCTGAACACTGTGAGCAGGACGCACCACACTAACTTATAGGTTTAGCTGAACACTGTGAGCAGGACGCACCCCACTAACTTGTAGTTTTAGCTGAACACTGTGAACAAGACGCACTGCACTAACTGTAAATAGTCTAGCTGCCTGACTGTGGTACTAATAGGATCAAAAGAACACCAGCAATTTTCTTCAGGTAGCTGTAAATACTGTAACAAGACAAGCCTGCCTGTCAGTAAGAAGATAGCAGGAACGGATCTAGCTGAACACTGTGAGCAGGACGCACCCCACTAACTTGTAGGTTTAGCTGAACACTGTGAGCAGGACGCACCCCACTAACTTGTAGTTTTAGCTGAACACTGTGAGCAGGACGCACTGCACTAACTGTAAATAGTCTAGCTGCCTGACTGTGGTACTAATAGGATCAAAAGAACACCAGCAATTTTCTTCAGGTAGCTGTATATACTGTAACAAGACAAGCCTGCCTGTCAGTAAGAAGATAACAGGAATGGATCTAGCTGAACACTGTGAGCAGGACGCACTGCACTAACTGTAAATAGTCTAGCTGCCTGACTGTGGTACTAATAGGATCAAAAGAACACCAGTGTCAGGAGACTAGTAGACCAGACTGTGTGGACTGCACAGAGGAGACCAGAAACACATGTAAGTGAAATGATGGTGTTTATTAACAAGTGATAAGTGAAAGGAATATAAACAGTGCAAAAACCCACACAACAACCCACTACAAACAACAATATATATAGGTAAATGGAGATACCGTAATCGTAAACAAAGCCAAGCCAAGGTCATACACAGGGAAGTCAGCGGAAGGGTAAGGATGGGAAACTGAACAGGACAAGGAGAGGATGGATGGATGGGGTTCAGGGCAGGGATCCAAGGTAGCCAGGAACAGAAGGGACAGGACTAGGAAGGCCTCAGGATAGGGATTGGATCAGATCAGGACAAGGCAGATGCAGGGTTCAAGGTCAAACAGGCAGCAAGGTCAGAACGCAGGGAGAGAGAGAGGTACCAAGGCAAGCCTATGAGGGCTTGCCGGGTATTTATAAGGCTGTGGTGATTGACCTCATGTCACAGCTGAGCGCAGTGTGTGTTGTTTGCTCCACACTGCCAGAGTGCACCCGCTGGTTGACACCGGTACTACGGCCCAAGGATGCAACAGTGCCACCAGCAGGAAAGACCTCTTACTGCAAGTCCTAGGTGTTGGAAGACACCTGCTGATGGACACTGGTACTGCGATCCAAGAGACCGATAGCGCCACCAACGGGTAAACCCTCTCATGACAGTACCCCCCCCTAAAGGAGCGGCCTCTGGACGCTCCAACAAGGTGCATCTGTCCAAAGTTCATGGCCTCCAACCGAACAGATGAGGGCACATCAGGCCGGGCATCGGGTACATCAAACTGGACGGTGGGTATGTCAGAGTCATTGGGTTGGGCAGCGGGCAGGAACCCCTTGAGCTGGGCAGCAGACAGGAACCACTTGAGCTGGGCGGCAGACGACAGGAACCACTTGAGCTGGGCGGCAGACGACAGGAACCACTTGAGCTGGGCGGCAGACGACAGGAACCACTTGAGCTGGGCGGCAGACGACAGGAACCACTTGAGCTGGGCGGCAGACGACAGGAACCACTTGAGCTGGGCGGCAGACGACAGGAACCACTTGAGCTGGGCGGCAGACGACAGAAACCACTTGAGCTGGGCGGCAGACGACAGGAACCACTTGAGCTGGGCGGCAGACGACAGGAACCACTTGAGCTGGGCGGCAGACGACAGGAACCACTTGAGCTGGGCGGCAGACGACAGGAACCACTTGAGCTGGGCAGCAGACGACAGGAACCACTTGAGCTGGGCAGCAGACGACAGGAACCACTTGAGCTGGGCAGCAGACGACAGGAACCACTTGAGCTGGGCAGCAGACGACAGGAACCACTTGAGCTGGGCAGCAGACGACAGGAACCACTTGAGCTGGGCAGCAGACGACAGGAACCACTTGAGCTGGGCAGCAGACGACAGGAACCACTTGAGCTGGGCAGCAGACACCCGGACATCAGGCTGGAGGGCAGACACCCGGACATCAGGCTGGAGGGCAGACACCCGGACATCAGGCTGGAGGGCAGACACCCGGACATCAGGCTGGAGGGCAGACACCCGGACATCAGGCTGGAGGGCAGACATCCGGACTGGAAAGCTGGAACATCAGACTGGGAAACTGGAACATCAGACTGGGAAGCTGGAACATCAGACTGGGAAGCTGGAACATCAGACTGGGAAGCTGGAACATCAGACTGGGAAGCTGGAACATCAGACTGGGAAGCTGGAACATCAGACTGGGAAGCTGGAACATCAGACTGGAAAGCTGGAACATCAAACTGGAAAGCTGGAACATCAAACTGGAAAGCTGGAACATCAAACTGGAAAGCTGGAACGTCAGGCTGCAAAGCTGGAACGTCAGGCTGCAAAGCTGGAACATCAGGCTGCAAAGCTGGAACATCAGGCTGCAAAGCTGGAACGTCAGACTGCAAAGCTGGAACGTCAGACTGCAAAGCTGGAACGTCAGACTGCAAAGCTGGAACGTCAGACTGCAAAGCTGGAACGTCAGACTGCAAAGCTGGAACGTCAGACTGCAAAGCTGGAACGTCAGACTGGAAGGCTGGAACGTCAGACTGGAAGGCTGGAACGTCAGACTGGAATGCTGGAACGTCAGACTGGAAAGCTGGAACGTCAGACTGGAAAGCTGGAACGTCAGACTGGAAAGCTGGAACGTCGGACTGGAAAGCTGGAACGTCAGACTGCAAAGCTGGAACATCAGACTGCAAAGCTGGAACATCAGACTGCAAAGCTGGAACATCAGACTGCAAAGCTGGAACATCAGGCTGCAAAGCTGGAACATCAGGCTGCAAAGCTGGAACATCAGGCTGCAAAGCTGGAACATCAGGCTGCAAAGCTGGAACATCAGACTGCAAAGCTGGAACATCAGACTGCAAAGCTGGAACATCAGACTGGAAGGCTGGAACATCAGACTGGAAAGTTGGGACGTCAGACTGGAAAGCTGGAACGTCAGACTGGAAAGCTGGAACGTCAGACTGGAAAGCTGGAACGTCAGACTGGAAAGCTGGAACATCAGACTGCAAAGCTGGAACATCAGACTGCAAAGCTGGAACATCAGACTGCAAAGCTGGAACATCAGACTGCAAAGCTGGAACATCAGACTGCAAAGCTGGAACATCAGACTGGAAGGCTGGAACATCAGACTGGAAAGTTGGGACATCAGACTGGAAAGCTGGAACGTCAGACTGGAAAGCTGGAACGTCAGACTGGAAAGCTGGAACATCAGACTGGGAAGTTGGAACATCAGACTGGAAAGCGGGCACCGGCTGAAAAGCAGGCACCGGGACTTCAGGCTGGAAGGCCAGCTTCAAGACATCCGGCTGGAAGGCAGGGACATCGAGCTGGAAGGCAGGCATCGGGACAACAGACTGGGAGGCAGGCACATCAGACTGTAAAGTGGGAGCAGGTTGGGTTACTGGCAAGATGGTGTGGATCGGGAAGAATTTTTGTTTCTTTTTTGGTTTAGCCCGTGCAGTTTTGTATGTAGGTGCAGGGCTGTAAGAAAAGAAAGTAGCTGGGCAGAAGGAAGACCAAGGAACTGTAGCTAGAGAGGGGTTTTGTGGGACTGTTACAGGTGGAGGAGAAGAGACAGGTGAATTGAAGGCAGGATAGGTGCGACACTTGGAGACTGGGTGGTAGTATTGGGTAGGGAGCTGATTAAACTGGGTTGTAGCTGAGGTTGCCATAGGTGACGGGGAGATAGATTTTTTGGAAGGTAGATGATTAATGGCAGGGCTGGAATATTGTGGTTTAGCTAAAGACAGGAGATCTGACCATGCCTGCAGCAAAGGTTGAACAAACGCTGATTTACACACAGCCTGACTAACCAAAGATTGTACTGAATAAATGCAATCGGATAACACCTGCTGGGAACAAGCGGAATAATGTTCATCAAAGGAAGCCGGATCATCCTCTAACAACCATACCAGGGATTCAACCTGGTCACAACTGAAAGGAGGGGAGAAATCGTCACTACCTTCGGGAATGCATGACAAAGCTGACTTTGTACATAATTGGATCAAAGGCTGAACATCCTCAAATAACATATGACCTCGATCTACAAGTAAATGGGCGGTTTGTATCGTTTCCAGCAGTTGGTCTCGGGTCCAATCTTTAAGAGTCTGACAACAATATTCATTATCCTCTGCCGCCAGCAGAGAATAATAGACAATTTCATCAAAGTCCATTTTGCGCGCCCACCGTAACAGGACGGTTTCTCAGTGCAGCCACGTCTGGTCAGGGATGGCCTTGGTATACTGTCAGGAGACTAGTAGACCAGACTGTGTGGACTGCACAGAGGAGACCAGAAACACATGTAAGTGAAATGATGGTGTTTATTAACAAGTGATAAGTGAAAGGAATATAAACAGTGCAAAAACCCACACAACAACCCACTACAAACAACAATATATATAGGTAAATGGAGATACCGTAATCGTAAACAAAGCCAAGCCAAGGTCATACACAGGGAAGTCAGCGGAAGGGTAAGGACGGGAAACTGAACAGGACAAGGAGAGGATGGATGGATGGGGTTCAGGGCAGGGATCCAAGGTAGCCAGGAACAGAAGGGACAGGACTAGGAAGGCCTCAGGATAGGGATTGGATCAGATCAGGACAAGGCAGATGCAGGGTTCAAGGTCAAACAGGCAGCAAGGTCAGAACGCAGGGAGAGAGAGAGGTACCAAGGCAAGCCTATGAGGGCTTGCCGGGTATTTATAAGGCTGTGGTGATTGACCTCATGTCACAGCTGAGCGCAGTGTGTGTTGTTTGCTCCACACTGCCAGAGTGCACCCGCTGGTTGACACCGGTACTACGGCCCAAGGATGCAACAGTGCCACCAGCAGGAAAGACCTCTTACTGCAGGTCCTAGGTGTTGGAAGACACCTGCTGATGGACACTGGTACTGCGATCCAAGAGACCGATAGCGCCACCAACGGGTAAACCCTCTCATGACAACCAGTAATTTTCTTCAGGTAGCTGTATATACTGTAACAAGACAAGCCTGCCTGTCAGTAAGAAGATAACAGGAACGGATCTAGCTGAACACTGTGAGCAGGACGCACTGCACTAAGTGTAAATAGTCTAGCTGCCTGACTGTGGTACTAATAGGATCAAAAGAACACCAGCAATTTTCTTCAGGTAGCTGTAAATACTGTAACAAGACAAGCCTGCCTGTCAGTAGGAAGATAACAGGAACAAATCTAGCTGAACACTGTGAGCAGGACGCACTGCACTAACTTGTAGCTTTAGATGAACACTGTGCAGAGGTCTCACTACACTAACTTGTAGGTTTAGCTGAACACTGTGAGCAGGACGCACCCCACTAACTTGTAGTTTTAGCTGAACACTGTGAGCAGGACGCAGAGGTCTCACTACACTAACTTGTAGGTTTAGCTGAACACTGTGAGCAGGACGCACAGCACTAACTTGTAGTTTTAGCTGAACACTGTGAGCAGGACGCACCGCACTAACTTGTAGGTCTAGCTGAACACTGTGAGGTGGACGCACCGCACTAACTTGTAGGTCTAGCTGAACACTGTGAGGTGGACGCACCGCACTAACTTGTAGTTTTAGCTGAACACTGTGAGCAGGACGCACCGCACTAACTTGTAGGTTTAGCTGAACACTGTGAGCAGGACGCACCACACTAACTTGTAGGTTTAGCTGAACACTGTGAGCAGGACGCACCCCACTAACTTGTAGGTTTAGCTGAACACTGTGAGCAGGACGCACCCCACTAACTTGTAGTTTTAGCTGAACACTGTGAGCAGGACACACCGCACTAACTTGTAGGTTTAGCTGAACACTGTGAGCAGGACGCACCCCACTAACTTGTAGTTTTAGCTGAACACTGTGAGCAGGACGCACTGCACTAACTGTAAATAGTCTAGCTGCCTGACTGTGGTACTAATAGGATCAAAAGAACACCAGCAATTTTCTTCAGGTAGCTGTATATACTGTAACAAGACAAGCCTGCCTGTCAGTAAGAAGATAACAGGAATGGATCTAGCTGAACACTGTGAGCAGGACGCACTGCACTAACTGTAAATAGTCTAGTTGCTTGACTGTGGTACTAATAGGATCAAAAGAACACCAGTAATTTTCTTCAGGTAGCTGTATATACTGTAACAAGACAAGCCTGCCTGTCAGTAAGAAGTTAACAGGAATGGATCTAGCTGAACACTGTGAGCAGGACGCACTGCACTAACTTGTAGCTTTAGATGAACACTGTGCAGAGGTCTCACTACACTAACTTGTAGGTTTAGCTGAACACTGTGAGCAGGACGCACAGCACTAACTTGTAGTTTTAGCTGAACACTGTGAGCAGGACGCACCGCACTAACTTGTAGGTCTAGCTGAACACTGTGAGGTGGACGCACCGCACTAACTTGTAGTTTTAGCTGAACACTGTGAGCAGGACGCACCGCACTAACTTGTAGGTTTAGCTGAACACTGTGAGCAGGACGCACCACACTAACTTGTAGGTTTAGCTGAACACTGTGAGCAGGACGCACCCCACTAACTTGTAGGTTTAGCTGAACACTGTGAGCAGGACGCACCCCACTAACTTGTAGTTTTAGCTGAACACTGTGAGCAGGACGCACCGCACTAACTTGTAGGTTTAGCTGAACACTGTGAGCAGGACGCACCCCACTAACTTGTAGTTTTAGCTGAACACTGTGAGCAGGATGCACTGCACTAACTGTAAATAGTCTAGCTGCCTGACTGTGGTACTAATAGGATCAAAAGAACACCAGCAATTTTCTTCAGGTAGCTGTATATACTGTAACAAGACAAGCCTGCCTGTCAGTAGGAAGATAACATGAATGGATCTAGCTAAACTGAATACAGTGTATATATATATATGCAACACCTGGGATGCATATATATACACAATACACTGTAAGTGCAGCTAACTGACTGACTGTTCTGCCTAATCTATCTAACTCAAATCAAATGACACTGTCTCTCTGTCTATCTCTTTCAACACCGGAACACACACTACACAGGGCCGCCGTGCAGGCGGCCTTATATAGTGTGGGGCATGTACTAAATCCCCTGAGCCATAATTGGCCAAAGCCTCCTTGGTCTTTGGGTGTCGGAGTCGCCTTTATACCGTAACCCTATAGAGGTACTCTTGATGAAAGCAAGAATTGGCCTTGCTGTCAAAAATTGCAATGATATATACTTGTCAAACAGGTGCGAAAAAATTGGTCTTTGGGTGTCGGTGGCGCCTTCACACCGTAACCCTATAGAGGTACTCTTGATGAAAACAAGAATTGGCCTTGCTGTAAAAAATCGCACCGATATGCACCTGTCAAACAGGTGCAGAAAAATTGTCCTTTGGGTGTTAATTGTGCTTATGAAACCTACACCAAAAACATTCTTCCAGATGAAATAAACACCCACAACACTAGGCAGCCTAGAAGTCCTACAGAGATTTCACATCCCAAAAACACTTAATCGGCGACATCGGCATCAGGGTCTTCATAGCTGCTGGTAATCCAGGACTGATTAATTTTAATACAGAGTCTTGGACAGGCGCGTTCTATGATCAGTAACAAAACCTCCAGCAGCACTGAATGCCCGTTCGGAAAGCACGCTGGATGCAGGGCAGCCCAGCAGCTCAATAGCATACTGGGCAAGTTCTAGCCAGTGGTCTATTCTCATGACCCAGTAAGCCAGTGGATCGTCGACTGGAAGGCTCTCCATCTCTGTTTTCGCCCCCAGATAATCATCCACCATGTGATGCAGACACTGCCGATGGGATGTGGAAGCTGACAGCCCTTGGCACTGAAGACTAAATCAACTGAGAAATGCATCACTTAGGTGACCCCCTTCTCCACCACTCCTCTCTTGAACAACCGAAGCCTCAAAACTATGTTTTCCACAACACTGTAACCAACCAGAGTCGGGAAAAGCGTTTGATAAACTCCTTTTTAAGGTGTCCTCAAGAGATTTCATCTTCTGCACTCTCTGTGGGGACAGAATGAGTTCTGAGACTTTCCCCTTTTAACAGTGATCAAGGAGGGTTGCCAACCAATAGTGATCCTTTTCCTTTAATGCCACGTATTCTTGGGTCCTTTCGCAGGCTTTGAAACATGAGGGAGCCCATGCACCGCAAATTTGCAGAGGCGTGAAAAGCAGACTCCTTGGGGTCACTGAGGATTACAGTATCTGGAACTGCCTCCTCCCAGCCACATACTACTACCAAGGGTTCTGGGGATGGAAAACCATCTCTTACTGTTTGACGTATGTCTTCCTCTGCTTAAATGCCTCCAAAACTGCCAGAATCCTTCTCCTCTCTCTCCTCTTGTGTGTTCTGTGGCATAGGAACAATTGTGTCTGTCTAAAATGGGCCTTGAGAGGAAAGGAAGTCCTCCTCTTTGTCCCACTGCTCTGCCTCGAGTGCCCTGTCCATAATGCCATGCAGAGTCTGCTCCAACAGGAACACAACAGAGATTGTGTCACTGATGCATGCATTGTCATGGCTCACCATCCTTGTGGCCTCCCCAAAAGGTGACAGTACAGTGCATGCATCCTTTATGAGCAGCCATTGGCGTGGGGAAAAAAAGCCTGAGCCTATCGTTGTGCCATACTCACACAGCTACTCCTTTATGGCCCTCTGCTGCATGTGCAGCTGCTGCAACTTTGCCAAAGTCTAGTTCCACCTGGTGGGCATGTCACAAATCAGAAGGATTATGGGCAGGTAGAATTCCCGCTGAATTTCAGCCAACCGAGCACTGGCTGTGTTTGATCGACTAAAATGGCTACAGACTTTTCTGGCCTGCTTTAGCAGATCTTCCAACCCTGGTTACCTATTTAGGAAGCACTGCAGCACCAAATTGAGGACATGTGCCAGGCATGGCACATGTGTCAACTTTCCCTGTCTAAGGGTGGACAGGTGGTTTGTGCCATTATCACACACCACCATTCCTGGCTCCAGCTGGCTTGGCGTGAACCACCTTCGTGCCTGTCCCTGCAGAGCTGAAAGAATATCTGCTCCAGTGTGGTTCCTTTCCCCTAGACACACCAGCTGAAGAAAAGTGTTGGCACCTTTTGGCCTGACTCATTGAATAACCTTTTGGATGCTTAGGGGTACTTGAGGTTCATAGGACAATTCAGCAGAGGAGGACATGGAGGAGGAGGGGTAGAGCTGACAAATCTGGCATCATCACCAGCTGTATGGAGACATGGGGGCACAACAAGCTTCAGCACTGAGCCCTGTCCTGCATCCTTCCTTACCCAGTGTGCTGTGAACAAAAAATATTGTCCCTGCCCATGCTTGCTGGACCACGTGTCAGCAGTAACGTGGACTTTGCGGCTGACTGCTTTGCTCAACGATGCAACAACATTGCCTTCCACGTGATGGTAGAGAGCTGGAATGGCCTTACGTGAAAAGAAATAGTGACTGGGAACCTGCCATTGTGGTACAGCAGATTCTGCAAATTCACGGAAGGGGGCAGAATCCACCAGGCAGAAAGGCAGAAGTTGTAGAGCCAGCAGCTTTGACAAGCTTGCATTTAGATGCTGGGAATGTGGGTGGCAGGGACTGTATTTTTTTTTCCGCTGCAGCAGATGGGGCAGAGAAATTTGCCGGCTATAGTCTACAGCTGGTGGTGTGCTGCTAGCAGATGTGCTACAAGGACCTGGGACACCCTGTGCTATACCATCATCTCTGTCAGTGGAGACTGCTGAGAGGTCATGAGGTAAAGCAGGGACAGACTGAGGTGAGTAAGGAGGAGAAACAGATTTGTGCCCCTTTTGTGTGGCTAGTAGGTGCTCTTGCCAATGGGCTGAGTGGTGGGAGGTTAAATGCCTTGACAAGCTTGTGATACCCAAATGGTTGGTGTTTTTGCCACGCTTGATGTGCTTGAGACAAAGTTTGCAAATAGCAACAGTGCGATTGGCTGCACATGTACTAAAAAAGGCCCAGACAGCTGAGCTTTGGGAAGTTGGCCTGGGAGATAACAACTCCAAAATGTGATGGAATAGGGTGGCTGCTCTCTAATCTTCCATGATGGCTGCCTCGTTGGGGTTGTGCCTCACCCTCACTTTCCTCCTCTGCTCTATCCGGCACCCAAGTCGTGTCAGTAACCTCATCATCATCATCTCCTCCTTCCTCATTACCACTGGAGACAACTTGCCTATACGCTGCGGCTGGGGGAACATGAATGCCAATTTCTGTACCAGTGTTCTCCCCTCTATGTAGGCCCATATTCCTGCCTTCCTCAACCTCAGAACCAACATTTGTATCGAGTAAAGGCTGTGCATCGTCAAGGGGCAAGTGGCTGACGATGTGTTCTGATAACTCTGCTGACTCCTCCATGCCTGATGCTGGGGCTATGGCAGGAATAGCTGTGGACAAGGAGGCAGATTTAGCCAATCTGGCAGCTGCAGGGAACTGCGTACTAGTCTCTGCTTGGGTGACGGAGGATGAGGAGCATGAAAACAGTTTAGTAAGCCGGTCTACCACCTCCTCTGCATGCTGTGGCTGGATAGCACGGACAACATTACTAAACAGGGGAAATGATGCCCTGCCTGAGGACTGAACATGTCCACTAGGGATGAGCTTCGAGTTCGAGTCGAACTCATGTTCGACTCGAACATTGGCTGTTCGCAAGTTCGCCGAACAGCGAACAATTTGGGGTGTTCGCGGCAAATTCGAATGCCGCGGAACACCCTTTAAAAGTCTATGGGAGAAATCAAAAGTGCTAATTTTAAAGGCTAATATGCAAGTTATTGTCATAAAAAGTGTTTGGGGACCTGGGTCCTGCCCCAGGGGACATGGATCAATGCAAAAAAAAGTTTTAAAAACGGCCGTTTTTTCAGGAGCAGTGATTTTAATAATGCTTAAAGTCAAACAATAAAAGTGTAATATCCCTTTAAATTTCGTACCTGGGGGGTGTCTATAGTATGCCTGTAAAGGGGCGCATGTTTCCTGTGTTTAGAACAGTCTGACAGCAAAATGACATTTTGAAGGAAAAAACTCATTTAAAACTACCCGCGGCTATTGCATTGCCGACAAATTCAATACACATAGAAGTTCATTGATAAAAACGGCATGGGAATTCCCCAAAGGGGAACCCCGAACCAAAATTAAAAAAAAAAAATGACGTGGGAGTCCCCCTAAATTCCATACCAGGCCCTTCAGGTCTGGTATGGATATTAAGGGGAACCCCGGCCAAAATTTTTTAAAAAAAATGACGTGGGGTTCCCCCTAAATTCCATACCAGACCCTTCAGGTCTGGTATGGATTTTAAGGGGAACCCCGCGCCAAAAAAAAAAAAAAAAACGGCGTGGGGTCCCCCCAAAAATCCATACCAGACCCTTATCCGAGCACGCAACCTGGCAGGCCGCAGGAAAAGAGGGGGGGACGAGAGTGCGCCCCCCCCCTCCTGAACCGTACCAGGCCACATGCCCTCAACATTGGGAGGGTGCTTTGGGGTAGCCCCCCAAAACACCTTGTCCCCATGTTGATGAGGACAAGGGCCTCATCCCCACAACCCTGGCCGGTGGTTGTGGGGGTCTGCGGGCGGGGGGCTTATCGGAATCTGGAAGCCCCCTTTAACAAGGGGACCCCCAGATCCCGGCCCCCCCCTGTGTGAAATGGTAAGGGGGTACAAAAGTACCCCTACCATTTCACTAAAAAACTGTCAAAAATGTTAAAAATGACAAGAGACAGTTTTTGACAATTCCTTTATTTAAATACTTCTTCTTTCTTCTATCTTCCTTCATCTTCTGGTTCTTCTGGTTCTTCTGGCTCTTCTGGTTCTTCCTCCGGCGTTCTCGTCCAGCATCTCCTCCGCGGCGTCTTCTATCTTCTTCTCCTCGGGCCGCTCCGCACCCATGGCATGGGGGGAGGCTCCCGCTCTTCTCTTCTTCTTCATCTTCTTCTCTTCTTCTTTTCTTCTTTTCTTCTCTTCTTCATTTCTTTCTGCTAGCATGGCGGGAGGCTCCCGCTGTGTGACGGCGCTCCTCGTCTGACAGTTCTTAAATAACGGGGGGCGGGGTCACCGGGTGGCGCACGGTGACTTGACAGGAAAGTCCCGTCATGTCCCGTGCGTCAGAGGGGGGCGGGGTCACCGGGTGGCCCCGCCCCCCGTTATTTAAGAACTGTCAGACGAGGAGCGCCGTCACACAGCGGGAGCCTCCCTTCATGCCAGCATGGATGCGGAGCGGCCCGGAGAAGAAAATGAAGAAGAGAAGAAGAGAAGAAGAAGAAGAGAAGAGCGGGAGCCTCCCCCCATGCCATGGGTGCGGAGCGGCCCGAGGAGAAGAAGATAGAAGACGCCGCGGAGGAGATGCTGGACGAGAACGCCGGAGGAAGAACCAGAAGAGCCAGAAGAACCAGAAGAACCAGAAGATGAAGGAAGATAGAAGAAAGAAGAAGTATTTAAATAAAGGAATTGTCAAAAACTGTCTCTTGTCATTTTTAACATTTTTGACAGTTTTTTAGTGAAATGGTAGGGGTACTTTTGCGCACTCTCGTCCCCCCCTCTTTTCCTGCGGCCTGCCAGGTTGCGTGCTCGGATAAGGGTCTGGTATGGATTTTTGGGGGGACCCCACGCCGTTTTTTTTTTTTTTTTTTTGGTGCGGGGTTCCCCTTAAAATCCATACCAGACCTGAAGGGTCTGGTATGGAATTTAGGGGGAACCCCACGTCATTTTTTTTTTAAATTTTGGCCGGGGTTCCCCTTAATATCCATACCAGACCTGAAGGGCCTGGTATGGAATTTAGGGGGACTCCCACGTCATTTTTTTTTGTTAATTTTGGTTCGGGGTTCCCCTTTGGGGAATTCCCATGCCGTTTTTATCAATGAACTTCTATGTGTATTGTCGGCAATGCAATAGCCGCGGGTAGTTTTAAATGAGTTTTTTCCTTCAAAATGTCATTTTGCTGTCAGACTGTTCTAAACACAGGAAACATGCGCCCCTTTACAGGCATACTATAGACACCCCCCAGGTACGAAATTTAAAGGGATATTACACTTTTATTGTTTGACTTTAAGCATTATTAAAATCACTGCTCCTGAAAAAACGGCCGTTTTTAAAACTTTTTTTTGCATTGATCCATGTCCCCTGGGGCAGGACCCAGGTCCCCAAACACTTTTTATGACAATAACTTGCATATTAGCCTTTAAAATTAGCACTTTTGATTATTCATGTTCGTGTCCCATAGACTTTAACGGTGTTCGCGTGTTCGAACGAACTTTTTTCCTGTTCGCATGTTCTGGTGCGAACCGAACAGGGGGGTGTTCGGCTCATCCCTAATGTCCACCTTTGCCTGTGTACTAGACATGTGCATTCGTTTTCGTCTGAATGCATTTTCATCCGAATTTTAGGTATTTTTGTTATCGTTTTAACAAACGATAACAAAAGCACGGAGTACGAACACCGAAAGATCCGACATAAACAAATGCTTTATTTTCGTTTTCGTTGTGACAATAGTTCGATATAGATAGGAGATTCAACATAACGCTGACAATAACAATCTGTGTCTATCGAACCTGTGGTCGAATGTGCCTAACCTTAACTCTAGTAGTCCAAGATTATTCTACAGAGAGAGAAAAGATTTGACATAGAGAGAAAAGATTTGACATAGAGAGAAAAGACGATGATGATGAATTTTATTGGTCGATTGTAACCAAAGAGGAGGGGCAGTAAAATAGTACACACATACAGCCAACTTACATTCACTTACGATTTGCTAGCAGAGAGAGACACACACACTGAATCATTTCAGAAGACAGTCAATCTTAGCTGATCCGTTTGTCAGAGAACCTGAATTATTTAGCAATTAAGCATAAGCACAGCAGCAGAACAATAGTGAAGCAAGCTACAGTTCAACTTAACTTTTTCATAATAATCTGCTGCTATTGTGTAATGCCCTGTACACACGGTCGGATTTTCTGACGGAAAATGTGCAATCGGAGCTTGTTATTGGAAATTCAGAGAAGGAACTGCTTGGTCTGGTAAAATTAGCTTTCGGAATGGATATAGCACTTTTGTCACGCTGCAATATTTTAAATTTTTTAATGCAGCGCACTCTCTTCTTCTTTATAATGCTAGAAAAATGAAGTAGTTTTGCTGCTCATATTCACACAGACTTCTCACAAACTTCTTTCTTTATTTTTCTTCGTGATTTCATCAATATAATATTTTTATTTGTCACATCTACCACAAAAATAATATTTTTGGGAGGTTTTTAGATAATTTTATCTTTTGATTTTTTTGAAGCCAGATCTTGTGTTTGCTTTTTTTTTTTTTTAACTCCAGAATAGTTTTGGGTGTGTTTTGTGTGCCAAGTTACCACAACACCATTATTATCTTGTATTATTTAATTTCAAGGAGATTGCTTGGTGTTGGTGTCTCTTGTTAATTTCACATTGTATTTTTGAAATGTACCTGCCTCCTCACAAACAAACTGTCCTTTTTGAAGGAAAACACACATAGGTGAGTATAATAAATCAAAACAAAAATTCATTAAGGGCTCATAATCAAACAAAGAGGGAGGCAACGCTGGATAAACTGCAGAAATTGGCGAAGCCTTTGGCCCCCAGGGCACACATCAATTATTTTACTGCAAAATTGGTGGCCTGAGGAGTCCTTATCTAAGGGAGTACAATCTAGTCCAGAAGTCCAAGAGATCATGAACAGCAGCAGATGACATGTATGTCCCCAGGCTGTGGTCAAACAAGAGCCTGCATTTTTTGCCAGACCAGACTGAACCCAGGTCATCACTCTCTGGTCTTCCTTAGATGCTTCCTTCCCGGCTGTGGCTCTGGTGTTGGAGGTGTGGCAGGAGGAGGAGGAGGAGGAGGAGGAGGAGGACCTGGAGGAGGGGGAGGAGGACCATGGTTGAGCTCACAAATGTGGCTTTGGCTTGTGAGTTGGCCCCTCAACCCCTTATTTAGTACTTGTAAAATGATAAACTCACATAAGAGGCATTGGCCCTCCTCCATTTCCATCATTTTGCATGCTGTTAGTTCTGCAAAGTCCTCTTCAACACTGTGGGGGGGTTCTGAGGGCCTCATTAGCCTGCCAAAATAGGCCAATTGCAGCCTCCTCCAGGTTACTCCTCTTCCTGCCACTTTTTTTTTTGAAGGCGGAGGGGAGGGACCTGGGTATCGGGCAGGCTACTGGGCCTGGCCACCTCTTGGCTGAGACTAACATAGATTTAACATCATTAATTTGACCAACAGAAATATTTTGAAGAATGCTATACCTGGCTCAAGCTGGGCTCCTCCACATGTTGCTGCCTGGAAGGCCCATGTTGGATGTCAGAAGCCTCAGAATCCTAGACCTTCTTGCGCTCCCTTAGATAAGTGCTCCTCATGCCACCAATTACGATCTTCAAATAGGTGATGTCTGCCGTGGGGATCACCGGCTTTACAAATTCCAGCAATTTATCCACCACTGCCTTCCTCTTTGTTTGATTCTTATAATGTGGGTGGTTTACCTGCCACAGACAGGGCAGCTCCCTGAACAGATCAATGAATATGGGGATAAAGTCCTGATCATTCAATATATCCATTTTCTCTGCAAGACACAACACAAGACAAACCCTAATGTCAGGCTAAACTCTCATAATCTTGTCCCAATATAGGCCTCAATCTCTAAGCAGTATAGGGCCAAGTTTAAATGTTACCTTCGTTATCACGATTGGCGCTTCTTATACTCCTTCCTCTGCTCACAGATCGTACGTACGATACACGTGTGTTACACATTATATACACTGAGCATGCGTGAAACTCCGCCCTCTCCTGACGTTCTTTCTAGTCTATTCCCCGCCCCTTCTCATTCGGCTTAGTAGGGAAGAGCACATGGCGGAGACAGAGCAGGTGCGTGCTAATAACAGCAAGGAGGAGGAGGAGGAAAGGCCGGAGCCAGAAATGTCACGATCTCAGAGGAGATGATTTAAGGCGTCAAATATGTCCTTTGTGGAGATGGTGGAGATGGTCGACATCCTGAAGAGAGCGGACTATGATGGGAAGCATGAACCTTACCCCAACCCCAATGTGAGAAAGGCCAAGATCATGACTAAAGTTGTGAAGAGTCTGCACCAGAATTTTGGGGTACGTCGATCCAAGGATCAACTGAGGAAGCGGTGGTCGGACCTCAAAATCAGGGAGCACGATCAGTATAGAAGGATCAGGAGAGTGATGCAAAAAAGTAAGTAGTTGTCCTGTGTTCCTATTCTTTAGTTTTCTAATGTTCGTGCTGCTCCATGTGCTTTTCTTTACTGTTGTACAGTTTAAAATGGCAACTTCATGCTCATGGACACATTATTCTTTTGTAGGAAACATTGTTTGTTCGGCCAATAAAACACCATGTTTTGTCCAGATGCAGTTCAATAATTTTTTTCTGGCCTACTTCTCTTCAAATAATTTTGGTGTCTAGATGGGTTTGTAACTAGAATGAAATGCAAACTAGATTCTGTGTAAGGAGAAGACACTCAGCAGCTGGTTACACATCTGGACGCTGGAGCACTAGTGTGGGACACCAGAACACCCTTTTTATTAGGGCGTCCCACACAGGTGCTCCAGTGTATACTATAAGGGTGTCCCCATCTGTAAAGCTTGTACAAAACAGGTAAGTATTCCAGCTTTACAAAGGGGAAAAATATTTCTTCATCTTGGAACTCTGCCAAAATAGACAATTGTACGCCACTTCCAAGCAATGTTTCATATTCCTATTTCTGCCATCAAATATCTGTGTGCTAAGTATACCTTTTTTTGTTTACATAGGAGCGAAAAGACACAGAGGACACCACTCAACAGAGGAGACAACAGACCCCCCCACCTCAGGGAGAAGGGGAAATCCCCCAAACCCAAGCAGAGGAGGAGGAGGGAGACGTGGTGGAAATTGTCACCACAATAGGTGAGTGTAAGAGAGGCTCAGGTAATAGATGGATGCCGGCATATTTATAATACATGGTGTTTTTGTTTTTTCTATATTTTTAGGTGATTGTGATGTTGTGGATGAAGGTCATTTCACCAGTGAAAGTGCCCAGATCCTGATCGGGGAGATAAAGGGGTGTAATAGGGACTTGAAAAACATCAAGCAAAACATCAATGATGTTCAAAAAAATGAAGAACATCATTGATGTTTTAGGGAGAGTTTAAAACCCCTCGAAATCCCTTAATTATTTCTGCTTTGTTTTTCTGACAATTTAAAAAAAAATGTTTGACATATTATAGAAAAGCCAAATTTTGAAGATGCACACAGTGTGTCAACATGTGCTATCTGCCATCACGGGAGATCAATGTACGCATTTTGGGGGTGCAACCCCTTCCTCAATAATAAAGTAGCTGAGAGGAAGGGGTTGCACCCACAAAACACGTCCATTGATCCCCCATGATGGCAGCTAGCACATGTTGACATTTGGCAATTTGTGTGCAGCTTCAAAATTCGGCTTTTCCAGGGGTGACTTCACCCCATCTGCTGAACGCAATATCAAACACAGTTTATTAATACTCATGTCTGATATTGCCTTCAATTTCTACAAAAGTTGAACTTTGTAAGTTCCAGAGTTGTGTATTTCTTGTTAGTTTGAAACATGTCTGTTTTACCTTAAAAGGAAATTTCTAGTTTTAATGTGACCTAAAAAATTGTTATACAACAAACATGTTGGTTTATTTTAAAAACCTTTTATAAATGCACATGTGATTGTGCTTTGATTAAAAATATTGAGAATCAAGGGGCGTGTCCGGATGTGAGTGGAGAAGGACGTGTAGGAGAGGAGCTCCAAAAATCCTTCCAGAATCCGAAGCCATCCGTGCCCAAAAAACAACAAAGGCTTACTCAGAGTGATCCTATCCGTTCCTCTACTTCTTCTCCTCCTGCCTGAGGGATTATTGAAGGTGATCCGGCCAGATAGATGCAGTCTTCATCAGGCCCGCAGCCGCCATTAATCCGGCCTCCATCCAGTTGTGCAAAGCTGTTGCTGGCCTGAGAGAGAGGCAGGGGACCTTATCCGACATCCAGCGATCCCCCCTGTGTGTCCGGCAGGGTCCGGGAGGTTGTGGGGCCACTGTAATCATCCGTGGAGGCCGCGGCCTAGTGTAGCCTAGTCAAGCCTGCCGCTCACCGGACTTTTCTGAGCCGCTGACCCGCGGAGGAGCGCAGCGGTCGGCGCGGACGGTAATCCGGAGTGTGGATGCTGCTGTCCCCCACAATCCTGAAGGTAACAGTGACTGTCAGGGGCTGCCTGTGAGGGTAGGCCGCAGAATTCAGGGGACAAGCATCCTATACAACCTTCTGATACTAACCCAGCTCTCTGCATCTCCCATTTTGATTATTCTGCTGTATGCTCCTTAGATCTCATCCAGGAGATCAGCAAAGAAGCAGCCGCCTCCTAAGAAGCAGACCCCAGTGGTGTCACGTGTGGGGGTCGGTCAGCCCTCGGGTGTAGGCAGAGCCGCGGCCACGTTGTTGGCGCTGCAGCTTCTGGGAGACATGGAACACAAGGAGGGAGACCTGCCGCGGCCCTCGGGTGCGGGGCAATCAGAAGCTACGGACTCTACTGCAGCTATCCTGGCAGCCATTGAGGAGAGTAAGACTATAGTCATGGGAAGGATAGACACATTGGCCATGGAGTGTGGCCTTATCTGACAAGACATGGACAAGTTTAGAGGCCGTGTCACTGCCACTGAGAATAGAATTTCCGACTTAGAGGATAATACGGCTGCTACCTCGCGGAATGTCGCAGAACTGCAACGCACAGTAAAGACTCTGATGGCGCGGTCCAAAGACGCCGAAAATAGACTGCGACGTAACAATGTGCGCGTGGTGGGTCTTCCTGAAGGCGCGGAGGGCTCACAACCAACCAGCTTCTCTGAAAACTTCTTTAAAGAAATCAGTAGGGGGTAGTAACATCACAGTTCACCACTCACAAGGGGGAATAGGTATAGTTAGGATATCCAAAAGTACTTGCAGATTGTACAAAGCACTGCACTTAGGCTCCTGTTATTTCATATTCTGTTTACAGGTTTATGGCTAAATGTGCAAAAATTGTCTCATGGAATGTGAGAGGACAGAACAACAAATTTAAAAGAGCATCCATATTTCAGTTCCTTAAACAGTCTAAGCCTCATATCACCTTCCTGCAAGAGACCCATCTAGATGGTAGTAGGGTCCTGGCTATGCGCAGAACCTGGGTTCAAAAATTTTTTCATGCGACTTTTTCCACATTCGCCAGAGGCGTCTCAATTCTTATCAGCAAGGCCCTGCCATGTACTATACATCAGGTGTTCTCGGATCCAGGGGGTAGATATGTGGCTGTTCTATTGGATGTTCATCATTATAAAATGTTACTAGTGAATGTATATCTGCCTCCTCCTGTGAACATTCAAATTTTATATGATTTATTTACTAGATTGGCTCCCTTTGCTCAACTACCTCTTATTATGATGGGAGATTTCAACGCTATTTTAGATGCGTTGGACTCTTTAAATCCAGGCAGAGTGGGTTCTGGTGAGCTTCTGTCCTGGGCCGCAGTGACTGGGTTGACAGAGTTGTGGCGAGCTAGAAATCCATTGAGCAGAGCCTACTCTCATGTCTCACAGACCCACCACTCGTCGGCCAGGATTGACATGGCGTTTGATAACCAGGCCTTGTTACCATTTGTGAAGGACATAGCTTACTTGGCGGGGGGTTTATCTGATCATTGCCCTCTGTCCCTTGACCTCAGTATGCCCGGTGGAAGGGGGGCAGGGGGTTGGCGGCTGTCCCCAGGATGGCTGCAAAATGAGCAGGTATCTGCCCACTTACAGGAGTCTATAGCCTCTTACTGGTCACCTAATGAGAATACAGCAGACCCTCCGGTGGTTTGGGATGCATTTAAGGCAGGGATAAGGGGAGAATGTATTTCGGCGATAAAAGCTGAAAGGGTGGCTCACAACGCTGAGGTCGCCAGGTTACAGGACGACGAGAAGGAATGTGCGGAGAGACATGCTGGCAGTCCTTCTGAGTCCACATATTTGTCTCTGATGGAGGCTAGGCGTCTTCTCTCTCTACATTTCTCGGATCTGGCTCAGTTTTTGCAGAAGGCGATAAAAATGGAAAATTACTGGCAAGGCTGGTGGCAGTTGATAATCAAATAACAAACATCCCAGTAGTTAGAGGGCGGGATGGCACTATGATCAGGGACCCCTTGGGTATACTGGAGGAATTTAGAAACGTTTTTTCTGAACTCTATGCTCCTATACTGAGGTATGATCAGGCAGATTTGAATGCTCTTTTGGATACGCTGACCATCCCGAGTTTATCTGAAACTGATAAAGTGGAATTAGATAGTAAAATCACCACTAAAGAGATAATGGCAGCTATTTTTGACTTCCCACCCTGTAAGGCTCCGGGACCGGACGGCCTCCCCACGGATTTTTATAAAAACTATTCTGACGAATTAGCCCCCAGACTGAACACACTCCTGGCCGAATGTTTAGAGCGGGGCAGTCTTCCGGTCTCTATGCTAGAAGCCTATATGGTGCTATTGCTGAAACCGGGTAAAGATCCCTTAGATTGTTCTTCATACAGGCCAATCTCCCTCTTAAACTCGGACCTGAAGATACTAATGAAGGTATTGGCCAACAGACTGGCCAGGGTGATCCCCTCCTTGGTCAATACTGACCAAACGGGTTTCATGCCCGGTAAATCCACTGACACTAATTTGAGAAGGTTATTTACCCACCTCCAGCTACCGGGGTCTGAGGAGGGAACCAGAATTATTTTTTCGATCGACATAGAAAAGGCGTTCGACTCAATTGATTGGTCGTATATGCTCCGGGTGCTGGAGGTGATGGGGTTCGGCAGCATTTTTAGGAGGTGGATAACGTTGTTATATTGCAATCCCAGAGTAGCAATTAGATTGGGTCAGAACACTTCTCCTTTCTTCTCAGTGGGCAGGGGCACCAGGCAGGGGTGCCCTCTGTCCCCATTTTTATTTGCGCTTATGATGGAACCCTTAGCAGTAGCACTCAGAACGTCTAGTGAAGTCAAAGCAATTAGAGTGGGTTCCATTAAGGAATGTCTAGCTTTATATGCGGATGACATGCTCTTGTTTTTGGAGGACCCTGGACCATCACTGCAGGTGGTTCTAAAAATTTTCAATGTTTTCACAGTTTTTTCAGGACTAAAGGTGAATTGGAGCAAATCCTCCATTTTGCCATTAGATGTTGTGGCCAGGAAAGAGGCTGTCCACAATCTGCCGCTGAAGTGGGTTTCTTCCATCAAATACTTAGGAGTTAAAATTACTGCAGACAGTGCTGAATATGTGACTCTTAATCTACTGCCCCTATTGTCCTTTTTTAAGCTGAAGGCGCAGGCCTGGCAAAGGCTCCCTCTGTCACTGATAGGGAGGATAAGTTTATTGAAAATGAAAATTCTTCCAGTCATACTCTATTTTTTGAGACACGCTCCGGTACGGCCTCCCAAATCCTTTTTTAAAAAACTAGAGGGCATAACCAGTTCATTCATATGGGCCCCCAAACAACCACGCATAGGACTTAAGGTACTTCAGGAACCTTGGGGGCAGGGGGGTTTGGCCTTGCCTGACTGGAAGAAGTATTACCTAGCTGGTCAGATGGTATTTGTCCATAAATGGTTGACATCTGATGATGGAGATTCAGCAACTGTTGTGGAGGCGGCTCACTTGGGGTCATATGAGACCCTCCGGTTGGCCATTCACAGGGGTGTTGGGTCGGAGCTTCCTTTGACATTGGCCATGAAGGCCACTATTAAGGCTTGGAGGGAGGCAGTGGTGTTGGCGTGCCCGAGCTACTTGGGTTTCTCACCACAGACTCCCCTGTGGGGAAACCCCAAGTTGTCTCAATTCTACTCCTTTCAGGATCCCATGGTGTGGGTGGTCAGGGGAATTAAGTTGCTAAAGGACATCACCAAAGAAGGAATACTTCTGACTTTTGAACAGCTAAAGACTAAGCATAACCTCCCTGACTCATATTTCTTCAGATACATACAGCTTCGTCATGCATTTCAGGCCCAATTCAGAGATAGGGCGGTGGAGTGCATCCCATCAGCTTTAGAAGACATGCTCATGGTAGAAGACCTCCCTAAAACTTTGTCAGTTACATATAAAGAATTGTTTAAGAAAAGTCCGGCGGCAATGGCTAAATGTAGAGAGCGCTGGGAGAGGGAAGTCCCTGATATGGATGGGGAGGACTGGGATGAAATATGGGTGCATCCCTTCAAATATTTAGTCTCTGCAAGAGACAGGCTCATAAAGTTTAAATTTTTACACAGAATTTATTTTACTCCAGCCAGATTGGCTGTAATCTACCCATCAGTCTCTTCGGCTTGTTGGAGATGTGGATTTTCACCGGCAGATGCCAAACATATTTTCTGGGATTGCCCGCACATTAAGACGTTCTGGGAAGGAGTAATAACATGTATAGAAGAAATTTTAAGTATACCTATCCCATTGTCCATTAGAGTATGTTTGTTGGGCCTAGTAGAGGAGGTAGTTCCATCCAGAGCTCTTAGAACATTATTAAACATTCTATTTTTCTATGCAAGAAAAGCCATATTATTTAAATGGAGGAATTCCGCTCCCCCTGGTGTTCCATTTTGGAAGGGTCTCGTAAATTCCATGATGCCATATTATAAGGCAACGTACCAATCTAGAGGGTATGGAAAAAAGTTTGAAAAAGTTTGGCAGGCTTGGTTTGGCACGGAGGTTACGGCTGGATAGTTCTACCCTAGATCTTATATGAGATAAAGTCATAGTCATGGGATACTGATATAGCCATATACATTTGGAGGGGTGGGAGTTACTGGTAGTTGTGTCCTTTGGTTCATAAATTAGCTAACCATTAAGTAAGGTGCAGTGCTTTGGGGAGTATAATAAACTCATACATTCATATTTACATAGTTTGGCTTCAGATGGTCCCCCATTGGTAAAATAAAGAGAAGTAATTTTTCTTAATTGTGGTGAACTGTGGTATGGGAGGTTGGGGGGGGGGGTTAGGTATAAGATGTCGCCTGTGTTGGGTAGACAAATGTTGGTTTTGAGTTGACCATGTTGGTAAAGGAATGGCCGGTGTTGTGCCGGTTACTCCACTAGTTGTGTATGTTTATATGTTCAAAAAACTGAATAAACAAAGTTTATAAAAAAAAAAATATTGAGAATCAACAATATGTGGCTTCTTCTTTCAATGCTCAAAAGCATTTTTTTGTTGTAAAATTGGTGATTTCAGTGACAATGGGTGTTATTTACTAAAGGCAAATCCACTTTGCACTACAAGTGCAGTTTCAGTGCAGTCTCAAGTGCACTTGTAGTGCAAAGTGTAATTTCCTTTAGTAAATAACACCCAACAGTGCTTTATAATTTTACACAATCACGCCATTTTCAGGACTCCCAAAATTTCAGTCAGGGTCAGCTAAAAGAAAGACAAGCAGTAAATCAAAGCGTTTCATCATGTGTTTCCCAACAATTGCCCCTCCGCAGTTAGGAAAGTCCCACCGCTGGGCAACGTGGGAGATCACAGTCTGCCATTCTGTGGGTTGGAAGGAAACTGTGGAGTCAAACAAGAAATAAACATTAATCATTTTGCACTTAAACATGGAAAGCAGATTAGACACAAACATTCTTGGCCAACATCAGTATAACATGTATTTTAGGGAGTATTTAAAGACATAGGTATAAGGCCCCCCTATCAGATCCCCCCCCCATGGGCCATTGAAAATAATTTAGGGGGGGAGATGTTTTAGACAGGTAACTCTCTCCACTTCATTGAGAGATGAATGCCTAAATAATGTGTATTACTTTGGCCAGCCCCTCCTTACTTACACTATTGGCAGCCCACTGGACAGGTAAGAAGTGTCATAATACAAAGATATAAATACACACTGTACACATTTTAGCACATTTTTACATTCTACATTACCTATCAAGATAATAATAGGATACAAAAACTTTAAACAGTACCATTTGAAAGTATGCAGGCAGGCCCTTGCACTACATGCTTTGGGGAATTCATCCAGAAATATGACCACAAAAGAGGTGGGTATAGTGTGTATGGGTGTATAAGTCAGCAGATAGAGGATTGGTATCAGCTGAGTTAGCAGTTGGGGGGAGGGAGGGTTCCAAATTACTTTGGGACCCCAAAAAACGCCTCTGGCCTGAATTTTAAGCACAAATCACATTTTTACACATTTTAGGGGTTGTTTAGGGTAAATTGTACTATGGAGCTAACAAAATACATTGTTAAGTGACTACACAAGTTGAATATAGGCCCAGGAGAGCATGCTGGGGAGGTAAGTGAAGGCAAATATGTATGAAGGACAAAAAAAAATTGCATAAAAATCCAGCATGCATGTGGACAAAGGGGGCATTCACAGCATATTACAATCATGGTAATTAGGGAATGAGGAAAGAAATACAATATATTAATAAACATTAAATACAATAACATGTGATGTTAAAGGATAAAAATCTTACCTTCATATACTCCTTCTGCAGGACCTGAATGATGGCAGAACAGGTCTCTGGGATAATGATCCCCAGAGCCTGGGGGGAGATGCCTGTCGAGAACTTGAGGTCCTGCAGGCTTCTCCCCGTCGCCAAGTACCACAGGGTACCACAGCCACTAGTGATGGCTTGCCTCATGCAGGTATCATGCCTGCTAATATAAGGGGTCAGCAAAGCCAACAAATGGTGAAATACGGGGTACGTCATCTGGAGAAAGTTCCTGAAATCGTCAGGATTTTTCTCACAGATCTCACGGAGCAAAGGCATGTGACAGAACTGGTCACGCTGGAGCAACCAATTCTTGGTCCATGAACTCCTCCTCGCCCTCTCTATGATGAGTACGTACAAACAACATGGATCTTGTTGTCGGAATGTTCGATCAAAGTCCGACCGTGTGTACGGGGCATAAGTGTTGTGAACTTGATAGTGATACTAGTGTTGCTAGTGTTGTGATAGCCTCAGAGGCTGCCCGTATTGTGGGGGGGGTTTATTATTATAGATTCTATATTATAATGCCATATCAATATCTGACACAACGTCGGATGCCCACCCGCCCACCCGCCATTGCACTTGGAGATTGAGAAAGAAATGTGAAAGTTGACTGACTGTTGGGGTAGAGTAGACCATTCAACATGAACGACGAAGATTCGACAAAGCAACAAAAAACATACAAACGTCGAATCTTTGGCTTATGGTGTCTGTCGAAAGTTCTAAGAAGATTCAACGGAGCAGCTAAACTGTACGACGCTGCAATCGTACATTTCCGGTCAAATGCATCCGCCCATAGGCTATAGAAAAATTCTAATGTTGGTTGACTAGTAAAATAATTAATAAATATAATTATTACTAGTCATACAACATTAGAATTCTACTACAGCTAGAATGCAATTTTTAACGAAAAACAAAGTAAATAAAAATGAATTTCGGGAGTAACTAAATAAATGTATTTTTCGGACGAAAAGAAATTCCGAAACAAAATATTTCAGTGTGGACATGTCTACTGTGTACACATACGCTGCTGGCCCCCTTACAGTGCCATGGGAATGTCTGCCTCTCCTTGCTGTCCTCCCAGACATGATGGGGGTGCTTATTAACAAAATGCAATAAAGATGTGTAAATGTGTACGTGGATGCACTTTATCCAATGGAAAGTGGTGTTTGGTGCACTTTAATTTGAGTATTCACTACACAGACACACTCCACGGATACACTATAATATACTGCAATATACTGCAATATACTGCATCAAAAATGCAGTAACGCACAGAACTATATGGCGTTCAACTTGCAGTAACGCAATTAAATATATGGCGTTAAACTTGCAGTAACTCAATGAAATATACGGCGTTCAACTTGCAGTAACGTAATGAAATATATGGCATTAAACTTGCAGTCATGCAATGAAGTATACACTGTTAAACTTGCAGTAACGCAATGAAATATATGGCGTTAAACTTGCAGTCATGCAATGAAGTATACACCGTTAAACTTGCAGTAACGCAATGAAATATATCTCATTAAACTTGCAGTAATGCACAGAACTATACGACTTTAAACTTGCAGTAACGCATAGAACTATATGGCGTTATCTTGCAGTAACGCATAGAACTATATGGCGTTAAACTTGTATTAACGCAATGAAATAGACAGCGTTAAACTTGCAGTAACACACAGAACTATATAGCGTTAAACTTGCAGTAACGCACTGAACTGAACAGCATTAAACTTGCAGTAACGCAACTGAAATATGCTGCATTAAGCGTGCCATAACGCACAGAAATGTACTGCGTTAAATGGCACGTAATGCACTGAAATATATGGCATTAAACTTGCAGTAACACAATAAAATATACTGTGTTAAACAGGTACTACACTCATACTGACTGAACTATCCCTACATTTACACTAATGTAAAGATGAATAGTCCCTACACTCTCAATGACTAAACTATCCCTACATTCACACTAATGTAAAGATGATGGTCGCATCTTCACTCACACTGAACTATCCCTAGATGCACACTAAACTGATATTCTACACTGACAACAGAATCAGAATAGCACACTATAGCACACTAACTGTCTAATAGCACTGAACAGCACCCCGTCCGCCCATCCCTAGTGCCAAGTCGGATACCGCACAAGGTTAATTTGACCTTGGTTCAACCCCTAGTGTGAAGAATTGCCTGTACATTTCCAAAGTCAAGGTACTATGTATTCTTATTGTACCACTGGACTGGACACTACTACCTATTATCTTTGTTACACTTATGCCCCGTACACACGGTCGGATTTTCCGACGGAAAATGTGTGATAGGACCTTGTTGTCGGAAATTCCAACCGTGTGTGGGCTCCATCACACATTTTCCATAGGAATTTCCTAAACACAAAGTTTGAGAGCAGGCTATAAAATTTTCCGACAACAAAATACATTGTCGGAATCTCCGATCGTGTGTACACAAATCCGACGGAGAAAGTGCCACGCATGCTCAGAATAAATAAAGAGATGAAAGCTATTGGCTACTGCCCCGTTTAGAGTCCCGACATATGTGTTTTACGTCACCGCGTTCAGAACGATCAGATTTTCCGACAACTTTGTGTGACCATGTGTATGCAAGACAAGTTTGAGCCAACATCCGTCGGAAAAAATCCTAGGATTTTGTTGTCAGAATGTCCGATCAATGTCCGACCGTGTGTATGGGGCATTACAGTAGCACAGACATGCTCCCAAACCTGGACTTACTGTTTGCAACCCCAAAGGTTTGCTTTTGACTTTATCACACACTTTGGTGAGTTATTTGTTATTTTCCATATTTATGTAGTGGCAACATCTGGTGCAGTGCTCTGTAGAATGCGTGAAACAATTCATATAAGTCCCTGCCCCTGAGAGATCTTACAAACTGAGACCCTTACCATGCTCACGACCCCAATAAATCTACCGACATGTGTTTGAATTGTGGGAGGAAACCAAAACATCCAGAGAAAACCCATTCTAACATGAAGAGAGAGTACAAACTTTATGCAGATAGTGTTTGTAGTTAATTTCATACTTGGATTCTATGCAGTTGCATGGCAAGAATGTTACCCACTCTGCCACCAGCACAACAGTAAAGGTAAGTATTTCTACCTGAAACTGCCACATAGAATATTGCTTTGATACAGCTAAAGTTCAGAAAATGGTTGTTTGTATTAAAGCACAGTTGAAGGAAAGGCATGCATGTATCCTATTGTCAAAAATCAGAGAACAATTATGCTTTCATGTGATTGTTACATAATAACCGACTATTATAGAACCTACTCTAGCTTGTGACTTATAAAGGTGTTAAAATGCATTATTTTTCTAAGTAATAGACAAACTCAAATAACAATGGGTATTTAAACTGATAAGTGTATGGTAAGTAACTCTTGACAGAATAATTATTGTTACATAAAAGGGAAATAATCCAAGATGTGTCTGTCATTCCCTGACATTGTTGGCATTTACGCAGTAATTCTTCCTGTGTTTTGTTCCTAACGTTTTTGTGGTTTCAATGAAGTGTGAGTTTGTAAGCTATTAAAAGCCATGCAAATTAGAAATACAAGATAAACATGTACACTCAATTGTAAGCTGTTCTAATCTTTTGTGAGCACACAGAATTATTCTTTCATTTTCTATATATTAAAATGACATGGACTTTTAAAAAAAAATTACACGGCATAAGAAAAATAGTAATAATAATTACAGCCGCCCTTTTCCAAAATGTCGGTGACGGTATCTCCGGTTCCAGTCGTGACGTCTCTTCCGGAGGGGCCTGCTTTTGGATTAGACAGCGAGGGATAGAGGAGGCAGATGTCTGCTATTAGCCTGATGATTAGCATCCACTTCAAGCTAAAAGTGTAAACAGAACAAAATTTTGTTTCTCCTGCGCTTGTGCGGATAGGATAGGTCTTGTTAAAACTGGAAGTATTTTCATATAGATATTGATATATAATCAATTATGCATGCAAGCCCCGCTGCCTTGGCCAACTGGGGAAAGTCCATAATGCTAAACAAGAAGAATAAAGAGAAGGCGCATGACCTAATGCATGAGTACTTTTAAAATGTTTATTTAAACAAACTGATGTGTACAGAAAATAAAAATACTACGTATTCATAAGAGTGGGTGAGTTACAATGTAAGTACCCCTTAGTCAACTGAGTTAGATATAAAATTTAAAAAATGGTGCCCATATATGGGATAAAAAGAGCAGATTGTTCAATTTTTATCCCATATATGGGCACCATTTTTTAAATTTTATATCTAACTAACTCAGTATGACATTTCACTGATTCCTGATCCTGTCCTATGTCTCCTCGGGTACATAAACTCTAATGATTTAGAATACGATCAGGCAGTGGCCATATTGAGAATGCTCTTTTTGGCACGTTTTGGCTCAGTCCTCTCCAGAGTTACCACCTCATGTGTCTGGGGCACTACAAATCCAAGCATGCCAGGAGAGGGGAGGCAGCGGCAATTTGATTTGGCTGGTATTTTCTGATGAAAAGTGCTGCTGTATATTGTGTTTGTTTTGTATGGTCATAATATAATTGATTATGTATTGTGTTTGATGGTCTTGAGGTATTTATTCATATATTTTTATCTGAGTAAGTAGTGAGCACATTTGGTCTCCTGTACTATGTCCGCAGTCTCTGACTGTCTCCTGTACTATGTCCGCAGTCTCTGACCGTCTCCTATACTATGTCCGCAGTCTCTGACCGTCTCCTTTAGCATGTTCGCAGTCTCTGACTGTCTGCTTTAGCATGTCCGCAGCCTGTGACGTCTCCTGTAGCATGTCCGCAGTCTCTAACCATCTCCTGTAGCATGTCTGCAGTCTCTGACTGTCTCCTGTAGCATGTCCGCAGCCTATGACTGTCTCCTGTAGCATGTCCGCAGTCTCTGACCGTCTCCTGTAGCATGTCTGCAATCTCTGACCATCTCCTTTAGCATGTCCGCAGTCTCTGACCGTCTCCTTTAGCATGTCTGCAGTCTCTGGCCGTCTCCTTTAGCATGTCCGCAGTCTCTGACCATCTCCTGTATTATGTCTGCAGTCTCTCACCATCTCCTGTATCCTGTCTGCAGTCTCTGACCGTCTCCTGTAGGATAAAACCAGAGCCACCAAGCTGGAGCCATTTGACTGATCCCTGCATGGTGCACCTGAGAGGAGGTCAATGACAGCGCCACCAGGCCAGTCTGAGGGGGGTCACTTATGTAAGGGGGAGTGAATACAATAATGTAAGGGGGCACTGATATAAAGGTTTCCCCCCTATATTAGTAACCCCCTTTACCTTAGTGTATTCACTATATGGAAGGTGGTCTCTGGTCACCAGAGTGCCCCCCACAACAGAGTTCCTGGCGTTTCCCTTTACATCAGAGTCTGCAGGATTCCCACTTACAGCGCAAGGGGGAACTCAGTCTGTGGACCCTGATGTAATTGGGAACTCTGATGTAAAGGGAACACAGTGGACTCTGATATAAGGTGGTCTCTGGTCACCAGAGCCCCCCTCTACATCAGAGTTCCCCCTTAGATCCCGATTTGCAGCGTTCCCCTTTACATAAGAGTTCCCTTTCACTGTAAGTGGGAATCCTGCACACTCTGATGTAAGGGGGAACTCTGTGCTGGCCGGGTTCTAGCAACCTGACCCTCATGTGAATGCAGAAATATGTTTTTTTAATTTTTTTTAAACTTAAACACATTACTAATAGCACTAGATATATGTTTATAGTTTAAATGCTAATATTTGCACTGTTTAGCACTAAAAAACGTAATTTTAGGTACTTTTTTGCAGTGCCAGTAAAAAAATTGGTGCTGTTTGTAAATTTAGGCATCCTGCCAGTAAATTTTGCTTCGGAGGGTTGGCAACTCTGGTGCAGTCACCAAGCAAAGACACAACTTCTGAAGATAGCAGGTTTGCTCACTCTTCTATCAAAACACCATCTCAACTATCTGCTGCTTCTCCGGCCTCTTCTCCCCCCTGCAAAGTCCTCACAATCTCCCGAGCACACTCAGATTGCATGCTGCATACCTCGGCATCTCCCTCCCCCTCAGACACTGAAAGTAAGGCTACTCAGCTACCTACAACTGCTATCTGTTAACTAATGATGTACCAGAACAGTCTTTACACAAAATCCTGGCTGCAGTTCACACTCATGGCACCTCACAGAAGTTATTAAGCTTTGGCTCACAATGTGCAGGCTTATTGCAGGTGCAGAAATCACATCTGTTCACGCAACCACCTGCAGCTAAATTGCGCTGCTCTTATGAGATGTGCAGAATGAATGGCAACCCGCACATCTCAGCCAATACTGCGTTTACGGAAACTACAGGAAAATCACATGGACAAAAAGACCACGCTTTTTCCTTGCCACTGTGTTTTTAAAATGTTGCAGGCATGGCAGCTCATTCAAATGAATGGGCTACCCTGCCCGCACAAGTGTGAACCAGAGCTAAACAAGAAGTATGGCCAAAGCTCATTTGGCTGTACTGCTCCTATGGATCACACAAGTGTATTTTGTTCTGCACTCCTATGACTCAGAGTCAGCCAACAGCAGGCAGAAGATCTCTGTCGGTTGATATCACAGAGCTGGTACAGACTCTAGGAAGATTAAAGTCAGGATACACCCAGATGCTTGACCAGCAGCTGGCTCAACCTCTCAGAGTTCCACCAACAATCTGAGCTCCCGCCCCCCTCCACAGCCCAGCATTCCAGTGAGCATTGGAGGGGCAGAGCAGAAAGTGACTGACAGTCACAGCTCTCTGCTCAGAAAACTGAGTGATCAGTGGTGTTTGATCACTCAGTTCTCAATGTAGAGCCAGAGGGGGACAAAAGTAGTATCAGAGTGATGCCGCATCCACCTAAGTATGTACGCTTTTTGTTTTTTTCTTAATTTCTTAATGTTTGTTTTTTTTAATCCAAATCCTCAGCCACTTGTTGCATATATGTATTTTTAAAATACCAGTCTATCATTGATTAACCCCTTCCGGACCGCCGCACAACGATGTACGTCCAAACTTTGAAGATCGTGTCCGTCTCCGTCCTGTGCCTGGAGACGAGTGAGGCTAAGATGGCGCCCACTCGTCTCCATGACACTGCTGGGCGGAAGCAACATCAAAACGTCACTTCCGCCCACGCCTCATAAAGGCATATTTTTTTCAATGTCATTTTTTTAAATTACTTTTTTTTTAATGCATTTTAGTGTAAATTTTGACCCCAGATCTCATATTTAAGAGGTCCTGTCATGCTTTTTTCTATTACAAGGGATGTTTACATGTTTTAAACATGTAAACACCTAAAATCCAAAACGAGGCTGGTCCTTAAGTGGTTAATGCTGCACCCTCTCTCCTACCAGGCGCAACATGGACATGGATTTCAGTTTGCCTAACCTGCCATCACATAGCAGACAGTTGGCAGGGGGGGCACAGGGCCAGATATAGCCTGTCTGATATTGGGGTGCAGTAAAATTGTGAGAGGGCAGAGGATGGGAGATCAGCAGGGGAGTGTACAGAGGATCAGTAGGGCAGAGGATAAGGTTAGCAGTTTGCATGGCAGTGTACAGAGGCACCCACTGTCACTTTTTTTAAAAGAGCATAGCTGTACGGGGCTCCACCCACATAGCTGGGTTAATTAATTTACAGATTCCCATACCTCCCAACTTTTTGAGATGGGAAAGAGGGACACCTATTAGCAAAAGTATGTAGGCATAGGACACACCCCCTGCTATGCCCTCCTAAAGCAGAATTAAACAGAATCCTTTAAAACCACAAGTGTTTTTTTTACAGCTGCTATTCCTTTATACTGGCCTTTGAAGTTTACAAATGCAGCAATTTAGAAACTGGATGAAAGTTTTAGCACTTGGAAATACTTTTTGAAAGAAAAAAGTGCATTTTATATACAACTATATAGATCAGACCAAAATGAGGGACAAATGAGGAGGAAAGAGGGACCGAGAGACTTTGTTCCAAATCAGGGACAGTCCCTTGAAATTAGAAACAGCTGGGGGCTATGGATTCCTGTAAATGAATAAACCTCATGTACCATCTTGCACCGTGTTGTAGTTATCAATGGGCCACAGGGGTGCTGATGAGCGCTCCCAAAGTCCATTGACATGTTTTTCCTGGCTTTCAATTAGTGGTATGGGCTGAAAGCTGGAGGACATGTCACAGGAGCCCCTATTGCATGCATGATCTACTGATTGTGGGTTCAATGCTTTCCAGGGCCCTGCTGGAAAAAATAAATGCTATTTTTTTCTGCAAAATTCTGTGCATTTATTATTTTTTCCATAGAGGTAAACATTCTTTAATCCTGAAGGCAGTGAGAGGAGTCTGGAGGATCACATTGCAGGGGCTTATGTGCCAAGAGATGTAGCAGAAGTTCTGGATGATGGAGATGAGTGAGAGGTATGCACAGGTAATTAGCTTCTAAAAACATGGCAGGGTAAAGTGGAGAGGACTGCCAGTTTAGTGGGGCAAAACCACCTCACAAGTAGTGAAACGGGGGTGGCAGGACCGGGAGGGAGAGTGATGGGTCAGCAGCCTATGCAGGGAGAGTATGAAGAGTTTGGGAAACAGTAGTGCCACAGTCCCCAGGTCAGATGTACCGTCAGCTCAGGAGATCAGGTGAGAACAGGGCATACTGCTACTTGCTGGAGAGCACACTGCTGTGACAGGGAGAGGATTGCCAGACAGAACAGCAGCATTTAATCAATAGGAGATGGATGAGGCTGTTTCTTTGCAGAGAGGCAGCAGAGCTCACAAATTAGATGTCTATGCTGTCAGGGTTTAGGGGAGATGCAACTGAAATCTGGGCAGGGCGCAGTCCCCCCTAGATCGGGTCATGATGGGGGTTGCCAAAAAGGCACCTTGGCCTGTGTGGGCAAAAATCCTTGCACCGGACCTGGCTGTACGCCCCTGGCTTGCCCACCAATCCCTGGCTGTGCTGGATGGATGCTCACACTGCTGCATGTCCTGCTTGGCTGCACTCATTCATTATCTATCTGATGCCACCATTCTTGCCTTGGCTCGTGCTATGTTTAATTAATTGGTGTCTTTGCAGTTTAACTAATTCCTGAACCTTGAACTCTGTACAACGCACTCCTGAAACTTGCACTCTGTACAACACACTCCTGAACCTTGCACTCTGTACATAATACATTCCTGAACCTTGCACTCTGTACATAATGCATTCCTGAACCTTCCACTCTGTACAACACACTCCTGAACCTTGTGCTCTGTACATGATGCTTTCCAGAACCTTGTAATCTGTATGTAGCATGCTCCTGAGCCCTGCACACAGTACGTAGTATCCTCCTGAACCCTGCACATAGCATCCTCCTGCATGTAGCATCCTGCTGCACCCTGCAAGTAGCATCCTCCTGCATGTAGCATCCTCCTGCACAGCATCCTCCTGCACCCTGCATGTAGCATCCTCCTGCATGTAGCATCCTCCTGCACCCTGCACGTATCATTCTCCTGCACGTAGCATCCTCCTGCACATAGCATTCTCCTGCACATAGTATCCTCCTGCACATAGCATCCTCCTGCATAGGGATGAGCTTTGTGTTCAAGTTGAACCCATGATCGACTCAAACATCGTGTGTTCAGTCGTTAGCCGAATTACAAATGATATGGGCCGTTCGCGCCAAATTCGAGTGGCGCGCCCATAATTCACTGTGGCATCGCAGTGCATTAAATGTATGATTATTCCTGCGCTACCATGTGTAAAAAAAGAGAAACTTAATGGAAAAACTGCCTACATCGGATAGGGTACACCCTGCCCCTAGTGGATAGTAACAAACAAATTAAAACATGGTGCTGTGCTCATCCAGCAAGAACATAGTACATAAAAAATATGAAAATATAAAACCAAAGTGACAGTACTAGTAATAAATACATTAGTCAAATAACCTAAATGATGCAATAATACCATAAAAGTGACAGTGCTTATGATATCATACTAGTATTAAATGATAACTAGTAGCTGTGACATAACAGATAAATCAGCCCACATGTGACCAAAAACATGTGCAAGATAATAACAGTGAATGAAAGTGCAATTAACAGCCCCAATCAGTAAATGAAGTAGAAATGGGTAGACTAAATCTTTAAGCTGGGCTAGTAAAACAATGCAAGTAATGTGCACGCCAGGCACACAACAAGCAAACAAATAGACAAAGTGACTAGTGCAAACCAACATTAAATCCTTGTGACAAATGACTAAAAATGTCCAAAATAAAGTGCACATATAGCAGTCGTCTTGAAGGGGGTGAAGTGACTGGAACAAATATACACAGTGATGTTTCCTCTTCGTGCAACACACCCCACACTTATAAGTAGTGGCCCCTTACCTTCAGGTAATGGGGTAACAGCATAAACCAATATTAGGAATAACGGCCCTTTCTCCTGGTGCAGGGGCTAGATCCTTCTAGGTGATGGAGTACCAACGTAAGACCAGTATATGGGGGCGACAACCTTTAATCCTATGAACGAAAGCCTCATACAGCAGCTCAGTCCCTCCATGGATATAGAGGGGGTCACCAATGAGAAAAGAACAAAGGAAGGTCCCAAATAGTGTGATATTGTTGGCAACAAGCTGGGTTTTATTCGCATACAAAAGTACTCACATTAAAAACAGATTAAACGATTCCTTATCTCAGACGAGTGGCAAGCTCATTTCACCAGTCAGCATAGAGTGCCTGTCCCGTCCCTACGCGTGACGTCACGGACCACGTGACTTAATCAGGGGATGCAGGGAGGCACAATGAGTGTCTTTATATAGCTCACCCATAGAATATATATTTTCTTGAAGTCTATAGGTAGTAGTGTAGCGGCCATTTTCCCGGAGGTGGACGGGCGCGGCCATTTTGTTGGTTAGCAACAGAACGGCTGGGCAATCATCAGGTGGAACAGAGGGCGGTATTACGTTTGGTCAGCTGAGAGTAGGCCAACCAATCAGCAATAATACTGACAGCGACTGTCAGCAGAAGGGGAAAAAACAGTAATGGTGACAGCAAACTCTGCTCTAAGTATAAAGTATTGGGGAAAGTAATCCCAAAGGCGGGTATTATTAAATATAAAAACATCTACAAGGCAGAGTCCCTAGCTATATATAAACAAAATTAATTATTATAAAAGAATTATTTAGTTAAAATATCTAGACCCGGGGGGGCGTGGCTACCGCGCTAGTGAACGGCTGCATGATCTGTTAGCTCCGCACTAACGACAGGATCTAAAGCAATTCGAGGTGAACCAACCCGCTCCTTTTGGTGCCAGTACCTGCCTAAGGACCCGCACCACAGCTAGAGATGACGAGAAAGAGACAAAACTCCTCACAGCCGAAGAAACTGAAAGATTTCTTTCCTCCTAAGATCCACAGCGAGATCCAAGATGGCACCGCCGGCTGCTCTCCGGTCACATCGATCGGATCACACTCCGCCACACCGAGCCCGAGCTCCGGAAAAGGCCCACACAGCTACTCTCCAGATGCCTCCACTCCTCTCTCAGGCAGCCCTGCCAAATCAAAACCCCGCATGTCAGATGAGTCGTACAAACAAAAGGTCAGTACGGGCCATAACTCATTAGATGACACGAGGGAGACGGCTGACTCCATTAACTCCTTCCCTACTGTAAACCAACCTCTCTCAGACACAACCCTCAGAGACATGCTGGTTTCACTACGCAGTTCCTTACATGCAGACATGATGGAATGCATGCGGAACTTTAAAGTAGAAGTGAGGGAACTAGGAGGTAGAGTAGACCACGTGGAGAAAAAAATGGGGGATTATGCAGCATCATACAACACCTTAGTAGATGCCCATAATGAACAGTCAGATGAAGTAACATTGCTTAAAGAAAAAGTCGCAGACCTCGAGGACAGATCACGCAGGAACAACCTGAAACTGCGTGGTGTCCCAGAAAGTGTTCAACCCCTACAACTCTGTCAATACGTCCTGGAATTTATGTCAACTTACCTACCATCTACTCCCTCCTCGGAGTTAGTCATTGACAGAATTCACAGGCTTCCTAAACCTGCACACCTACCAGACAACATCCCTAGAGACGTTCTGATGCGGGTGCACTTTTTTCATGTCAAGGAGCAGTTCATGCTAGCCTTTAGGAAAAACTCACAACCGCCTGAGAAGTTTTCCAATATACAAATGTTTGCAGACCTCTCACAGTTTACAATGCAAAAGCGCAAATCATTGCTAACTGTGACTAAGGCATTGCGTAATCATAACATTGTATATAGATGGGGTTACCCAACAAAACTTATAATCACCTATGATAGCAAGACCTCGGTGATCACCAACCTTGAAGATGGCCTTTCTATGCTGCCTACATGGGACATTCTCACGGAGCAACCCCCTACAGGACTTTCCTCCTCACCGAGACTAGACGACCAAAATGAGTGGAAAGTGGTAGCACACAAAAAGAAACAGAAAAAGCTGTAACACCCAATCACCTCGAATGTCATAAACTACCCACAACCACGATTGTTCCTGATTCCAAATGGAGCTAACATACTCCACGTAGTTCCCCTCCTAAGGAAAAAAAAAAAAAAATGCGCAGTACATCTGCCATCAGATTCCGGACGGAATCTAAAGTTTTAACACATAAGTTCTATTTTTGCTTATTGATCTTTTCTGCTTTACTCTTTCTTTTCTTCAATCCTTACCCCTCCGTATTGGTGATGGACTGCAAACTCATGCCACTGGAAGAAACCTTCTTATTCAGCAAGAGGACAAACTACAATCAAGACCTGCGGGAACCTACTCAGGATTACACAAGGTACCAATACATTATCATCATATTACACACCTCAAATGGCGATTAGAGTGACCTCTTTTAACGTCCACGGTCTAAACCATCCTGCCAAAAGAGCTTCAGTATGGAGGGAGGCCCTCAGACTTAAGTCTGATATCCTGTGCTTACAAGAGACGCATTGGATGGCTTCAGCAGCCCCCAAATTCCCACATCCTAAATACCCTCACATCTTTCAAGCGTCAGCCTCTAAAAAACAAAAGTGAGTACTTATTGCCATAAGAGACTCTGTTGCTCTCTCAATCCGAGAGACCCACACAGACCCGGAGGGTCGATATCTGGTCCTGATTGGGGAATTCAACAACCACCTATACACACTAGTTAACCTCTACGCAACAAATACACACCAAATAGGCTTCTTGAAAAAGATGTTTCAAAAGATCAACTCAATCAAAAAGGGAGCAGTTATAATGTGTGGGGACTACAATATCACAGTGGATTATCGAATGGACACCACCTCCAAATCAAAACGCCCTCATCCCTCAATTCAAAAGTTACTACATAAAGAAGAGATGTATGATGCTTGGAGATGCCAGCACTCCAATGAACGGGATTACTCTTTCCACTCCTCCAGACACAATTCATACTCACGTATAGACCTGATCTTGGTGGACAGAGCTCTCCTTCAGAAAGTATCCTCCTCTGCCGTGCATGACATAACGTGGTCAGACCACGCTCCTGTGTCTATCACGATAGAGGAGAAATACACAACGACACCGGCTTACATTTGGAGGGCCAACCCACAGATTTTCCAGCAACCCTCCCAGGTTGCTTTGGTGACCAAACATCTAAAAGAATATTTTGATATCAATGCTAAATCTAATAAAAGTCCATTTACTATGTGGTGCGCCCATAAGGCATTTATTAGAGGCATCTTGTTACAGATCAGCTCGTGGATGAGGAGGCAGAGGACACAAAAATTAGACTCCCTTCTAAATGATATAAAACTCCTGGAGGTTCAAAACAAAAATCTACCTGACTTTAGCACAGCAAACAAATTAACCCAACTGCGATCGGATCTCAGGCTCTTGTTGCTAGAACAATATGACAAACAAATTAGATTCCTTAAATTAAACCATTACTCCTCTGGTAACAGAGCTGGTAAATTTTTAGCCCAGAGACTAAAAGATCGTAGAACACAAATGAAGATCCCTTATCTGATTCGAAGCTCAGACAACAGCAAAATATTCAACCCAAACGACATAGCAAACAATTTTGCTGAATATTACTCTTCTCTTTATAATTTAAAAGAGGATGTGAATACACCATAGCCCTCAGATGATGCCATTCAATCATTTTTGGCAGATCTCAAACTACCCTCCCTCTCATCATCACATTTAGAACAACTTAACTCACCCATAACGGAGACTGAGATCCGAAAAGCAGTAAATTCATTGCCCACTGGTAAATCTCTAGGACCAGATGGACTACCAAATAGTTACTATAAAATGTTCTGTGAGACCCTGTCCCCCTCACTCAAAGACGTTTATATGGAAGCAATGTCCTCTGCCTCGTTCCCCGCTTAGATGCTTAAAGCATATGTTGTTACTATTCCAAAACCTGGGAAGGACCCTGTAACACCTGCTAATTTTAGACCAATCTCACTACTTAACACAGATGTTAAGCTGTATGCCAAGATCCTCGCCCAGAGACTAATAACAATCCTACCACTCCTGATCAACCCAGACCAAACAGGTTTCACTAGGGGAAGACAGGCATCAGATGCCACAAGGAGGATTGTTGGTGTGCTCCACCATGATGGGTCCTGTCGGATGCCTTCTCTGCTACTCTCTTTGGATGCGGAGAAGGCATTCGACAGGGTCCACTGGGGATACATGTCGCAGACACTTAGGAAGTTTGGATTCACAGGCCCCATCCTCTCGGCCATCTTGGCCTTATATTCCTCACCATGTGCGCAGGTCTATACTTCCGGTACCCTTTCCCTTTCCTTCCCAATTACCAACAGAACCAGGCAGGGATGCCCACTGTCCCCTTCTATATTCAACCTCCTCATAGAGCCTTTAGCGGAAAAAATTAGAGCACACCCAGATACACCTGGATTTTCACTATTAGGTAAATCACATAATATTAATTTATTCGCAGATGATATAATTCTCCTCTTGACAGCACCACATAAGTCCCTAAGATGTGCCCATGATATTCTTACAAGCTTTGCTCAGGTGTCATATTATAAAGTAAATTTCTCAAAATCCCTAATCTTGGGCTTAAATATTCCTCCATCCCTCCAGTTAGACTTACAAAAACGATTCCCTTATACATGGAGCTCATTTAGCATCCCGTATCTAGGATTACAAATAACGGCCGACCCCTTAAAACTAGCAGACGCAAACTACAATCCATTGATAGACAAAATTAAAAAAGAAACAAAAAGACTTACCAAAATAGAATTATCGTGGTCAGGACGGTTAGCCTCTTTTAAAATGCTCCTCCTTCCCCAGATATTGTATGTGTTTCGTACATTACCGATCCCACTTAAAAACACCCACCTCCAAATATTGAATTCTCTTCTTAAAAATTACATATGGGGATCCAAAAGACCAAGATGCTCTAGAGCTATTCTAATTAAACATAGATCAAAGGGAGGAATGGGCCTGATAGATATTAAAGACTATCATCGAGCATCTCTGCTAACTCAACTCAGATATTGGTTATCACCATCCCCAGATATCCTCTGGTATAACATAGAACAAGCACTTAGTCCAACCCAAGATCTTCGAATGCTCTTACTGCTTGACACATGGATACCGTACCCCCTAAGATCATTACCACTAACTGTTCAAGCCTCTCTATTAGCATGGAGAGAACTCCATAAAACACCCCCAACTACAACTAAAAGCATAAAAATCCCTATTCCAATCACAATCTTAAATCACGCTATACCACACTCCAATTTCTCAAAATGGGCATTGAGAGGCATATCTCTGATTGCCGACTTATATAGCAACAACACACTCAAATCATTCAACGCACTGGTGAAGGAATACTCATTACCCCTGGCGGACCACTTTAAATATAGGCAACTTGTCCACTTTTTAAAATCTCTAAAATCAACTCACATACTCATACACGACTCAATATGGCAATTCTACACTAAAACTCCCGCTACATCTAAGGGTATCTCCTTATTTTACAACTTTTTTCAAAACAAAACTACTTTTACGAAACTACCACCTTTTCTAAAGTGGGAACTAGAATTAGGGGAATCCTACTCCGACAATCAATGGGAAATTGCATTCAATACCACGTACAAGGCAACTAGATGTATAAAGAATTGGGAACACTCCCTAAAAATAGCTCAAAGATGGTACCTCACGCCCTATAGATTGTCTAAATTCTCCTTCTCCAACTCACCGTTATGTTGGAGAACATGTGGAGAAGTGGGTAATATTCTGCATGTGTTTTGGTCATGTAAGCATATCATCAGCTTCTGGAAAAGTATATTTAGATGTATATTCCGTATCACAGGAATACTAAGACCACCAAACCCTGGATTGGCACTGTTGAACTTGGGTATCGAAAGCTTCCCCCCTTGCTTCCGAACAGTAATTACACATAAACTCCTGGCTGCTAGATCACTGATTACCAAAAATTGGAAATCAAATATAGTACCCAATGTATCAGAAGTTCTTGCAATTACACAAACTAATTATATCTTTGAATCATTGATAGCAGCTAGAACTGAACAAAAATCTTCCTTCGATAAACATTGGAGGATATGGTCAGATTGGTTTAAAGACAATTAAAAAAAAAAAAAAAAAAAAAAAAAAAAGATTGGTGCGCCAGGAATATACCACTGTTCTGCAAGAGGGTGGTTGCTCTTTGCTCTTTCCTCATTATACTATACCTCAGCTAAATTTGAACATTTAATGTAAAATAAACATACCTACATAACTCCATCACCTCTTCTCTTCCTTTCCACTAACTCCCTCCAATCCCATACCCCCTTCTCCCTTCCCCCCCCTTCTTTTCTTTCTATATTTCTACTCTATTGTTACATGGAAACACACTATGTTACACAGAGTGATATCTCACTATAAATGACTAACATGGTAATAAGATTGTTTAAATAATTCACCTCCTACAATATATACCTGAATCCTGTCTCTAATTCATGTGTATTCTCATGTTTGTACTGTACAAAAAAACTTGTACTATGTTTTGTACTTGAAAATCTTTAATAAAAAATAATAAAAAAAAAAAAAAAATATCTAGACCCGATCGGCGGGGAGAGGCATCTGTGCTGACAGGGACCGGGATAAAAACCAAAAATACAAGGTATGGCGGTTGGGGGACACATATCCCTTGATGCCCAATACATTTTAATGGCATAAGGTCAGGGACAGTCCCATGACTCAATTATCAAAGTGCATAAGGAGAATAAATTAGCAATAATAATCTCATAGGGGAGCATACAGCCAGAAAACTGTTGGCAAATAAAAACAATATAAATAAAATAAAATAAAAAATGAAACAACCCTCTAACTGGTGGATAATATATATGGGCTCGTGAGCAGAAGTAAAATTGTGGGTGGAATACAGATGCTGCGAAAGAAATGGCCCAACTAAACCAGGGCAATCAGAGTGTAATATATAAACAAATATACCTATATAAAATATAAAAAGACTAAAAAGTATTAATATTAAAAGTCACTGAGGAAGCAGTTGAGGTCAAATTCAATGTTCAGGCCTCTTGGCGAGAAAGTATCTAAGGTAAATATTCATTTGGATTCCAGCTGGCTGAGGGTCCTAACCTTATGTCCCCCCACCAGTGTCTAATGTATGGTTCAATACCCAAAAATTTGAGGTGGGAGGGGTGCTTATTATGACACAGCAGAAAGTGTTTGGATACGCTATGTTTGTGGTATCCATTTATAATGTTTTGAACGTGCTCTTTAATTCGCACCTTTAGGGGTCTTTTCGTCCGGCCAATATATTGCAGGCCGCAGCTGCATTCCAGGGCATACACTGCCCCCTCAGTATTGCAGCAGATGAAGTTTTGGACCTCATAGGTATCTCCCGTAGTCGTGGATGAGAATTGAAAGACCTTCTCATTTGGACGTTTAGTTCTTACACATGCAAAACATCTCTTACATGGGAAGAATCCTTTGCCAGTGAAAAAGGTAAAGGCCTTCTTTGGTGGATCTATAATGTTTTTCACCACTTTATCCCGGATAGCTGGTGCCCTTCTATATATGAACTTAGGGTTTTTTGGTAGGCTACCCTGTAGCTGTGTATCCGCCAACAAGATATGCCAATGACGTCTGATAATCTTTTCTATTCTCTTGTGTTGTACACTATAGTCAAGAATAAGTGGCACTCCATCCATTGAGCGTTTTTGTATCACTTTATCCTCAATCAGTGCTTTACGGTCCATCTCTGACACTTCTACTATCTTGTTGTCTATCTAACGTCGATCATAGCCTTTTGAGGTAAACCTGGCTCCGATTTTCTCTGTCTGCTCCAAAAAAAATCAAGGTTGGTGCAATTTCTCCTAAGTCGCATCAGTTGGCCTTTTGGGACATTGAAGAGACAGTTTTTGTGGTGACAACTCTCCATTGGAAGAGAACTGTTCCTGTCAACGTTTTTAAAGTGCGTTTGTGTGCTAAATGTAAAATCTTCTTGTAAAATTTCTAAATCCAGGAAAGTTACTTTATTCTCACTAACGTCCCACGAGAGCTTGATATTCCTATCATTTAAATTAAGTTTCTCGAGGAATCTGGTCAACTGGTTAGCATCATCTTCCCATAATATGAAGATGTCGTCCATGTATCTTTTGTAAATCACCAATTCATCCGGTTGGTCATTGAAGACGTTTTCTTCCTCCCATTGGGCCATGAAAAGCCGGGCTATGCTCAGGGCAAATTTGGCTCCCATAGCTACTCCAGTCTGTTGGTGATAGTATGTTTTATTGTACCAGAAGTAGTTGTTTTTCAGGCTGAAGTCCAGGCATTTTATCAGAAACTTCCTCTGCATACATGACAACTTAGTGTATTTTCTCAAGCCCCATTTGGCGGCTTCGCACGCTAGATGCTGGGGTATGATTGTGTATAGAGACGAGACGTCCGCGGTAGCCATCATCCACGTCTTTCCTCCTTTCGGGATTTTATCTATAATGTGTAATATTTGTTTAGTGTCTCACAGATATGCCTTTGTGCTTTGGACTGCTGGTTGCAGAAAGACGTCTATGTATTGACCTATCCTCGACGTAAGTGAATCAATCCCGTTCACTATTGGTCTAGGGGGTGGATCTGTTCTATTTTTATGGATTTTAGGTAGTGAATATATAATCGGTGTGCGGCACGAATCCGGGATGAGGAATCTCGCTTCTTTTTTATTGAGTATATTCTTCTTTACTCCTAGATAAACCACTTGTTCAAGTGCCTTCCTGCACTTGAACATAGGGTTGCTCAATAATTTAGTATACGTGTTAATATCATCTAGCATATTCATCATTGAATTGTGATATTGCTCCTTTGACAGAATAACAATTCCTCCTCCCTTATCCGCGGGTTGGATCACAATCTCCTTCCTTTTGGTCAATTTACGAATAACACTTTTAATGTACTTCGGGTCTTCTTTCTTTTTAATCTTCAAATCCTTAATTTCTTCTACAACAATTTTTTTAAAAACCTCAATATGTTTGTTGTCTTTGATAAGTGGGTTAAAAACTGATCTGTTCCTCAGTGAACTATGTAAAATCCTATTATTCTCAGCATCTGTATGTTTAATGGGATTCCCTGCAACATATTTCTGAATATTTAATTTCCTCACAAATTTCTGAATCCCGATATATGTTTCAAATTTATCCAAATTCTTGGTCGGTGCATATTTTAGACCTTTGTCTAAAACCCCAATCTTTTCGTGTGTAAGTGCCTGGCCGCTTAAATTAAAAATGCCTTCTCCTTTTATTCCCTTTTTCTTTTGTTCTCTCTTCCCGGCTCTCCGTCCTCTCTTCTTTCTGGACTTTTTCTGAAGTTTATTATCTTGTCTGGATTTCTCAGTGGGTGGTTTTCCCTGTCCCTGTCTAAAAAAGGCCTATTGTAATCTGGGTCCACGTATTGTGTAGAGTATTGTCTAGCTTGCCTATCTTATTCCTCTCTGTTCATTAGGGGGGCGTAATAATTATAGGTAGGTATTGAACTCCGTTCATACTGCCAATAGTAACTTTGTTGTGGACCTCTCCTTTGGCCATAGCCATAATCCTGGACAGGGCTCCTATCTCTTGGCCTATAGTGTTCGTAAGGTGGTGCCCTGTTATTTCTATGCTCGTATGTGGGTCTTATCTGGTCCCTGTATTCATGCAGTGGTCCTCTATGGTCCCTCTGATCATATGGCGGTTTGTACCAGTTATTCTTATTCGGGGGTTTCTTATTGTTTTTCCAATACTGTGGTTTCTTACCTCCATTTTGTGGTGTCCGGTTATTATATTGAGGTCTTCTGTCAGCTCTATGGAGTATGTGGGTAATATTCGGTTTTTCTCTCAGCATAGTCTTGATATCTTGGGGTCATAGCTCCATTATCCTCTCTCCGGGCCTGGTAGCCTGTATTTTGACTGTCTGGCCCAGGTTGTACATTGGCCTGTTGTGAGTACACCCTCACTACTTTCTCAGGTGTGGAATATGTAGAGCCAATATCAGTTTTCCCTATTTGGCTTTGCCATTTAAAAACCTGGTCATTACGAAAATCATTTGTATCCCTAATGTGCTTCTTGCTCTTCCTTAGTTGGACTTCTTTATCCTTTTTTATAAGATCTTTATTGAGTTGGGTGGTTAAATTTTTAAACTCAGTCGTTTCTTTATATGGTTCCAGTTCCTCCTTTATTTCTAAAATGTTCTGGTCAATTCTTTTATTCTTTCTTTGCTTTCTTTCTAGCAGGAAACTTAATAACTCCAGGCCTTTGTCATTGAAGAATTTAAACCATTCTTCATTTGACTCTTGTTCTGTCAGGCCATCATTTGGGGGTACATCCCATCTTAATCTTCTTGGGACTATATTTTCTTTAAGATAAGTTTCAAAGGTGCAGATATCCCACCAGAGGCTCACCTTCTTTTCCATATTATGTTCCAACTTCCTCATTAGGCTCCAGATCTAGATTTCTATTAGTGTTCACATTTGTGGTGTTAAAGACTTCATCTAAATTAACTTTCCTTTTCTCCATATAGGAAAACACATCCATGATTGCTGCAGGAATTGGTGGAATGTTTATGTGAGAAAATGTATGATTATTCCTGCGCTACCATGTGTAAAAAAAGAGAAACTTAATGGAAAAGCTGCCTACACCGGATAGGGTACACCCTGCCCCTAGTGGTTAGTGACAAACAAATGAAAACATGGTGCTGCGCTCATCCAACAAGAACATAGTACATAAAAAATGTGAAAATATAAAACCAAAGTGACAGTGCTAGTAATAAATACACTAGTCAAATAACCTAAATGATGCAATAAGAGAGAACAAAAGAAAAAGGGAATAAAAGGAGAAGGCATTTTTAATTTAAGCGGCCAGGCACTTACACAGCAAAGAGATTGGGGTTTTAGATAAAGGTCTAAAATATGCACCGACCAAGAATTTGGATAAATTTGCAACATATATCGTGATTCAGAAACTTCTGAGGAAATTAAATATTCAGAAATATATTGCGGGGAATCCCATTAAACATACAGATGCTGAGAATAATAGGATTTTACATAGTTCACTGAGGAACAGATCAGTTTTTAACCCACCTATCAAAGACAACAAACATATTGAGGTTTTTAAAAAAATTGTAGAAGAAATTAAGGATTTGAAGATTAAAAAGAAAGAAGACCCGAAGTACATTAAAAGTGTTATTCGTAAATTGACCAAAAGGAAGGAGATTGTGATCCGACCCGCGGATAAGGGAGGATGAATTGTTATTCTGTCAAAGGAGCAATATCACAATTCAATGATGAACATGCTAGATGATGATAACACGTATACTAAATTATTGAGCAACCCTATGTTCAAGTGCAGGAAGGAATCCCGAAAGGAGGAAAGACGTGGATGATGGCTACCGTGGACGTCTCGTCTCTATACACAATCATACCCCACCATCTAGCGTGCAAAGCCGCCAAATGGGGCTTGAGAAAATACACTAAGTTGTCATATATGCAGAGGAAGTTTCTGATAAAATGCCTAGACTTCAGCCTGAAAAACAACTACTTCTGGTACAATAAAACGTACTATCACCAACAGACTGGAGTAGCTATGGGAGCCAAATTTGCCCCGAGCATTGCCGGGCTTTTCATGGCCCAGGTTTACCTCAAAAGGCTATGATCGATGTTACATAGACAACAAGATAGTAGAAGTGTCAGAGATGGACCGTAAAGCACTGATTGAGGATAAAGTGATACAAAAACGCTCAATGGATGGCGTGCCGCTTATTCTTGACTATAGTGTACAACACAAGAGAATAGAAAAGATTATCAGACATCATTGGCATATCTTGTTGGCGGATACACAGCTACAGGATAGCCTACCAAAAAACCCTAAGTTCATATATAGAAGGGCACCAACTATCCGGGATAAAGTGGTGAAAAACGTTATAGATCCACCAAAGAAGGCCTTTACCTTTTTCACTGGCAAATGATTCTTCCCATGTAAGAGATGTTTTGCATGTGTAAGAACTAAACGTCCAAATGAGAAGGTGTTTCAATTCTCATCCACGACTACGGGAGATACCTATGAGGGCCAAAACTTCACCTGCTGCAATACTGAGGGGGCAGTGTATGCCCTGGAATGCAGCTGCGGCCTGCAATATATTGGCTGGACGAAAAGACCCCTAAAGGTGCGAATTAAAGAGCATGTTCAAAACATTATAAACGGATACGACAAACATAGCGTATCCAAACACTTTCTGCTGTGTCATAATAAGGACCCCTCCCACCTCAAATTTTGGGGTATTGAACCATACATTAGACACTGGTGGGGGGGACATAAGGTTAGGACCCTCATCCAGCTGGAATCCAAATGGATCTTTACCTTAGACACTTTCTCGCCAAGAGGCTTGAACATTAAATTTGACCTCAACTGTTTCCTCAGTGACTTTTAATATTAATACTTTTTAGTCTTTTTATATTTTATATAGGTATATTCGTTTATATATTACACTCTGATTGCCCTGGTTTAGTTGGGCCACTTATTTCGCAGCATCTGTATTCCACCCACAATTTTATTTCTGCTCACGAGCCCATATATATTATCCACCAGTTAGAGGGTTGTTTCATTTTTTATTTTATTTTATTTATATTGTTTTTATTTGCCAGTTTTCTGGCTGTATGCTCCCCTATGAGATTATTATTGCTAATTTATTCTGCTTATGCACTTTGATAATTGAGTTATGGGACTGTCCCTGACCTTATGCCATTAAAATGTATTGGGCATTGGGGGATATGTGTCCCCCAACCGCCATACCTTGTACTTTTGGTTTTTATCCCGGTCCCTGTCAGCACAGATGCCTCTCCCCGCAGATCGGGTCTAGATATTTTTAACTAAATAATTCTTTTATATTAATTAATTTTGTTTATATATAGCTAGGGACTCTGCCTTGTAGATGTTTTTATATTTAATAATACCCGCCTTTGGGATTACTTTCCCCAGTACTTTATACTTAGAGCGGAGTTTGCTGTCACCATTTCTGTTTTTTCCCCTTCTGCTGACAGTCGCTGTCAGTATTATTGCTGATTGGTTGGCCTACTCTCAGCTGACCAAACGTAATACCGCCCTCTGTTCCACCTGACGATTGCCCGGCCGTTCTGTTGCTAACCAACAAAATGGCCGCGCCCGTCCACCTCCGGGAAAATGGCCACTACACTACTACCTATAGACTTCAAGAAAATGGCCGCCCATTATATTCTATGGGTGAGCTATATAAAGACACTCATTGTGCCTCCCTGCATCCCCTGATGAAGTCACGTGGTCCGTGACTTCACGCGTAGGGACGGGACAGGCTCTCTATGCTGACTGATGATACGAGCTCGCCGCTCGTCTGAGATAAGGAATCGTTTTATCTGTTTTTAATGTGAGTACTTTTGTATGCTAATAAAACCCAGCTTGTTGCCAACAATATCACACTATTTGGGACCTTCCTTTGTTCTTTTCTCATTGGTGACCCCCTCTATATCCATGGAGGGACTGAGCTGCCGTATGAGGCTGTCGTTCATAGGATTAAAGGTTGTCGCCCCCATATACTGGTCTTACATTGGTACTCCGTCACCTAGAAGGATCTAGCCCTGCACCAGGAGAAAGGGCCGTTATTCCTAATATTGGTTTATGCTGTTACCCCATTACCTTAAGGTAAGGGGCCACTACTTATAAGTGTGTGGTGTGTTGCACGAAGAGGAAACATCACTGTGTATATTTGTTCCAGTCACTTCACCCCCTTCAAGAGGACTGCTAGATGTGCACTTTATTTTGGACATTTTTAGTCATTTGTCACAAGGATTTTATGTTGGTTTGCACTAGTCTCTTTGTCTATTTGTTTGCTTGTTGTGTGCCTGGCGTGCACATTACTTGCATTGTTTTACTAGCCCAGCTTAAAGATTTAGTCTACACATTTGTACTTCATTTACTGATTGGGGCTGTTAATTGCACTTTTATTCACTGTTATTACCTTGCACATGTTTTTGGTCACATTTTTGGTCACATATGGGCTGATTTATCTGATATGTCACAGCTACTAGATATCATTTAATACTAGTATGATATCATAAGCACTGTCACTTTTATGGTATTATTGCATCATTTAGGTTATTTGACTAGTGTATTTATTACTAGCACTGTCACTTTGGTTTTATATTTTCACATTTTTTATGCACTATGTTCTTGTTGGATGAGCGCAGCACCATGTTTTAATTTGTTTATCGCAGTGCATTGCTGGCAGATGATTGGCCAGGCCGGGGAACGCTGGGGAAGTCACACGAGGCTGCCTGTATGGCGGCCATGCCGCCCATGCTGGTCCATCTGATCGGCCCCAAATGGGGTTGTTAATTTGGGGGGGAGGATGCGCACCTTAATTAGGATATGCCCCTGGTAGGTATATATACGTGTGAATGATTTTGGATCTGTAGCCTTTCTACTTGGTGGGTCAGAAGTTTATGCAGCTCCTACACAGTAAGTACACACCGGAGCAGCATGTTTTTGCGCCATCTCCGCCTTTAAACTTATATTTTATAACAAAGATACTATGCTCCTTTGAGCAGATACTCATGGTACCTTCCTTTTATATATATATTTCAGACTAGTTGACTCGGTCTGGATATTGATCCTCTGAGCCTGACATAATTTGTGGCCAATCCCGGGCCAGGCCACAAACCATAGTCTGTTTATACAGGGCGATTTGGCACAGCTCCATAATAGCTTCAACACTCATTCAGGCATACATGGTTTATTTTATTTTGTTTTTTTGCACTTTTTTGCAATCAGTTTTTGGTGGGGGTTTCTTTTTCTTGTCTTTTCCCCTCAGTCACATATGGTTCACTTTTTGCACCTCTAGGCTTCACTAGTCTTTCACTGTGTCCATGCACACATGGTATGCATTACCTCTCAATTTCTTAGGCCACCTTCTTCGTATAATTATAGGTCAGCACCATACACTTCACATGTCACTGAAACTTTTTTCACTTTTTCTCAATTCGTGTTTTATATTCGGGCTGACATATGTTATTCTGACCCTCCAATCCATTATATCATTTACCCACAAACATCTTTACCCACTTCCCTCTTTATAACCTATTCTTCTATATTCATATATCTACCTACTTACTATTACCTAATAAAAATGTAGTTGCCAAGTACCTAGAGGCTACTAGCTGCATGTATGGAATGCAACTAGATTGATGCCTGATAGTTGGTCAATTGACCACTGTCCTGGCTAACTATATATACATACACGCACATTCTCCTTGATTTTTATTTTTACTCATTATTTACCTTTTTACCCATAATATTTTTTTTAAATAGCTGTTCTTTATATAGGGATATAGCATTTAGTTTGTTCTTCTTTGGATCTCCACTGCAGGTGTGGCCTCTCCCCTCAACCGATCACCTGGCCCGATGGGGGGTGACTTTTCAGTGTGACTTCTCGTAAGCCACATCAGTGGACTACTGCCCCCTCCTCCTGGTTGCAGTGCCAGTGGAGTTGTGTTGGGACCCTCTGAGGGTGAGGGAGTGAGCAGTTTTTAAAGGGACCTATATGTGGGAAGTTCCTCTTTTCTCCTACTGGACATACACTGTTGGGTAATTATATTAGGTGTATATGCTGTGTATTATTTTTGTCATATGCAAATGTCATGTTACATGTGTACTTATAACACATATTTCTCAACAGACTGAACCTCTGAAGAAGACCCCTAGTATTTGGGTTGAAATGCGTCAGCTTTATTTTTCATATTGCTGACATTCTCTCTAATGTCATTATGGAAATATGTCTGTATAGTGTATGTCAATTTTAAACAAGGTTTAAACACTTCCTACTGGAGCTCATATCTTAATTTCATGACATGTGATTTTTTGTAAAATAAACTTTTTCAATTTTATATATATTTTGACTCGATATTTACATCTTGCTGCCAAAAAACCCCACCTTGGGGGATTATTTTTCCTTTTTCTTTTTAGTATCAGGGGTGAGCAGCACTTTTTCTCCTTCCTTTGTGTTTTCTCTCCTTTTTTTTAGTACAATTGGGTGGTTAAACACCCCTCTCCCCATTCGACACATGAGAAGTGAGACATGAGCTTCAGAATGTAAGGTTATTTTTTCATTTTATTGTTGACATCTGTATTCTACCAGTGCCTATCTGTGCCAATATGAACAACTTCCAGGAGGATGAGTGGGCTAATCTTATGTCAAGTTATAAAACTGATTTTGAACAGGGGGATCGTGTAAAAACGTTAGTTTCATCCCTTTTTCAAAAACTAAACAGAGTCTTGGAGAAAAAATCTGCACTATTCTGGCATGTAAAATCCTACAGTAAGGAGAAGATTAACCCCTTAGGACTTCGTGTCCAGATTTTTCCCAATTTGGACCAGATTAGCACTGAATGCAAAAAAGAGTGGGAGGCAAATCTAAACGCATGTTCCCAGGAAATGATGGCCATTCTTGTCCGAGAATATAATAAACAAATAGCACTTTTGGACTTAGAAATTGGCCACATAGAAGTGGCTCTGAGACCTTTCACTCAGCATGCTCTCTATTTGGAACTACAGGTAAATCTTAGAGATGGCCTGTCGACCTACAATAGGGGCATCCTACAAAAGAAGGAATCAAAATTCTGGAGAGATAAAACGGCCTTCTCTGAGGGACGAGCGTATAGGTGGAATACCCACACTCCAAGAATCCAAAAAAACAAGTACCATGCATCAACAATTTAAAGATATGAACAGTTCGTTAAAATCTAAGAAGGGATCCAATCCCAATCAGAATCCCAAGACACCATCAAATGCACGTGGCAAATTCAAAAGGAGTCGCAACAATAGGGGCTCCCCTGAACAAGATAGAAAAAAACGCACCATGGAGACCACTGTAGAGGGAAACCAGGGCGCTCCTACTTATGAGCACACAATACCCCCTAGTTTTAAGCAGGATATATCAAATGCGGGTATGAGTGAGACAGACTCCTCATCCTGTAATAGTTCAATAAATACGACTTACAAAAACCAAACAACAGGGCATTTGAAACCTGAGCTTCAAAGCCCTTTAAACTCGCTACGGGGATCCCCCTCACCCCAAACAAACAGGGAAATAGGGAATTTGGATGCTCAACAGAATCCCTCAGCGTGATCAACTTGTCATTCTATCCCCTATCACCAGTGGAAATTGATACACTATCACGTGGACTGACTTTTTGCTCACAGGAAAATTTAGATTTATTTGAAGTGGTTACAGATCTGCAGCTTTTTGCACGTCGGCTATTACTCAAGAGTCTCCATGCAAAAACAGATACGAACATTGATACGACAGATTGGGCCAGTTTTAGTATGAAGGAATTTAGAGCTTTACGTAATCTGACACTTTTATTTCAGGAAAATAACACCCCAGACTTGATAGACCAAATCGATCTAGGAACTCTGCTTGAGAATGCCAATGAACCTACACCGAACCCTGCAACAAGCTTTAAGAAACCTTCGGCTAAATTTCCTCCTCTCAGCTTGAATCCAAGTATAGAGATCTTTGTCAAACAAACACTCAGAGATATCTCTAAACTTCCACGTAAAAAAACACCTCCCAAAAATTTAACCATTGAAGAAGTAAGGGCTGTGGATGCTCTATGCAATAATGCCAAAATTACAATAAAACCATCGGACAAGGGAGGCAACGTAGTCCTGATGGACAATCAGGACTATGTGTGTATGTGTCAAGACATCTTGGATAACAGAGAGTGGTATAAAACCATTCCCATAAAACTCATACAAGCCTCTTATACTAAATTCTATGATCTAATTCAGTCAGCTTTCAAACGAGGGGTTATTACCAAAGATCAATATGAGTTTATCTGGATTAAACATCTACGGGTAGCCACATTTTATAGTTTGCCCAAAATCCATAAAAGCCAAACAAAACCTCCCGGACGACCAATTGTCTCCGCCAATGGAGGAATATCTGAAAACCTGAGTAAGGTTATCGATTCCTTCTTACAACCGTTTGTCATATGTATGCCCTCCTTTTTGAAGGATACAACACATTTGTTACAATCAATTAAGGAGATAACCCTTCCTGCAAATTCATTTTTGGTAGCCATCGATGTTGAGGCCCTGTACAGCTCGATCCCCCATAACAAGGGGATTGCAGCTGTACGGACACTCCTACAGCAGAGCCAGAAATATGATGAGACATTAAATGATTTCATCATTGATGGTCTTGATTACATCTTGCATCACAGCTTCTTCTTCTTCAGCAACTCCCACTACCTCCAGGTGCAGGGAATGGCCATGGGCACCTGTTGTGCCCCGGCCTACGCCAACTTGTACCTGGGGGAGTGGGAGAAAGCCCTCCTAGATGATGGGGACCTAGTCATGTATACGAGCCAAATATTTTTGTGGCTACGATACATTGATGACGTTCTCCTCATCTGGGAGGGCTCTGAGGAGATGCTGTTAAAATTCTTTGACTGCATCAATCAGAATAAACACAATTTGAAATTTACCATGACTTACAATTACAAACAAATGACGTTTTTGGACGTCCAGTTGAGACGTACCTCTGATGACAAAATCTCTAGTACTCTGTTTCGAAAAAGTACCGCAGGAAACACAGTACTCCATGCGGACAGTTTTAATCCTACAGTACTAAAAAAGTCTATCCTGTATGGACAATACCTGCGTTTACGCAGGAATTGCTCTGACGACACTTCTTTCAAACAGGAAGCATATGGCCTTCAGTCTAGACTATTGGCACGTGGCTATAGTCGTTCCTGTCTACATAAGGCCTACAACAGAGCAGCGGCACAATCTCGATGTGACCTGTTATCTAAAAAGAGGACGGCGAATGATCATGGCATGGATCCTACCAGGATCATCCTCTGATTCTCCAAACAGCACCACTCTATTAGAAACATCATCCAAAGACATTGGTCCATACTTAGGGACGATCCCAAGATGAGTGGATTTATTTCAGCCAGCCCTTCTATTACTTTTAGATGGGCTACCTCACTAAAGGACAAAATGGTCCAAAGTGAATTTAAGGACGAACAAAAAAGACTGAAACATTGTTCAGTTTTTGGATCGTTCCCATGTGGGCATTGCTCCTTCTGTCAATACATAAGACGTGAAAAAACATTCTGTTTCCCGAATGGAGTAATGTTTAAACCAGCACATTTTACCAATTGCCAGACAAGAGGAGTGGTGTACCTCATGTCATGTGAATGCGGAGCATACTATGTCGGGAAGACAAAACAAGAATTCCATCGTCGTATCTCTAAACATATCTATCATATGCAAATCGGTAACCACTATGTACCACTTGGCCGACATGTGGTGACAGCTCACAACTATAGGATGCCCAAAGTATCCTTCACCGCGCTCAATCGCATGCATATACCAGATTGAGGCAGTCATTGGAACAAAATCTTGTTGCAACGTGAACAGAGGTGGATATTCAAATTGGATGCCACCTCCTTTCCAGGATTAAATGAGGCCATCTCATTTGCCCATTTCTCAAGGGCTTTGTTTCAGGGAAAACCCAATAAACATCTATAGAAATTCCTTTCCTAAAAAAGCCCCTCTTTTAATTATCCTTTTGGCAGTCATGTTTCCACCCATTTTTTGTGGATGATCTGCTTTTTGATTTTGTTCTTGGTATTTTCATTTCGTTCTGTTTTATCCTTTTTACCCATATAGCTGTTGTTTTTTTTGCAGAGTCATCAATGAATGTGATTATTGTTCCTTATCTATAATGAGGTCTCATGTATATGTATATCATATATGTTGTCTGGTTTATACCATCATGTCATTTGAAATGAGTCTATGAGAATATATTTATACATGCTATGTATCATCTGCCTATACATTCTATCTGTTTGTAGGCTAATGTAAATTGCTGTGATGTTCCCCTTTCTGGTCCTCCAATGTGCCCCCCTGGGGATCCAACACGCCCACTGCCGCCTCTTCCGGTCCCCTTTTTGGGGGGTTTCCTCCTATGTGCCTTCCCGGCAAGGGGGGGAGCTGATTCCCCCAGCGGCTCCTCCCCCTTTCCCCATCAGGCACCCGGGCTGGCACCGGCTGCCATATTGGGGATTTTCCTTCCTTGCCGGCGGCGTTCGGAACAATTCCCGGATGTTCGCGTCATCGCGCATGCGTGGGGCCCCGCTCGTGCGACGTGACGTAGGTGCGTCACGTAGTTATGACGGGAATTATGTAATTTCAGGGCGCCATGCCCGTCCTGAACGCCGGGGAAGCCACACGAGGCTGCCTGTATGGCGGCCATGCCGCCCATGCTGGTCCATCTGATCGGCCCCAAATGGGGTTGTTAAATTGGGGGGGAGGATGCGCACCTGCAGTGGATCCAATTTAATTAGGATATGCCCCTGGTAGGTATATATACGTGTGAATGATTTTGGGTCTGTAGCCTTTCTACTTGGTGGGTCAGAAGTTTATGCAGCTCCTACACAGTAAGTACACACCTGAGCAGCATGTTTTTGCGCCATCTCCGCCTTTAAACTTATATTTTATAACAAAGATACTATGCTCCTTTGAGCAGATACTCATGGTGCCTTCCTTTTATATATATATTTCAGACTAGTCGACTCGGTCTGGACATTGATCCTCTGAGCCTGACATAATTTGTGGCCAATCCCGGGCCAGGTCACAAACCATAGTCTGTCTATACAGGGCGATTTGGCGCAGCTCCATAATAGCTTCAACACTCATTCAGGTATACGTGGTTTATTTTATTTTGTTTTTTGCACTTTTTTGCAATCAGTTTTTGGTGGGGGTTTCTTTTTCTTGTCTTTTCCCCTCAGTCACATATGGTTCACTTTTTGCACCTCTAGGTTTCACTAGTCTTTCACTGTGTCCATGCATGCATGGTATGCATTACCTCTCACTTTCTTAGGCCACCTTCTTCATATAATTATAGGTCAGCACCATACACCTCACATGTCACTGAAACTTTTTTCACTTTTTCTCAATTCGTGTTTTATAATTGGGCTGACATATGTTATTCTGACCCTCCAATCCATTATATCATTTACCCACAAACATCTTTACCCACTTCCCTCTTTATAACCTATTCTTCTATATTCATATATCTACCTACTTACTATTACCTAATAAAAATGTAGTTGCCAAGTACCTAGAGGCTACTAGCTGCATGTATGGAATGCAACTAGATTGATGCCTGATAGTTGGTCAATTGACCACTGTCCTGGCTAACTATATATACATACACACACATTCTCCTTGATTTTTATTTTTACTCATTATTTACCTTTTTTACCCATAATATTTTTTTTAAATAGCTGTTCTTTATATAGGGATATAGCATTTAGTTTGTTCTTCTTTGGATCTCCACTGCAGGTGTGGCCTCTCCCCTCAACCGATCTCCTGGCCCGATGGGGGTGACTTTTCAGTGTGACTTCTTGTAAGCCACATCGGTGGACTACTGCCCCCTCCTCCTGGTTGCGGTGCCAGTGGAGTTGTGTTGGGACCCTCTGAGGGTGAGGGAGTGAGCAGTTTTTAAAGGGACCTATATGTAGGAAGTTCCTCTTTTCTCCTATTGGACATACACTGTTGGGTAATTATATTAGGTGTATATGCTGTGTATTATTTTTGTCATATGCAAATGTCATGTTACATGTGTACTTATAACACATATTTCTCAACAGACTGAACCTCTGAAGAAGACCCCTAGTATTTGGGTTGAAATGCGTCAGCTTTATTTTTCATATTGCTGACATTCTCTCTGATGTCATTATGGAAATATGTCTGTATAGTGTATGTCAATTTTAAACAAGGTTTAAACACTTCCTACTGGAGCTCATATCTTAATTTCTTGACATGTGATATTTTGTAAAATAAACTTTTTCAATTTTATATATATTTTGACTCGATATTTACATCTTGCTGCCAAAAAACCCCACCTTGGGGGATTATTTTTCCTTTTTCTTTTTAGTATCAGGGGTCCGATGGGGGTGACTTTTCAGTGTGACTTCTTGTAAGCCACATCGGTGGACTACTGCCCCCTCCTCCTGGTTGCGGTGGCAGTGGAGTTGTGTTGGGACCCTCTGAGGGTGAGGGAGTTTTTAAAGGGACCTATATGTAGGAAGTTCCTCTTTTCTCCTATTGGACATACACTGTTGGGTAATTATATTAGGTGTATTTGCACTAGTCACTTTGTCTATTCGTTTGCTTGTTGTGTGCCTGGCGTGCACATTACTTGCATTGTTTTACTAGCCCAGCTTAAAGATTTAGTCTACCCATTTGTACTTCATTTACTGATTGGGGCTGTTAATTGCATTTTCATTCACTGTTATTACCTTGCACATGTTTTTGGTCACATGTGGGCTGATTTATCTGTTATGTCACAGCTACTAGTTATCATTTAATACTAGTATGATATCATAAGCACTGTCACTTTTATGATATTATTGCATCATTTAGGTTATTAGTGTATTTATTACTAGCACTGTCACTTTGGTTTATATTTTCACATTTTTTATGTACTATGTTCTTGTTGGATGAGCGCAGCACCATGTTTTAATTTGTTTATCGCAGTGCATTGCTGGCTGATGATTGGCCAAGCATGCACTATGACCCGCATGCTTGGCCAATCACAGCGCTGTGTTTACAGAGAGCCGTAATTGGACAAAGCCAAGAAGGCTTTGTCCAATTATGGCTCAGGGGGTTTAGTACATTCCCCACACTATATAAGGCCACCTGCACGTCAGCCCTGTGTAGTGTGTTCCAGCTTGAGAGAGAGATAGACAGAGAGAGAGACAGTGTCATTTGATTTAAGTTAGATAGAGTAGGCAGGTCGAGTCAGTTAGCTGCACTTACAGTGTATTGTGTATATATATGCATCCCAGGTGTTGTATATATATATGTTCTTCTCTTCCTAATATACTGACAGGCAGGCAGGTGTTTTTACAGTATTTGCAGTTACTGTACTGTGTACCCTGCACAGTTGCACCTACACTATAGCTACCTGCAGCCAGGTGCTTGTGTAGGCTCTTTGAAGTATTTCCAGTTACTGTACTGTGTACCCCGCACAGTTGCACCTACAGTATAGCTAGCTGCAGTCAAATGCTTGTGTAGGCTCTTGAAGTATTTCCAGTTACTGTACTGTGTACCCCACACAGTTGCACCTATACTATAGCTAACTGCAGCCAGGTGCTTGTGTAGGCTCTTTCAAGTATTTCCAGTTACTGTACTGTGTACCCCGCACAGTTGCACCCACAGTATAGCTACCTGAAACCAGGTGCTTGTGTAGGCTCTTTGAAGTATTTCCAGTTACTGTACTGTGTACCCCACACAGCTGCACCTACAGTATAGCTACCTGCAGCCAGGTGCTTGTGTAGGCTCTTTGAAGTATTTCCAGCTACTGTACTGTGTACCCTGCACAGTTGCACCTACAGTATAGCTACCTGCAGCAAGGTGCTTGTGTAGGCTCTTGAAGTATTTCCAGTTACTGTACTGTGTACCCTGCACAGTTGCACCTACAGTATAGCTACCTGAAGACAAGTGCAGGTGTTATCATACTAATATTACTACAGGCATGCAGTTGATTCTGCTAGCTGTATATATATATACATCCCAGTTTTGTGCAGCTCACTGCAGGCCAATAGTATGTCTGGAAGGCCAACAAGGAGAGGCAGACAGTCACAACCCAATAAAAGAGGGCAAGCAGGCTCTGTGTCTAGAGGCAACAGTGCTGGTCGTGGACATGGTGCATCCTCATCAGCACGTGGCTGTGGGAAACGCTTGGCCTTTTTTCGGCAGCTGGCCGTGTTGAGCCGCAACATGTGGAAGACTTGGTCGAGTGGATAACCAAGCCGTCCTCATCGTCCTCATCCTCTCTCACCCAGACTCAGGGTACTTTGTCTGGCAAAGCAGCTGCCAACGCGGCCTCTTCCCTCGGCTCAATGGCATCAGTCACTCCTTCCCTAGCCCCACCATGTCCTCTTGAGCAGTCTCTCAAACTGTTTGACCACAGTGTTGGGTACATGCTCCAGGAGGATGCCCAGCATTTTGAAGTCTCCGATGATGGTACTCAGCTAGAGGAAGGCAGTAACGTGAGCCAAGATAGAGGGGGTGCCCAAGAAATACAGCAATCTGGCAGTCATGTTCCCCCTGCTGCAACATACTGCCAGGTTTGCTCCAGTAATGAGGAGGGAGGGGATGATGAGGTCACTGACTCCACGTGGGTGCCTGATAGGAGAGAGGAGGAGGATGAGGAGTAGGCACATCACCAACGAGGCAGGATGCCCTCCAGGGGCCAGCCTAAGGGCAGCACACTGACTACATCACACGACAGAGCTCCGCATGTGTAGGGCGCTGCTGTCTCTGCACGTTATTCTAAAAGTTCTTTAGTGTGGGCCTTGTTTGAGACAAGTGCATCAGATCCCACTGCTGCTATTTGCAATGTATGTCTCAAGCGTATCTCGCGTGGCCAAAACATCTCCCACTTGGGCACCACATGCTTGACCAGACATATGTTGAACTGCCATGCAGTTCATTGGCAAGCGTACCTAAAAGACCCACACCAAAGAACAAAGAGAACTTCTCCTTGCTCCTCCTCAGCTGAGATCTCCAACCCCACTATACCTTCAGTCGTCTCTGAGGTGCGTCACAGCCAAGTACTTGCGGGCAATCTACTATCGGTACACCAACGTCAGATTGTACCAGGCAAATCTCCCTGCCCAAGCTGCTGCACCGCAGAAAGAAGTTCACTCCCAGCCATCCACATGCCCAGCGGTTGAATGCCTGGCAAAATTGCTAGCACTTCAAATGCTACCTTTTCAGTTGGTAGACTCTGCCCCCTTCCGTGAGTTTGTGGAATGTGCGGTTCCTCAGTGGCAGATAACAAAACGCCACTTTTTCTCATGGAAGGTGATTCTGGCTCTCTACCGGCATGTGAAAGGCAATGTCTTGGCCTCGCTGGACAGGGTGGTCAGTGGTAAGGTGCATATTACCGCTGACTCATGGTCCAGCAGGCATGGACAGGGTCGTTACCTAAGTTTCATGGCGCATTGGGTGACTCTGCAGGCAGCTGGGAAGGATGCAGGACAAGGTGCAGTAGTGCTGGAGGTTGTTCCACCACCATGCCTCCAAAATGCCAGTACTGGTGATTCTGACACACTTCTCTCCTCCACCCCCTCCTCTTCTTCTTCCTCCATGGCCTCTTCCTGTGCTTTGTCCTTGGAACCAGCAGTGTTCTGTAGGCATTCAAGGGGCTACGCAAGTACGCAGGCCAAAAGATGCCATGCGGTGCTTGAGCTGGTGTGCTTGGGGGACAGGAGCCACACTGGGGCAGATATTCTGTCAGCTCTGCAGGGGCAGGTTCAGAGGTGGTTGACGCCACACCAACTTAAGGCAGAAATGGTGGTTTGCGACAATGGCACCAACCTCCTCTCCGCCCTCCTACAGGGACAACTGACTCATGTGCCCTGTTTGGCTCATGTCCTTAACTTGGTGGTGCAGCGGTTCTTGGGCAGGTACCCGGGCTTACAGGATGTCCTGAGGCAGGCCAGGAAAGTCTGTGTGCATTTCCGCAGGTCATATAATGCAGACCTCCAAAAGGAATTTAACCTACCCAAGAACCGCCTAATCTGTGACATGCCCACCAGGTGGAACTCAACGTTGGCCATGCTGCAGCGGCTGCACACGCAGCAGAGGGCCATCAATGAGTACCTGTGTGACTATGGCACCAGTACAGGGTCAGGGAAGCTTGTTTTTTTTTCCCCACGCCAGTGGGCCATGATCAGGGATGCATGCAATGTCCTATCACCATTTGAGGAGGCCACGAGGATGGTGAGCAGTGACAGTGCATGCATCAGTGACACTGTCCCCCTTGTACACCTATTAGAGCACACACTGCATCGAATAATGGACAGTGCACTTGAGGCAGAACAGAGGCAGGAAGAGGAGGACTTCCTTAGCTCTCAAGGCCCCCTTTATCCAGACAGTGTTCCTGCGTGCCAGCCGATCACACAGGAAGAGGACGAGGAGGAGGAAGAAGAGGATTGTGTCAGCATGGAGATGGAGCCTGGCACTTAGCATCAGCAGCAGTCTTTAAGGGATCATTTACAGTCCCAAGAAACCCATGGACTTGTACGTGGCTGGGAAGAGGTGGCTGCTGATCATGTCATCCTTAGTGACCCAGAGGAAGACGGACCGAATGCCTCAGCAAACCTACGCTGCATGGCTTCCCTGATCCTGCAAAGCCTGCGGAAGGATCCTCGTATCAAGGAGAGGGATCAATACTGGCTGGCAACCCTCCTTGTTCCATGTTACAAGGGTAAGGTTGCAGACCTTATATTGCCGTCGCAGAGGGAGAAGAGGATGAAACATCTTCGGGAGGCCTTGCAGAAAGGTCTGTGCAACACGTTCCCAGAAACTGGGTGGTTACAAACTCCTGTTTCTGGACAACGTGTTGCTGAGGCTTCGGTCAGTCAAAGAAGGAGCGGTGGAGAAGGTGGCCGTCTGACCGATGAGTTCAGATAATTTTTTAGTCCGCAGCCCCAAGGTATGATCGGTTCCAGCAACCAGCGTCTGTTTTACATGGTGCAGGAATACCTAAGGGCAAGATCTGACTTGGACACCAAAAATCCTCTGGGTTACTGGGTCTTGAGGATGGATCACTGGCCAGAGCTTGCACAGTATGCAATTGAGCTACTGGCCTGTCCTGCATCCAGCATTCTTTCGGATCGCACATTCAGTGCTGCTGGAGGCTTTGTATCCAATCACAGGGTGCATCTGTCCACCGACTCGGTCGATCGACTGACCTTCATAAAAATGAATCAGTCTTGGATCACCATCAGCTACCAAGCACCTGATGCTGATGTAACTGAATAATTTTCTTTGAAATGTCAGATCCCTTCAAGACTGCCTATGCTGATGCTGAGTAACTATCCTGTTATGCTGAGTGATTATCCTCTTCCGCCTCAATGATCATGCTGATAGATTGTAAGAACATTTTTGGTTCTGGGCGCTGCCACCAGTGGCTAAGGCCCAATTTTTCAGTCTCTGTTTAACAGGGGCAAGTAATTACAATTTTTGATGCAATATTTTGCAGGATGGTTCGTTGCTGCACTCCAACTAGAGTATCTGTGAGGGGTTGCAGTGTTGTGGCACCAGCACCAGTGCCTAAGGCCCAATTTTTCAGCCCCTGTTTAACAAGGGCATGTAATTACAATTTTTATTGCAATACTTTGCAGCAGGGCTCGTTCCCGCGCTCCAACTAGAGTATCTGTGAGGGTTTGCAGTGTTGTGGCACCAGCACCAGTGCCTAAGGCACAATTTTTCAGCTCCTGTTTAACAGGGCGTGTAATTACAATTTTTGATGCAATACTTTGCAGCAGGGCTCGTTCCTGCCCTCCAACTAGAGTATCTGTGAGAGGTTGCAGTGTTGTTGCACCAGCACCAGTGCATAAGGCCCAATTTCTCTGCCCCTGTTCAACAGGGACATGTAATTACAATTCTTGATCTAATATTTTACAGCAGGGAATCTTGTTAGCTGGTTCTCTCAACTCACACAAAGCAATAAAAAGCACCGCTGCCCTACATGTCATCTGTACAATTTTACAAATGGACTTATAAGTGCAATGGTAAAACCTATAAATGAATATCTAGTGCAAATCAATTAATGTATTGCAATATAGTAGTGATGGTGTCACCCCCTCTGCAGATAGTGGTGAAACCCCCCTATATATAATAAAAATAAAATGTTATATATGTACATCAATTTATATGATTATATATAGAGGGGTTTCACCACTATTTGCACATTGCAGCTCTGTAATATTTCTTACCTTGTGCAGAGAGGGTGACACCATCACTACTATGTTCTAATACACGGGTTGATTTGCATTTTTGTTATTATTGTATGTAGGGGGTTTCACCTCTATTTGCATGTTGAATCTCTGCAATTTCTCAAAATATTTTTGCAGAGGGGGTGACACCACCACTACTATATTGCAATACATTGGTTGATTTGCACTGGATATTCATTTATAGGTTTTACCATTGCACTTATAAGTCCATTTGTAAAATTTTATAGATGAAGTGTAGCTTAGTGCTGCATTTTTTGGCTTTTTTTATTGGTATACAGAGGCCAGGACATACTGATCACCATTGAAGAAACCTCCACTTGCTGGCCTTACCCACTTTCTGGCCAGCCGTGCCCACAGGTGTGTGGTAACGTGCCACATTAGCACCTCACTTTTATCTCAAGCACCCCCAAACAAATTATCTGGAGCCACCCCTGCCCGGATTGGATTTGAATTTTGCCACCTCAATCCTCCATCCAAGGTTTTTCTCTATCTTATCTTCTTAACATTTGATAGTCCTATCCCAAAAAATTCTAATGGGGCGTACACACGGTCGGACTTTTCGGCTACAAAAGTCCGACAGCCCCTCCGACAAACTTTCGACGGACTTTTGGTGGACTTGCGGCGGACTTTCTATCGAACGGACTTGCCTACATACGATCACACAAAAGTCTGACGGATTCACACATGATGACGTACACCGGACTAAAATAAGGAAGTTGATAGCCAGTAGCCAATAGTTGCCCTAGCGTGGGTTTTTGTCTGTCCGGCTAGCATACAAACGAGCGGATTTCTGGGTCCGGCGGAGTTACGTCGTAAAGATTTGAAGCAAGTTCCAAATCTAAAGTCTGTCAGATTTGCGACTGGAAAAGTCCGCTGAAAGTCCGGGGAAGCCCATACACGATCGGATTGTCCGCCGGATTTGGTCCGTCGGCATCCGTCTGACTTTTGTAGCTGAAAAGTCCGACCGTGTGTACGCCCCATTAGTATCTCTCTTTCTTATCTCATGGATGAAATGTGAGAAATAACATATATGCCATACAATCATTCCATAAACACATACCACATACCCTGCATATATAATTTGAGGAAAATATACCCATAAAATATTTTACTATTTACCAATAAAAAAAAATCTGTCCCCGGATTTCATTTAAAAAATCTGGTCATCTTAGCCCAGTCCCCGCCCAGAATGATGTAATCACTCCACACAAACAACCGAACACGTATCATCCCTCCGGGCTTTCTCAAAGGATGGATGAGTGAAGTACCTATTATACTATAAAAATGCCTAAGGGGACTGGTCACCATAGAAACAAATGCAAAACAATAGACATCATTTTACTGGAGTCCACAAAACAGCATAAAGCTCTCCATGCAATCCACACATTGGAAAACAACCCACAAGATTAATAAATATAAATTCATTACAAATATTAAAGTAAAGAGCAACATATAAGCAAAAATTAACATAAAAAGCAGCATATAAGTAGATACAAACCCAGATCCATGCAAAACAATAAAAAACTTGATTAATATATAGTTACATAGTTAGTAAGGTTGAATAAAGACACTAGTCCATCGAGTTCAACCTGAGCGAGTGTGGCTGCATGTCTACAGTTATCCCTATTTTTTTTATTTAAGGTACCCATATAGCGCTGTGTCAAATTTTTTTTTATACGCAGCACTCCACACATATATCGCACACTCACATCGGTCCCTACCCTCAAGGAGCCCACAATCCAAGGTCCCTAACATTCATATACTAGGGCCAATTTTGGACAGAAGCCAATTAACCTATCAGCATGTCTTTGGAGTGTGGGAGGAAACCGGAGTACCCGGAGGAAACCCACGCAGGCACAGGGAGAACATACAAATTCCAGGCAGGTAGTGTCGTGGTTGGCATTTGAACCAGCGACCCTTCTTACTGCTAGGTGAGAGTGCTATTCACTACACCACTGTGCTGCCCACATGACACTGTTCCAGTCGGTGCGACATCGATTTTGCGGCGCTGCACAGATTTGCAAAAGTAGTTCCTGCACTACTTTTGCTGATTTCAGGTGCGACTTCAATAGACATCTGTGCATGAAGCCACACAGAATCGGGAATCGACATCATTGTATGTCGGGTGTGGGGGAGCCAACCAGCGATCTCTCTAGAGACAGACGGAACAGGGATCTGTCAGTGTAAACAAACAGATCCCCATTCTGTCAGGGGAGTAGAGTGAGATCTGCTGTTCCTAGTGATTAGGAACAGCGATCTCTCTCCTCCTCCAGTCAGCCCAGCCCCCATACAGTTAAAAAAACCTCCCTAGGGAACACTTAACTCCTTGATTGCCCCCTAGTGTTAACCCCTTCCCTGCCAGTGACATTTAAACAGTAATCAGTGGCTATTTTTTAGCTCTGATTGCTGTATAGATGTCAATGGTAAAAATCGCAGATCACCTAGTACAAAAAAATAATAATAATTAAAACGCCATAAATCTATCCCCTATTTTGTAGACGCGATAACCAATCAATATATGCTTATTGCAATGTTTTACCAAAAATATGTAGCAGAATACATATTGGCCTAAACTGAGGAAGAAATTTGTTTTCTTACATTTTTTGGGGGATATTTATTATAGCAAAAAGTAAAAAATAAATATTGTTTTGTTTTTTAAAATTGACGCTCTTTTTTTGTTTATAGCGCAAGAAATAAAAACTGCAGAGGTGATCTAATACCACCAAGAGAATGCTCTATTTGCAGGAAAAAAAGGAAATAATTTTTGTTTGGGTACAGCATTGCATGACCACGCAATTGTCAGTTAAAGCGACGCAGTGCCGTATCACAAGAAATGGCCTGGTCATTAAGGCGGCAAATCCTTCCTTTTTTTATAATAATAAACACATTATACTTACCTGCTCTGTGCAATTGTATTGCACAGAGCAACCCCGATCTTCCTCTTCTAGGGGACCCCACTGGTGCTCTGGGCTCCTCCTCTTCTATGTGTGCCACCATGGAAGCTGCTTCCTAGGTGTCACATGTGTAAATTCCATCCTGAGCCGCATTGTGTGCTTATTGACACTGCCCAGCCCCTTCTCCCTTGTCACTGGATTTAATTGACTGAACCAGGAGCCAATGGCTTCCGCTGCTCTCATAGAACCCAGTGAAGAGAGAGAGAGAAGGCAGCTCTGCTGCTCTTGGGCATAGTGCTGGATCGAGATTGGGCTCATGTAAATATTTAGAGGTGCTGGGTGTGTATTTGGGGGGGGGGAGCTGCACATAAAAAGTTTTTTACCTTAATGCAGCAAATGCATTAGGGTAAAAACCTAAAACATTTACAGCTATTTCAGCAACTTCTGTCATGAAAAAAACAGTAAGCAACCATTCTAAAAAAAAATAGTTTATAATAAAAGTATAGATTTTGAAAAACTAAATTACATATTCACTAAATTAATAGAGTGGCCTCTAGATATAAATCCATCAATAAGACACATCTTGTTTTTGTTGTACATGCTGTTTTACTAGTAGTAAGGAACCCAGTCCACTTTATTCTGCAAATGAAATGAACATCACATCCATATTTTCATTTGTGCTTTTCATATTTTTAAAGTTTCTGTGTGACATAAATCCTAAATCCCATCTGTTCATTAAATGGCTCAATAAAGCTAATTGAATTACATAAAGCTTTTCTCTACAGACTGCTGTTTGTTTGATTCCAAGATCATGCAGAAAACAGATACAGCCAAGATAAGAAAGCATCCACTGTTTATTGGTTTGTCTGCATGAGCTCAAAGTGCTGATAATGCTGCTTGAACCATAAACTGGAAGGATCAACTACTTATGGCAAGTCTCTGTCATTACGCTATATAAATTCTGCTCGCAGTATGCAGCCCAGTGACACTGGGATGCTGGGATTGCACTTTTCTTATAATGTTCACTTGCCAGTTCATCAGCTGACAGGGTCCATTTTAAACCAGGAGTGAATGATCTGTGAGATTGAATTATGGCATCATTATAAACATGTATCCAAAGCTCCAAGCAGAAACTAAATATTTTTCTTTTATTTAGCAATTTGCTTAATCACTCACATCTCAAACTGAATGGTCTATAAACTTTGTGAATATGTTAGACCAAATGTAAACATTAGTTGATGAGAAATTCTTAAATAAACAGGACACCTAACTAGGAAATTTACTGTGAGCATAAACTAAGTTACATGGCAGGTAATTATACTATTATGTTGTATTATATGTACACTATTATTGTTTTGTAAAGTGGGTTTGCACTTTCTGGTATACCATAATAAGTATTTAAAGTGTTACTAAACTGACAACAGTGAAACCAGTGCAGTAAAGCATGCTTGTTATACTCACTGTGGGACCTAAGGGGTTAATCCTCTGCATTGTGTAAAAAGGCTGTTTGATCCTGTATGTACAGATGCCCCCAAAACATGTCTGGATAAGACAGAGTTAGTGGAGTCAGTCTGCACACGCTCAGTTTGGTGTGTATTGCTAGAGAGTTTTCTTTTTCTTGGGAGAGTGCATGTGATCAGCACTGTCCAGACAGAGCATAAGGGGTCCTGTGTCCTGATAGGACAGCCAGCACAGTATGAAAACTCCTCCTACAAGCTTTAACCAGACACTGACAGAAATCACAAAACTGCTACTGTATATACTGCTGATGAGAAAAAGGTATTTAGCAGTTTATATTTGCTAAAATAATTGCATTTCCATGTTCTGTGTACTGTGGGAGACCAGATATAGTGAATGCAGGCTCCTGGGTTTAGTAACACTTTGGGGGTCATTTACTATAGCGCCGCTAATTACTGCAAATTAGCACTATTCGCTATAGCGCTGGTGAAAAAAATACTCCCAAAATCGAATTTACTATATAGCTCCCTAAAAAAAAAAAAAACGTGCCCAAACCCTTACTCTGCTAAAACCTGGAGTAGTGCACATGGAAATAATATTTGGAGCATGATATGATTGCCTAAATGACACTGAAATATGTGGTATATCGTTTAAAGATAATCTGATTTTAAACTGTGTGAAAAATGATTTTCTCTGAAATAAATTTTCATTTGCAACAATGTTGCTTCTACTTGATCTATTTTGTTTTTAAAGCGGAGCTCCACCCTAAAGTGGAACTTCCGCTCATCGGATTCCTCCCCCCCTACGGTGCCACAATTGGCACCTTTCAGGGGGGAGGGGGGTGCAGATACCAGTCTAATCCAGGTATCTGCACCCACTTCTGGGCATAGATAGCCACAGAATAGCCACAGATACCCGCCCCCACCCCCCCTTGTGTTCTGGGAAACACACAGTTCCCAGAACACAACGGGGACCAGTGAAGACTCACAGCGCGACTCACGCATGCGCAGTATGGAACCGGGCAGTGAAGCCGCAACGCTTCACTTCCTGATTCCCTGACCGAGGATGGCGGTGGGGGCAGCCGAGAGACGAGCGATCAATCAGCTTCGGCTGCAGACATCGCTGGACCCTGGGACAGGTAAGTGTTCATTTATTAAAAGTCATCAGCTGCAGTATTTGTAGCTCCTGGCTTTTAATAATTTTTAAAAGGTGGGGCTCCGCTTTAAGAATGCTAGAATGTGGAATGTTTGGATGTTTTGGTAAAATATATTTTTCTCTGTCACTTTCACTTGTTACTCTCCATCTCACAACAATCTTTACCCAAACTCACACAGGTGTCTTTACAAACCACAAACAATACCATTGCTGATGCAAATTTAAAATGAGTCACAATTTTGTGTTTTTTATTATTTCCAAATAATCATAATTTGAGCCCAAAAAATGTGATATGTGTACCAACATCAGAAATCAAAATGTAATTCCCAAAAATTAGAGGATAACATCACTATTCTATACTCAACCACCAAGAATCACCAAATATCACAGAATAAATCAAGAAGAATAACTATTGAGTAATGTAATTCCACCACCTGTATGTCCAAAGAAATGCAGTATATGTGTATTTATGTGTAGGAGATTTTCACATGTGGCAGCTCTGTAGGTTAAAGATTCAAACTTCAGCTGGAGCTCTGGGTTCGAATCCCAGACATGTCTTATTTCCCTATGTTGTTAAACATAACTCCTAAAACTTTGTCTAAATGTAGTATTTATGTGTAGGATTCCACCACCATTGTAAATCTTGCCAGATACACTATCTAGCCAAAAGTATTGGGACACCTGCCTTTACACACACATAAACTTTAATGGCAGCCCAGTCTAATGCCCCGTACACACGGTCGGACATTCCGACAACAAAATCCAAGGATTTTTTTCCGACGGATGTTGGCTCAAACTTGTCTTGCATACACACGGTCACACAAAGTTGTCGGAAAATCTGATCATTCTGAACGCGGTGATGTAAAACACGTACGTCGGGACTATAAACGGGGCAGTAGCCAATAGCTTTAATCTCTATATTTATTCTGAGCATGCGTGGCACTTTGTGCGTCGGATTTGTGTACACACGATCGGAAATTCCAACAACGGATTTTGTTGTCGGAAAATTTTATAGCCTGCTCTCAAACTTTGTGTGTCGGAAAATCCAATGGAAAATGTGTGATGGAGCCTACACACGGTCGGAATTTCTGACAACAAGGTCCTATCACACATTTTCCTTCTGAAAATCCGACCGTGTGTACGGGGCATTAGTCTGAAGGTTAAAATGTGATTTGTCCCACCCTTTGCAGCTATAACAGCTGCTTGGACGGCTGTCCACAAGGTTTAGTGTGTCTATGGGAATGTTTGGCAATTCTTCCAGAACAGCATTTGTGAGGTCAGACACTGATGTTGGATGAGAAGGCCTGGCTCACAGTCTCTTCTCTAATTCAGCCAAAAGGTGTTCTATCGGATTGAAGTCAGGACTATGTGCAGGCCAGTCAAGTTCCTCCACCTCAAACTCCCTAATCCATGTCTTTATGGACCTTGCTTTGTGCACTGGTGCGTAGTCAGGTTGGAACAGGAAGGGGTCATCCCCAAACTGTTCCCACAAAGTTGGGACCATGAAATTGTCCAAAATGTCTTGGTATGCTGTTGCCTTAAGAGTTCCCTTCACTGGAACTAAGAGGCCAAGCCCAACCTCTGAAAAACAACCCACATTATAATCCCCCCTCCACCAAATGATTTGGACCAGTGCACAAAGCAAGGTCCATAAAGACATGGATGAGTGAGTTTGGGGTGGAGGAACTTGACTGGCTGCACGGAGTCCTGACCTCAACACAATAGAACACCTTGGGGATGAATTAGAGCTGAGACTGTAAGCCAGGCCTTCTTGTCCAACATCAGTGCCTGACCTCACAAATGCACTTATGGAAGAATGGTCAAACATTCCCATAGACACACTCCTAAACCTTGTGGACAGCCTTCCCAGAAGAGTTGAAGCTGTTATAGAAGCAAAGGGTGGGCCAAATAAATTTTGAACCCTACGGACTAAGACTGAGATGCCATTACAGTTCACGTGCGTATAAAGGCAGATGTCCCAATACTTAGGACAATATATTGTATATTGCTTGTGACACTGGGCATAGCTATAGACTTTGGGCTGGTTCACACCACAGAGATGCAGACTACATATGTGAGGCTGCCCACTGGCTAAATAGTATTATGTGTTCCTGCTCATCAGGTGCAATCACTTTAGACATACACAAAGAGACAGATTGAAAGATACTGGTGGGTGTGTACTTCTATTGGGTATTTGTCAGTGTGCTAACAATACAACCTATCTTATAAAAAGGGCTGCAGTAGCGGGGGTTGGTTTGTCCTGAGAAGAGGCCAGGTATTTTGTTGTGATTTTTGAGAGAGAAGGAATGATATTGTGCATAATGACAAATGCCCTGCTAGGGCTGATAGTTTGCTGAAATTCTTGTGCATTTTTTCCATCAAAGGAGGGTTTATTTGGCCATGCTGTGTGTGTATTCCTGTCTGACCATGCATTCATGGTTTGGGAGCATCTGTTGACTGTCTACTCTTTGATATCATTGCTTAGTCATGTACACAGAAATACAGCTTCCAGCAGAACATGGTCACCAATGTATGTGTGTGGAATGTGGGGTGGTGGTGGGTGTTATAGTTTGAATATGTGCCTTTTTTAATATTAGTTGGAATGCTTTGTAAGAATGACTGTTAAATATGTTTCTATAATCTTGCAGATAAAAATGTGATGTGGGTGAGTAGCTGTACTATGAAATGTGTTGCCCGTTATATACACTGATTTTAGATTGTAAGCTCCTATGAGCAGGACCCTTAAAACCCAATTGCTAACTGTTTTGCTAAATGTAGCACCATATATCCTGTATAATAATTTTTTTCTTTTCCAATATTTTTATTCAGAGTATTTTCAGTAGATACAAAATCCATTTTGTCATTTCTTTTGTTTAAAGTATTGGAACAATTAACAAGTCGTTTATAAAAAGGTTACACAACATATTATTGCGAATTGTCATGAAGTTTTCGTTTCCTTGTCCTTAATATAGAACTACATAATAGAGAACTCAACCAAAATAATAGAGATATAAAATTTTAACTCAAAGTAAAACATATTAAGGAGGAACTATTCTCCGATAGATACCTCAATGTACTTCATGTGTAATGTGGGGAGTCACAGGAGGAGGATACTCTCTCCCCAACCCCTCCACTTAGTGTAACCATCTGATTTGACCCCAAAGTGAGCCCCAGGGCCTCAATTGGCCCGTGAGTCCTCTGAGGCTTTTTGTAGTTGAAAGGAGAGAAAGATAAAAGAGTAAGAGGGTGAAAAGTAGAGGATAGGAAAAAAAGAGAGGTGCACTCTGGTCCTGGAGAGGGAGATTCCTGAACCACTCCCATCTCATTATGTATTTGAAAGATAATTTATCCAGGGGTCCCATATTCTTTCAAACAAAACCATTTTATCATTTAAGATTGCAGAAAGGCGTTTGTTCACCATAATCCATGACAATTTAGATTTTAGTAAATGAAAGGGGATCATTGAAGATTTCCAAGATTTAGCTATCACTATTCTCGCTGCTACAAATATAAAAGCTATGAGTCTCTTCATATGTTTCGATGTTCTTTCCACTGGGCGACCCAGCAATGCCTGTAGGGGTGACTTGGTGAGGTTCACTTGAGTTAATGAATAAATAAAGTTGTATGTGCGAATCCAAAACCTATGCACTTTTGGGCAAGTCCACCATGTATGGAACATGGCGCCTTCTGTACTACATCCCCTAAAACACCGCGGGGAGGCCCCTGAAACAAAGGCTGACTCTCTCGCTGGAACCAAATACCACCTCATCAGGACTTTATAATTTGCCTCTATCAAAGATGTATTGATATATGATTTGGACGCCCACAGTGACAGTTTGCTCCAATCTTCAGCTTCTAGATGGATTTTTATATCTTGTTCCCATTTTTGCATGTAAAACAGTTTCTGAACATTTGATGATAAAATGCTATATATCTGCGAAATATAGCCTGAGTGTCTGTCGAAGGTTCTGCAGAAATTTTCCATTGGGGTGGATGTAGTTAAATCGGAAGTACGATTTAATGTTGCTAAAAAAATGCGCTATCTGAGTGTAGCGATATAGTTCTGAATTCGGGATTTGGTACTTTTCCTGGAGAACCTGTTTCGACATGACACCTCTGTGGTCGCATAAATCCGCTATACGTAGCAACCCTTTGCTGGTCCACCATTTAAACTCATGTGGGCGGAGACCCGGGGTGAACAAAGGATTATTGAGCAACGGAGCCAGTGGGGTATGTGGAGATTTAAATTTGTAAGTAGCAGCCAGACTGTCCCACAAATTTAATGAGAAGGACAAAGTCGGGCACATTATTATCGGTCTATCTTTCTCCTTCATCCACATTAAATTACTAATCTCCTTGTTTGGATATAGTGCTGATTCCATCGTCATCCAAAGTGGATTGGATTGTCGTGTGTGAAATCGAACTAACTGGGACAATTGCGCTGCATGATAATATTTTATCAGATCTGGTACCCCTAAACCGCCCTTCAATTTAGGTGCAAATAATGTTCGTCTATTCACCCTGGGTCTTTTGTTCCCCCATATAAATTCCAGAAGTTTATTCTGAAATTTCCCCAAGTCGGATCTAGCTATTGCTATAGGAAGAGACCTAAACAAGTATAATACCTTAGGTAGAATAGTCATTTTAACTGAGTACAATCGACCGAACCAGGATGGGGGATTATTTGACCATCTATTGAGATCCTCTAATAGTTTTTTAAAGAGTGGAGGGTAGTTGTTTTTTGTATAGTGTGGATAATGATGAAGTTAAGAAGATACCCAAGTAGGGGAGAACTGTGTCTTGCCATTTAAATGTGTATGAGCTTCGTAAAGCTCGGATTATATGTGTTGGTAATGATACATTGAGAGCTTGGGATTTTGAGTGGTTCACCTGTAGATCTGTTATTGAAGTGAAATGTTTTAGTATTATATGTAGAGTGGGCAGAGAGGTAATTGGGGAGGAAAGAAGTAGCAGCAGATCATCTTCAAACAATGCGCATTTGTGTTCCCGGTCTCCACAATGAACTCCCTGTATATCTGGATGGTCTCATATCTTAATAGCTAATGGTTCTAACGCTAAAATGAACAGTAAGGGGGATAGTGGACAACCCTGTCGGGTTCCTCTGTGTATATCTATAGATTGCGATCGAAAGCCCTTGACAACTAGATGTGCTGTGGGGGTCTTATAAATATTTTCTAGTGTCGTCAAGAATTTTGGACCAAACCCGTAGCGTTTTAATATAAAAAACAAGTAGTCCCAGGAAAGGGAATCAAAGGCCTTATGTAGGTCCAATGAGATCAGAAGCGCTCCCCTCTGACCTCTCCCATCCCATCCCGAATTCAGTGCAGATATTATATCAATGATCCGTCTGGTCTGATCTGGGGCTTGTCTATTAGGTACGAATCCCACCTGGTCAGGATGAATGTATTTTGATATAAATGAATTAATGCGGGTAGCTAATATTTTTGTCATTATCTTCAGGTCTAAATTAATTAGTGAAATTGGGCAGTAATTTGCGCAGTCCCCATGGTCCTTATTTGGTTTAGGTATTATATGGATGAAAGCACTATTTTCGTGTAATGGAAGAGGGGATCCTTTCCTTAATTCATTATAAAAAGAACACAAATGTGGAGTCAGAACCTCTGTATATTTGTGGTAATAATGGCCAGAAAAGCCATCTGGACCTGGTGCCTTGGAGGGATTTAAGTGTTTAATAGCTGCAGCTACTTCCCCTGCGGTAAACTCCACATCCATTAATTCTATATGGTCTTGATCTAGTGTGGGCAATGTGATGTCACAGAGGAACTCCTCCGCTTTGGCCTTATGGAGAGGTGCGGGGGGAATCATATAATTTAGAATAGAAAGCAAAAAATTCCTGTTGTATTAGCTGTGGGTTCTGGGTAGTCTGGCCATTCTGTAATCGCAGTTTGGGTAGAGCTGGTGTGAATGGTCTAGGAGTTAGTTTTCTAGCTAGGAGTTTATTGGGCTTGTCTCCCATGGTATAATATCTATGCCTGGACCATCTCATGCTTTTTTCTGCTTTTGTGGTAAGACTCAAGTTCAAGGCTGTGCGAGCCGCGTCAATCTGATCTCTAAGGTCAATATTCTGTTTAGTCTTTTGTTCACGCATAAGACATCGCAATTCTTCAGTTTGTTGATTTATCGTATGTTCTTGCTCTCGTTTCGCTCTGGAAGCCTGTTGAATCAATTTGCCACGAATGGTGGCCTTGTGAGCCGCCCATGTTGTAATTGGGGAGGGGGAACGAAGGGAGATTATCCCGAAAATAGTCTTTGAGAGCCAGTTCTACTTCCTTTGTGATAATGGGGTCATTTAATAGGGACTCATTTAGTCGCCAAGACGACGGTTGTGGTTTTGACCATAGGTTCGTTAGTGTGACTTGGATTGAAGAGTGGTCCGGATTTGGATTTGGTCGACGAGACAAAAGAAAGTGTGAATAGATGATCTATTCGGGAGTATATTTTGTGTATGTGGGAATAAAATGTAAAGTCTCTGGTCGTGGGGTGAGCGTCTCTCCATATATCTATCAAATCATAACTGTGAAGCAGGCGTGCTATCTCTCCACTTTATTTTGGAGTGTGTTTTAGAACTGCCTTCTTAGGATTAGATTTATCTAAGATTTGATCTAGTGAGGTGTTGCTATCTCCTCCCAGTACCACATGACCTTCTACATGGGGCATGATAGTTGTTAGCATTGAACTCAAAAACTGTTTTTGCCCTGTGTTGGGAGCATAATAAGAGAGTAAGGTGATTACCTTATCGTGTATTTTCCCCTTTGCCATGATATAGCGCCCTTCTTTGTCCCGGATAATATTGGTGGACGAGAATGGGATATTTTTCGCTATGCAGATTGTTCCTCCCCGTTTTTTGTCCGGTCCATTTGATAGAAAAAACGTGGAGTATCGTGCATGCAAATATTTAGGGGCAGATGTCTTCGAGAAGTGTATCTCTTGTAGTAGTAGTATATCAATCCCCATTTTATAATATTGTTGAAAGGCCTTAGTTCTTTTGATAGGGGAGTTAAGTCCCTGTACATTATGTGTTAAGATGGTATATTTTGTGGAGGATCTACTGGTCATAAGTGTTCGGTGGATTGTACTCACATTTTAGAAGCCTCCAGAATTCTGGTGGAGGTCCTTTCAGTCGGATACGTTGGTCCCATTCCTGGAGTGGGAGTGCACCAAGGAAGAGAAAAGTTTGAAGAGAGGAAAAAAAAACAGATTTAGAGATATATTGTGCTTCTTTAGTTAAACTATAACAATAACACTTCAACAATGCTAACATGTAAACTATAACCAGTGCACTGTAAATCAGTGCGACCATGGGGGTGCCAAACCCCCTTATGTTGTAAAGTTGCCTCCACTCGTAAAGTAGAGGCAAATTCACCACAAGTGACATGTGTTACCGCCCTGGCCTTTCTCTTGCTTTGTCTGGAAGGGATCTAAAAGAGGAAAACCACCACACCGGTTAGGGAAAAGTTAAAAAGAAAATTCCAAAAATGATGAGCAAGGGAAAAAAAGGAAAAAAGGAAAAAAAAGGGGGGGATATGTCCAGTTAGTGGGCAGAAGATCTGGAACAATGCTAATCTAAATAAACATTGGGGCTGTCTGTCCTCTATATTCAAGTATTCCTCGGCAGGCTATGTCCAAGTGTTGGAAGGTTAGCCTGAGTATAGTGAGCAATGTCCAATTAGAGTATCTTTGGAGTGATCAGGTAAATGGATGAGATTTCCTGGAGCTGGTCCTTCTCTGTTGGGACCATAGGGGTGAGACCGGACGACCATCGATGCTGGGGAAATCGAAGTGGTGTGGATCCTTATTGATTAGGCCCAATTCCAGGAGTAACTCCTCTCCAGACTGAAAACTAGCAAAAGAGTGTGATTTGCCCTTGTAGGTGAAGGACAATCTGAATGGGAATGACCAACGATATTTGATCTGATGGTTGATCAAGTGGGTCAGCAGAGGTTTCAGTTGTCTTCTTTTCTGGATCGTCGCCTGGGAAATGTCCACGAAGATCTGGACTTTATTTCCCAGAAGTGAAATATCTCCTTTGATTCTTGCCTCCAGCATTATTTTTTCTTTAATCCAATAAAAATGTGGCTTGACTATCACGTCTCGGGGTAGGCCATCCGGCCTAGGAGCTGAGAGAGCTCTGTGAACTCTATCTAATTCCAGCTGGTGAGTAGCAATATCAGGTATCAAATCTTTCATCAAGGAGTGTATGGCATCTTCTAGATCACTCACTGACTCTGGAAGGCCTCGCACGCGGAAGTTATACCTCCTTGATCTGTTTTCCAGGTCCTCGATCTTCGCATTTGCTTGATCTAGTTGGTCTTGTAGGGAAGAAATCATTCTGGTATTTTGGTTGACTCTCTTTACGGTGCCATCCATTTTAGATTCTATTGTGTCTAGTCTCTCCCCTATGTTTTGAAAATCATCTTTTATCCCAGTGGTGATAATTGTGCAGGCTTTGGACAATTCCTGTTGCAGGAGAGCGGAGAACCTAGCTAACAGGACTGCATCTCCTGAGTAGGTGGTAGGCACGGGTGGTTGTGGCTGTGCTGTGCTGTTTTGGCTCAAAGCTAACTCTGCTAGTTCTGCCATTTGTCTGTCTGTGGAAGAGGCAGGAGAGTTAGTATACATCACTGCCCTGTCTGGAGAAATTGACAGCGGGGACATTTGTGGCCGAGCTTCTCGGGGTGTTAGGGGTTCCTCCTGGGACTGGGATGAGAAGGGGTCCCTTCCTGAACTGTCCAGGGATATATCTGGATGGGAGAAGGCTGATTGCTGAAACTGAAGACTGCCTTGTCCTGCTGCTCTCTGCTCCAGTGCCATCTGAGTGAGGGGAAGCCGTTGCTGCTGTGCCTGGGAGCTATTGTTCTCCTGGGCTCTCTGTCCTGATTGTGGTGCCTTCTGAGGGGATTGCTGCTGGGTCTGAGGGCTACCCCACTCTGTATCTCCCCTCCCCTGCACCTTACTGGTCGTTGGTGCTTGTCAGCCCGTGCTGAAGCCACCGCCGCGTGTTATGTCCTCTCTCTTCGCCGCCATCTTGGCCTGGGAAGACTGCTGCTGGGCACGTGTTGAGCGTGCAGGTTTTTTCCCTTTCTTAGAGTTTCCCGCTGTCCCTTGCCTCATGATCTGTTCCTGAACTGCGGGCTATCGGTTCGGTGGCGTTCCAAGCATCCCTTCTGGCTTATTTTAGCTGCTTGTGGGTCAGGGCTTGCGGAGCTTGGCTAGTGCATGACTTGCTCCGGCGCTGTGCGCATGCGCACTATAATAATTTTTTAAGCTAGTAAATGAATTTACATAATTTTGTTTCTGCTGGAAAAAAAGTACATTATTGAGCTTGTTTGTTGTTTGTTTTCTCTTTTCTTTCATCTTTTTAATTTAGTTTTGGGGTGGTGGTTTTGGGGAAGTGCAATATCTTACTTATACCCATAGAAATTATAAGATATAATTGTTATATATGGCTTGTTTCACACTTGGGTGACTTTTCCAGCAAATTTGGACCTCTGAGTTGTATGACAAGTTGTACCCCATGATTCTCAATGATAACCATTCATATCTGTGCTACTTCAAGTCACTCCAACTTTAAAGTAGTCTCTGTACAACTTTGGTGTGACTTTCATGCGGCTTGAGGTACATAGGTCACTATATTACACGGGCATTCCCAGAAGTTGGGGCCAAGTTGCAGCAGTAAAGTGGCAGCAAAATAGTGTGACTTTAAGGTCGCAGCAGTGTGAATGAGATACATGGATAACACCTTTGAATTTGGCCCTAATCTCACTTGTGCATCCTGAAAGTGGGGCAAATTCGTCCCTGCACTACCTTGGTTTGACTTTGATGCAATTTGAGGTCCATACACCACAAGATTACATAGGCATTGCTTCAAGTCATGGCAAAGCTGTGCAATTTTAAGGTTGCACAAGTGCAAATGGGGCCTAATTCAAAGGTGTTATCAATTACCGTATTTATCGGCGTATAACACGCACCGGCGTATAACACGCACCCCAATTTAGGAGGGAATTTTAAGGAAAAAAACTTTTAGGAGGGAAGTTGAAGGGGAAAAAACTTACATTTAAATGCCCTTCATTGCAGCCTTGTCAGTGCAGCCTTGTCAGTGCAGCCTTGTCAGTGCAGCCTTCCCCAGTGCAGCCTTGTCAGTGCAGCCTTGTCAGTGCAGCCTTCCCCAGTGCAGCCTTGTCAGTGCAGCCTTGTCAGTGCAGCCTTCCCCAGTGCAGCCTTGTCAGTGCAGCCTTCCCCAGTGCAGCCTTCCCCAGTGCAGCCTTGTCAGTGCAGCCTTCCCCAGTGCAGCCTTGTCAGTGCAGCCTTCCCCAGTGCAGCCTTGTCAGTGCAGCCTTCCCCAGTGCAGCCTTCCCCAGTGCAGCCTTGCCCCAGTGCAGCCTGTCCCTGCTTCCAGGGCTTCAAAATCGCGGTCCGAGTAGGTTCGCTCGGGACTACGAGTGGAGCCGAAAGTAAACGAGAGCCGCCGGAAAGAGCCGAGGACCGGCTCTGTGTACTTCGGCTCCGGCGGCGCCATTTTCAAATCGCGGTCCGCGATTTTGAAATTTGGACAGCTCGGGATCGGCGGGGATCGGTGTATAACACGCACCTGCGACTTTCCCCTGATTTTAAGGGGAAAAAAGTGCGTGTTATACGCCGATAAATACGGTAATCCCATTAGGTTACTTTCACACTTGGGTGACTTTTCATGCAGCTTTGGACCTCAGATTCACATGAAAAGTTGCCCCCCATGATTTCCATTCATATCTATGCAACTTCACCCATGTTCACATAGCTCTGAATTGATATGTCAAATTGCTGGCCAAATCTACACCTAATGATGGCAATGGAACTGTCCGAATTGGTACGACATTACACCAATTCCCAAAAGTAGTTCCTGCACTACATTGGTCAACTTCAGAGGGTGATTTCTTACCTCCCAATGTTTTGAGATGGGAATGAGGGACACCTATTAGCAAAAGTATGTAGGCATAGGACACACCCTCTAACACACCTCCTTAAAAGGAGAATTATTCAAAAAATAAAAATAAAATGATTAGTTAAACACCCAAGTGCTTTTTTTTTTACCAATAATATTCTTTTAGATTGGCTTTGGAAATTTACAAAGAAAGCAATTTAGAAATTAGATGAACGGCTTAGCACTGGGAAACCCTTATTGAAAGATCAAAAGTGCATTTTATATACAACTATATGGATCAGACCAAAATGAGGGACAAATGAGGAGGAAAGAAGGACAGAGGGATTTTGTTCCAAATCAGGGACAGTTGGGACCTTTGCGATTTCACTAGACATCTGTGTAGGAAAGTGCACTGATGTCTCTGAAATTGCTCACAAAGTTGGGCTGAGGCCCCTTTTACACTTGTGAGACTTTTCCTGCTATTTTGGACATCAGAGTTGCATGACAAGTCATACCCCAAGATTTCAATGAGTTCCATTTATATCTGTGCAACTTCAAGTCACACCGATTTAAAGTAGTCCCTGTACTACTTTGGTCTGACTTTGATGCGAGCTGAGGTCCATAGACCTTAAGTTTACATAGGCATTCCCAGAAATCACTGCAAAATTGCTGCCGCAAAATCGCGGGAAAATTGCAGCAAACGTATGTTACATAGTAGTAAACGTATGTTCTCAAAATAATTGTGCTCAAATGGCTGAAAATCTGTATCACCTACTGAAAGCTTGCATTGTACTCAGCAGCATATGCTGCAAAGAGGCAAATGCCTATTAGCCAATATCACACAGCATGAGCATGGTTGTTACTATAATATTAATGCCTGAAATGCAAAACATTAATGTATAGAATCAAACATTAGTAAATGTATTTTCTATGTAGGTTTGTGCTCAGCTCTGTGGCATTGTGGTATGCCCTGCTACCTTCAAAGGTTCAAGCCATGAGTTTGAATCCTACTGACACTATCACCTCCTGGAAATGTGCATTGTACTTAGCAGCATTATGAGCCAATGCACATCAGTTTGGTTTATTCCATAATTTTAATTGCAATGGTATGTAATTATTCAATAATATTATGGTGTGCAATTCCAAAAATCAAGGAAAAAAACCATTGTAGGCAGGGGCGTAACTAGAAATTACAGGGCCCCCCTGCAAATAGCCCCCCCACAGCTGCCCTAGTGTCAATGCAGCGTGACCTGTGCCACATATAGATTAACCTGTGCACAATGCAGCATGACCTGTGCACAATGCAACGTGACCTGTGCCCAATGCAGCGTGACATGTGCCCCATACAACGTGACCTGTGCCCCATACAGCATGACCTGTGCCCCATACAACGTGACCTGTGCCCAATGCAGCGTGACCTGTGCCCAATGCAGCATGACCTGTGCCCCATACAGTGTGACCTGTGCCCAATGCAGTGTGACCTGTGCCCCATACAGTGTGACCTGTGCCCAATGCAGCGTGACCTGTGCCCCAGGGGCAGATCCAGGGGTGGGCAACGGGGCCATTGCCCCCTCCGAGAAATGCAGGTGAGTGACTGTCACTGTGAGAGAGCCGCTGGGCGGCTCCGTGAGTTAAAGAGCCGCCGGGCGGCTCCGTGAGGGAGAGAGAGCCGCTGGGCAGCTCCGTGAGTAAAAGAGCCGCCGGGCGGCTCTGTGAGGGAGAGAGAGCCGCTGGGCAGCTCCGTGAGTAAAAGAGCCGCCGGGCGGCTCTGTGAGAGAGAGCCGCTGGGCGGCTCCGTGAGTAAAAGAGCCACCGGGCGGCTCCGTGAGGGAGAGCTGCTGGGCGGCTCCGTGAGTAAAAGAGCTGCCGGGCGGCTCCGTGAGAGAGAGCCGCTGGGCGGCTCCGTGAGTAAAAGAGCCACCGGGCGGCTCCGTGAGGGAGAGCTGCTGGGCGGCTCCGTGAGTAAAAGAGCTGCCGGGCGGCTCCGTGAGAGAGAGCCGCTGGGCGGCTCCGTGAGTAAAAGAGCTGCTGGGCGGCTCTGTGAGTAAAAGAGCCACTGGGCGGCTCCGTGAGAGAGAGCCGCTAGGCGGCTCCGTGAGTAAAAGAGCCGCTGGGCGGCTCCATGAGTTAAAGAGCCGCCGGCCGGCTCCGTGAGAGAGAGAGAGAGCTGCTGGGCGGCTCCGTGAGTAAAAGAGCCGCCGGGCGGCTCCGTGAGAGAGCCGCTGGGCGGCTCCGTGAGTAAAAGAGCTGCCGGGCGGCTCCGTGAGAGAGAGAGAGAGCCGCTGGGCAGCTCCGTGAGTAGAAGAGCCGCCGGGCGGCTCCGTGACAGAGCCGCTGGGCGGCTCCATGAGTAAAAGAGCCGTTGGGCGGCTCTGTGAGTAAAAGAGCCACCGGGCGGCTCCATAGGTGAGAGAGCCGCCGCTGACATGTGCCGCTCGATGTGTTTGTGAGCGGCTGCTGGCCAATCAGGGAGCCGGTGGGCAAGGGAGCAGAGAGATGACATCAGCTCTCACCGCCCGGTGCCCGCCCTGCATCCCTGCAGTTCCCCCCCACCATGCAGGCAGCTGCGGCAGCAGAGAGATTACATAATCTCTCTGCTGCCTGTCTCTGGGACACAAGAGACCACCTTAGCAGGTGGCAAGTGACAATCTGCATCTGGTGACAGGCGACATGGCAAGTGACATGGCAAGTGACAATCCGCAATGTGGCAGGTGACGTGGCAAGTGACAATCTGCATCTGGTGACAGGCAACGTGGCAAGTGACAATCCACAACATGTGGCAGGTGACGTGGCAAGTGACAATCTGCATCTGGTGACAGGCGACGTGGCAAGTGACAATCTGCATCTGGTGACAGGCGACGTGGCAAGTGACAATCCGCAACATGTGGCAGGCGACGTGGCAAGTGACAATCTGCATCTGGTGACAGGTGACGTGGCAAGTGACAATCCGCAACATGTGGCAGGCGACGTGGCAAGTGACAATCCGCAACGTGGCAGGCGACGTGGCAAGTGACAATCTGCATCTGGTGACAGGTGACGTGGCAAGTGACAATCTGCATCTGGTGACAGGCGACGTGGCAAGTGACAATCCACAACATGTGGCAGGCGACGTGGCAAGTGACAATCCGCAACGTGGCAGGCGACGTGGCAAGTGACAATCTGCATCTGGTGACAGGCGACGTGGCAAGTGACAATCCGCAACATGTGGCAGGCGACGTGGTAAGTGACAATATGCATCTGGTGACAGGTGACATGGCAAGTGACACACTCGGGGCTCCCACTGATTCTGCATTATGGTGAGTTAAACTATTTATTTTTTATAACAATGTAATAATAGTAATAATGTGCTTCAATCATCCTGACACCATAACAACCATGGTGCCGTGATGATTGAAGCGCCAACATCAGCCATTTCCCCGATAGATGTACCCCAAAAAAATATATTTTCTGGCAGTGCCCCTCCCGAGACTAGACTCTGGATCTGCCCCTGCTGTGCCCAATGCAGCATGACCTGTGCCCAATGCAGCATGACCTGTGCCCAATACAGCGTTGCCTGTGCCCAATACAGCCTGGTCTGCCTGTGCCCCATACAGCCTCACCTGTGCAGAGGAAGAGGAAAGCAACCGGATCAGCAGAGAGCAGGATTGCCCGCTGTAATAGCTTTCATTTGAATTTCCCGTCTTCCCGGGGCTCATCGTCACATAGCCCCACCTCTTGGCCTGACGCCTTTGATGACGTCACATGTCCCGCATTGGATTGGCGTTCTGTCTATCAAAGGCGCCGGGCCAAGAGGTGGAGCTATGTAACGTGAGCCCCTGGAAGTTCTAATGAAAGCTATTACATCGGGCAATTCAGCTCTCTGCTGATCCGGGTGGCTTGCCTCTTCCTCTGCACAGGGGAGGCTGTATGGGGCACAGGCAGACCAGGCTATATTGGGCACAGGCAACGCTGTATTGGGGACAGGTCACGCTGCACTGGGCACAGGTCACAGCTTGCCTCTTCCTCTCCTCTCTTCCCCTGGCTGGGAGACTGTGCCGGCGGTGCTCTCATGCTCACTGGGCCCCACTTGGCTGCGGGCCCCATAGCACCTGCATGGGTCGCTATGGTGGTAGTTACGCCCCTGATTGTAGGGTCCCCCCCAGTCCATACCAGGCCCTTCGGGTCTGGTATGGACTTTAAGGGGAACCCCACTCCAATTTTTTTTTTTAAATTGACGTGCTCCCCCAAATCCATATCAGACCCTTATCCGAGCATGCAGTCTGGAGGTCAGGATGGGGGGGACGAGCGATCACCCCCCTCCTGAACCGTACCAGGCCACATCCCCTCAACATGGGAGAGTGCTTTGGGGTCCCCCCCAAAGCACCTTGTCCCATGTTGGTGGGCACAAGGGCCTCTTCCAGACAACCCTGGCTGGTGGTTGTCGAAGCCTGCGGGTGGGGGCTTATCAGAATCTTTAACAGCCCCCAGATCCTGCCCCCTACATGAATGGGTATGTTCACCAATAAAAGCAGTGAAATGTTAAAAAAAAATAACCGGTTTTTGACAAGTTCTTTATTGTAAAATAGCTCTGAACCGTCTTCTTCCCTTAGTCGTCTTTTCCGGCCACTGTCTCTCCCACTGCCATCTTCTTCCTGAGCTGTCTTCTCCTCGAGCCATCTCTCCTGCTGCCACCGTCTTCTCTATCTGCTGTGTTACCCGCTAATAAAAAAAGGCCGCTCTTCTTCTGTGGCAGTGTCTTCCTCCGCTGTGTTGTCACCCGCTGTGTGGCATCTCTTACATGTGGCTCTCCGGGCGACATGATCGGATGGCCACGGAAGACTGCCACAGAAGAAGAGCGGCTTTCTTTTATATTAGCGGGTAACCAGCTGCGCAGAAGAACACAGCAGCTGGAGAAGACGGCGATGGTAGGAGAGATGGCTCGGGAAGATGAAACATTAAACACTAGTAAATGTCATTTCTATGTATGATTGTGCTAAGCCCATTAGGCTAGTGGTCAGCTCTTCTTCCTTGAAAAACTCAAGTCTTGAAGGACTCATGGGTTCAAATCCCACAGAGGGATACTAAAAGATTGCATTGGTGAAAATAAGGCAAAGCAGCATATGCTGAAAATAGGTGAATGCCAATTAGCCAATGAATTTTAGTTTGGCTGATTCTATTATATTAACTCTTCAAATGTATGCAATGGTATGTACAGTCAGGTCCATAAATATTGGGACATTGACACAATTCTAATCTTTTTGGCTCTATACACCACCACTAGGGATGAGCTTACAGTTCGAGTCGAACTCATGTTCGACCCGAACATTGGCTGTTCGCAAGTTCGCTGAACAGCGAACAATTTGGGGTGTTCGCGGCAAATTCAAATGCCACGGAACACCCTTTAAAAGTCTATGGGAGAAATCAAAAGTGCTAATTTTAAAGGCTTATATGCAAGTTATTGTCATAAAAAGTGTTTGGGGACCCGGGTCCTGCCCCAGGGAACATGGATCAATGCAAAAAAAAGTTTTAAAAAACGGCCGTTTTTTCAGGAGCAATGATTTTAATAATGCTTAAAGTCAAACAATAAAAGTTTAATATCCCTTTAAATTTCATAGCTGGGGGGTGTCTATAGTATGCCTGTAAAGGGGCGCATGTTTCCCGTGTTTAGAACAGTCTGACAGCAAAATGACATTTCGAAGGAAAAAACCCATTTAAACCTACTCGCGGCTATTGCATTGCCGACAATACACATAGAAGTTCATTGATAAAAACGGCATGGGAATTCCCCACAGGGGAACCCCGAACCAAAATTTAAAAAAATGACGTGGGAGTCCCCCTAAATTCCATACCAGGCCCTTCAGGTCTGGTATGGATTTTAAGGGGAACCCCGCACCAAAAAAACCCAAAAAACGCAGGCCGCAGGAAAAGAGGGGGGACGAGAGTGCGGCCCCCCCTCCTGAACCGTACCAGGCCACATGCCCTCAACATTGGGAGGGTGCTTTGGGGTAGCCCCCCAAAACACCTTGCCCCCATGTTGATGAGGACAAGGGCCTCATCCCCACAACCCTGGCCGGTGGTTGTGGGGGTCTGCGGGCGGGGGGCTTATCGGAATCTGGACAAGGGGACCCCCAGATCCCGGCCCCCCCCTGTGTGAAATGGTAAGGGGGTACTTACCCCTACCATTTCACTAAAAAACTGTCAAAAATGTTAAAAATGACAAGAGACAGTTTTTGACAATTCCTTTATTTAAATGCTTCTTCTTTCTTCTATCTTCCTTCATCTTCTTCTTCTTCTGGTTCTTCTGGTTCTTCCTCCGGCGTTCTCGTCCAGCATCTCCTCCGCGGCGTCTTCTATCTTCTTCTCCTTGGGCCGCTCCGCACCCATGGCATGGGGGAGGCTCCCGCTCTTCTCTTCATCTTCTTCTTCATCTTCTTCTCTTCTTCCTTCTTTTCTTCTTCCCTTCTCTTCTTCATTTTCTTCTCTGGGCTGCTCCGCATCCATGCTGGCATGGAGGGAGGCTCCCGCTGTGTGACGGCGTCTCCTCGTCTGACGGTTCTTAAATCACGGGGGCGGGGCCACCCGGTGACCCTGCCCCCCTCTGATGCACGGGACATGACGGGACTTTCCTGTGGCATTCCCTGTGACATCACAGGGAAGTCCCGTCATGTCCCGTGCATCAGAGGGGGGCGGGGTCACCGGGTGTCCCCGCCCCCGTTATTTAAGAAACGTCAGACGAGGAGATGCCGTCACACAGTGGGAGCCTCCCTCCATGCCAGCATGGATGCGGAGCGGCCCGGAGAAGAAAATGAAAAAGAGAAGAAGAGAAGAAAAGAAGAAGAGAAGAGCGGGAGCCTCCCCCCATGCCATGGATGCGGAGCGGCCCGAGGAGAAGAAGATAGAAGACGCCGCGGAGGAGATGCTGGACGAGAACGCTGGAGGAAGAACCAGAAGAGCCAGAAGAACCAGAAGAAGAAGATGAATGAAGATAGAAGAAAGAAGAAGCATTTAAATAAAGGAATTGTCAAAAACTGTCTCTTGTCATTTTTAACATTTTTGACAGTTTATTAGTGAAATGGTAGGGGTAAGTACCCCCTTACCATTTCACACGGGGGGGCGGGATCTGGGGTCCCCTTGTTAAAGGGGGCTTCCAGATTCCGATAAGCCCCCCGCCCGCAGACCCCCACAACCACCGGCCAGGGTTGTGGGGATGAGGCCCTTGTCCTCATCAACATGGGGACAAGGTGTTTTGGGGGGCTACCCCAAAGCACCCTCCCAATGTTGAGGGCATGTGGCCTGGTACGGTTCAGGAGGGGGGGCGCACTCTCATCCCCCCCTCTTTTCCTGCGGCCTGCCAGGTTGCGTGCTCGGATAAGGGTCTGGTATGGATTTTTGGGGGGACCCCACGCCGTTTTTTTTTTTTTTTGGCGTGGGGTTCCCCTTAAAATCCATACCAGACCTGAAGGGTCTGGTATGGAATTTAGGGGGAACCCCACGTCATTTTTTTTTTAAATTTTGGCCGGGGTTCCCCTTAATAGCCATACCAGACCTGAAGGGCCTGGTATGGAATTTAGGGGGACTCCCACGTCATTTTTTTTTTAAATTTTGGTTCGGGGTTCCCCTTTGGGGAATTCCCATGCCGTTTTTATCAATGAACTTCTATGTGTATTGTCGGCAATGAAATAGCCGCGAGTAGTTTTAAATGGGTTTTTTCCTTCGAAATGTCATTTTGCTGTCAGACTGTTCTAAACACGGGAAACATGCGCCCCTTTACAGGCATACTATAGACACACCCCAGGTACGAAATTTAAAGGGATATTACACTTTTATTGTTTGACTTTAAGCATTATTAAAATCACTGCTCCTGAAAACACGGCCGTTTTTAAAACTTTTTTTGCATTGATCCATGTCCCCTGGGGCAGGACCCAGGTCCCCAAACACTTTTTATGACAATAACTTGCATATAAGCCTTTAAAATTAGCACTTTTGATTATTCATGTTCGTGTCCCATAGACTTTAACGGTGTTCGCGTGTTCGAACGAACTTTTTTCCTGTTCGCATGTTCTGGTGCGAACCAAACAGGGGGGTGTTCGGCTCATCCCTAACCACCACAATGGATTTGAAATGAAACAAACAAGATGTGCTTTAACTGCAGACTTTCAGCTTTAATTTGAGGGTATTTACATCCAAATCAGGTGAACGGTGTAGGAATTACAACAGTTTATATATGTGCCTCCCACTTTTTAAGGGACCAAAAGTAATGGGACAATTGGCTGCTCAGCTATTCCATGGCCAGGTGTGTGTTATTCCCTCATTATCCCATTTACAAGGAGCAGATAAAAGGTCCAGAGTTTATTTCAAATGTGATATTTGCTTTTGGAATCTGTTGCTGTCAACTCTCAATATGAGATCCAAAGAGCTGTCACTATCAGTGAAGCAAGCCATCATTAGGCTTCCAAAACAAAACAAACCCATCAGAGAGATAGCAAAAACATTAGGGTTGGCCAAATCAACTGTTTGGAACATTCTTAAAAAGAAAGAATGCACCAGTGAGCTCAGCAACACCAAAAGACCCGTAAGACCACGGAAAACAACTGTGGTGGATAACCGAAGAATTCTTTCCTTGATGAAGAAAACACCCTTCACAACAGTTGGCCAGATCAAGAACACTCTCCAGGAGGTAGGTGTATGTGTGTCAAAGTCAACAATCAAAAGAAGACTTGACCAGAGTGAATACAGAGGGTTCACCACAAGATGTAAACCATTGGTGAGCCTCAAAAACAGGAAGGCCAGATTAGAGTTTGCCAAACATCTAAAAAAGCCTTCACAGTTCTGGAACAACATCCTATGGACAGATGAGACCAAGATCAACTTGTACCAGAGTGATGAGAAGAGAAGAGCATGGAAGAGCATGAAAGGAACTGCTCATGATCCAAAGCATACCACCTCATCAGTGAAGCATGGTGGTGGTAGTGTCATCGCATGGGCATATATGGCTGCCAATGGAAATGGTTCTCTTGTATTTATTGATGATGTGACTGCTGACAAAAGCAGCAGGATGAATTCTGCAATATTATCTGCTCATATTCAGCAAAATGCTTCAGAACTCATTGGATGGCGCTTCACAGTGCATATGGACAATGACCCGAAGCATACTGCGAAAGCAAGCAAAGAGTTTTTTAAGGGAAAGAAGTGGAATGTTATGCAATGGCTAAGTCAATCACCTGACCTGAATCCGATTGAGCATGTATTTCACTTGCTGAAGACAAAACTGTAGGGAAAATGCCCCAAGAACGTGCAGGAAATGAAGACAGTTGCAGTAGAGGCCTGGCAGAGCATCACCAGGGATGAAACCCAACGTATGGTGATGTCTATGCGTTCCAGACTTCAGGTTGTAATTGACTGCAAAGGATTTGCAACCAAGTATTAAAAAGTGAAAGTTTGATGGATGATTGTTAATCTGTCCCATTACTTTTGGTCCCTTAAAAAGTGGGAGGCACATATACAAACAGTTGTAATTCCTACACCGTTCACCTGATTTGGATGTAAATACCCTAAAATTAAAGCTGAAAGTTTGCAGTTAAAGCACATCTTGTTAGTTTTATTTCAAATCCATTATGGTGGTATATAGATCCAAAAAGATTAGAATTGCGTTGATGTCCCAATATTTATGGACTTGACTGTAAGTATTCAATAATAGGTGTGGAATTCCAAACATCACACATTAGTTAACAGGTTGTTTACATTTCTTTGTTTGTTTATTTTAATTCGCTTGTGCACTGAAAAAATAAACACAGCTGGTGGATGGTAGGTCGGCTGGGACTTGAACTCAAGCAATGAGTGCTGTGGAGACATCTGAGCAGACCAACAAGTCATTGTGTTAAGTACACTGAGACCTGCATAATAGTGTAGTATGATTAAAGAATGCACATAAATAATTACCGCTTCATAGTCACCTAAAAAATTAAAAAACACGAAAAAAAAACATACAACAAATAGGTAACCTAAATGTCCAATACATGTGACTTTACAGAATAGCAGACATTATTCTGTAATAATCATTCATAACTGCATCTGTTAGCAAAAGAAGGAGAAAAACTAGGAATACTAATTGCAATATACATCAATAGATGCACATGAGGTAGATAAAAATGTTTCTTTCAATTACAGTGGAACCTTGGTTTACGAGTAACGAGCAACTTTTTAAAGAAGATCCTGACTCGGTTTGCGAGTGTTGTCTCGCAAAACGAACAGGATTGAAGCCTTTCCGAGGGTTTCCGAGTTCAGCCGAGCTGTCACCGAGTATTTCTGAGGCTCCCCGGCACCCCCCACCTCTGGCCACATGCGGTATTGCATGCAATAGAAGTCAATGCGGAATTAATTATCTTAATTTCTATTGACTTCTTTGGGGAAACTCGCTTTGATATGCGAGTGCTTTGGATTACAAGCATTCTCCTGGAATGGATTATGCTCGTAATCCAAGGTTCCACTGTACATGGATCATGGTTGCAGTGCAGTGCTATATAATAACTTAGTAGAAATTGGCATGTGCATAATTTACTAATAGCGCTCTTTTTCATTCGCACGTTCCGCCTGTTGAAGTCTTAATTGCCTAAAATGGGTGCTATTATATGTAATAGCGCCCAGTACTTCCCTGCACTATAGTAAATCACCCCCTTTAAGTTTGAATTTACTGCAGTAAGATTAGTGAAACGCTATTTATGATTAGTTGCTAGTAATTACTGCACAGACTTCTTGAATAAATGTATTTTACTGATATTCTGTAGATTAGCACTTTTCACCTAAACTGTAATGTCAAGTGAGAGTCAAATACTTCAAATACTTTTCTTTGAAACCACAGATTTACCAAGTACGGTATTTGTTTATTCCACACTTTGTGAAAACCATCAAAAAATTAAAGCAGTATTAAACCCAAAAGCAAACATTTATTATATTGCAGCTTACCAGTTCTTAGATGTGAAGGTTGCATTCATTTTAATTTTTAGGCTTTTTTCTTTTATTTACTCCTGGTGATCCAGCCAGTAAGTCTGTTAAGACAGTGAGTACAAGCTCATTTGCAGATGTATCAGTTACAGGTATGTGACAAAGCAATTACCACTGATGGGGGTGCTTACAATGATCAGCTTTTATTTATCTATTTAACACCTTTATCCCAAATAAAAAAAACAGTTTGCTGTAACTGCTTATAAAGTATTTGCTTGCATTTAGCTTAACCACTTCCCTACCAGGCCAATTCTGACATTTCTCTCTTACATGTAAAAATCATCATTTTTTTGCTAGAAAATTACATAGAACCCCCAAACATTATATATGTTTTTTTAGCAAAGACCCTAGAGAATACAATGGCGGTTGTTGCAACTTTTTATCTCACACAGAATTTTTCGAACGCATTTTTTTTGAGAAAAAAACAGTTTTGTGTTTTAAAAAAAAAACAAAACAGTAAAGTTAGCCCAATGTTTTTGCATATTGTGAAAGATGAAGTTACACCGAGTAAATAGATACCTAACATGTCACGCTTCAAAATTGCACACGCTCGTGGAATGGCGCCAATGTTCGGTATTTAAAAATCCCCATAGGCGACGCTTGACATTTTTTTACTGGTTACATGTTTTGAGTTACAGAGGAGGTCTAGGGACAAAATGATTGCTCTCACTCCAACGTTCGCGGCGATACCTCACATGTATGGTTTGAACACCGTTTTCATATGTGGGCGGGACTTACGTATGCTTTCGCTTTTGCGTGCGAGCACACGGGGACAGCGGCGCTTTAAATTTTTTTTTTTATTGTTAATTATATTTTCTTTTTTTTTATTTTGACACTTTAAAAAAAAAAAATGTTCACTTTTATTCCTATTACAAGGAATCTAAACATCCCTTGTAATAGGAATATGACATGACAGGTCCTCTTAATAGTGAGATATGGGGTCAATAAGACCCCATATCTCACCACTAGGCTGGGAAGCCTGAAATTAAAAAAAAAAATAAAACTATCACCGCTTCCCAGCCGAAGCGGCACCGTTTTTTTGAACGGAGAGGCCGGGCGCGACGTCATAACATCGTGCCCGGCCTCCGATGATCATAGAGACTCCGGCGACCATCTGGACCACCAGAAATCTCTATGATCTACATCCGGCGCTGGCACCGTTTTTTTGAACGGAGAGGCCGGGCGCGACGTCATAACATCGTGCCCAGCCTCCGATGATCATAGAGACTCCGGCGACCATCTGGTCCACCAGAAATCTCTATGATCTACATCCGGCGCCGGCAGATCTGCTCTCCGCCTCACAGATCGTAACGGTGAGTCGGAACAAGCATCAGAGGGCGACGGGAGGGGGGGACGTCCCCTCTCGCCTCCCATAGGAACGATCAAGCAGTGGAACGGCCACTAGGATTGTTCCTATGGTGTAGAGATTCGCCAGCTGAAACCAGCAATATCTGAATGATGTCTGTAACTACAGGCATCATTCAGATATACCCGCTCAAAGCCCAGGACGTCATATTACGGTGGGCGGGCGGGAAGTGTGTATTTGTGTAATTTCTTTAATGTTGTCACATTAAAAGGTATAATAAAATATTTACAAAAATGTGAGGGATGTATTCACTTTTGTGAGATACTGTATATGTATTTATTAATGCATTTTTCTATGTATTTTTCTATGTACAGTAGGTCCCTTTAGTTTGACATTTAAAAACAGTTTTTTATGGCAATAAGCTCAAACTCTCCTACTAAAACACTCCATTGTATTGCCCACTGGGAAACCCTACAAAAGCTAATATACCACTGGTATCTCACCCCACAAAAGTTAACTAAGATCTATCCCAACCAATCTCCTATGTGTTGGGGACAATGTGGAAATTCAGGAACACTTCTCCCTATATAGTGGCAATGCCCCATTATCCAACCACTCTGGACCCAACTCTTTCATATAATATCCACAACTATCAAAACGGACTTCCCTATGGATCCAAAACTGGCTTTACTGGGTATAGGCATGGACTCCTGGCCCTACAAATACCATGCCCTGCTTACCCACTGCTTCATAGCAGCGAGACTCTCCATTGCACGTAATTGGAAATCACCAACATCACCAGACATCAATGATGTAATCCATATCCTACATGAACATGGCCAGTATGAATACTCTTTCGCTAAATGGATTATGGATAAATCATCCACGATGCACTCTACAGCTTTAAGTCACAAATAATTTCTGAAATACCTTAACTGATTGTTCCGACTCTACTTCATACAACTTGTACTACATGTACTTTACATCCCCCACTTCACCTTCAGGATTAAAAACTCTAGACAAATCCAAATCATACTTTGTATATTGTCTAATATTGTACCAGCTCAAATGGATTCTAAACACTCTGGAGGTGTTTTGGCAGCAATTAATCTGGGTATGTTATGAAGTTCTCTAGGAGGAATAGAGGTTGATTTGCTAAAGGCAAATAGGCTGTTCACTTTGGAAGGGAATTTTGTTTTAGTTTAGTGATTGTGGTAAAAATTCATGTTGCAATGAATGCTAATCATATTTTCTTGCACATGTTTGGATGATGGAAGTCAGCAGAGCTTCACCTCATTCACTAAGCTAATTGAAAATTCACTTGAAAGATGGGTGGCCTATTTGCCTTTAGCAAATACACCCTATAGCCATCTATAGGGTATTATGCGTGAGCATTTTCATCCTCATCAAGTGTATACTTGGCAGGTAAAAATCATTAAACAAGCCTAAAAAAAAGAAAACTAATGCAAGCACCAAATAAAAGACTATTAAGATTAAATATATTATTTTTTTTCTTCTTGGGTTTAGTTACACTTTAATGGTGTATATTAGGAACAAAATGCAGAAAGTATTTCAAAATCAGAAACTTATCTTCACTTTAGGTAAAAAACAGCAAAATTAGTAGATACATTGTACAGAGAGAGGGCTTTACAAATGGACAAAACTGTAAAAAAGTAGACATATTATTCAAGCCAATTTTTTTGCAGCAATTTTCCTCATAACTAGATCTCAAAAGTCTCATTAATGTTGTAAACATAATAAAAAGGCACAACATTCAAAATATTTCCCTGTGTTATTTGCAACAATATACATAAATTGCAAATGTTTGGTTTTAATGACATAAGATTTTTTTTTTTCTTAAAGGTCATATCAAACATTAAGCATATTAACACAATGTGGCATAATTAGACTCAAAGCTTGAGGGGTAGATAAAAGGCAAATAAAAACCAGTGTTAAGTATATAAAAAAAAAAGTCCCCAATCTTAACTGAAGAATAGATTATAAAAGAAATGTTTTGCCTGCAAGCTCTCCCTAAAGCTATAAAAAAAAGTCTAGGCTATCCCTTGTAAATCTACATATGTTTCAGTTAGATTTTTTTCTTAGCTTAGAGGTATCTTTATTCTTTTTTGGTCTTACAAACTACTTGATCGCGGTTATCTTGAATTTCTTGCTGTAATCACTGCTGCATACCACTCTGTAGCAATTCAAGGGTATTTCAGTCTACTCCTCAAACAGAAAACAGCTGATATGATATGACAATGCAGTTCTGTTGTTCTCTTGGAAATTGCTGCATAAAATGTGTTTATTAGAACAGACGCGTAGCTGTAGAAGAAAAACAGGACTTTGAAGATAAAAATGAATTGATGCAGTCTAAAGGGCTCATAGCAACATACATAATGTTAAAGGTAAAAAGAAAGCAAAATGCTGAACATCCTTAAATCTTGAAAACAATTAAATTTTTATATAAAGCATAGATAGAAGACCTTTTACTAAATGTTTTTAATGCTGAATGACAAAGTAAATGTAAAACATTGGTATAAAGAATTGATATAACTCATGCCATTTTGTACTGCACTGTTCTGATGATGCTAAATTAAAGCCCACGTCTAGTTTTTTTTTAAAACATCTTAGTAATTCTGTGTAGCGCTACCCCTGCAGGAGACACTGGTTTTAACTGGTTCTCTCCCAAATAGTACAGAGGTCACCAGCCACCTATGCAACAGTCCATTCACTCTGGCTCCAATAAGCAGTCTAGGTATTGTCTTTTTGTGATTAGGGCATGGGATACTGCAAAACAGTTAGTACTTGGCAATTAGAAGACAGTCTTCTTCTTAAAGGGGTTGTGATCCTGTGCATTAAGGTGAAAAAACTTCTGGCAATGACCGGCCCCCCAGCCCCCCCTTTTTAATTACCTGAGCCCTGTAACTTTAACCGGCAGGGATGTGCTGTCCCTCTACCTGAGGTTCTCGGCTCTTGATTGGATGGATTGATAGCAGCGCAGCCATTGGCTCCCACTGCTGTCAATCAAATCCAATGATGCTGGTGTCGGGGGCTGGGCCGAGTCCTAAATTATGGACGCCGAATGCTGGACTCGGGAGCGCACCTGCAAGTAACTTCCTGGGAGAGCGCTTCTCCTAGGGGGTTATCTGATGTGGGGAGGAGCCGAGAGAGCTGCAGAGGGACCCCAGAAGATGGTGTTCGGGGCCACTTTGTGCAAAACAAGCTGCACAGTGGAGGTAAGTATGACATGTTTTTTTTTTTTAAATAATCAAAGCTTTACAATCACTTTAAGCAACTGTGAATATTGGACAGCCTAAGCACTCACAGCTGGGAACAAGAGGCAAGTCTTTTTGGCATCTGGTCACCCTGCACCATTACAAAACTATTGGTACCCAGTGCAATCTCAGGAGTCCAGGACACTGCTGAAGATGGGGAATGACCAGTATCTGAGACCCTGTAAGGGCTGTCTTAGTCCAAACAACCTCTGGCACTTACAGGGGTTGATTTACTAAAGGCAAATAGACTGTGCACTTTGCAGAGTGCAGTTGCCCTCTGCAAGTGCAATTGCTCCAGAGCTTTGTAAATGAGGTAAGGCTTGACTTTGCAAAGAGTACCCAATCCTGTGCAAGGAAAATTTAAAAAAAACACACAGTCACCAGGAATCAATTCAGAGTCATAAGTCCCCAGAACAGCTGCCACCTTCTAGTTTCCTCCAGACATGGTCCAGTCACTGAGGCAGTCCTTCTCTAGGTTCCAAGTCCCAGCTCTGTCACCTCTGAGACCTCACAGAACAACAACACAGTTCACAGGCTGCCTCAGGGACAATAGCCCCAGGAGGCTGGGAACTCCCCTCCCTTGAAAAAGTTGATCATTCCAGAGCTTCAGACCATTTTTCCAGGTTCCTAACCAACACCTGGGCACACCTGACCAGGGATTGGCTAGGTCCTGGTCATTATTCAAGGTTATTTGAATAATTCCTCACTAAACTCTGGAAACTTCTTCCAGAGGCAGGGGGAGCAAACAAACTCCCAGCCCGTGAAACCCTGAACAGACCAGACCTTTTATTACAGAAAGAGGCAACAACCAAATTTACCTAGCATTCTACGCTAGTAGGGGTACATCTGAAACAAAGAAATGAAGATTTCTCTGCAAAACCTAACTCTTCTCCATTGCTGTCTTTTACAGAATCAATGCTCAAAAGAGAGAAAATCACTTCATAGTTAACCACACTTTTTAGCAAATTCATCAGATGTACACTGAAGCCTATATGCACTTAATGGACACATAGTGAACACTGTGGCAATATAATTTACTTATCCATGCTTGTCCATGCATTTGCATACATTTTAGTAAGGCCCATTAAGTAAGTGGGTCCTTGACCTGTCTGTGACAATGAACAGACGGGAGTTTGAAAGACTGAGTGAGTAGACCAGCAGCGGGACTAAAGGCTGGTACACACAGGCCGAATATTGTCTGGTATCAGCCGATTCAACAGAAACTGCCAGACATTTGTCCAGTTTTTACAGCAGCTTGTCCGGCTTCTATAGAATGGGTATGTTGGAAAAACAGCAGCTGATTGGCATCCAATCAGCACTTGCAGCAAATGAAAAGAATAACCTCCCTTTAAAATAATCACCTTTTGTTGTTTTGCAGCCTAAAATGAAGACAGACACAGATTGTGTTTTATTCAGCTGTATTTACTCAGTGCAACTTATAATATCCAAGTGAAAGATATAATACCAACATTTCAGAAAAGAAAAAGACATTTGACTTCCAACTGTAATCAGCTGTAGTCACTTTGATTAGCTCAGCATGAAAAGAGCTTTCTTGGAGCATTTCAGTCCCGGTAGTGCAGCTGAAGCAAACAATCAACTATGGGTAACAAGGCACTGTCAAAAGGTTTTCAGGATAAAGTTGTGGACAGGCACAAGTCAGGAGATGGATACAAGAAAAATGTCAAAGGCTTTATTAACTCCTAGAAGCACAGTGAAGTCTATTATTAAGAAATGGAGGGTATTTGGTACAACACAGACTTTCCCTGGATCAGGACGTCACTCCAAACTGGATAAAGGAGTCAGGAAGGAACTGGTCAGAGAGGCTACCAATAGGCCTACAGCATCTCTGAAGCAGTTGCAGGAATTTATGACAAAGAGTGGTCATTGTGTGCATGTGAGTACAATATCACAAATTCTCCACAAATGAGGCTTGTATGGGAGGATTGCAAGAAAAAAACACACCTCAAAAAGGCCACATACAGCCACAACTGAGCTTTGCCAAAATGTACCATGAAGATTCTGAAGCCACATGGAAAAAGGTGCTATGGTCAGATGAGACTAATATTGAATTATTTGGCCTCAACACCAAATTATATGTTTGGCAGAAATTCAATATAGCTCACCATCCAAAAAAACACAGTACCTACAGTAAAGCATGGAGGCAGTAATATCCTGTTATGGGGGTGCTTATCTGCAGCAGGGACTGGAGCACTGACAGGATAGAAGGAAAAATGGATGAGGAAAAATACCGTTCAATTCTTGAGGAAAATCTGCAGCCCTCTGACAGAAAGTTATCAATGGAAGAAGGTTTACCTCCCAACATGACAATGACTCAAAGCACACAGCAAAAATGACCACACAGGAGGAAAGGTGAATGTCCTTGCATGGCCTAGTCAAAGCCCAGACTTAAACCCTATTGGAAATATGTGGAATGACTGCAGTCCACAAAGGGTCACCATCAAATGTAACTGAACTTGAGCAGTTCTGCAAAGAGTGGGCAAATATTGCAAAGTCTAGATGTGCAAAGTTACTAGAGACATATTCCAACACCACATGTTGGTGTTATATCTTTAACTTGGATGTTATAAGTAGGGATGAGCTGAACACTCCCCAGTTCGGTTCGCAGCAGGACATGCAAACAGGCATAAAATTTGGGCGAACACCGTTAAAGTCTATGGGACATGAACATGAAAAATCAAAAGTGCTCATTTCAAAGGCTTATATGCAAGTTATTGCCATAAAAAGTGTATGGGGACCTGGCTATTGCCCCAGGGGACATGTATCAATGCAAAAAGAAAGTTTAAAAAAAAGGACGTTTTTTTCAGGATGATTTTAATAATGCTTAAAGTCAAACAATAAAAATGAAATATTCCTTTAAATATTGTGCTGGGGGAGGTCCCCTTAGTATGCCTATAAAGTAGCACATCTTTCCCATGTTCATAACAGTCCCACAGCAAAATTACATTTCTAAAGGAAAAAATGTCATTTAAAATTGCTTGCGGCTGTATATTGCCAGATCCTGGCAATATACATAAAAAATCTTTAAAAAAAAGGCGTGGGTTTTTTTAAAAAAAATGGCGTGTGGTCCCCCCAAAATCCATACCAGGCCCTTATGGATTTTAAGGGGAACCCTGCTCCCCCCAAAAAAATGTTGTGGGATCCCCCGGGCACAATATACTCTGAACTGCAGTATATATACTATACGGACTGCACTATATACTCCGCAGAAAAATTGGGCCTTAGGTGTTGGTGGTGCCAGAACACTGTAACCCCTTACAGTTACTCTTGTTGGGTGCAGGAATGGCCCTGCTGTTAAATAGTATTTCAAAAATTGTAATTACATGCCCCTGTTAAACAGGGGTAGAAAAATTGGGCCTTTGGTTTTGGTGGTGCCACAACACTGTAACCCCTCATGGTTACTCTTGTTGGGAGCATGAATGGGCCCTGCTGTTAAAAATTATATCAAAAATTGTAGTTACATGCCCCTGTTAAACAGGGGAATAAAATGTGGCTTTGGGTGATGGTGGTGGTGCCACAACACTGTAACCCCTCACAGTTACTCTTGTTGGGCGCAGGAACAGGCCCTGCTGTTAAATATTATTTCAAAAATTGTAATTACATGCCCCTGTTAAACAGGGGCAGAAAAACGGGGCCTTTGGTTTTGGTGGTGCCACAATACTGTAACCCCTCACAGTTACTCTTGTTGGGTGCAGGAACGGGCCCTGCTGTTAATTGTTATTTCAAAAATTGGAATTACATGCCTCTGTTAAACAGGGGCAGAAAAATTGGGACTTTTGGCTTTGGTGGTGCCAGAACACTGTAAGCCCTAACAGATACTCTTGTTGGGCGCAGGAACAGGCCCTGCGTTGAAATATTGTATCAAAAATTGTACATGGCCCTGTTAAACAGGGTTAGAAAAATTGGGCCTTTGGTTTTGGTGGTGCCAGAACTCTGTAAGCCCTCACAGTTACTTCTGTTGGGCGCAGGAACGGGCCCTGCATTGAAATATTGTATAAAAAATTGTAATTACATACCCTGTTACACAGGGGCAGGAAAATTGGGCCTTGGTGGTGCCCTAAACCAAAAATATTGTTGGAAGCTAGCATCATCAATATTGAGGAGGAATAGGATAGTCAACATAGTCTTCAAGGGATCCCACATCCATAGCAAATTCAATCAGTTACATCAGCATCAGGTGCTTGATAGCTGCTGATCCAAGACTGATTCATTTTAATGAATGTGAGCCTATCAACAGAGTCTGTGGAGAGGCGCACTCTTTGATCTCCAGCAGCACTGAATGTGCATTCAGAAAGCACGCTGGATGCAGGACAGGCCAGTGGCTCAATTGCATATTGAGCAAGTTCTGGCCAGTGCTCCATCCTCAAGACCCAGTAACCCAGTGGATGCTCTGTTGGAAAGGTCTCCAAGTCTGCTCTTGCCCCTAGATATTCCTGCACCATATAATGCAGACGCTGGTGATGGTTGCTTGATCAGACCTTGGTGCAGAGGACTAAAAAATTGTTTAAAGGCATCGGTCAACCAGGCCACCTTTTCCACTGCTCTTCCTCTGACTGAACGAAGCCCCAGCAACACATTGTCCAGCTCCAGGAAATGATAACCTCCCAGGGTCTGGAAATGTGTTCCAAAAACCTTTCATCAAGGCCTCCTGAAGATGTTTCATCCTCTTCTCCCTCTGAGAAGGCAAGATGAGTTCTGCAACTTTACCCTTGTAACATGGATCAAGAAGGGCTGCAAGCCAGTAATGATCCCTCTCCTTGATACCACAAATCCTAGGGTCCTTTCGAGGGCTTTTCATAATCAGGGAGGCCATGCAGTGTAAGTTTGCAGAGGCATTCAATTCTGAGTCCTCTGGGTCACTAAGGATCACATTATCCGTAACTTCCTCCTCCCAGCCACGTACAACTCCTTGGTTTTCTGGGGACTGAAAACCATCCCTTGAAGACTGATGCTGAGTGTTATCCTACATGCTGACACAATCCTCCTCCTCTTCTTCCTCTGTGTTTGACGGGCCCGCAGGAATGCTATCTGGATAAAGGGGGCCTTGAGAGGAAAGGAAGTCCTCCTCTTCCTCCCGCTGTTCTGCCTCAAGTGCCCTGTCTATGATTAAAAAAAGCGTGTGCTCCAGCAGGAAGACTAGAGGGACAGTGTCACTGATGCATGCATTGTCACTACTCACCATCCTTGTGGCCTCCTCAAATGGTGAAAAGAAGCCAAGCTCCCCTGACCCTGTCCTGGTGCCATACTCGCACTGGTACTCATTGAAGGCCCTCTGCTGTGTGTGCAGCTGCTGCAGCATTGCCCTGTTGAGTTCAACGTGGTGGGGATGGCATAAATGAGGCAGTTGGTGGGCAGGTTGCAATCCCTTTGAATGTCAGCCAGCCAAGCACTGGCATTGTATGACCGGCAGAAATGACCACAGACTTTTCTGGCCTGCCTCAAGAGATCTTGTAAGCTGGGTACCTGGTCAAGAACCACTGCACCACCAAATTCAGGACGTGTACCAAACATGGAACATGGGTCAAGTGTTCCTGTCGGTGGGCGGAGAGAAGGTTGGTGCCATTGTCGTAGACAACCATTCCTGGCTGAAGCTGGCGTGGCATCAACCACCACCTCCATCTGCAAAGCTGACAGAATCTCTGCCCCAGTGTGGCTCCTGCCCCCTAGGCAGACCAACTCAAGCACCGCATCTTTTAGCCTGACTGTTTGCGTAGCCCCTTGAAGGCTTATGGAGCACTGCTGGTTCAGTGGACAAATCTGCAGAATAGGCCATAGAGGAAGAAGAAGAAGAGGGGGTGGAGGAGAGAGCTGTGGCAGAATCACCACTAGCATTTTGGAGGCGTGGTGACGGAACAAACTCCAACAACACTGAACTCTGTCCTGCATCCTTCCCAGCTGCCAGGAGAGTTACCCAGTGCGCCGTGAAGGAAAGGTAACTTCCCTGCCCACGCCTGCTGGACCATGAGTCAGCGGTAATATGAACCTTACTGCTAACCGCCCTTTCGAACAAGGCCAAAACATTGCCTTCCACATGACGGTAGAGAGCAGGTATGGCCTTCCATGAAAAGAAATGGCGTTTTGGAACCTGCCACTGAGGTACAGCACATTCCACAAATTCACAGAAAGGGGGCAGAGTCTACCAGCTGAAAAGGCAGCAGTTGCAGTGTTAGCAATTTGGCCAAGCTAGCATTTAGACGCTGAGCATGTGGATGGCTGGGACCAAATATATTTTTTAGCAACTGGGGTAGGTAGGTAGGTAGGTAGGTAGGGTAATTTGCCTGCTAAAAGCAATTGGTGGTGTACTGTTAGCAGATTGGCTGCAAGTACTTGGGACACCTATTGCTATACCTTCATTCCTCTCAGTGCAGGTTTTTGAGAGGACTGGAGGTATAGTAGGGTTGGAGATCCCAGATGAGGAGCAAGGAGAAGTCCGCCTTTTTCTATGATGTGGGTCTTTCAAGTGCAGTTGCCAGTGGACTGCATGGCAGGTCGTCATATGTCTGGTCAAGCATGTGGTGCCCAAGCGGCTGCTGTTCTGGCCACACTTGATCCGCTTCAGACATAGGTTGCAAACAGCAACAGTGCGATCTGCTGCACACCAAGGAACTTTTAAAATTCAGCAGGGAGTCAGCAGCTCCCTGCACCTGCAGAGCTCTGTGGTGTGATGCAATAGGGTGGCTGCCCTTAAGCTGCCCCTAGAGGACATCCTGCCTCATTGGAGTTGTGCCTCCTCCTCTCTCCTTTCAGGCACCTAAGTACAGTCAATGAGCTCATCATCCCCTCCCTTCTCGTCACTGGAGCAAACTTGGCAGTATGCTGCAGCTGGAGGAACATGACTGCCAGTTTCTTGTCCTTCAGTGACACCCCCTCTCTCTCTCATGTTACTCTCTTACTCAACCTGTGAACCAACATTGGAGCCTCCAAATCGCTGCACATCCTCCATAACCGACATTGTGGTCAAATAATTCTGGGGACTCCTCCATGCATGAGGGTGGGGCTACAGAAGGAGTGACTGTAGACAAGGAGCCATTGGAATAGGCTGATTTGGCAGCTGCATTGGAAGGCAAACTACTCTGAGCCTGGGTGACAGAGGATGAGGAGGATGAGGACGGCTTTTTTTTCACTCTACTAACTCTTCTACATGTTGTGACTCAATAACATGACCAGCAGCAAAAAAAAAGGACAAGAGTGCCCCACGACCACCTGCAGAGGATGCACCATATCCATGACCACCACAGTTGACTGTAGTTGACTGTTTTGCAACACCATACTACACTGTATTATATACTGTGTACACCGCCTGAAGTGTATTAGAAACTATACACTGTAGTGATATAATATATCGGGTGGATAGTGGTGTAGTAGTATTGTGGGTATGATAATTAATTAGTAAGAACTCTTCTGCAGCAACCCAATTCTTCCAGAGAGATGCACTTTATTGACTTCCAACACAGAACAAAGTCCAAAGTCCACAGATGACAAAAAAATCCGACAGAGTATATAATTCAGAGTCCCATTTTCTCTAGATTTGCACCTTCATAGTCATACACAGACAAGACTATACTGACTATAGACTGAACACCATGTTATATTCACTAGACATTGAATGGCTGAGCAAATTGATTGGCCGTTTCCATTCAGGCCTTTGATATACTTTAGTCTTTCAGACAGACAACAACCCCCAGCTGTGAACAGCTGCAATCATAAACCGCCCCAATTTGCACTCCCGCATATCTACATCAACAAGTCCCCTTAGATATGTGTAATTAGATTAGATTAACAGATACCACCTGAACACCCTTTGAAATGTTCAATTAGGTTTAACACATCAAAGGGTCTTCAGCTGTCCCCTTGCTATGTTAAAATTCAGTTGACTTGGACAATTCAACTGAATTTCTGGTCAACGTGGCACTCCAATACAACATTATACATAAATCGGCCAACATATTACAACATATACCCCCACTTGGGTCAGTTCTAACTACTAGAACTGACCCATAAATTAAACAACAAAAATATTATGATTTAAGGTACTGAATGCTTTACAATGGCTCATATAAAATGTGAAGTTGAAACTGGTTACATCTCTCTTCACGAGCCTCTAAAATATCCCCATGAAACAGTTATTAGATAATATAACTTTTAGACTATGACTGGAAAAGGATTTGGTAAACGTCAGTGGCCCATATAGCTGTTAGGCCTTATTATATCACATCAAGATCTTGAAAATTGCGCAAAGACGAGCTGATGTCACAGTCCATTCTTCAGTCTGACTTCATCACATCTCTCACCATCTCACAGAAAGTAAACTTGGTATGCTCTGGGAGCTCCAATCCACATAAGTCCAGGATTCTCTCATCTCCAGGCTCAAGCTTTTCATTTTTAAAGATGCTTTTATACAAACATTCTACTTTCATCTTTATAGTAAGAAGAACTATCAATGTACCAGCACTCACTTTTCAAGGTCAAAAAGGTTTGGAAATGGCAGTAAAAACTGTACTACAAACTATTTCCTTGCACTTGACATTCATGAGTCCATCTTGCAAGCATTTTACAATTCACATCTGCTTCTTTCCATTTCCTATTTGAACAATGATGACCGGGTTGTGTACCTGTCAAGTACCAGAATTTGTTGATTGCCAGCCACAATTTGCTTTTGTAATTTGCTGTAGGCCGACCCCTCATTGCCTTCAATAGAGCAGTTACTTGGATCATTCAGTCCATAATTCCACCTGAATGGTATACCAACATATACATATACCCCCACACGATGGTTCAGATAGAATCAGCTTGACATCAGTGTTTATCAGATCTATCCAGACAAAGCGGCAGTGGAAATTCTTGCCAGTATCCTCACCTTGAAAGGTAGAAAGGTCTTTTTCATCCATATATGTCATAGCCTTTAGCATATTATAAACAACTGAATCAACAAAGTTTCAAATCATGACTAGAGTGATGAATTTCACTCACCCCTCATAAATTTAGGAAAACCACCCAACATACTATAATTTATGCTATGCCAAGCCATTGTGCAGCATCTCACCTTAGATGTCAAATATATCGATCAATAAGCATTATGTAATATGTACAGATGTTATGAAAATTATTTTAGGTTTAAATGCTTCTCTTTGGTTTTAAGATAAAGTTCAAGAAATAAAACATAAAAAGAAAATAAAAAATGAAAAGCAAAATATATGAGGAAAAGGGAGAAAAATTTAAAATTAGGGCGTTGAAGAAAAAAAGGTCCATTGCTTGATGAATATTGAGAGAGTCCATGAATTCTTTATAATTCCTTGTTGTCTATTCAGCATTTCTCCCATAATTCTCCCCCACTAGCCAGCAATTTCAGACTGTGCTTCTGCTATTCACATGCAAGCGAGTTTCTCCGGCAGTACCTGAAAGACAAAACTCTCCAACAAAAACTCATTAGCAAGGTTCTTAAACGTTGTTTGAAGTTAAAACAAAGCACTATTTACACATTTACAGTTTGAAGCTAATTCACCCCCATTGCTAGACCAGTGTCATCTGCATTCAAAAACAGATCTGGAGAATGTACATCTTCTGCATTTATGACACCTTGTACCCCCTTCAACTACTGTAATAATGTATCACGTTCCCCTCTCATCTTGTCATACTCAATCTTCAGGTGGTCATATTTCTGTTTTAACTGAGAAAACGGTATCCAGGTTTTGGACCTTTTCTTATTATTATTTTGGTCAGCTCTGTTTTTCATATAATTATCACCTATATTTGACCCGGTGTCTCCTCTCTGGGTGTTATCATAGGATATTATCTTCTGATCTTTATGTTCAATATTTGTCCTAAACAATGTGGCTAAATCAATTTTGACAGCTTGTTCATTTGACTTTCTCCATAAATGGTCTGCTCTCAACAATATGTCTTTGAAATCATGAGGATTTGGGGTAACTAATAAAATATTTTGTTTGATATCATTTTGTTTGATATCTTCATGCAAAGCATCTAGAAACATACTCATATGTATCAAGCCCCCACGCTCAAATGCAAGATTATTACCGACCAATAATTCCATAATAGTTGCTATCCTGTGTGACAATTCATATGGAGATTCATTTTGCATCTGTTGGATCTTCCCATGAATAGTAACATCAGAACGTACACCATACAAAACACATAATAATTCCAGTAATATGTCCCTTGTCCTCAGAGGATGAATACAGATCTGTTTAATTCTCATCCAAAGACCACTTCCTAAAGAATGTTGTATGACTCTTTCTAAGTCAGATGGGTTGAGATTGTACATATCTCTGACCTGCTGCACGTCACAAAACCATTTAAAAAATCTGTTTAAATCATGGTATGGAACCATTCCTATTTCTTTAAGAATTGCATCTAATTCTTTTGGTTTCAAAGGCTTCATTACAAGTCAAACTTCACCTGTATTATTTTATTGTTATAAACTGTGGTAGTCACAGTGGGGGCAGCTGGTAATGAATTATCAGATTAAATAAGAGGTTCTGTTTGCTGCAGATTGCTGAATCCAAGATTTGATGCATATCTGCATTCCTGAGATCTCTTCTCTAATTCCATAATTCTTAATTTTAATCTCTCATTTTCCTCTGATAATTCATCACAACGTTTAGATTTCTCAAGCAAAGCTACCCCAATGGTAACTGCATGCAATTTTAAATTTACTGTCTCAGTGTCTGATTGGTTTTGTGACCTCTGACAAACACTGTTGCTATGATCAACTGCCTTCTGTAACTGGGTAATTTCCTCAACCTTACCATTCAAAGAACTTTCCATTGTTAAACAGCAAGATAATAAGCCCTGTATAATACAACCTTTTCTTTTACTTTCTGAAATTTTGCTATCAAAAACATTTTTCTCTAAAAATTCCTTCATCATAGTCCACGTCTGCTTAAATTTTTCTGGAATTTCATAAGGACCGCCATGGCGCTTAATACATTTTAATACCCATCTGTTAACTTTATCAGAACTGACACTAGCTTCACACTGAGTAAGCATTTTGACTATATTACTAATAATTTAAAAAAAAAAGAAAATATTTTACTCACCGCATTAGTTATTCCTTCAGCTTCCAGTTCAGGTCTTCTGGTACACGACACAGTCCTTTTTTGTTGTTATCAGTCTCCAGAGGATAATTCTGGGGTTCCCAACTTGTTTAATTTTGTAGATCAGACTCTCTTATGTCACAACCAGACATTAGAGTCACAGCACAGCTCTTGGTTCTTCATCAGACTTCTGTCCACCTCATAGGATTGTTGTCACCACCGACTTCTGTTACTAAGTCCGAAAATGCTCTTCTGGTCACTTGAACGGCACCAATGTAGTGATATAGTATGTGTAGTAGTATAGTAGTATTGTGGGTATGATAATTAATTAGTGGTTATTGTAATGATGATATAAGTACTCTTTCGCAGCAACCCAATTCTTCCAGAGAGATGCACTTTATTGACTTCCAACACAGAACAAAGTCCAAAGTCCACAGATGACAAAAAATCCAACAGAGTATATAATTCAGAGTCCCATTTTCTCTAGATTTGCGCCTTCATAGTCATACACAGACAAGACTATATTTTATAGACTGAACGCCATGTTATATTCACTAGATATTGAATGGCTGAGCAATTTGATTGGCCATCTCCATTCAGGCCTTTGATATGCTTTAGTCTTTCAGACAGACAACAACCCCCAGCTGTGAACAGCTGCAATCATAAACCGCCCCAATTTGCACTCCCGCATATCAACATCAACAAGTCCCCTTAGATATGTGTAATTAGATTAGATTAACAGATACCACCTGAACACCCTTTGAAATGTTCAATTAGGTTTAACACATCAAGGGGTCTTCAGCTATCCCCTTGCTATGTTAAAATTCAGTTGACTTGGACAAGTCAACTGAATTTCTGGTCAACATGGCACTCCAATACAACATTATACATAAATCGGCCAACATATTACAACATACACCACCGAATGCACTGTATATATAGGCTACACTGAATGCAGAGTGTATATATATATATATATATATATATATATATATATATATATATATATATACAGTCAGGTCCATAAATATTGGGATATTGACACAATTCTAATCTTTTTGGCTCTATACACCACCACAATGGATTTGAAATGAAACAAACAAGATGTGCTTTAATTGCATACTTTCAGCTTTAATTTGAGGGTATTTACATCCAAATCAGGTGAACGGTGTAGGAATTACAACAGTTTGTATATGTGCCTCCCACTTTTTAAGGGACCAAAAGTAAGGGGACAATTGGCTGCTTAGCTGTTCCATGGCCAGGTGTGTGTTATTCCCTCATTATCCCATTTACAAGGAGCAGATTAAAGGTCCAGAGTTCATTTCAAGTGTGCTATTTGCATTTGAAATCTGTTGCTGTCAACTCTCAATATGAGATCCAAAGAGCTGTCACTATCAGTGAAGCAAGCCATCATTAGGCTGAAAAAAAAAAACCCATCAGAGAGATAGCAAAAACATTAGGTGTGGCCAAATCAACTGTTTGAAATGTCCTTAAAAAGAAAGAATGCACTGGTGAGCTCAGCAACACCAAAAGACCTGGAAGACCACAGAAAACAACTGTGGTGGATGACCAAATAATCCTTTCCCTGGTGAAGACCCCCGGAGCTGCCTAATAAATTACTTTAAAAACCTGTCTAGTGTGTTTTTTTGACACTTTTTTCCCCAGGTGAATGGGTAGGGGTACATCGTACCCCCATACTCATTCACATATGGAGGGGGGCCGGGATCTGGGAGCCTCCTTATTAAAGGGGGCTCCCGGATTCCGATAAGCCCCCCACCTGCAGACCCCGACAACCAACGGCCAGGGTTGTCGGGAAGAGGCCCTTGTCCTCATCAACATGGGGACAAGGTGCTGTGGGGTGGGGGGGCCGCAGGGTGCCCCCCTTCCCCAAAGCACCCACACTCCCCATGTTGAGGGCATGCTGCCTGGTATGGTTCAGGAGGAGGGGCGCTCGCTCGTCCCCACCCCCTTTCCTGACCAGCCGGGCTGCGTGCTCGGATAAGTGTTGGGTATGGATTTTGGGGGGACCCCCACGTTCTTTTTTTCGGCATAGGGGGTTCCCCTTAGAATCCATACCAGACCTAAGGGCCTGGTATGCTCCTGGAGGGGAATTCCTTCTTGCGCTCGCTGCAATAGGAAAATGTGTTTTTCCTATTGCAGCACAAGATGTATATTACCCTGTCGCCGAGAACCAGTGTGATAGGATCACGCTGGAAACACATTCTCGTGGGCAGGTACTGTAGGTGTATGTGTGTCAAAGTCAACAATCAAGAGAAGACTTCACCAGAGTGAACACAGAGGGTTCACCAAAAGATGTAAACCATTGGTGAGTCTCAAAAACAGGAAGGCCGGATTAGAGTTTGCCAAACAACATCTAAAAAAGCCTTCACAGTTCTGGAACAACATCCTATGGACAGATGAGACCAAGATCAACTTGTACTAGAGTGATGGGAAGAGAAGAGTATGGAGAAGGAAAGGAACTACTCATGATCCAATGCATCAGTAAAGCATGGTGATTGTAGTGTCATGGCATGGGCATGTATGGCTGCCAATTGAATTGGTTCTATTGTATTTATTGATGATGTGACTGCTGATAAAAGCAGCAGGATGAATTCTGAAGTGTTTCGGGATATATTATCTGCTCATATTCAGCAAAATGCTTCAGAACTCATTGGACGGCGCTTCGTTGTAATTCCTACACCGTTCACCTGATTTGGATGTAAATACCCTCAAATTAAAACTGAAAGTCTGCAGTAAAGTACATCTTGTTTGTTTCATTTAAAATCTATTGTGGTGGTGTATAGAGCCAAAAAGATTAGAATTGTGTCGATGTCCCAATATTTATGGACCTGACTGTACCGTATTTATCGGCATATAACACGCACAGGTGTATAACACACACCTTCATTTTAGGAGGGAAGTTTCAGGAAAAAAACCTCACATTTTAAATAAATAACTTTGAAGCAAAAAAAGGGTCAGTGCCTATCAATGCAGCCTTACCATTGCCCATCTGCAGCCTGATCAATGCCATTTGTAGCCTCACAATTGCCCATCAATGCAGCTTGAACAATGCACATCTGCAGCCTGATCAATGCCCATATGCAGCCTCACCATTGCCATGAATGCAGCATGATCAATGCCCATCTGCAGCCTCACCTCAGATTACTGCTGCCTCGGAGGGGACAGGGAGGGGGCCGGATGAGCACCATCAGATTACATACAGCGAGAATCTCCTGTTTTCTCTGTGGCCTCTTTAATACAAAGTCCCACCTCCTGGACCGGCTTCTATGATAGACAGAACACTGGTCCAATGCCAGCCCAGGAGACGGGACTTCCTATTACAGAGGCCGCTGAGTAAACAGGAGATTCTCGCTGTATGTAATCTGATGGTGCTCGTCCAGCCCCCTTCCCGTTCCCCCCTAGGCAGCCCAAATTGAAGTATCAGCGTATAACACGCACACACTATTTGCACCCGATTTTCAGGGTGAAAAAGTGCGTGTTATACGCCAATAAATACAGTACAGTTATCCAGTTACGGATGTCCCCATGTTTTAGAGGGGGACAGGGTCACCCGGGAACATCACCATGTGGCCCCGCCCTCAGTTATAAAAGAACTGTCACCTGCGAGGACATGTCATACAGCGGGTGCCTCCCATGGGGCGGGTCGGTCGCGGCTTTTTTTTTATTCCGGTCCGTCACCAGAGCGAGAGAAGAAGATGAATGGACTTCGTGGGACATTTTTGTTTTCTTATTTTTTAATAAAGGACTTGTCCCAAGCCATGTCTTGTCATTTGTACCATTTTGACACTTTTTTTGTGAAATGGTAGGGGTAAATTTGTACCCCGTTACCATTTAACACGGGGGGGAGGCCGGGATCTGGGGGTCCCCTTGTTAAAGGGGGCTTCCAGATTCCGATAAGCCCCCCACCCGCAGACCCCCACAACCCCTGGGCAAGGGTTGTGGGGATGAGGCCCTTGTCCCCATCAACATGGGGACAAGGTGCTTTGGGGGGCTCCCCCAAAACACCCTCCCCATGTTGAGGGCATGTGGCCTGGTACGGTTCAGGGGGGGTGCTCTCTCATTCCCCCTCTTTTCCAGGTTGCGTGCTCAGATAAGGGTCTGGTATGGATTTTTGGGGGGACCCCTACGCCATTTTTTTAAAAATTTTGGCACGGGGTTCCCCTTAACACCCACACCAGACCTGGAGGGTCTGGTATGGATTTTGAGGGGGACCCCATGCCATTTTTTTTCAATTTTGGCATGGGGTTCCCCTTAATATCCATACCAGACCTGAAAGGCCTGGTATGGAATTTGGGGGGACCCCCACGCAATTTTATTTACATTTTGGTTCGAGGTTCCCCTTAATATTCATACTAGACCCAAAGGGGCTGGTAATGGACTGGGGGGATCCCATGCCTTTTTTTTTCAATGATTTCTTTTATCTGTATTGCCGGGACCGACAATTCATTATAGCTGCAAGTGTTTTTAAATTTTTTTTTTTCCTTTAGAAATGTCATTTTGTGCAGGGACTGTTCTAAACATGGGAAAAATGTGCCACTTTACAGGTATACTATAGACACACCCCAGGTACGAAATTTAAAGGAATATATAAGAGAGTACCCCCCCTCCTGAATCGTATCAGGCCACATGCCCTCAACATGGGGAGGGTGCTTTGGGGTTCATCCCAAAACACCTTGTCCCCATGTTGATGAGGACAAGGGCCTCATCCCCGCAACCCTTGCCTGGTGTTGTGGGGGTCTACGGGTGGGGGGCTTATAGAAATCTGGTAGCCCCCTTTAACAAGGGGGCCCCCAGATCCCAGCCCCCCCATGTGAATGGGTATCGGGTACATTGGCTGTGTAAGAGACACCAGACAGCGGTGAACAACACAACGGAGAAAGACAGCAGTGAGGAAGAACAAAGCAGCGGGAGAAGTAGGCATTGGCAGGAAAGACAGCACCAGGAGAAGATGACGGCGGGAGACACGGCTCAGGGGAGATGACCACTCAGAGCTATTTTACAATAAAGGAATTGTCAAAAACCGGCTATTGTTTTTTGTCACATTTAACTGCTTTTTTTTGGTGAATGGGTAGGGGTACAATGTACCCGATACCCACTCACATAGCGGGGGGCCGGAATCTGGGGGCCCCCTTGTTAAAGGGGGCTTATCAGAATCTGAAAGCCCCCTTTAACAAGGGGGCCCCCAGATTCCTGGCAGACCCCCACAACCAAGTGGTGGGGATGAGTCCCTTGTCCCCATCAACATGGGGATAAGGTGTTTTGGGGGGACCCCAAAGCACCCTCCTCATGTTAAGGGCATGTGGCCTGGTATAGTTTAGGAGGGGGGTGCTCTCTCGTCCCCCCTCTTTTCCTGCGGCCTGCCAGTTTGCGTGCTTGGATAAGGTCTGGTATGGATTTTGGGGGACCCCACGCCATTTTTTTTTACTTTTTTTTTTTTTTTTGGGGTCCCCTCCGAATCCATACTAGACCCGAAGGGCCTGATATAGACCTGGGGGGAACCTTGTGCCATTTTTTTTTATTTTAGAGTGGGGGGTCCCCTCCGAATCCATACTAGAAGGATCTGGTATAGACTTGGGGGGAAACCCCACGCCATTTTTGTAATAAAATGAGTGGGTAATTGCGCTGATATTAACCTCTCCTGTGACTACTCAAATGTAACTTATTCAATGTGTAACAATGTTTCCTCACATATAAAGGTAAATAATTAAATACATAAGTGTACACACTATAAATATAGATACAAATCAAAATTGTGCATAATAGTTCACACAAAAAAACAAAAACCCACAAACCTAATATATCTGTGATGTGTTAAATTAATGACCAAATAAAAATCCTATAATATCAAATATTTACGTGCATGTGATGAGTAATAAAGCAATCAATAGTCCCCGACCATTTCCAAAAACACACTGGCCGCAAAACGCATGGATGTGAACTAGTACCATAGGAAACCATGTTAACTGGATTGTAGAGTGTTTCTGCAAACTGCAAAACGCACTAAAAAATGCATAGGTGTGAACCTAGGGTCAGGACCAGTTCACACTGCTATTCCAGTGCACGTTCTCGCATCGCATACAACTTGCAGGCAGTTCACACTGCCATATGCGAACTGCTGGGAGTATCGGTAGAAAGCTAATGACACAACCAAATAAGTTCACATATCACAGAGCGAACTGCAAATTCAGACAACACCCATGCGATCCGATTCTGATGCAGAGCAAAAAAAAGGGTCCTGTGCGAGTTTGGTCCGAATGCGATGCAAATTCAACCATACAATCTGTATGCAATCTGTATGAGTGAGTTTGCATCACACAAACATCGCAAGTGATTTGCAGTGCGGGGCAAACCACATCCAATGTCGGACAGCACAGCAGCGTGAACCGGCTTTAAGGCCCCTTTCACACTTGTGGGACTTGTCCTGCGACTCCTGCATCCATAGACCTCAAGATTACACTGGCATTGCTTCAAATCACATCAAATTTGTGGCAAAAAGCGCTGCAAAATCGCAGGACTTTCAGGTCGCACAAGTGTGAAAGGGGCCTTATGGACCTCAAGTTGTATGAGAAATCAGCCAAGTGTGAAATGAACCTAATGAGATTCATTGATAACACCTTTGAATTAGGCCCCATTTGCACTTGTGTGACCAATGCCTGTGTAATCTTGCGGTATATGGACCTCAAGTCATATCAAAGTCAAACCAAAGTAGTGCAGTTGACCCACTTGCAGGATGCACAAGTGAGAATAGTGCCTAATTCAAAGATGTTATCCATGAATCTCATTTACACTGCTGCGATCTGGAAGTCAAGTTGCTGCTGCAACTTGGCCCTAACTTCTGGGAATGCCTATGTAATATTGCACCCTATGTACCTCAAGTCGCACCAAAGAAGTACAGGGACTACTTTGAAGTTGTTGCAACTTGAAGTAGCACAGATATGAATGGTTAACATTGAGAATCATGGGGTTTCTTGCTGGTCCACAGTTATGCCCTGTACACACGATAGGATTTTCCGATGGAAAATGTGTGATAGGACCTTGTTGTCGGAAATTCCGACCATGTGTAGGCTCCATCACACATTTTCCATAGGAATTTCCGACACACAAAGTTTGAGAGCTTGCTATAAAATTTTCTGACAACAAAATCCGTTGTCGGAAATTTTGATCGTGTGTACACAAATCCGACACACAAAATTCCACGCATGCTCAGAATAAATTAAGAGACGAAAGCTATTGGATACTGCCCCATTTATAGTCCCGATGTACGTGTTTTACGTCACCGCGTTCAGAACGATTGGATTTTCCGACAACTTTGTGTGACCGTGTGTATGCAAGACAAGTTCAAGCCAACATCTGTCGGAAAAAATCCATGGATTTTGTTGTCGGAATGTCCGATCAATGTCCGACCATGTGTACAGGGCATTATTGTCTCTTTTTCAAGCGCTTATATTCCTATTGGCAAATGTAAGTGTAATACTTATGATTTTATCTGGAATAAATATCCTATACAGTATTACGCTATGTTCCTTATATCTTTCCTTTATCTATGGTTTGGCTGATTTGCATCTGCATGTAAGCTGTGTCTACTCTGCTGAATTCAACGGAACGTCCATCCAGACGCTGTATTCCATACATTGAATTGGTGCCTCAATGGTTACCTTCCAAGCTTGATTGGCTTGTCAGGTGTACACCTGTACAAGTCCAATCTTTCTGGTAAGAGACTAGTACTTTCGGTGGTGGTCTTTTCATGGTTATTCACCATTCACTTTGATGTTTGCTCAAGATTTTAATGATCGTCACATACTTGTTTTGGATCACTCACCACAGTGATTTACCATTATATGTGGTCCCTTTTCATCATATATGGACATTTATTTTTATTGATCTTTATACTGGTCTTATGTCACTTTATTTACTGTATATTTATGTCACTGTTCACATATTATTTCACTTCTTTTATTGTGACATCATTGTCGACAATTACATTCTTGGTATTTATTTGTTTATAGCGCTGCACTCTCCCTCCTTTTTTTGACCAACTTCGGGGAATGCCTGTATAAAATTGCACCCTATGTACCTCAAGTCACACCAAAGAAGTACAGAGACTACTAGTTGTTGCAACTTGAAGTAACACAGATATGAATGGTTATCATCGAGAATCATGGGGTACAACTTGTCATGCAACTCGGAGGTCCAAATTTGCTGGAAAAGTCGCCCAACTGTGAAACAAGTCATATATATTTTAATAGAAAGGATCTCTCATTAATATTTGCATAGTCCTTACTGATTTACATTAGCAGAACAAATGCAGGAAGTGATGTGTGCACATGGGCCAGAAGCAAATATGTGGTGATGCCAAACAAATCAATGAACCCCACCCACACCAAATCTAACTACCACATCCACCCCCACATTGAGTAAGCACAAGTACATATCCTACACTTACCCGGCAAATCAGCAGCACCTCCTCTTTGCTAAAGAGGGACCTCGCCATGTTCACGTAGATGGAGATCCTGACCAGAACAGGTACTTCAGGGTGATTACAATGACTCATTTCCGGGTCAAAAGGTGAAACCACGCTGTTTTGATTGCAGCTGCAAATATTTGATTGCAACCACGATTAGAATTTTTTTATTTTTGTAGATATGCGAATCTGTATTTCTACATAAGTTTACCTTAAAATATCATAAGGGAGTTCGATAAGAAATGGTGTCCCTGAGATTACAGCAGGTGAATTACAAAGACAAAGGCCCAGTTTGAGCCCTGGTTCATACTGACAGTGGGAGGAAATCGTGCAAGTTCAGCTGAAGTCACACGATTTCATTCCCGCATGTCAGTCTCGACTGCAGGGGAATTTCAGAAACATCTGTGCAGGTTTCTGTACTGATGTCAATAAAAATTGCACCTGAAGTCACCAAAAAGTAGTACAGGAACTACTTTTGGAAATTGCGGCGCCAATTAGAATGGTGCAATTGCGCCAATTTGACATGTCAAATCGCATGGCAAATCCCACCAATGTGAACCAGGGCTGACACATACAACACTTCCTATCCATCAGCTGAATTCATTACCTGCAATTCTCCACAGCTATTATATATAAAGATTCCATCTTTATTATTTACTTGCAGGTGTGCTGAAGAGATTTGTTTTTTTGGTGCACAAATACATATAGAAATTATAAGATATAAAAGAAAGATATTGCACTTCACCAAAACCACCACCCCCAAAACTAGTTAAAAAGAAGAAAGAAAAGAGAAAAAATAAAAATAAAAACTCAGACAAGCTCAATAAAGTACTTTTATTTTGCCAGCAGAAACAAAATTATGTACATTCATTTACTAGTTTCAAAAAAAAATATCCTACAGGACATATGGTGCTATATTTAGCAAAACAGTTAGCAATTGGGTTTTAAGGGCCCTGCTCATAGGAGCTTACAATCTACAATTTGTCTAAACCTTAAAGCGGACACAGCTTTACTTTCAGTGCATAACGGGTAACATTTCATACAAGTACTCACCCACCAACCCACATTTTTATATGCAAGATTATAGAAACATACTTAACAGTCATTCTTACGAAGCATTCCAACATATATTTTGAATATGTGTCTTTTTTAATATTAACACCCACCACTAGCCTACAATCCGCACACATACATTGATGACCATGTTCTGCTGGAAGCTGCATTTCTGTGTACATGATTAAGCAAAGAGATCAAAGAGTAGCAGGTCAGCAGATTCTCCCAAACCATGTTTGCATGGTTACATAGTTACATAGTAGGTGAGGTTGAAAAAAGACACAAGTCCATCAAGTCCAACCTATGTGTGTGATTATGTGTCAGTATTACATTGTATATCCCTGTATGTTGCAGTCATTCAGGTGATTATCTAATAGTTTCTTGAAGCTATCAATGCTCCCCGCTGCAACCACCGCTTGTGGAAGGGAATTCCACATCCTTGCCGCTCTTACAGTAAAGAACCCTCTACGTAGTTTAAGGTTAAACCTCTTTTCTTCTAATTGTAATGAGTGGCCACGAGTCTTATTAAACTCTCTTCTGCGAAAAAGTTTTATCCCTATTGTGGGGTCACCAGTACAGTATTTGTAAATTGAAATCATATCCCCTCTCAAGCGTCTCTTCTCCAGAGAGAATAAGTTCAGTGCTTGCAACCTTTCCTCATAACTAAGATCCTCCAGACCCTTTATTAGCTTTGTTGCCCTTCTTTGTACTCGCTCCATTTCCAGTACATCCTTCCTGAGGACTGGTGCCCAGAACTGAACAGCATACTCCAGGTGCGGCCGGACCAGAGCCTTGTAGAGTGGGAGAATTATCGTTTTATCTCTTGCGTTGATCCCCCTTTTAATGCATGCCAATATTATGTTTGCTTTATTAGCAGCAGCTTGGCATTGCATGCCATTGCTGAGCCTATCATCTACTAGGACCCCCAGGTCCTTTTCCATCCTAGATTCCCCCAGAGGTTCTCCCCCAGTGTATAGATTGCATTCATATTTTTGCCACCCAAATGCATTATTTTAAATTTTTCTACATTGAACCTCATTTGCCATGTAGTCGCTCACCCCATTAATTTGTTCAGGTCTTTTTGCAAGGTTTCTACATCCTGCGGAGAAGTTTTGCCCTGCTTAGCTTAGTATCGTCTGCAAATACAGAGATTGAACTGTTAATCCCATCCTTCAGGTCATTTATAAACAAATTAAATAGGATTGGTCCCAGCACAGAACCCTGGGGAACCCCACTACCCACCCCTGACCATTCTGAGTACTCCCCATTTATCACCACCCTCTGAACTCGCCCTTGTAGCCAGTTTTCAATCCATGTACTCACCCTATGGTCCATGCCAACGGACCTTATTTTGTACAGTAAACGTTTAGGGGGAACTGTGTCAAATGCTTTTGCAAAATCCAGATACACCACGTCTACGGGCCTTCCTTTATCTAGATGGCAACTCACCTCCTCATAGAAGGTTAATAGATTGGTTTGGCAAGAACGAGTCTTCATGAATCCATGCTGATTACTGCTAATGATATCGTTCTTATTACTAAAATCTTGTATATAGTCCCTTATCATCCCCTCCAAGAGTTTACATACTATTGATGTTAGGCTAGCTGGTCTGTAATTCCCATGGATGTATTTTGGGCCCTTTTTAAATATTGGTGCTACATTGGCTTTTCTGCAATCAGCTGGTACCATTCCAGTCAGTAGACTGTAAAAATTAGGAACAACGGTCTGGCAATCACTTGACTGAGTTCCCTAAGTACCCTCGGATGCAAGCCATCTGGTCCCGGTGATTTATTATTGTTAAGTTTCTCAAGTCTAATTTTAATTCTGTCCTCTGTTAACCATGGAGGTGCTTCCTGTGTTGTGTCATGAGGATAAACACTGCAGTTTTGGTTACTGCAGCCCCCCGATTCACTCGTGAAGACTGAGGAGAAGAATAAATTCAATACCTTCGCCATCTCCCCATCCTTTGTAACCAGATGTCCTTCCTCATTCTTTATGAGGCCAATATGGTCTGTCCTCCCTTTTTTACTGTTTACATACTTAAAGAATTTCTTGGGATTTGTTTTGCTCTCCTCCGCTATGTGTCTTTCATGTTCTATCTTAGCCGTCCTAATTGCACCCTTACATTTCTTGTTGCATTCTTTATAAAGTCTGAATGCTGAGGATGATCCCTCAACCTTGTATTTTTTGAAGGCCTTCTCCTTTGCTTTTATATGCATTTTTACATTGGAGTTAAGCCATCCAGGATTTTTGTTCGCTCTTTTAAATTTATTACCCAATGGGATACATTGGCTAATGCCCTTATTTAATATGCTCTTAAAGCAAACCCATCTCTCCTCCGTATTCTTTGTTCCTAATATTTTATCCCAATTTATGCCCTTTAGCAAGGTTTGTAGTTTAGGGAAGTTGGCTCTTTTGAAATTCAGTGTCTTTGTGTTCCCTTTATGTTTCCTATTTGTGTGATTTATACTGAAACTAATTGACCTGTGATCGCTGTTACCTAAATTGCCCCATATTTCCACATCTGTGATCAGGTCTGTATTGTTGGTAATCAGTAGATCCAATAATGTTTTATTTCTAGTTGGTGCGTCTACCATCTGAGCCATAAAATTGTCCTGCAAGACATTAAGGAACTGGCGAGCCTTAAATGAATGCACGGTTCCCTCCGCCCAGTCTATGTCTGGATAATTAAAATCCCCCATTATGATAACACTTCCCATCCTTGCTGCTAATCCAATTTGTGATAGGAGATCCGTCTCCACTTCCTCCCTCAGGTTAGGGGGCCTATAGCATACTCCCAGTATTATTTTCCCCTTAGCTTCATCCCTTTGGAGCTCTACCCTTAAGGATTCCACCTCCTCTCTAGCTCCCTCAGTGATGTCATCTCTCACATTCGCTTGTACATTATTCTTGATATATAGGCATACCCCTCCCCCTTTTTTACCCTCTCTATCCTTGCGGTATAGGGTATACCCTTGAATGTTTGCCAGCCAATCATGAGAGCTGTTGAACCAGGTCTCTGAAATTCCCACACAATCCAAATCCTCCTTGTACAACAGTATCTCTAGTTCACCCATCTTGTCCGCCATGCTCCTGGCATTGGTGAACATGCCACATAGTTTAGACCGGTCGCATATTGTCCTCGTATTGGGTGTTTCGAGATTGCAACTAGGACTTGCTAATATACTCACCTTGTGTGCTTTGGTTAACCTACCACTAATGCCCCCAATACTACCCTCTGGAATATCTTCTGCACTGGCTATCTCTGTCTCTGGACCCTCCCCCCCCCATCGCCTAGTTTAAAAACCCCTCTAACTTTTTGGCCATCTTCCTGGTCAGACAGGAACAATACACACACAACATTGACGTGGCCACATAAACTCACTTTTGATGGAAAAAATGCACAAGAATTTCAGCAAACAAACAGCCCTAGATGGGCGTTGTCAATGTGCACAATATCAATTCTTCTCTAACCCACCCCACAAGTCACAGCAAAAAACCTGGCCTTCCCAGGCCAAACAACCCCCCCACTCCACTGCAGCCCTTTATATAAGATAGGTCGTATTGTTAGCACAGGGACACACGCCCAATAGAAGTACACGTCCACCAGTATCTTTCAATCTGTCTCTTCATGTATGTCTAAAGTGATTGTACCTTATGAGCAGGAACACATAATACTATTTGCAACTGTGTTAGCCCTTGGCTATGTGCATCAAATCTCCAACTACAGGCCAAAGATTGAAGTCCATTTGCATGCACATAAACAAAGCAACAGTTTTCTAAGCATATGTACCCGTGCAGTGTAAACCCTACAACTGTAAATGTCCAAATCCCTGGGCATGATTAGAGCTAACAAACATTAACATCAGTCCCTGGCTGCAATGAGCTTCCAATCTAAAGTCCAAAACTAACTTTCTTACATTAGAGACAAATAAAATACCAGCATGTCTTTGGATTGTGTTGAGAAACTTACACAGGGAGAACATATAAACTTCAACACAAGCATTAGGATTTTGGGGAATTAAACCAGCAACCCCAGCGCTGCTAGACAGAAGTGCTACCCATTTATTCAGCAGGCAGCCCCATGCATGTTGTCTTCATCTCTGTGGTGTGAACCAGCCCTAAGTCCATAGCCATACTCAGTGTCACAAGCAATATACAATATGTTGTCCAAAGTATTGGGACGCCTACCTTTATACGCACATGAACTGTAATGGCATCCTAGTCTTAAGCCTCGTACACACGTTTGTATTGTTGGCCAACAGAGCGTCAGACTTTTGTCCGAAGGGCGTGTGCCAAGAACTTATCTTGCATACTAACGGCACACAATTGTCAGCCAACAAACATGAACGTAGTGACATACTACAAGGAATTTCAGCTCTTGAGCGCCACCCTTTGGGCACCTTCTGCTAATGTTGTGTTTGGTGAGCATTCATTCCGAGCATGCGTGTTTGTACTTTGAACTTTTGTGTGATGGACTTGTGTACACACGATACGAAAATATGACAACAGACCGTTGTCCTCCGAAAATGTACTAGCCTGCCATCCAACATTTGTTGGCAGAAAGTTGGACAATAATTGTCTGATGGAGCATACTAATGGTCGGATTTTAGGCAAACAGTCTGTCATCACACAATTCCCTGCTGAAAATCAGATCATGTGTACGAGGCTTAAGTCCACCCTTTGCAGCTATAACAGCTTTAATTCTTCTGGGAAGGTTGTCCACAAGGTTTAGGAGTGTGTCTATGGGAATGTTTGACCATTCTTCCATAAGTGCATTTGTGAGGCCAGGCACTAATGTTGAATGAGAAGGCCTGGCTTACAGTCTCCATTCTAATTCATCCCCAAGGTGTTCTGTTGTGTTGAGGTCAGGACTCTGTGCAGACCAGTCAAGTTCCTCCACTCCAAACTCACTCATCCATGTCTTTATGGACCTTGCTTTGTGCACGGGTCCAAATCATTTGGTGGAGGGGGGATTATAATGTGGGGTTGTTTTTAAGGGGTTGGGCTTAGCCTCTTAGTTTAAGTGAAGGGAACTCTTAAGGCATCAGCAAACCAAGACATTTTGGACAATTTCATGCTCCCAACTTTGTCAGAACAGTTTGGGGATGACCCCTTCCTGTTCCAACATGACTGCACACTAGTGCACAAAGCAAGGTCCATAAACTTCAACCCGACAGAACGCCTTTTGGCTTAATTAGAGCAGAAACTGCAAGCCAGGCCTTCTCATCCAACATCAGTGCCTGGCCTCACAAATGCACTTCTGGAAGAATGGTCTAACATTCCCATAGACACACTAAACCTTGTGGACAGCCTTCCTAGCCTTCCTAGAAGCTGTTCTAACTGCAAAGGGTGGGCCAAATAAATTTTTAACCCTACGGACTAAGACTGGGCTGCCATTAAAGTTCATGTGTGTGTAAAGGCAGGTGTCCCAAAACTTTTGGCTAGATAGTGCATCTGGCAAGATTTACAATGGTGGTGGAACCCCTCCTACACATAAATACTACATTTAGACATAGTTTTAGGACCTGAGAGATGAGACAACTTCTCTACATGAAGCAGTATGTTTTGGATTTGAACCCAGATGCTCAGCAGAAGATCTAACCTCTAAGCCACGGAGCTGCCACATGTGAAAGCCTCTTACACATAAATACACATAAATACTGCATTTCTTTGGACATACAGGTGATGGAATTACATTACTCAAGCGTTATTCTTCTTGATTTATTCTGTGATATTTGGTGGCTCTTTGTGGGTGAGTATAGAATATCGATATTACCCTCAAATTTTTGGGAATTACATTTTGATTTCGGATGTTGGTACACATATCTTTTTTTGGGGGCTCAAATTATGATTATTTGGAACTAATAAAAAGCACAAAAAATTGTGACTCATTTTAACCATTTCCCACCCGGCCCATAGCAGATGACGGCCGGGCGGTGGTTCAGTTATCCTGACTGGGCGTCATATGACGTCCAGCAGGATAACATGCTGCCGTGCGCCCGCGGGGGTGCACATCGCGGTGATCGGTGGAGCGGTGTGTCAGTCTGACACACTGCTCCACCAATCTTGGTAAAGCGCCTCCAGCGGAGTCTCTTTTCCACGTGATCAGCCATGTCCAATCACGGCTGATCACGATGTCAATAGGAAGAGCCGTTGATCGGCTTTTCCTCACTCGCATCTGACAGATGTGAGTAGAGGAGAGCTGATCGGTGGTTCTCCTGACAGATCACCACACTGGACCACCAGGGATCGCCACTAGGACCACCAGGGAGAGTGGCAACATGTGGATGGCCAGGTATGTACCCCATGGCCATCCACATGTGCCCAATGTGCCCAGTCAGTGCCCAATCTGTGCCAATCAGTGCCCACAAATGGGCACTGATTGGCACCATTATATAGCACTGATGTCCAGCAATGCCACCCTTAGGGGCATCCGTGCCATCAATCAGTGTCATCAGTGTCACCCATCAGTGTCCATCGGTGCCACCTGTCAGTGCCCATCCATGCCCATCAGTGCCCACCTATCAGTGCCCATCAGTGCCCATCCGTGCTACCTATCAGTGCCACCCATAAGTACCCATCAATGCCACCTAGGAATGCCCATCAGTGCTGCCTATGAGTGCCCATCGGTGCCACCTATGAGTACCCATCAGTGCCAACTATCAGTGCCCATCAGTGCTGCCTATCAGTGCCCATCATCAGTGACCATCAGTGCCACCTCATCAGTGCCACCTCATTGGTGCCAATTCATCGGTGCCTATCAGTGCCACCGTATCAGTGCCCGTCAGTGCAGCCATATCAGTGCCCATCATTGAAGAAGAAAACATACTTATTTACAAAAAATTTTAACAGAAACAAAGAAAAACTTGTTTTTTACAAAATTTTCGGTCTTTTTTATTTGTTGCGCAAAAAATAAAAACCAGCTAAAAAATACAAAATAATAGTGCGCTAGCCAAAACAGAAATAGGAGAAGCAGCCAACACGACAATCAGACTAATTGTAACGAAGGTAAAAAAAAGGTGAATAAGTGTGGCTCTAGACAATACATGTGCGTTATTGGGCAAAACCTGACGGAATAGATATCTGAAAGGATGACAGCCCAATAAAGTGTATTTAATGAAACTCAAAACAAATCGTGTATAATAATTAATGAGATACGAAATTACTCGTGTGAGCACTACACATTCATCCAAATATATAGTGTAAAGGTGGTAGTAGGGGTGACAAAATGTATAAAAGCCTGACAATAAACAGGCTATGTGAACACTGGTGGCTGATGTTAACAAGATCAGGCCACCATAAGTCCAGGTGGTAGTAGAAAAGATAAAGAGAGTGAGTGTACACTATAGATCCCTAATTCCTTAGGAATAAATATAAGAAAATAAAAATGACAAGGACATCATAAAAAACTATAAGTACATAAAACAATGTACAGCATGAACTGCTGTCAAGACCAAAAAAAATTAAACATAAACTTATAAGTGACTAGTATGACTGAAAGTCCAACATCAATGGATGGGTAGACATCTAAGGATGTGGCTAGAAGGTCTCCAATAGGATCAATGGTGTAAAGCCCTTAGATCCGGGGATGGCATCCACAGGATAAGGTATCCAATAAGTGTGTAAAGGGGATAGGCAAATATACCCTTACCAGCAGTGATGGACTCCTCCGCCAGCAGCTTAGGAGTCAGACAGGCTTGAAAAAGAGATGGAAGGTGATTCCACGGCAGCTGGAGATGTTGAAGGGAAACAGCGGCACTCACTAACCGAGCCTCTCTGGTCACAGCGACCCACGGTATCCAAGATATGAATGGGGAACTGCTTGCCAGGATGTTGCCTCCATAGAATGGGAGTAGGCCCTCAAGTGAAAAAGGGGGATCAAAAGGAAGACTTCCCCATAGTGTGAATCCGCTTATTGAAAAGCATTTATTTAAAATAAAACAATACAATGCACCCTGACTTAAAAATTGAAGTCAGGTATAAAACAATAAAAAGCGCTTAGATAGAGAATAGTGGCAAAACAGGCACAAAAACCCTACGTGTTTCGTCCGATAGGACATCAACTGGGGTACATGACTGTCTGCCACACATGCCTGTATATATATAAAACGTATAATTACCAAATAATAGCAGCTGTTCACGCCATGTGTCTTGCCACTTCCGGGTCGCCCAGAGAGTGGCGTCAGAATACACATTGAGCCAATCACGGGAGCTATAGAGCTAGTTGTTACCCAAGCCTTAATGTGGTAAATCCAATAGAATAATGATGTGGGCGGCGTCACATATCACATGGCCTCATTCAGAAGCAGGTGACGTCCGTCCACCAACCAAATCACGGGGCCGGGGAGCGGCGCATCCAGTAGGACACGTCTCCTCCCATATCCAATCGTGACTAGAGCAGGAGACATGCACGGCATCCAATGGGACGCCGCGCTATCAACGTATGACATAAAAATAAAGAGTGTGGCGCTAATGAATAGTGAGACACCTGTTACTAATCAAGTAACAATGATCTCCATAGAGGAGTGATAAAACTTACAGTGTAAACTTGTGAAGTGAGAAGTAATTATTTAGTGAAATATCCAAAAGGAATAGATAACGGTGAATACTGAGATGTGTAGAAAAGTGGAATACTCAGTGACAACCTATAAGTTGATTAAGAAGCAATCATGCATATAAAACCATATTCCAAAAAAACAAAAACGAAACAGACAAATATTGATGCAAGGTATCTCAATATACTGAGTATGCTGTTCAACAAAAATACTGTTCATTAGGATAGAAATCAAGAGAAAGGATATCCAAATCCCTAAGGGGGATAAACATATATGGAAACTACAAGTCTCTTGATGGGTGGATGGGGTACTCCTATTTAGTCCCACAACCGACTGGGCGCAAGCCGTCTTCTTATAAGGTGTTTGTAAGTTGTTCAGGAAGGGTCCTTAAAAACAAGCTGAATCCTGGCTCATGTGGGTGATTTCAACCCAGAGAAAGAAAAAGCAAAAGGATGCCCTTACCAGATCAGGTGGACTCACAGGCCGTGGCGGTGAGTCAAACGAGCTTGTACCGTCAAGCGGTGTGGGGTGAAGGTCTGTAAGAAGACTCGTGGAACATCTTGTCAGCAGTCCTCAAATGATGTACCGAATTGGGATCCAGGGTCCCCAGGATGCGATTTCGGTGGCCAGATGACCGTTTCCTCAAAGGCCCGTCATATGTGCAGATAGGCAAAGAAGAGAAAAAAACTTCCACATAGTGTAAATCCTTAATTTGTAGAAAGCGTAAAAGCACTTTATTTAAGGAATGTGCTCCAAAAGAATTTTTACAAATAGGGGCAGTAAAAACTCGGCTCAAAGTAAAATTGACATCAAAAGATGACACAAAAAAAGTATAAAAACAGCGCAGTGGGTAATGGTGGGGTGTAGTCATAGAAACCCGACGCGTTTCGCCTTCAAAGGCTTCTGCTGGGGTATGAATAAGCCCCCCACACAACTGCGCTTTATATAGTAAAACATAGGTGAAGTGTAGCAGCTGATCAGCGCTGTTACACAGGATGACTTCCGGGTTCGGCAGCGTCATCAGTGACAAATAGTCACATGGTGTTTTGTGGCCAATCGCATCTACAGGGAGATGGTCAGAAACCAAGCCTCACTTCTGATCCCCACTCGGCAGAGCGTCAATCCCATTCGTCCTGGCGGTCACGTGACGGCAATGGTGCGGTCACGTGACGGTCACATGGTGTGTGTTTTAGGGAGTGACAATAGATCGCTCTTAGTCTGCGTATCAAAGGAAGCAGGAAGTGGAGGCTGGTCAGGCTAAGACATGGAACGCAAGCATAGCGGCGATCCATGATAATAGTGTCTAATTTAAATGCAATGGTGCGGTCTTAATCCCGGAAGTTCTCCCAAGCTGTCCCCATACATAGACATATAAAATACATATTATGCACATATTCTCTGAGAGTTCTCAGTGTATAGGTAGGAAATATGAACAGGTGACTATGTGACATTCTCATGTGATGGTGACAGCAAAGGGGTGTAGGGAATTCAAAGAGTGCAAAAATTGTAAAAAATACATAAAGATATAAAAGTGTAAGAGATCATATAGCAGAGACTCATATAAAGTGATGTATAAAGAAGCGGAAAATATACTCAATGACAAATATGTATGTAGTTCGGTTATGCTAGGGTTATAATAAATAAGGTCAAGGATTGGAAACAAAATAGTTTGCTCAAGATTATTATATTCTAAAAATATATATTATTGTATTCTAGAAATATATATTCAATCGTGTAAGGGTAAGTGCTCAGTACGAGTCTTGTGAAGAAATTTGGGCACATTACATGAAGTGAAATCTATTACTCAAAGTAAGGTGACAAAAATAAAAAATAATGAAATAAAAATAAAAATGAAAAATAGAAATTAATGTAAAGAAGTTCGTGGATCTAAACGGTCCAGGGAGACTTCATGTAGTCCCCGGACATCTATCGCCATCAGGGGGATACCAACGCCTAAGATTGGTTTATGAAGGCGTTGATATCCCACTCCACGTTAAGTCCGTGTGGCACATAGCATTTCATGAGGTATATCCAAAAAGTTTCTAGTTTGGAGACCCCCCTTGTATTTGGTTCCCCCCTCCAATGTGGAACGAATTTGTCAATGATTTGAAACTTCGTTCCAAAAGGGTTTTGATTATGGTGGTGTAAATAGTGTTTGGGAACACTATGGTTGGTGCGTCCTTTTAGTATAGCTGTGATATGTTCGTTCACTCGTATAGAGAAATTGCGTATAGTTCGTCCTATGTATTGCTTACCACAAGGGCAAGTAATAAGGTAAACTATAAATTTCGTGGTGCATGTCGCAAATTGTTTCATCTTAAATTCCCTCCCAGTTATAGATGACATAAAGGTTTCGATTTTACGGGATTTGCAAACATTAAGTTTGCATACTGTGCATTTCCTGCAGGGGTAGAAACCTTTGAGGTCATGGAAAAAAGATGGCGCCTTCGGAGGGTCCACTACCCCTGGTGCAATTCTGCCACCTATTGATGGTGCACCTTTATAAATCACTCCAGCCTGATCAGGGAGTAATGGGCCCAATATTCGGTCATTTTTTAATATTTTCCAATGCCTAAAGATGATACTCTTTATCTGTTTGTGTTGGATGGAATAGTTGGTGAGGAAGGCCCATCTATATTTGGCATCCAAAGATCTTTTAGGTTGTTCCACTAATAATGATGAACGATCAATGTGGGCTATTTTTTGTATCTCCTGGTCGATTTGTCCTCCATCATAGCCCTTTTCTTGGAATCTAAATTTAATGGTCTCCGCCTGTCTGTAATAATCTGGTAAGAGAGAACAATTGCGTCTAATTCTCATCAGTTGACTTCGAGGGACTGATTTCAGCCATGCTGTATGATGACAGCTGTCAGTCGGGATATACCCGTTACGGTCAGTGGCCTTGAAGAAGGTTTTCGTCTCCAATTGACCGTTGACAGCTGTTATTTCTAGGTCCAAGAAATGTATTACGGAAGAACTGGCTTCATATGATAAGTGGATACCCACATCGTTCTCATTTAGGGTTGACATAAAGTGGTTAAGGGATCCCATGGAACCTCTCCATAGGAGGAGGATGTCGTCGATATACCTGGCCCACAGGGCCAGCTGTGGGGGTTTCAGGGCCCCGACGACATCCTCCTCCCACTTGGCCATGAAAATATTAGCCAGGCTGGGGGCAAATTTTGCCCCCATGGCTACCCCCTTTGTCTGTAGGTAATAGTGGTTGTCATACCAGAAGTAATTCGACTTGGTAGCAAAATGTAGCAAATCCATAATAAACCTCTTTTGGGTCATAGGGATGCTTTTATCTCTTGACAGGAAAAGTTTGACCGCTCCTAGGCCTAATTCATGGGGAATAATAGTGTATAAGGAAGTAACGTCTGCAGTTACTAATATAAGATCGTTACTGTAAGTAACCTGTTGTAATTTGTTGATGGTGTCTCGGGTATCTTTCAAAAAAGATGGTATCGTTTTTACTATGGGTTGCAAGTAATGATCAATGTATTTCCCTATGCGGGAGGTTACAGAGTTGATTCCGCTGATAATTGGACGGCCTGGAGGTTGGGTGATGTTTTTGTGTACCTTTGGCAGGTAATACATTATAGGGATGCGTGGAGCTGCCGGAACCAGAAAATTTTTTTCTTTTTTATCTAGTATGCCTAGCTGGAAGCCAGTATTAATCAGATCCACTAATCTTCTTTTAAGGCCTGTGGTGGGGTTAGATCCGAGAGGCAAATAAGTTTCTGTATCACTTAAGATTCTCGTCATCTCTGCTTGATAGTCTTTACTGTCAAGGACGACAATTCCTCCGCCCTTATCTGCCGGGCGGATGACAAGGTCTTTACGTTCGCAGAGAGACCTCAGACCTATTTTAATGTTGGGATCAGTATAGTATTTTTTCTTTGGAAGTCCATCCAGGTCCTCCAATACTAGATCACGAAACACTTTAATGGACGGAGCTATAGGTGCTGGGGGGTTGAATAGAGATGGGTTAGCTAACCCTGAGTGAACTGAATGGGAATTGGTAAGGAGGTGTGGGGGCCTACTTGGATTGGACGCAATATATCTTTGCACATTGAGTTTACGCACAAACTTGTGCACATCTATAAATGTGGAGAATTTGCTTAATGTTTTTGGGGGGGCAAATTTCAATCCTTTGTTCAAAACCCTAAGCTCCGCTGGGGAGAAATCAGTTTTGCTTAAATTAAAGATACCGTTGTCCTTTAGATCCTTTTTCTCTTTGTTGGTACGCCTCCCCCCTCTGGTGCCACGTTTTGTTCTGGATTTCGTGTGGGGTATTCCTGTTCTCTGTGAAAACCCCCCGGATACATGGGTTTTGGTTTAGCCTGGTTGTAGTTGAAAGGTGACCTGTCAGAGTAGTCTCTGTCCCCATAGTCATAACGATACTGGGAATTTCGGTAATCATTAGGTCGTTCATCTCTAAGTGGTGAAAATCTGTTTCTTGTGTTGATGGGGGTTCTTTGCGGGTATGGTTGGTAATACTGGTATTCATTCTGACTCCTATTCCGTCTTCGGGGGGAATAGTCCTGTCTGTATTCCTCATAATGGACAGAGCGATCTCTATTGCCCCTACCCTTCCCCCTGTTGTTACGTCCTCTATTTCCAGAGTTAGAGGGGGGGCCATTGTATTGGGTTGTAGGAACAGGGGGGGGATAGGAGGGACGTCTATTGTTACTAGTGGGGGGAGGTGGAGGTACAGGGGGGATGTGTGCAACCCTGGAATCATCCAAACCTTCCATCTCCATTGAGTGGCTTGTACTAGCAGATGGATCCTTAGCTTGGCTGGTAGTTTGCCAGCTAAAGACATTAGCATTTTTGTAGTCACTGAGGTCTCTGCTATATTTCTTCAGTTTTTTAATTTTTTGTTCGCGTTCTTCCTTTTCTAGATGGTTTTTGAGATTGGTAGAGAGGTTGGTATACTCTATAGTGGATTTGTGTGGGAGGAGTTTATCTCTAATTTCCTTAATTTCTTTGTCTATGATGGTTCTTCTCGTGCGTTTTCTATCTATAAGGAACCCCAACAAGGATATTCCTGCTTCATTAAAATAGTGATACCAAGACTCAATATCAAGGTCTCCTTGTTGTGGGTGGATTGTCCACCTTAGGCCTCTTGGGACCATGCGTTCCTTGGTATACTGCTCTAGGAAGGCAATGTCCCATTCCAGGTGTAACTCAGAGACCATCAGGTTTTTTAGTTTTTTATCAACGTATGACGTCAATCCGGTAACCCCCGGAAATGACGAAAGAGGTATGGAACGCACACGCGAACCACGCCTCGCTCTGAGAGAGCTGTTGGGCGTAAACACAGCACGTATAGAGCTTCTGGAACGCAAATGCGGTCCAACCCTCTTAGTGGAGGGGTAAGTGCTGTACACGGGGGGAGAAAATAGGAAACTCACCATGGCGTAAACATTGCTAAGCCTAGCCCATATAAACGAAACAGTAATAATAATATATTGCGATCCGACAGAATTGCAAAAAAAAAAAAAAATTTAAAAAAATTACAGAAAAAACCATAAATAAAAATTAAAGATTAGTAAACCTCACATACTCATTCCCAGTGAACATTCCCATGTTTAAAACTGAAAATGTTAGTATACATATGTTCATTAATAACAATAAACCCATCAGGGACCATTGCAAAAAATGACCACACCCACATACATTTCTCAAATACATGTGATGGTTGGTCTCAGGAAAAAAATAATAATACAACAAGGAAATAATATTTAAAATGGGAATATGTGAACTGCCAATTACTGGCTAATAGGTAGAAAGAAATTATTAATATTTAAAAATGGAAGTGTATAAACTGCCAATTACTAGCTAATAGGCAGAAAGAAATTGCAAAATGTATGATAAATTGAGTCAATCAGACATAAATCCTATGAGGGAAGGGAAACTCAGTCTAAACGCTGAGTATCTGCTTCCATGATTCAGGGGACGGTGGGCCCATGGCATAGAGGGAAGTGGTGTGGGGGGGAACCCATTATATCTCCTTCAAGACTGGTTGATAAAGGCATTTATATCCCAGTCAACATTGAGTCCAAATGGTGAGTAGCATTTTAATTGGTGTATCCAAAAAGTCTCTAATCTTGACACACCCCTCTTCAGGGACGCGCCCCTCCAATGTGGGATAAATTTATCGATAACTTGGAACTGGATGCCCTTTGGGTTTTGATTATGGCATCGTAAAAAGTGCTTAGGGACACTATGGTTTGTGAGACCTTTTTTGATGTTAGCTATATGTTCGTTACCTCTCACTGACAGCGTGCGTATAGTCCGGCCTACATACTGTTTGTTGCAAGGACATGTGATCAAATAGACTACATATCTGGACTCACACGTCAAAAAATGTTTAATCTGATATTCCTTCCCTGTGGAGGTAGAAATAAAAGTCTCAGTTCTCCTTCGTCCGCAGACGTTGTGTAAGCAAACGTTACACCGCTTGCACGGGAAAAAACCTTTCATGTTATGAAAGAAGGGGCGAGTAACTGGGGGGTCAATGGTATTAGGGGCGATCTGACTTCTAATAGAAGGAGCCCCTCTAAAAATTACTCCGCCTCGTTCGGGGAGAACGGGGCCCAATATTGGATCATTTTTAAGGACTCTCCAATGTCTCACTAAAATTTCCTTGATCTGTTTATGTTGCACAGAGAAATTTGTCAAAAGGGACCATTTGTGTTTATCGCCAGAACCACTCTTAGGTTGCCCCGTTAACAAGGACTTTCTGTTGATCTGAGCGATCTTTTTGATTTCATTGTCAATATCTATGGAATCGTAACCCTTGTTAATGAACCTGGACCTTAGAATCTGTGTCTGATGGAAGTAGTCTGCAAGATTACTGCAGTTACGTCTAATCCGTGTAAACTGACTATGTGGTACTGATTTCAGCCAGGTAGCATGATGGCAACTATCGACCGGAATGTATCCATTCCGGTCGGTTGGTTTAAAGAATGTTTTAGTTTCCAAACGGTTATTCGCTACTACTATCTCTAAGTCCAAAAAGTGGATGGCAGAAGAGCTAACCTCATACTTAAGCTCTATCCCAATCTCATTATCATTAAGTTTACCCAGGAAGGCATGTAAGGACTCAACACTACCTCTCCATAGGAGGAGGATGTCGTCTATGTACCTCGCCCAAAGGACTAACTCTGGGGGGTCAAGGGCATAGACGACATCCTCCTCCCAACGGGCCATAAAAATATTGGCCAGGCTAGGGGCGAACTTAGCGCCCATAGCCACTCCCTTTTGTTGGATAAAGAAATCTCCGTTATACCAGAAATAGTTGTGTTTAGTCGCGAACCTCAGCAGGTCCATGATGAATCTCTGTTGGGTTCTAGGAATGGACTCCTCCCTTGATAGAAAGAGTTCAACAGCCGCAAGACCCGCATCATGGGGTATAGAAGTATAAAGCGACGTTACGTCGGCAGTAACTAAAAGGAGGTCACTACTATAAGTAATGTTATTAAGTTTGGAGATGGTATCTTTAGTATCCCTAAGATAAGATGGTATGGATTGTACGATAGGTTGCACGAAGAAGTCAATATATTTTCCTATGTGGGAAGTGATAGACTCAATGCCGCTGATGATGGGGCGGCCAGGAGGCTGGGTAACACTTTTATGCACTTTTGGTAAATAATAAATTACCGGGATTCTTGGAGCGACTGGAATGAGGAAACTTTTTTCTTTATTGTTTAAAATACCTAGTTGAAACCCAGTGTCAACTAGGTCCATAAGTAATCTCTTGTAAGGGACTGTGGGGTTAGTATAAATCCTAGAATAGGTATCCGTATCATTTAGAATTCGAGTCATTTCCAAATGACCCAAATCAGCCACCAGTGTTCACATATCCTGTTTATTGTCAGGCTTTTATACATTTTGTCACCCCTACTACCACCTTTACACTATATATTTGGATGAATGTGTAGTGCTCACACGAGTAATTTCATAACTCATTAATTATTATACACGATTTGTTTTGTGTTTCATTAAATACACTTTATTGGGCTGTCATCCTTTCAGATATCTATTCCGTCAGGTTTTGCCCAATAACGCACATGTATTGTCTAGCGCCACACTTATTCACCTTTTTTTTACCTTCGTTACAATTAGTTTGATTGTCGTGTTGGCTGCTTCTCCTATTTCTGTTTTGGCTAGCCCACTATTATTTTGTATTTTTTAGCTGGTATTTTAGACACTTATAGTGCCGCTTCCATTCACTCTTTGGTGTCATTTATACCTAGATCATGGATGTATTTGACTATCGTACCAATCGTTCAGTGAACACTGATGGTGTTTTTACTCTTTTGAAAACGGATACAGAGATAGGGGGTCTGTTCCTTAGATTAAAAAATCTTATGACATCCGAGCTCCATCTTGATTGGGACATTGTATTTTTGGAGCAGTACGTCAAGGAGCATATGGTCCCCAGAGGTCTAAGGTGGAATGTATATCCACAACAAGGAGATGTAGAATTGGAATCCTGGTTCTGATATTTCAATGAGGTGGGGATCTCCCTTTTGAAATTCCTGGTAGACAAAAAAAGAGCTAGAATGGTGGTCATAGACAGAGAGATAAAGGAGATCAAAGAGAAATTAGTTTCCTTTCGATCTTCCTCTGAGTATGCCACACATTCCACTTCCTTGAGAAATCTTTTAGAAAAGGAGGAGAAGGATCAAAAGATCAAAAAACAAAAAAAATATACCAGGGATGTTAATGACTATAAAAACGGTTGTGTTTTCTCTTGGCAAACTAAAGATGAGGGTCCTGTTGTTCCTGAGAATAGCTCCTGTCAAATGGACGTTTCGGAACAACAATATTCCCAATTCCAGCCACCTCCACCTAAAAGTAGTAGGATAACAGACTACAGGATTGCTGATTACCATCAATCTGCCCCCCCCACTACACCTAAAACTTTTCGGAGGGGACCTCCAGTTAACTCCAGGGGTAGAGAGAGAGGGGGGAGAGGCAAAGGGAGAGGTCATAGAGATAAGTCCTTTAACTATGACCACCAGAGACCCACACCGAGAAGAGAAAGCCATTACGATGGTTATAATGAACACTATGATCATTCTTACACACAGAGGACTCCTATACGTACGTTTAACAGATATTCCCCTCTAAGAGATGATAGACCACGTGAGAATCATAACTCTTACCATCCCTATAGAGAGACGGATTCCAGTTATTACATTAGATCACCTTTTAACTACAATCAGCAACAGCCAGGCCCCTCATATCAAGGGGATTTTCCCAGAGAACCAGGGAGATTCAAACGAATCATAGACGGAAACGGGGGACCAGAGGGGGGGAGGCGCGCCCGACAAAAGAAAAAGGGTTTAACAGAGAGTGGGATATTTAATCTTAGTAAAGTCACTCTATCTGAAGCGGAACTTATGGTCTTAGAAAAAGGCTTGAAGTTTGCTCCTCCTAATAAACTGAATAAATTCAGCACTTTTATAGACATTCAAAAATATGTACGGAAATTAAATGTACAGCGATATATTATCTCTAATCCCATGAGACCTAAAGTCGAGACCAATTCACATATAGTCCATTCAGGACTTTCAAACCCTTCCCTCTTTAATCCTCCAGGCCCCACCGCCCCCTCCATCAAGGTCTTTCGAGACCTTGTTCTGCAGGATCTTGATAAACTACCGTTTAAAAGGTCCCACGGCAACCCTACTGTTAAAATTGGACTCAGAAAACTTTGTGAACGGAAAGATTTAGTTATCCGCCCTGCGGATAAGGGTGGTGGAATAGTCGTTTTGGATAAAAACGATTATCATTTGGAAATGACTCGAATTCTAAATGATACGGATACCTATTCTAGGATTTATACTAACCCCACAGTCCCTTACAAGAGATTACTTATGGACCTAGTTGACACTGGGTTTCAACTAGGTATTTTAAACAATAAAAAAAAAAGTTTCCTCATTCCAGTCGCTCCAAGAATCCCGGTAATTTATTATTTACCAAAAGTGCATAAAAGTGTTACCCAGCCTCCTGGCCGCTCCATCATCAGCGGCATTGAGTCTATCACTTCCCGCATAGGGAAATATATTGACTTCTTCGTGCAACCTATCGTACAATCCATACCATCTTATCTTAGGGATACTAAAGATACCATCTCCAAACTTAATAACATTACTTATAGTAGTGACCTCCTTTTAGTTACTGCCGACGTAACGTCGCTTTATACTTCTATACCCCATGATGCGGGTCTTGCGGCTGTTGAACTCTTTCTATCAAGGGAGGAGTCCATTCCTAGAACCCAACAGAGATTCATCATGGACCTACTGAGGTTCGCGACTAAACACAACTATTTCTGGTATAACGGAGATTTCTTTATCCAACAAAAGGGAGTGGCTATGGGCGCTAAGTTCGCCCCTAGCCTGGCCAATATTTTTATGGCCCGTTGGGAGGAGGATGTCGTCTATGCCCTTGACCCCCCAGAGTTAGTCCTTTGGGCGAGGTACATAGACGACATCCTCCTCCTATGGAGAGGTAGTGTTGAGTCCTTACATGCCTTCCTGGGTATACTTAATGATAATGAGATTGGGATAGAGCTTAAGTATGAGGTTAGCTCTTCTGCCATCCACTTTTTGGACTTAGAGATAGTAGTAGCGAATAACCGTTTGGAAACTAAAACATTCTTTAAACCAACCGACCGGAATGGATACATTCCGGTCGATAGTTGCCATCATGCTACCTGGCTGAAATCAGTACCACGTAGTCAGTTTACACGGATTAGACGTAACTGCAGTAATCTTGCAGACTACTTCCATCAGACACAGATTCTAAGGTCCAGGTTCATTAACAAGGGTTACGATTCCATAGATATTGACAATGAAATCAAAAAGATCGCTCAGATCAACAGAAAGTCCTTGTTAACGGGGCAACCTAAGAGTGGTTCTGGCGATAAACACAAATGGTCCCTTTTGACAAATTTCTCTGTGCAACATAAACAGATCAAGGAAATTTTAGTGAGACATTGGAGAGTCCTTAAAAATGATCCAATATTGGGCCCCGTTCTCCCCGAACGAGGCGGAGTAATTTTTAGAGGGGCTCCTTCTATTAGAAGTCAGATCGCCCCTAATACCATTGACCCCCCAGTTACTCGCCCTTTCTTTCATAACATGAAAGGTTTTTTCCCGTGCAAGCGGTGTAACGTTTGCTTACACAACGTCTGCGGACGAAGGAGAACTGAGACTTTTATTTCTACCTCCACAGGGAAGGAATATCAGATTAAACATTTTTTGACGTGTGAGTCCAGATATGTGGTCTATTTGATCACATGTCCTTGCAACAAACAGTATGTAGGCCGGACTATACGCACGCTGTCAGTGAGAGGTAACGAACATATAGCTAACATCAAAAAAGGTCTCACAAACCATAGTGTCCCTAAGCACTTTTTACGATGCCATAATCAAAACCCAAAGGGCATCCAGTTCCAAGTTATCGATAAATTTATCCCACATTGGAGGGGCGCGTCCCTGAAGAGGGGTGTGTCAAGATTAGAGACTTTTTGGATACACCAATTAAAATGCTACTCACCATTTGGACTCAATGTTGACTGGGATATAAATGCCTTTATCAACCAGTCTTGAAGGAGATATAATGGGTTCCCCCCCCCACCACTTCCCTCTATGCCATGGGCCCACCGTCCCCTAAATCATGGAAGCAGATACTCAGCATTTAGACTGAGTTTCCCTTCCCTCATAGGATTTATGTCTGATTGACTCAATTTATCATACATTTTGCAATTTCTTTCTGCCTATTAGCTAGTAATTGGCAGTTTATACACTTCCATTTTTAAATATTAATAATTTCTTTCTGCCTATTAGCCAGTAATTGGCAGTTCACATATTCCCATTTTAAATATTATTTCCTTGTTGTATTATTATTTTTTTCCTGAGACCAACCATCACATGTATTTGAGAAATGTATGTGGGTGTGGTCATTTTTTGCAATGGTCCCTGATGGGTTTATTGTTATTAATGAACATATGTATACTAACATTTTCAGTTTTAAACATGGGAATGTTCACTGGGAATGAGTATGTGAGGTTTACTAATCTTTAATTTTTATTTATGGTTTTTTCTGTAATTTTTTTAAAATTTTTTTTTTTTTTTTTTTTGCAATTCTGTCGGATCGCAATATATTATTATTACTGTTTCGTTTATATGGGCTAGGCTTAGCAATGTTTACTCCATGGTGAGTTTCCTATTTTCTCCCCTGTGTACAGCACTTACCCCTCCACTAAGAGGGTTGGACCGCATTTGCGTTCCAGAAGCTCTATACGTGCTGTGTTTACGCCCAACAGCTCTCTCAGAGCGAGGCGTGGTTCACGTGTGCGTTCCATACCTCTTTCGTCATTTCCGGGGGTTACCAGATTGACGTCATACGTTGATAGCGCGGCGTCCCATTGGACGCCGTGCATGTCTCCTGCTCTAGTCACGATTGGATATGGGAGGAGACGTGTCCTACTGGATGCGCCGCTCCCCGGCCCCGTGATTTGGTTGGTGGACAGACGTCACCTGCTTCTGAATGAGGCCATGTGATATGTGACGCCGCCCACATCGTTTTTCTATTGGATTTACCACATCGAGGCTTGGGTAACAACTAGCTCTATAGCTCCCGTGATTGGCTCAATGTGTATTCTGACGCCACTCTCTGGGCGACCCGGAAGTGGCAAGACACATGGCGTGAACAGCTGCTATTATTTGGTAATTATACGTTTTATATATATACAGGCATGTGTGGCAGACAGTCATGTACCCCAGTTGATGTCCTATCGGACGAAACGCGTAGGGTTTTTGTGCCTGTTTTGCCACTATTCTCTATCTAAGCGCTTTTTATTGTTTTATACCTGACTTCAATTTTTAAGTCAGGGTGCATTGTATTGTTTTATTTTAAATAAATGCTTTTCAATAAGCGGATTCACACTATGGGGAAGTCTTCCTTTTGATCCCCCTTTTTCACTTGAGGGCCTACTCCCATTCTATGGAGGCAACATCCTGGCAAGCAGTTCCCCATTCATATCTTGGATACCGTGGGTCGCTGTGACCAGAGAGGCTCGGTTAGTGAGTGCCGCTGTTTCCCTTCAACATCTCCAGCTGCCGTGGAATCACCTTCCATCTCTATTTCAAGCCTGTCTGACTCCTAAGCCGCTGGCGGAGGAGTCCATCACTGCTGGTAAGGGTATATTTGCCTATCCCCTTTACACACTTATTGGATACCTTATCCTGTGGATGCCATCCCCGGATCTAAGGGCTTTACACCATTGATCCTATTGGAGACCTTCTAGCCACATCCTTAGATGTCTACCCATCCATTGATGTTGGACTTTCAGTCATACTAGTCACTTATAAGTTTATGTTTAATTTTTTTTGGTCTTGACAGCAGTTCATGCTGTACATTGTTTTATGTACTTATAGTTTTTTATGATGTCCTTGTCATTTTTATTTTCTTATATTTATTCCTAAGGAATTAGGGATCTATAGTGTACACTCACTCTCTTTATCTTTTCTACTACCACCTGGACTTATGGTGGCCTGATCTTGTTAACATCAGCCACCAGTGTTCACATATCCTGTTTATTGTCAGGCTTTTATACATTTTGTCACCCCTACTACCACCTTTACACTATATATTTGGATGAATGTGTAGTGCTCACACGAGTAATTTCGTATCTCATTAATTATTATACACGATTTGTTTTGTGTTTCATTAAATACACTTTATTGGGCTGTCATCCTTTCAGATATCTATTCCGTCAGGTTTTGCCCAAAAAATAAAAACCGCAGAGGTGATCAAATACCACCAAAACAAAGCTCTATTTGTGGGAACAAAATGATAAAAAAATTGTTTGGGTACAGTGTAGCATGACCGCGCAATTGTGATTCAAATTGCGACAGCGCTGAAAGCTGAAAATTGGCCTGGGCGGGAAGGTGTCTAAGTGCCTGGTATTGAAGTGGTTAAATTTGCATCAGCAATGGTATTGTTTGTGCTTTGTAAAGACACCTGTGTGAGTTTGGGTAAAAAATGTTGTGAGATAGAGAGTAACAAGTGAAAGTGACAGAGAAAAATATATTTTACCCCAAAACATCAAAACATTCCACATTCTAGCATTCTTAAAAACAAAATAGTTGAAGTAGAAGCAACAATGTTGCAAAGGAAAATTTATTTCAGAGAAAGTTACATTTCATCTCAACAGTAAAAGGATTTATTTGGGGAAGTTACCATTGTACCATTAGAATCAATGGCAAAAACTTGCATTGGACTATAATAGCGCCAATTTTCACTCCCAAAAAATACTCTTTAAGGCCCCATGTACAAGGGACATTGTTAAACGCATGCTCATAGGCAGTTGGCAGCTTTTTTCAACTGCCCCTGAACTCATTCAATGTTATCCTATGTGACCATATACACAGTCTTGTTTATTGCCGTTTTTATGCAGTTGCGTTTAACAGAGTTTCTTTGGAAGCAAAAAACTGGGTTCAGATGCCGAAGATTTCCATGTTTCAGATGCCAAACGCGGCTAAATGTGGGTACCCATGTTTAGACGCGTTTTCGTTTAAAAGCGTTTTTAAAGGTACCCTATATTTTAGACCTGAAAAGACAAAAATATGATGGAAAACAATGAAAAAACATAAAAAAAAGTTAAAAATGTTTAATTACTTGCGATAATTCATAGACCATATATAGCCCTTGTAGCCCTTGATGCAATGCAATACACCACTGGCATTGCTGTAAAAAGGAAAAGTTCTCCGGGGGGGCTGGTTTAGCAACAAGATGTGTAACTCAAAACAATGACAATGTTATACAATCAATTTACTCAAATGTAATCTGTATTATATTCTTACCAATGTAAGCAAACCTTACCAACTTTCCTCTATTTTCCCCTGATGAAAGACATTTATTGTGTCTGAAACGCTTCAGTACGAAGAGTGCTGATATTTATACCAAACCCCTCTGCACCCATTGAGTACTTAGCCTTTACATATAAATTTTATTGTACTCTGTTATTTTTGTATGTTATGTTCAATAAATTTTGTGATTTTACCTACTTCTATACTTATTCTGTGTTGCCCTTAAAGTCCCACTTTTGGAGGTATTTCGCTTGTTTCCTTTTTAGAGAGCTGATGTCCTTTTTCACCTCAAACATATGAATGATTTTGGATTGTTGATTCAATACCCCAAACTCTTTATTGCGATAAGCAAAGGTCAGAAATAGTAGAGAGCCTAGGTAACAAAGTAATCTTATTGGAGTTAATCCTACCAATCATACAGAGTACATATTTGAAGGTCATATTCCAGTTTCTTATATAGGGGTGGGTAATTTGAACAATATAGCTGGGTGATTGAAGGGGTCAACTGAATCCTGAGGTATGGGAGGTAATCTGTCCTCCAGTTAAATGGAAAGGAATCTTTTAAGCAAGAAAGGAGTGATGGAGATTTCAGGTAACCACTTTATGGGGATTCTCCTTAAGGCCTCAAATGACTCCATCATTCATCATTCAGTAAGCGCATAACCTTAGGAACCAAGATTAGTGATGATGTGAGAAATAAAAGCAGGTCATCCACAAAGAGGGTGTACATGATCTGATCCCCACAGGAGACTCCCTGGATATTAGAGTGAGTCCTAATACTGATTGCCGTATCTTGATTGCAATAGCAAAAACCAAGGGGGATAAAGGCATCCTTGCCTGGTTCTCTTGGAAATCATAATAGGACCAGAATTAGATGTGCAAAATGGAAAAATTAGTTTCGTTTTGTTTTGGATAAATTCGTTATGTTACTAATTTTGTTTCATTGATTTGTTTTGGAATTCGTTTAGTTTTGTTTTGTTTAGTTTATTCATTTTCTAACAAATTCCAAATTTTTTGATTAGAACTCAAATTGATCAAAAACTGAACAACCAGTGGCGTTGTTAGGTGGGTGCGGGGGTGCGGGCCGCACCGGGTGACACCCGCCAGAGGGGTGACACCCGTAGGTAGCGGCACACACCGCTACACTGCCCGCTGCGGCTTGTGCTGTGTCCCTCAGCACAGCGGACTGAAGCCGCCTCCCCCTCCTCTCTGTTTACTTCACACAGGAGGAGGAGGAGCCCGAGGGACACACACGGCTGTGTGCATCTGTCCGCGCTGTTCTGAGGTCTGTAAACTTTATGCATACAGTATGTGGGTGGACATGTGCAGGGGGATTCTATACTAATGGGGGGCGCTGCACTGAGGGGGATTCTATACTAATGGGGGGCGCTGCACTGAGGGGGATTCTATACTAATGGGGGGCGCTGCACTGAGGGGGATTCTATACTAATGGGGGGCGCTGCACTGGGGGATTCTATACTAATGGGGGCTCTGCACTGGGGGGGATTCTATACTAATGGGGGGCGCTGCACTGAGGGGGATTCTATACTAATGGGGGGCGCTGCACTGAGGGGGATTCTATACTAATGGGGGGCGCTGCACTGGGGGATTCTATACTAATGGGGGGCGCTGCACTGGGGGATTCTATACTAATGGGGGCTCTGCACTGAGGTGGATTCTATACTAATGGGGGGCGCTGAACTGGGGGATTCTATACTAATGGGGGCTCTGCACTGAGGGGGATTCTATACTAATGGGGGGCTCTGCACTGAGGGGGATTCTATACAAATGGGGGGCTCTGCACTGAGGGGGATTCTATACTAATGGGGGCTCTGCACTGAGGGGGATTCTATACTAATGGGGGGCTCTGCACTGAGGGGGATTCTATACTAATGGGGGGCTCTGCACTGAGGGGGATTCTATACTAATGGGGGCTCTGCACTGAGGGGGATTCTATACTAATGGGGGGCTCTGTACTGAGGGGGATTTTATACTAATGGGGGGCTCTGCACTGAGGGGGATTCTATACTAATGGGGGCTCTGCACTGAGGGGGATTCTATACTAATGGGGGCTCTGCACTGAGGGGGATTCTATACTAATGGGGGGCTCTGCACTGAGGGGGATGTCTATACTAATGGGGGCTCTGCACTGAGGGGGATGTCTATACTAATGGGGGCTCTGCACTGAGGGGGATTCTATACAAATGGGGGGCTCTGCACTGAGGGGGGAATCTATACTAATGGGGGGTCTGCACTGAGGGGGGATTCTATACTAATGGGGGTCTGCACTGAGGGGGGATTCTATACTAATGGGGGGCTCTGCACTGAGGGGGGATTTTATACTGATGGGGGAATCTGCACTGACGGGGGATTCTATACTGATGGGGGTCAGCACTGGGGGGGTGTATGTACTGATGGGGCGGTCTGCACTGAGGTGGGAGGTTGATACTGATGGAGGGGGGTCTGCAGACTCTGTACTGAGGGAGGGTTTCTGTACTGATGGGAGGTCTGTACTGAGGGAGGGGGTCAGTACTTAGTGGGGGGTCTATACTGAGGAAAGGGGGTCTGCACTGAGTGGGGGTCTGTACTGATGGAGGGGGTCTGTACTGAGGGAGGGGAGTCTGTACTTAGTGGGGGGGTCTATATTGATGGAAGGGGGTCTGTACTGAGGGAGGAGGGCTATATTGATGGAGTGGGGTCTGTAGTTAGTGGAGGGGGGTCTGTACTGAGGTAGTCGGTGGAGGGGGGTGACACCAATTTTTTTGGCACCGGGTGACACCAACCCTATTGACGCCACTGTGAACAACCGATCCAAATTCTGTATAGAATAGCTGGTTGTTAAGCAAGCTGGCTGCTGCATCCATAACAACGGATGACTCATCAGCTGTCAGTGGGCTTCCCCACTGACAGCTCAATGTAAAGAAAATAATTAGCGGCAATTAAAAATTAGAAATAAAACAGCATGGGGGTCCCCCTATCAATATGAAGCCCTTTGGGTCTGGTGTGGATTTTAAGAGGAACCCTATGCCAATTTTTTATTTTTTTTAAATGCTGTGGGGTCCTCCCCAAAATCCAGAGCAGACCCTTATCCGAGCATACAGCCTGGCAGGCCAGGAAAGGCCTACTGAACCATACAATACCAAGCCCCATGCCCTCAACATGGGGGTGGTGCTTTTTGGTAGGGGCCCCCAAAGCATCTTATCCCCATGTTGATGGGGACAAGGGCCTCTTCCCCACAACCCTCGGTGGTGGTTGTGGTGGATCTACATAGTACCCCTACTCATTTACCAAAAAAAAAAAAAGAAATCTAAGTTACTAAAAACACAACAACAGTTTTTGACAAGTCCTTTCTTAAAAAAAACTAAAACACTGATCGGAATGAGAAAAAACAAAACAAACCTGCAATTCTTTTTTTTTTACATTGAGATGTCAGCGGGATGAGGTGCACAGTCTATTTGTCTTTAGTAAATCAACCCCAACTGCACTTTGCAAAGTGCACAGTCTATTTGTCTTTAGTAAATCAACCCCATAGAATCAACTCCAGAACTTTTATCTGCTTAATTGATGAGGAAAAAAAGTAGTAGCCCACACCTGGCCATGAAACAGCTTTTTAATCAATTGTCCAATTACTTTTGGTCCTTTGAAAAAGGAGATGGCTATTCTTAAACTGTAAACTTTAGAACTGTAATTCCTAAACCTTTCCTCTGATTTGGATGATTTGGATGTACATACCCTCAAATTAAACCTGAGAATGTGCACTTTCATCCCATATCCATTATCTAACTATAGCTTGAATATGGTTTGGTAAATACCTGAACAAGGGCCACTCCTAATGTTGCTGCTATCTCTCTTGTGGATTTGTTTCCTTTTTGAAACCTTACAATGGCCTGTTTCACTTGTATGGGCAGTTCCTTTGAATGCATGATATAGGTTCAGAGCAGTAGATTCCAAATGCAAATACCACACTTAGGGGTTGATTTACTAAAGGCAAAAATACTTCTGTGCACTTTGCAGGGTGCAGTTGCTCCAGAGCTTAGTAAATGAGCAAAACTGTCTTTGCAAGTGATTGGGTACTCTTTGCAAAATGAAGCCTTGCCTCATTTACTAAGCTCTGGAGCAATTGCACTTGCAAAGGGTTCACCACAAGGTGCAAACCATCAGTACCGATGCTACCACTAGGCAAACTAGGCAACCGCCTAGGGCGCACTGCTGCCTAGGGGCGCCCGGCCACTGGTTTCCCTCCGCACCTGCAAGCATTGCAGGCTGCAGCATGTAACTAACACATATAAATATAAAATTGATGCACTCTAAAAATTGACCAATGTGCAGAAAAAAACTATATCAAAAAAGGGTACAATATGCTCAAATAAATCAATATTGCATATAAACATATAAATACCTAAAATCTAAAGGTATAAATAATTCTGGTGCTAATACATGTAATTATATTCCCCAAAGAAATGTTCCACAAAAAATGGTAATGTGACGGTGAGTAAAAATAAAAAAATTCCAGCGGAGATAAGTTAATAGGAGAAATAAAAATAATTAAACAATTCATTCCCTTCATCCAATTAATTGATTCACTGAGTTAAATCCTTTGTTCAGGATATTTGGTTTTTCTTACATCCCACTTCAGCCATGATACTGCTGATACTTCGGTTCTCAGGAGAAAGATTTATGAAAGACAAGCAAAAAGGTATATCATTGTGCAGTGAACTTGTAAGAAAGTACACAAGCAAACAGCTATAAGAGATACACTCACATACGCCCGGTATACTAAAGGCATTCAGGTATGCAGATTGCAGTCAGCCGCTGTGGACGAGGCTTCCCATAGAGAAACCGCTGCTAATGAACTCAAAGTGTCTTGCAGCACTGAACGTCCTAAGCTCCTCCCACACGTTGCGTCACTGGCACATGACTTTCTCAAGTCCTTGCAGCCCAGGAGCTTTTGAAAAAAAAAAGTGGAATATTCTGCAATGGCTGAGTCAATCACCTGATCCAAACCCAATTGAGCATGCATTTCACTTGCTGAAGGCAAAACTAAAGGCAGATGGACCCACAATTAAAAAGAACTACTGATGACAGCTGCAGTTAGAGCCTAGCTAAGCAGCAGAAAGGAGGAAACCCAGTATTTGGTAATGTCCATGGGTTCCAGACTTCAGGCAGTCATTGCCAGTAAAGGATTCTCAACAAAATGTTACAAATTAACATTTTATTTATGATTATATTAATTTGTCCAATTACATTTGAGCCCCTGAAAATGGGGGGACAGTGTATAAAAATAGTTGGGGGACAGTGTATAAAAATAGTTGCAGTTCTTAAAATTTGTACCTGATATTTATGTTCAACCCTTGAATTAAAACTGAAAGTCTGCACTTCAATTTCATTTGGATTGTTTCATTTTAATTTTATTCTGGGGGCATACATAGCCAAAAGTATGAAAATTGTGCCTGTGTCCAAATATATATGGACCTAACTGTATATACTGTGGCAGGTAGGCTCTCCTGCCACAGTATATACAGTTGGGTCCATATATATTTATATATATACTGTATACACTACGGCAGGTAGGCTCTCCTGGTCCGTGCATGTTAAACTGCGGGAGCGCGATATCAGCCGGGACCCGCGATCGCGGTACACAGAGGAAGAACAGGGATCTTCCTATGTAAATATCAGGGTATATAATGGAGATCTGCTGTCCCCAGTGATCGGGAACAGCGATCTCTGTGGTGGTGATCGGGAACAGCGATCTCTATGGTGTTCCAGTAAGCCCATCCCCCATACAATTAGAACACACCTACGTAACACAGTTAACCTCTTGATCGCCTCCTAGTGTTGCATGTCAAGATGCTGATTAGACCGCATGATTATTGCACAGGTGTGCCTTAGGCGGGCCACAATAAAAGGCCACTCTAAAATGTGCAGTTTTATCAGCACAATGCCACAGATGTCGCAAGTTTTGAGGGAGCGTGCAATTGGCATGTTGACTGCAGGGATGTCCACCAGAGCTGTTGCCCTTGAATTGAATGTTAATTTCTCTACCATAAGCCTTCTCCAAAGGCGTTTCAGAGAATTTGGCAGTACATCCAACCAGCTTCATAACCGCAGAACATGTGTAACCACACCAGCCCAGGGCCTTCACATCCAGCATCTTCACCTCCAAGATCATCTGAGACCAGCCACCCAGACAGCTGCTGCAACAATCAGTTTGCACCAAACCAAAGAATTGTCAGAAATTGTCAGAAACCATCTCAGAGAAGCTCATCTGCATGCTCGTTGTCCTCATCAGGGTCTCGACCTGACTGCAGTTTGTCGTCGTAACCAACTTGAGTGGGCAAATGCTCACATTCGATGGTGTCTGGGACTTTGGAGAGGTGTTTTCTTTACGGCTGAATCACAGTTTTCACTGTACAGGGTAGATGGCAGGCAGCGTCTATGGCGTTGTGTGGGTAAGCGGTTTGCTGATGTCACCATGTGGATTGAGTGGCCCATGGTGGCGGTGGGGTTATGGTACAGGCAGGCGTATGCTATGGACAATGAACACAGGTGCATTTTATTGATGGCATTTTAAATGCACAGAGATCCCGTTACGAGATCCTGAGGACCATTGTTGTGCCACTCATCCATGACCATCACCTCATGTTGCAGCATGATAATGCGCGGCCCCATGTTGCAAGGATCTCTACACAATTCCTGGAAGCTTAAAACATCCCAGTTCTTGCATGCCCAGCATACTCACCGGACATTTCACCTATTGAGCATGTTTAAGATGCTCTGGATTGGTGTATACGACAGCGTGTTCCTGCCAATATCCAACAACTTCGCAAAGCCATTGAAGAGGAATGGACCAACATTCCACAGGCCACAATCAACAACCTGATCAACTCTATGTAAAGGAGATGTGCTGCACTGCATGAGGCAAATGGTGGTCACACCAGATACTTACTGGTTTTTGGACCCCCGACCCCCCATACAGTAAAACTGAACATTTTAGAGTGTCCTTTCATTGTGGCCAGCCTAAGCCACACCTGTGCAATACATATACTATCTAATCAGCATCTTTATATGCCACACCATGTGAGGTAGATGGATTATCTCGGCAAAGGAGAAGTGCTCACTAACACAGATTTAGACAGATTTGTGAACAATCATTGAGAGAAATAGGCCTTTTGTGTACGAGAAAAAGTCATAGAGCTTTGAGTTCAACTCATAATAAATAGGGACAAAAGTGTTGTGTTTATAATTTTGCTCAGTGTATTATAGCAGAAAGTAAAAAATATTGCTTTTTTTTCAAAATTATCGGTCTTTTTTTGTCTATAGCACAAAAAATAAAAAACGCAGAGGTGATCAAATACTACCAAAGAAAGCTCTATTTGTGGGAAAAAAGGATATTGATTTTGTTTGGGTAAAACGTTGCATGACCGCGCAATTGTCAGTTAAAGTGACACAGTGCCATGTAGCAAAAATGGCCTGGTCATTAAGGGGGTAAAACCTTCTAGGGCTGAAGTTGTAATATGCAGTATTTCTTCAGACATGATAGATGAGTTTAGTAAAGTCCTGTGAGCAGGAGACAACCAGGGGATCTGTAGAGAAGACAGTTTACCTGGGTCCACTTCAGGTATAGTTTTTTTTATAGAGTAGAATTTGTGAAATACCACTAGAATTTTCTGTGGATCCTGCATGTAGGCTCCACAGGATAGGGATGACATCAGTAACGGTGGTGGTGAGGATAGGGATGACATCAGTGGTGGGGATAGGGATGACATCAGTGGCAGTGGTGGGGATAGGGATGGCATCAGTAACAGTGGTGGTGGGGATAGAAATAACATCAGTGGCAGTGGACTGATGTAATCCCTATCCCCACCACTGCTACTGATGTCATCCCTATCCTCACCACTGCCACTGATGTCAACCCTATCCTCACCACTGCCACTGATGTCATCCCTATCCCCACCGCCACTGATGTCATCCCTATCCTCACCACTGCCACTGATGTCATCCCTATCCCCACCACCACTGATGTCATCCCTATCCCCACTGCCACTGATGTCATCCCTATCCCCTCCGCCACTGATGTCAACCCTATTTCCACCACTGCTATTGATGTCATCCCTATCCTCACCACTGCTACTGATGTCATCCCTATCCTCACCACTGCCACTGATGTCAACCCTATCCTCACCACTGCCACTGATGTCATTCCTATCCCCCCGCCACTGATGTCATCCCTATCCTCACCACTGCCACTGATGTCATCCCTATCCCCACCACCACTGATGTCAACCCTATCCTCACCACTGCCACTGGTAGTTACATAGTTACATAGTTAGTAAGGTTGAATAAAGACACCACTCCATCCAGTTCAACCTGAGTGAGTGTGGGTGTGTGTCTACAATTGTCCCTATCCCTATACATTGTGTCTCATTAATATGCTCATCTATTATATTAATTTTTATTTAAGGTACCCATATAGAGCTGTCAATTTACGCAGCGCTCCACACATACATCACACACTCACATCGGTCCCTACCCTCAAGGAGCCCACAATCCAAGGTCCCCCGCTCACATTCATATACTAGGGCCAATTTTTGGACAGAAGCCAATTAACCTACCAGCATGTCTTTGGAGAGTGAGAGGAAACCGGAGTACCCGGAGGAAACCCACACAGGCACAGGGAGAACATGCAAACTCCAGGCAGGTAGTGTCGTAGTTGGGTCATCCCTAACCTCACCACCACCACTGATGTCATCTCTATCCCTACCACTGCTTCTGATGTCATCCCTATCCCCACCACCACTGATGTCATCCCTATCCCCACCACTGATGTCATCCCTATCCCCACCACCACTGATGTCATCCCTATCTTCACCACTGCCACTGATGTCATCCCTATCCTCACCACTGCCACTGATGTCATCCCTATCCCTACTGCCACTGATGTAATCCCTATCCCCACCACCACTGATGTCAACCATATCCTCACCACTGCCACTGATGATATCCCTAACCTCACCACCACCACTGATGTCATCTCTATCCCCACCACTGCTACTGATGTCATCCCTATCCTCACCATCACTGATGTCATCCCTATCCCCACCACCACTGATGTCATCCCTATCCTCACCACAACTGATGTCATCCCTATCCTCATCACCACTGATGTCATCCCTATCCTCAACGCCAATGTCATCCCTATCCTCACCATGTAGGCAATGATGACAAAAGCCAGTGCTGGATTTTACTTTAAAAATTTATTCTTTGTATTATAATTTTATCATGAGAGTAGAATATTGTATACAGAGCACTGCCAGTGACTTCTACATTCACTGAAGTCTGCTGCTTTCCTGAACGTGTGCTTAGATCGTCCTGTCTGCAACGGGTGGGAGGTAGGAGAAGGGAGGGGGAGAGCAGCTCTGTGTGTTGTGTGAAGTCTCGGGAACGAGCAGAGAACAGAGAGCCAACATCAATCAAGCAAGATGACAGGAAAGTGGGTGGATCCAGACTCCAGAGCCAGACCATTGTCGGTATGACGCTGTATGAAAGTCTAATGTAAAAAAGGAGAGGAAGGGTGGGAAGGGGATGGGGGAAGGGAAAGTCTGGGTACCGACCCTCCTCAAGGGGTGGGATTTTAAGGGAAAATTGGCTGAGTTGTGTAGGTGAACATAATAAGCAATCAGCTAAAATAACTATATTTATTGAAAAACAATATAAAAAAGTATATACAATACATGAGTAGACATATAATTAGTTATCCAGTAGTGACATCAACGATTAATGCGTGACTAGAGCCAACATGTTTCGCAAATGGAAATTCGCTTCATCAGGGCTAGACACGATGCAATTAATGCATTTACACTGTGTGAACAAGAAATCGTCTTAGATCATAAAGTAACTTAACATCTCTTAACAAATACCAAAAATGACATACAATCGCTCACCTACTATAATTTCAGGACTAAGTTAAAATCACCATTCAATAGACAGCAACTGCGCAGCCGGCCGGTATGAAATGTCACTGGGTGCCAGATCCCAGAAAACAGTGCCTGTAGGAGAATTGGGCCATGCATTCAGGGGGTTAAACGCAGGAACCGCTGCTGAAAATTCAAAATAGTATATCTATCAGAAAGCACCAAGGGTGATTGGTAAGTCAAGCTATACTACCAATGGTTAATAATTACCAGATTGGTTATACAAAGAATCAATCAAAAATATCAAAAATATATATGGTGCCTTATATTGTATATGAAATAATATTGCTAATGCAGGGGCCCAGCGCAACGTTACCTTTGGACTTAAGTATACGTATAAATATACATATCCCCACAGGGCAAGGCCAACAATACATGACAGCTAGCTAAAAAGTCAGGAGCAAACAAAATAAATGTATCCCCCAGTGTACAACCGGATAACCGGTGCAATAATAAAAGAATGTAATATCTAAGACGAATAAACTCACCATTAGAAGTAAGAAGGCGAGGGGGGAAGCCAAAACTAGTGCCCGCAAGAATGTTTGAATAGTGGAGTATACGGGCGTCCGCCCGTTCAGGATGGATGGCCGCAAGATGTGTCTAACAGACAGCATCAGCGCCTCCATCTTTAAATGCTGTGGACCTACCGGAAGCAATAAGGTCAAGATGACCTCCGGCATTGCTTCCGGTCCGGGTGTCCCTGCGAGTGCGTTCCACCTAGAATGGTGCGCGCGCATTGCCCACAGCGCGCAAATGGCGTCATGGGCAGCTGGGGGTGGAATAAGGGAAGGCTCCACCCCCTGGGCAGGGACATCCGAATCCTCCCACACAAATGCCAACATACCCGGCCAATTGCGGAGGTGCCAAGGAATGGTGCGGAACAACAAGAGAAAAACAACAAATAATGAAAAATAAAAAATATATATAAATATATACATGTCGGTCAATAGGACCGAATATCTTACAGTGGTCATGTAAATGTACTTTAACAATGACAGAACAGCAGAAAAACAGAAAAATAGGAGGATTTATTGTTAACTGCATGGAAAAAAGATTATTGTTAAAGAGATATCACCCATACAGGTTTTGGTCAGTTTATTGTGCAGTTATGTCATATAAGGGAGATAGTGATGGGTAGTGGACCTGACTGATAAGGAGTCATTTAGAAAATCTTGATTACGATAGTAAAGTAAACCTAAAAGTAATTATTTCTGAGCTCCAAGAGTGGATAGTTATATATTCCATAGATATATATAGTGTTATATATCTAGGGGGCAAGTACGGGTAAGTACCAGCTTTATTGTACCAACAAATGACAAACAGTGGAGCAGAAATGAATGTCACATTCATAGTTCCAGTTGGAGTTTGGTAAGGTGAAAATTATTAGCACAAAATCTACCCATAAAAAATAAAAAATATATGAACATGCTCAGTCTTGGTATGGGTATATGAAATTATAAGAAGGGGTTGAATGTGAGTGCCGTGTTGAGGCCCGGTGGACTGGTTGCCCGTTGATTATATATCCACCTGGCCTCACGCTGCAGAATCGTTTTGTCCACATTCCCACCCCTCTCTGACTCAGGTATGACCTCTAGGGCGAAGAACGACACAAAATTAGGGTCGTAGCTATGTCGGAGGCCCACATGTTTGCAGATGGGTGTATACAGTAGCCCTGCATCCAAATAGTACAAATGGTCCTGTATTCTTTTAGCGAATGGGCGCTTGGTTTTCCCTATATAGAAGGCACCACAGCGGCACATGGCTAGGTATACAATGCCCGCTGTGGTGCAATCAGCGTATCCTTTAGGTTTGTGAAGGCCTCCTCTCGGGAGGGGACAACTCCGGCCCTCCCTAATCCATGGGCAAAATTGACATTGTCCACACCTAAAAGTGCAACTACCACCCTCTGCTCCTGCCGGTGGTCTTGAGGATTGTAGATGGCTATGGACGATCGCATCTCTAATGGAACGTGGTCTCCTATAAGTAATTTGTGGCACGCTAGCCACGTATTTCGAGATGACCGGGTCCTCAGATAGGAAATGCCAGTTGTTGCCAATGAGGCTCCGTATCTCCTGTTGTTGTGATGTAAAAGTAGTAATTAATTTAGTGGTGGGGTGTGAATCTTTCACCTTCTGTTTGAAAATGAGAGATTCACGTGAGTTGAGTTTGGCCCTTTGATAGGCTCTTTTAAGAACTTTTTTGCTATACCCTCGTTTGAGTAGACGATCATATAGGGCCTGCGCCTCTCGCTCAAAGTCCTCGTCTCTAGTGCAGTTTCGTCGGGTTCGGAGGTACTGACTGTAGGGTATGCTATTGATTAAGGTGCGGGGGTGGGAGCTAGTAAAATGCAGAATAGTATTACCCGCCGTCTCCTTTCTATATAGTGTAGTGAAAATAGAGCCATCATCTCTGAGGACCAGGCGTAGGTCCAGAAATGAAATAGTCGTTGTATCACATTGCATAGTAAACTTGAGATTGAACTTATTGTGTGAAAGGAGTTTCATAAAGCTTCTAAGTAGCTCCATTGTCCCTGTCCATATGAGGAGGACATCGTCGATGTACCTCCGCCACAAGAGAATATGGCAGAGGTACATCGCCGTCCCCTCATCCGAAAAAAGATGGCGTTCCCAACCCCCCAGGTACAGGTTGGCATACGATGGGGCACACGAAGTCCCCATCGCTACCCCCTGTACCTGGAGGTAGGTCACGCCATTAAAAAGAAAAATATTATTGGTAAGTATGTGTTCCAACAGCTCCAACACAAATTGGCACATATCCCAGCTGTCCGTGTCTCGTTCCTTGAGAAATTCGGCAACCGTTGCAACCCCCAACTTATGTGGTATACTTGAATAGAGGGCTTCTATATCAATAGCTACCAGGATCGTACCTGAGGGTACCGTGAGACCCTCAAGGATCTTTAGTAGTTCCAACGTGTCCTTGAGGTAGGATGGTAGACTTGTGACGTGTGGGCGCATATAGTCATCCACAAACTGGCTCGCAGTCTCTGTGTGGCTTCCTATTCCCGAGACGATTGGGCGTCCAGGGGGCTTAGATAGATTCTTGTGGACCTTGGGCAATGAATAAAAGGTCGGTGTTATCGGCCATTTAACCTCGAGGAACTCACGTGTATCTCCATCAATCAGGCCTTGGGAAAATGCCCGATTAATGATAGACACATAGTAGGATCTAGCTTCATTCAGTTTCTGGGGTTCAATCTGCTGGTACCATTCATGGTTCTCAAGAATGTTTAAGCACATTGTAATATAATTTTCTTTATTCATCACCACCACGTTCCCTCCTTTATCCGACGGTTTAATCACTAGTTCATCTCTTCTCATTAAGTTTGCCAAAGCCAATTGTTGTGCTGACGACAGATTCCTAGACTTGGATTCTGCAAAATGTATAGTTTCTATTTGTTTTGTGGTCTGTTTCAGGAAGGCCCATACAGCTGGGCATGTCTGGAGGTTTGGGAATTTTTGAGATTTGTTTTTGTATTTTGATGGTCTTATAGGTATTTTAGGGCCTATTTCCTCATCCTCCGACGAGGAACTTTCCGAGTTCCCGTATCCCTCATTTTCATCCAGCAGTTGAATTAGTGTTTTCAGTGCTCTAAAGTCTTGTACCTTGAATCCCTTAAATGGGTCTTCCTCTTTATTTAGCATTCTGCCTTTATCGGTATCAAATATATACTTATATGTAAGATTTCTAGCGAACATATGTAGATCTTTTACAAGAGTGAATTTGTCAATTTGTTGTGAAGGGCAAAAACTGAGTCCTAGCCTAAGAACGTCCCTCTCAGTTAATGTGAGTTGGTATGAGGATAGATTAATAATATCTAGTCCCGTCCCAGTGTTGGCTGTTTTATCACAAACGAGTCCATCTTTCCGCTGCGTTGGGCCACTGGAGTGGCCGGGGGGTTGGGGGCGTTCCCTAAAGGGACTAAGCCCGAATTGATATTACGGCCCTGGGAGGTTTTGGGTACGGCTCCCAGTTCCCGTTGGGAGTCTGCTCCCGTATTATCCGGCAGGGGTAGTAGTATACTAGTTCCTAGACCCGATACGTCCGGGGCCCCCTCTGCTTGATCTTGATATTGGTTGCTCGGGGGATGTTTACGGGGGGACATCATCCGTCTTTTCTGTGACCCTCCATTGTTTTGATGTTCGTGGCTATTGCCTCGTTTCGGTAATCGTCCCCTGCCATGTGAGCCCCGTGTCGTTTTAGGTGGTTGTTTGTAAGATGAGACGGAAGATGATGATATTGAGGCATCTGAATCAGATTTATATGATGTTTTCATATTTTTATAATTGTGGTTATTATTTGATCGAGAAAATTTTCCTTGTCTGTTGTGATGGCCTCTGGGCCATCGATATGCATATCCTCCTGAGAAGGCAAGTTTATCTTTGTAAAGCTTATTTTCCTTTTTCATAACTATATCTTTATTGTAATTTTCTAGATATTGCATCAGTTCATTTTCCCTTCTTTGAAAATCAGCATTTAATGCGATTTGGTGTCCGTTTGTTTTTAATACCTCAATTTCCTTATCAAGATCACTTAGCTCTATGCTATATTTATTTTTGAGCATTTTAATGAGGTCTGCGGAGCAGCTATTCAAGTTCTGTTCCCATTCCTCTTTGAATTGGGGATCGGTCACCTCAAAGGAGGGGAATATCTGGATTCTCAATCCCTGGGGACAGATTCTCTCACCCAGGTACCGGTCAAAAAAGCGAATATGCCATCCAAGATTAGATTTTTTCTCCATAAGTCTTTTCAATTTAAGGAAATAAACATCTAGATTGACCTCTATTTGTGTGTGGGGAATGCATGTGCTTTGTATGTTATCCAGGAACTGATCCCAGTTAGTTCCCAGAAATTGGGACATCATAGAAAAGTACTAAGTGGTAAGTACTTTTTTGAAAAGGTCGGGCTGTGATATACACCCAAAGGGTTATCTGGGTCAGATTCGTATAGATAAAAGAAGAACAGCGAAAAGAAGAAGTCCCTAACGGGGAAGAAGTGAGAAGACAAGAAGGTATACCATGCAGTACAAAATTATACAAATAAACAAGCGATAAACAATCAAAAATCAAATCACAGTATGAATAAAGACAGTCCCATAGTAGTCCCTATCCAGCAAATACAGGTTCTTCACCTAATTAGAATATGTGCAATAGAGGCAGGATAATTTGGGCTAAATGAGAAACAACTCAAATGATTTTCCATCCCTAGAAACAGTAATGTAAAAAAGGAGAGGAAGGGTGGGAAGGGGATGGGGGAAGGGAAAGTCTGGGTACCGACCCTCCTCAAGGGGTGGGATTTTAAGGGAAAATTGGCTGAGTTGTGTAGGTGAACATAATAAGCAATCAGCTAAAATAACTATATTTATTGAAAAACAATATAAAAAAGTATATACAATACATGAGTAGACATATAATTAGTTATCCAGTAGTGACATCAACGATTAATGCGTGACTAGAGCCAACATGTTTCGCAAATGGAAATTCGCTTCATCAGGGCTAGACACGATGCAATTAATGCATTTACACTGCAGACCCTCCCACAGTTAATTAACTCTGTTTTAACAGAAACGGGGCACTTCTCAGAGGAGAGGAAAGATGCAGCTCATAAAGATTAGGATTAAGCAAAAAAAAGGAAACCCATACTTCTCTTTTAACAGCAAATTGAGAGAGAGTCTGTTTGCCTCTATCCTGGAGAGTAATTTGTCATTCAATTTTGATTTATGAACTTTGCACAAAGCTTCTGGCTCGTTATCCAATCGGATCACCCGGAGCTCCCACTTGTTTTGAGACACAAGCTGGATCAATTTACAATGTATCATCGCTTTGTGGGCCGCCCATAAAGTGACAGAATAAACCGAGTCAGACATGTTGAATTGAAAGTACTCCTTAATGTTTAGTTCGATTTCCGTACATTGCCCAGGGTCACTGAGGATGGATTCATTCAACCACCAGTGAAGAAGGCGTTTAGATGCTTCGAGGTATGTAAATGAGACGAAGACCAATGAATGGTCAGAACAAGCCATCTCTCGGATACAAACTTTATAGGCCATGGGGAATAAGTGCTGAAGAAACAAATATATGATCTATCCTGGAATGTATCTGGTGAGGATGAGAATAATGAGTATAATCTCTCTCCAATGGATGTTTTTCCCACCATATGCCTAGTAGGCCAAAGAGTGAGCAAGTTTGGCAATATTTGTGCTTGCCCTAGGTGGACGCCTAAGTTGGAATCCAGAGGGCTTGGACTTGTCAAAACTCAAATCCAGTGCTATTCTATAGTCACCACCACATAAAACAGTGCTGTCAAGGTATGGAGCTAGCTTACAGAGCATATCCAAGAAAAAGGATGATTAAAGTGAATAAATTGGTACCTGTCAGGTCACCTGAGACCAGGTGACAGATGCACTCTGTACGAGTCGGAAGTGCACCACTAGGTAGTGGACCCTAGGACTGACTGCTGCGGATTGAACCTTGGGAGGTTCAGGAAGTAGGTCTATTGGATCACTAACACAGATCCCACTGGGAGTTAGAGCATAGATTCCCCAGGGCACGGAGTCTAAGAGCCAGCAGGTGTTCACCAGAGCCTCTAGTGGTGAGGATGGACTGAGATGCAGTCTGGCTCCAGGTCGTGGCCCCCAGGGTCTCACAGCTCACGCTCACGGTAGAATACAGGAGAAGAGGAAGGAGGCAGCAGGCTGGAACAACAAGGAAAGTAAGGGATAAGCTAAATGTCAGGGTGACTAGCAGACAAGGATAAACACAACACGCCAGAGGTCAGGGTCACAAGCAGACAGGGAAAGTCAAGAACAGGCCAAAGTCAGTAACTGGAAGCAGACGTAGGAAACACAGCAAGTACACACGAAAGCTAACACACAATGGTTGATCAGCACTGCTGGTGTACAGTGCACAGGTTAATATAGGGTTCCCTGATAGGGCCTGGGGTCTCAACAGACGAGGCACAAAGATCTCAGATGCAGTGATCCAGGACCAAACCCTTCCCAATGTACGAGGTACTGAAGAATGCCTCTATGACGATGGGAATCCAGAACTTGATTAATCTCGTACTTAAGATTATCCTCAGAGTCTGAAACCGAGGTAGGGAGAGGACGAGAGGACTTATTGAGGGCTAAAGGCTTCTTAGGAATGGATAAAGGCATAAGAAGACCATCAGGAGTCTAAGCAGGGTCCCCCAGACCCTTAAAGATGAGCTGGACATCCAGCACAGGATCATCAGACTGGGAAGAAGTCAGTGGATCCCTGAGACCAGGTTGGTTAGAAAGTGATGTGTCACAGAAGTCAGCTGGATAGCTTCGCTGGGCATAGGCTGAACTGGTGCAGAGGCTGACTGAACAGCATTGCCAGGTGCAGCGACCACCAGAATTGCATCACAGGGTGTAGCGATGGTGGAACTGGTGGACGAGTCAGCCTGGGTGTGCGTCCAAGGGGGTCCAGGAACAGGCAAAGGTAAATGACCATGCAAACTGGAGTGAATGATCGGCTCAAGTTCACAGGTGGGCTCCTCATCCAGAGTGCCACATGACCCAGAGAGTGCCTCAGCCCGACTATTGCAGGAGTCATTCCAGAAATCGCTATATGCAGCGGGAAGAGCAGAAGATACTGGGGTGGTGGCAACAGGAAGTTTTTCTTTTGGGGTAACCATGAGGAGGCAGGAAGAGAAACAGGAGGAACCCCAAGCCAGGATCCGTCCAGCAGTCCAGTCAATGTGTGGAGAATGGAACCGTAACCAAGGAAGACCTAATATGATAGGAGATGAAGCCTTAGGTAAGACAAAGAAGGATATCCACTCCTGATGGAGTGTCCCTACCGACATCTTAACAGGGAGGGTCTGGAAGCGGATAGGACCCCCTGGGAGAACAGTGCCATCAATCGCCAAGATCACCAATGGTGTTGAAAGGGGCAAAAGGGTAAGTCTCATGGAAGATGCAGTTCCCAAATCCATGAAATTGCCAGCGGCTCCAGAATCCAGATGTGCTGAGACCGAACGAGAGGAAGCGCCAACATGAAGGAACACAGAAAGAAGAAAACGAGAAGATGAAGGTGATATTTCAGGGTCTAATACTCCACCTTCCAGATCTATTAGCCCCGAGCGTTTTTCTGGATGAAGAGAACAAGTGTCACGAAAATAACCTTTGGCCCCACAATAGAGGCACAGACCCAGAGTTCTGTGCCTAACGCGTTCTTCAGGAGACAACTTGGTCCAGCCCAGCTGCATAGGTTCCTCAGCGGGTAGGGGGTGCTCCTCAGATCGAAGAGAAGAGACTGGGAGCTCAGGCTGCCTAAGGAACAGGGAGTGCTGGCGTCTTTTTTCCAGGGCCCTTTCCTAAAAGCGAATATCGATCTGGTTACACAAGGTGATGACACCATCCAGATCAGCAGGGAGGAATCTTCCTGCTAATTCATCCTTCACTCTATCAGAGAGGCCATGTAAAAAGGCTGCAACTAGGGCCTCATTATTCCAGCTCAATTCAGCCGTGAGGATACGGAACTGAAGAGCATACTGTCCCACAGAAGCGGACTCTTGACGGAGACGTAAAAGAGCGCTGGCCGCTGAGGAGACACGACCCAGGAGGGATATAATATAGGCTACTTTTGCCGATCGGACAGGAAGTTTTGGGGCTGAAGTTCAAAATGAATTGTGCACTGGCTAAGGAACCTCCTGCAAGCCTTGGAGTCCCCAGAGAAACGGGCCGGAGCTGGCAGTTGTAATGAATGTGTGGCTGCGACTGGTGCGATAGATGCAGCAGCAGATAGCGGTTGAGGTTGTTGAACTGGGGGTCCTAATGAGGCCTGAACCTGTTCAAAACGGGATGCCAAATCCTGAAGGGATCACATCACCTGGGTCTGATGCGATTCCTGGATCTCAAGTCTGCGAACTGCCCTGCAACGGATCATCTGCAGGTAGCGGCACATCAGCTGGGTCCATGGCTGATCAAACTGTCAGGTCACCTGAGACCAGATGACAGATGCACTCAGTAGGAGTCGGAAGTGCACCGCTAGGTAGTGGACCCTAGGACTGACTGCTGCGGATTGAACCCTGGGAGGTTCAGGAATCAGGTCTACTGGATCACTAACACAGATCCTACTGGGAGCTAGAGCATAGATTCCCCAGGGCGCAGAGTCTAAGAGCCAGCAGGTGTTCACCAGAGCCTCTAGTGGTGAGGATGGACTGAGCTGCAGTCTGGCTCCAGGTCGCAGCCCCCAGGGTCTCACAGCTCACGCTCACGGTAGACTACAGGTGAAGAGGAAGGAGGCAGCAGGCTGGAACAACAAGGAAAGTAAGGGATAAGCCAAATGTCAGGGTGACTAGCAGACAAGGATAAACACAACACGCCAAAGGTCAGGGTCACAAGCAGACAGGGAAAGTCGAGAACAGGCCAAAGTCAGTAAATGGAATCAGACGTAGGAAACACAGCAAGTATACACGAAAGCTAACACACAATGGTTGATCAGCACTGCTGGCTTGCAGTGTACAGGTTAATATAGAGTTCCCTGATAGGGCCTGGGGTGGGGCCATGCTTAGAGGAGAGGTTATAAAACCAGCCAGGTGTGAGTGGCTGGCCTCTTAATCTGAACACATGAGGAGAAGGTAAGCTGACAGAGAAAGATTACTGCATAACCATGAGAGTACCTATGCAGCCTTTTAATAATATATACTGACTGCCTGGACATATATTTCTTGCAAAGAGAATGAAATATGTTTAGCAAAAAAAAAAATAGCTACATCTTTAGTTTTATTTTCTGCACTGGCTGTGTAGAACGTTGGGTAATGTTTATGTAAAAAGGTGGGTTTGTAGGAGGACGGAAAGTGTATTTTTTGCAAGAAGACTGAATTGGCATTTTCTAAATGATAATAGGATAGTGCCTTATGGTGTGCATTATGAGAGATAACCCACAAGAGAGAAGGTTTGTGGCTAGCCATCATCATGGGTCAGAAGGGGGGAACAACACCCCCAGAGCTACTACTCTGGATATTCACTTAACATCATACCTGACAAGACCACATGAGGAAAATTATGATCCCTTGGTTCAAAAGATAAAACAAGATTTGGAGAGGTATAATAAATCCACCTTTACATGTCCCGGTAGAATTAACATCATAAAAATAAATCTTATTTCTCCTGCATATGGCAGGAGGCTAGAGAAGGTTTCCTTCTCTAACATTAGGCGATCCTTCAAAAATTTTGTGTATTGAATAGCAAAGCCTAGACAGGTGTATCATCTCTCTCATGAGGGTTAAACCTGAAGGCCTCCTCAACTTGAGGAACTATTATAGAGCAGTTAACGCAACTATAATTCTTAGTTGGAAACATCGCGTAAATCAAAAAGTCTGGGTAAAGCTAAAGAAAATGATGGAGGGCCGTAACTTGACTCATGCCCTGTGAGTCCCACATTTATATTGAGGTCTTTCTGACACCACCTCTTTCCTCACTAATCATACTCTGGGACTTTGGTTAATAAGCGGGGAGCCTTATCCCCGCCAGTCTCCCCCTCCTCCCGCTGGCTGGCTTCCTTTCATTCCCCCCCAGGTGAATCCCTGTCTTTCTGCAGGACATAATTGACTGATGAAGACACTAAATGTTTCAAATTCCTGGAGGGTGGTAATCTGTGCCCACTGGAGATATTCAGAAAGGTGTGTGGTAGGTTCTCTATGGATGCCTGGAGACACCAGCAGCTACAACATTTTATCACCACTCACCTAAAGGGTATCAGAGCTGTGGACTTTCTCACTGGAATTGAGACTCTTAGGCTTAAAAGAGAAGTGTAAGAAAGGAAAAAAGCAGACATTCATACTAACCTAGATGGCTGCAGCATTGATCCAAGCTATCGAAGATCGCTGATTGCTCAGTTCTTGGGTCTGCTCTAAGCACAGAGTGGTAATTGTCAGTCACTGGTTTGTGCTCTGCCCTTTCAGTGTAGGGGGCGGGAGCGATACGCTGAGAGGCTGAGCCAGCTGCCGGTCTAGGCATCTGGACGGATCCCAACATTATTGTTGGGATCCTTTCAAAGCCTGGACTGGCTCTGTGATGTCAGTTGACAGCTGGATCTAGCCTGCTGTTGGCTGAATCTGGGTCACAGGAGTGTAGACTAAGTGCACTCCTGTGATCCACAGAAGAAATATGGCCAAAAGATCTTTGGACATGCTTCTACTTTAAGCTATCTAATTGGCAAGAGACTGCTATCCATTACATATAAACGTTTAAATCATTATGAAGCTCTCACTGTCTCCCATTTCTTAGAGAGTGGGAGACAGAGCTAGAGTAATCTTTTACAGTTTCTCAGAAACACAGATTCTCAGAATTACCTATGCAAAGTGGTATAGGGTATAGAAGTCCAAGCACCTTTGGACTTCTGAAAACTGGGAAATAAAAGACTGTATAAAAAAAATTACAGATCTCCACTACTTAACTCCCCTGAATTGTCTTCCAAGATAGTATGCATTTCCAAGCTCTAAAATATAATAGGTAATCACCACGCTACTAGTTACAATAAACTACTGGAGCTGAAATAAACAATATTGTGAGTAAAAGGCTTTCTGCTAAGCACTGTTATGTGTTCTGACACCACAAAAAACAAATCAACCAAAAAAAAAGTGTAGTGCTACCTTACGAATCAATAACTCAACAATAATGGTGGAACCCTCCAACATATGGTATTCTCATTAAACTTCAATATCACCACAATATCAGTCTCTGTGATATGTAACTACACATATAATACGCATCATATTTCTAAGCTCTATTGACACCCGGAGGATCTCTCCCTTGTTTTCTGTTTTCCTGATATATACCACCTAAAGTACCACGGGCACCTCTCCCTACATAGCCCTCTCTCTGCTCACACCCTTTTTCTCCCTTTTCTTTTATCTCTTTTCTACTGCTGTATTTTCTCTTCTTTATCACCCCTTACACAAGGAATTCTAGTGTTCTATAATTCCCGAGTAGTTGTTTCTTTGTTTGAACCTCATCCGTACTGCTTGTAATTTTTGCTCTCACACCGAGAAGTTACATTGTGAAGGTCTCAATTGCCCCTTAGGCATCATACACACTGGTTTCTAGACATGTGCAATCTGTTTTGTTCCGAATCATTTTTTCAACGAAATTCGACAAATTCGAAAATAAAACAAAAACCCAAAATTCGAAAATATGAAAATTCGAAAGAATGAAAATCTGAAATTCAAAAATCCAGAATTCAAAAATCCAAAAATAAGAACGAAAATCCGGAAAATTTGAAAACCCAAAAATTTAAAAATCCAAAATAATAGCTAACTAACTAATAATAACTGTTACTAACTATTAAATTATAGGTATTGGAATTTCCTTTCAAATTTGGCTGTTTGTGAACATAACGAATACCTATTTATCCAAAGTTACGAAGTATCCGAAATAACGAATGACGCATCTAAACTAATGGAGCGTGACAAATTAATAATAAAAAATAATTATATGAATAATAATACATTGTTTATTATTATTTATTATTATTAATTCATTACGTTCCATATGTCTAGATGTGGCATTCGTTATTTCGGATAATTTGTAACTTTGAATAAATTCGTATTCATTACCTTTACTAACAGCCAAATTTAAAAGGAAATTTCAATACCTATAATTTAATAGTTAGGTATAATTAGTTAGTTATTATTTCGGATTTTTACAAACTTACTCGAAATAATGAATTTCGATCAGAATGAATGACCCAAAAAATGAAAAAAAAAACGAATGAGACTAAAACTAACACATTTTTCAGCAGTGCACATGTCTACTGGTTTCTTGCAAATGCTGTTTATCCTGACAGGAGAAAATCAGTGTTATAAACTCACCTAAGCTACATTTTTTCAAATCTAAGTGAGTTTATCAGAGTTTAACCAGTTGCCGACCACCGCACGCCGATGTACGTCGGCACAATGGCAGGGGTAAGCATAAGGGCTTACCTGTAGGCCCTTGCCGGCCCGCGAGCGGGGGGTCCCCCCATGCCTGCGGCGGTCGGATTCTCGTCAGGAGCGATCCGAGGTGAGGGGGAAGCCACTCATTCACGATCGCTCCTGGAGAATGAAATGCTTCCTTGGCTTCTGTAATGTAAACAGAAGCGGAGGAAGTGATGTCTCCTCGAGCCGGTCTTTTCGTTCCGGCGCCGAGGAGAGAAGACATCAATGTGAGTTGCACAAACACAACACTAACAGTAGAACACGCAGGCACACTTTTCACCCCCCATCACCTCCCAGTCACCCCCCCCCGATCACCCCCCTGTACCCCCTGTCACAGTGACACCAATAGCAGTTTTTTTTCTGATTATTGTATTGGTGTCAGTTTGTGACAGTTATAATTGGTAGGGCAGTTAGTGGTAGGCCCCTTTAGGTCTAGGGTACCCCCCTAACCCCCCCTAATAAAGTTTTAACCCCGTGATCACCCCCCGTCGCCAGTGTCACTAAGCGATTGTTTTTCTGATCGCTGTATTAGTGTCACAGGTGACGCTAGTTAGGGAGGTAAGTATATAGGTTCGAAGTCAGCTTTTTATAGCGTCAGAGATGCCCATATACTACCTAATAAAGGTTTTAACCCCCTGATTGCCCCCCAGTTAACCCTTTCACCAGTGATCACCGTATAAGTGTTACGGGTTACTGCTATTCCTTCTGGTGAACTGGCAAGCACCAGTGGCCTAATACACCCTGGTCGTACATCCAGCACTGCAGTAACACATGGTGACGTGGCGAGTCCCATAAGTGCAGTTCAAGCTGGCTAGGTGGCAAGCGCAAGTAATGTCCCACTGCCACCAAGAAGAAGATGAACAGAGGCCCGTCTTGCCCATAGTGCCCTTCCTGCTGCATTCGCCAATTCTAATTGGGAACCCACCACTTCTGCAGCACCCGTACTTCCCCCATTCACTGGCCAACCCGGCATTCATGTGGAAACAGTTGATTTTACGCCACTTGATTTTTATTCGCTGTTTTTCACTGAAGATCTCTATAGATCTATTGTGGACCAAAGCAATTTGTATGCTGGTCAACACATCGCCACTATTACCCAGTCCTCCCTTGCCAGAGATTGGAAACCAATTACGGTTTCCAAATTTAAGTTCTTTCTGGGCCTTTCCCTCCTCATGGGCATAACTAAAAAGAGTGAGTTGCGGTCATATTGGTCCACTGACCCAATTCACCATATGCCCGTGTTCTCTGCTTCCATGGCCAGGGCATGATACGAGCAGATTTTGCGGTTCATGCACTTAAACAACAATGAACTCTGTCGTCCTCGTGGAGACCCTGGATACGATCGGCTCTACAAAATTCGGCCCCTCATAAACAACTTCAACCAACGTGTTTACTCCCCATCAATTTGTCTGCGTTATAAAAAGAAATGTTTTTTGCGCTAACCATACAAAAATAAAATTAGTGCTGCTGCTCGTGTTAGTCAAAAAATACAAAAGACCCAAAAACAATTAGCATATAGTGTAACAAGCGCGCATCTTAAATCAGTGTATACTATATAACATAGGTGATCCTAATAGTTCTGACTCCTATTAGTATAACAATAAAAATTAAAATTTAGATTAATTATGACCACACACTGACAAGTATTCTAATGTGAAACAAACTCATGTGAAAAATTATTAAATCGTGCCACTAGCCACAATGTTGTTTAAGGAATTTCAATCCGCAACAATGTAGAAATTCCTTAAGCAACATTGTGGCTAGTGGCACGATATTTATGTTCGCAGATAGTTCTTTTGAAACATGGTGAATTATTCAAAGGACTTTAATTTTTTCACATGATTTTTAATAATTCTTCACATGAGTTTGTTTCACATTAGAATACTTGTCAGTGTGTGGTCATAATTAATCTAAATTTTAATTTTTATTGTTATACTAATAGGAGTCAGAACTATTAGGATCACCTATGTTATATAGTATACACTGATTTAAGATGCGCGCTTGTTACACTATATGCAAGTTGTCTGCGTTGATGAGTCCCTGATTAAATTTTATTACATGAGCGTGCCACGTTTTAGTCACCTTTTTGATCATCAGATTGGAGCATGTGGCACCGTGCGATCTAATCGCCAGGACTTTCCCCAGCGGCTTGTAGATTCCCGTCTTAGGCTGGGGGAGAGAGCCTGCTTGCAGTGTAATAATTTGCTCGCTATGAAGTGGAGGGATAATAAGAATGTTTTTGTTCTTACCTCCCTTCATGCAGACACGACGGTCCAAATTACTATGGCGACTGGTGTTGGGGAGAAAGCCCTCTGTGTCCACGAATATAACCTCAATATGGGAGGGGTGGACATCAACCACAGGTTGTTGGCGCCTTACCTAGTTGCCCTTAAGGCCAGACGCTGGTATAAAAAAGTGTCTGTATACTTATTTCAATTGGCTTTGCTGAACGCTCATGTGCTGTACAGAGCTTCAGGATGGATTGGATCCTTCCTTAAATTCCAGGAAGAGATCGTCAGAGCCCTTCTGTTTCCAGACGGTGCTCCACCTCACCTTCCCAATCCAAATGCAGTAAGCTGGCTGCATGAGAGGCATTTTCCTTCTATCCTCCGGCGTACCCCTACCCAACGAGCCCCCCAAAGAAAATGTCGTGTCTGCAGAAAGCGTGGATATAGGCATGACTCCCGCTATTATTGTCCCTCCTGTCCTGACAATCCTGGTCTTTGCATTGGTGAATGTTTTGAACGCTACCATACACTAGTTGAGTATTAGCGTAGGGTACAGCACTGCACAGACTAGGCACACTTTCACAGGGTCTCCCAAGATGCCATCGCATTTTGAGAGACCCGAACATGGTACCAGTTACAAAAGTTACAGCTACAAAAAAAAGTGTAAAAACAAAAGTAAAAAAAAAAAACACAAAAAAAAAATAAGATAAAAAAAAAATGTTGTTTTATTGTTCTCGCTCTCTCTCTCTCTCTCTCTCTCTATTTTCTCTCTTGCTCTGCTGTTTTTTACTGTATTCTATTCTGCAATGTTTTATTGTTATTATGTTTTATCACCTTTGCTTTTCAGATATGCAATTTTTTTATACTTTACTGTTTACTGTGTTTTATTGTTAGCCATTTTTTTTGTTTTCAGGTACGCAATTCAGCTGCAGCGCAGATTTATTTATCTTGACAACAACAGCGTTTGCTCCCACGATACATAATGCCGTGACTCCAGCACTGTCGGAGGTGATTTCACCACCACTGTTACATACTTCAGCATATATGCCGAAGCATGGGGGTAGCAGGGACGGAGGAGCGATTTGCTACTACCTTTTGCGGGAGGATGCCCCCATGCTTCGGCATATATATATTTTAGGCACAGGTTGCATTAAAAAATGTTTTATTTTTTACTATTTTTTTTTGTATTTGCTTTGCAGGTATGGCAAGTCTTACTGTTATACTGTAATGTTACTTTGTTTTATTGTTAACCATCATTTGCTTAGAAGGTACGCCATTCAGTTGCAGCGCGGTTTTATTTATCTTGACAGCAACATCGTTTGCTCCCACGATACATAAAGCCATGACTCCAGCGCTGTCGGAGGTGATTTCACCACCACAGTTAAAAAAAAGAGCATATATGCCGAAGCATGGGGCAGCATGGGCGGAGGAGTGATTTGCTCCTAACTTTTGGGGCAGATGCCCCCATGCTTTGGCATATATAAATGGTGCATGTATGCCCATCATTAGAAGTGGGTGGATGAAGGGAGGTATTCTAATGGTGGGCATACCCACCGATCAATCTCTTTTTTTCATGCAGCCCACAGGCTGCATGAAAAAAAAGATTACATTATATGCCCAACAAGGACCAGCAACGTACTGGTATGTTGCTGAACTTTGAGTGGTTATACCAGAAAGATGCCTGCAGGTTTAGATATCATCTTGGTATCATTCTTTTCAGCCAGCGGTCGGCTTTCATGTAAAAGCAATCCTAGTGGCTAATTAGCCTCTAGACTGATTTTATAAGCAGTGGGAGGAAATGTCCCCCCCACCGTCTTTTATGGTTTTCTCTGGCTCTCCTGTCCCAATAGGGAACCCGAGAATTCAGCCGGTGATTCGGCCAGCTGACCATAGAGCTGATCAGAGACCAGAATGGCTCCAATCATCTCTATGGCCTAAGAAACCTGAAGCTACGAGCATTTCATGACTTAAATTTTGCCGGATGTAAACAGCGCTATTGGGTAATTGGGAAAGCATTTTATCACACTGATCTTGGTGTGGTCAGATGTTTTGAGGGCAGAGGAGAGATCTAGGGTCTAATAGACCCCAATTTTTTCAAAAAAGAGTACCTGTCACTACCTATTGCTATCATAGGGGATATTTACATTCCCTGAGATAACAATAAAAATGATAAAAAAAAAAAAAAAAATGAAAGGAACAAATGAAAAATAAGATAAAAAAAGCACCCCTGTTCCCCCCTGCTCTCGCGCAAAGGCGAACGCAAGCATCAGTCTGGCGTCAAATGTAAACAGTAATTGCACCATGCATGTGAGGTATCACCGTGAAGGTCAGATCGCGGGAAGTAATTTTAGCAGTAGACCTCCTCTGTAAATCTAAAGTGGTAACCTATAAAGGCTTTTAAAGGCTTTTAAAAATGTATGTAGTTTGTCGCCACTGCATGTTTGTGTGCAATTTTAAAGCATGTTGTGTTTGGTATCCATGTACTCGGTCTAAGATCATCTTTTTTATTTCATCAAACATTTGGGCAATATAGTGTGTTTTAGTGCATTAAAATTTAAAAAAGTGTGTTTTTTCCCCCAAAAATGCGTTTGAAAAATCGCTGCGCAAATACTGTGTGAAAAAAATGAAACACCCACCATTTTAATCTGTAGGGCCTTTGCTTTAAAAAAATATGTAATGTTTGGGGGTTTAAAGTAATTTTCTTGCAAAAAAAAAAATATTTTTTCATGTAAACAAAAAATGTCAGAAAGGGCTTTGTCTTCAAGTGGTTAGAAAAGTGGGTGATGTGTGACATAAGCTTCTAAATGTTGTGCATAAAATGCCAGGACAGTTCAAAACCCTCCCAAATTACCCAATTTTGGAAAGTAGACACCCCAAGCTATTTGCTGAGAGGCATGTCGAGTCCATGGAATATTTTATATTGTGTACACAAGTTGCAGGAAAAAGACAATTTTTTTTTTGCATAAAACTGTCACTAAATGATATATTGCTCAAATGTGCCATGGGTATATGTGAAATTACACCCCAAAATACATTCTGTTGCTTCTCCTGAGTACACTGATACCACATGTGTGAGACTTTTTGGGAACCTAGCAGCGTACGAGACCCCGAAAACCATTTGATTTCACTCCTCACTGCCTATCACAGTTTCGAAGACCATGGAATGCCCAGATGGCACAACCCCCCCCCCATGACCCAATTTTGGAAAGTAGACACCCCAAGCTATTTGCTAAAAGGTATGGTAAGTATTTTGCAGACCTCGCTTTTTGTCACAAAGTTTTGAAAATTGAAAAAAGAAAAAAAAATACATTTTTCCTTTTTTTCTTCAATTTCAAAAACAAATGAGAGCTGCAAAATACTCACCATGCCTTTCAGCAAATAGCTTGGGGTGTCTACTTTCCAAAATTGGGTAATTTGGGGGGGGGTGTGCCATCTTAGCATTTAATGGCTTTCAAAACTGTGATAGGTAGTGAGGAGTGAAATCAAAAATTTATGCCCTTAGAAATCCTAAAGGCGGTGCTTGGATTTCGGGGCCCCGTACGCGGCTAGGCTCCCAAGAAGTCCCCCGCATGTGGTATTCCCATACTCAAGAGAAGCAGCAAAATGTATTTTGGGGTGTAATTCCACATATGCCCATGGCATGTTTAAGCAATATATTATTTAGTGACAACTTTGTGCAAAAAAAAAAGTTTGTAATTTTCCAGCAACTTGTGTCAAAATATAAAATATTCCATGGACTCAACATGTCTCTCAGCAAATAGCTTTGGGGTGTCTACTTTCCAAAATTGGGTCATTTGGGGGGGTTGTGCCATCTTAGCATTTTATGGCTTTCAAACCTGTGATAGGTAGTGAGGAGTGAAATCAAAAATTTACACCCTTAGAAATCCTGAAGGCGGTGCTTGGTTTTCGGGGGCCCCGTACGCGGCTAGGCTCCCAAAAAATCCCACACATGTGGTATCCCCGTACTCAGGAGAAGCAGCAAAATGTATTTTGGGGTGCAATTCTGCACATAACCATGGCATGTGTGAGCAATATATAATTTAGTGACAACTTTTTGTAAAATATTTTTTTTTTTTATTATTCAATCACTTGGGACAAAAAAAAATATTCAATGGGCTTGACATGCCTCTCAGCAATTTCCTTGGGGTGTCTACTTTCCAAAATGGGGTCATTTGTGGGGGGGTTGTACTGCCCTGCCATTTTAGCACCTCAAGAATTGAGATAGCCAGTCATAAACTAAAAGCTGTGTAAATTCCAGAAAATGTACCCTAGTTTGTAGACGCTATAACTTTTGCGCAAACCAATAAATATACGCTTATTGACTTTTTTTTTTTATCAAAGACATTTGGCTGAATACATTTTGGCATAAAAGTATGACTAAAATTGAGTTTATTGTTTTTTTTTTATGACAAAAAGTTGAAAATATCATTTTTTTAAAGTTTTTCTGTCTTTTTCCGTTTATAGCTCAAAAAAAAAAAACCGCAGAGGTGTTCAAGTACCATCAAAAGAAAGCTCTATTTGTGGGAAGAAAAGGACGCAAATTTTGTTTGGGTACAACATTGCATGGCCACGCAATTAGCAGTTAAAGTGATGCAGTGCCAAATTGTAAAAAGTGCTCTGGTCCGGAAAGGGGTAAAACCTTCTGGGGCTGAAGTGGTTAACAGAGTTTAGAGATTGGGAGTTTATTTATTTAATTGGTCAGAATTTTAATAAAATAAAATAATATTTCCTCCCCCACATGCCTCTTCCTCTGACTTCTAGGTCAAGAACAATGGCACAACCATCCACCCATCCCTGCATGCCATGGTGCTAGGTGTTATCCTGGACTATGAACTCTCCTTTCAGTCCCACATCCAATCACTTTCCAAGGCTTGCCAATCTCCATAATACGTCCTCTCCTAAATAATGAAACACAAAGCTCCTGATTGACTCCCTGGTTATCTCTCGTCTGGACTATTGTAACTCCCTCCTCATTGGCTTACCTTCAAATACGCTATCCTCCCTTCAGTCCATCATGAATGCTGCTGCCAGACTCATCCACCTTACAAACCGCTTAGCGTCTGCTATCCCTCTCTGCTAATCCCTCTCTGCTAATCCCTCTATTGGCTTCCAATCACCAAACCAATTAAATTCAAGATACTAACAATAACTTACAAAGCCATCCAAAACTCTGCCTCCAGCTACATCCCTAACCTAGTCTCAAAATACCAATCAAGTCGTTCTCTTTGTTCCTACCAAGACCTTCTGCTCTCTAGCTCCCTCATCACCTCTCCCATTCTTTGGAATTCTCTACTCTTTTCACTTTTAGATTATCCCTGAAAACTTTACTCTTCAGAGAAGCCTATCCTGCCTCCACCTAACAACTGTACTTTTATTGTCTTCTTTAGCTTACCCCCCACAATTATTACCTTTTGTATCACTTGACCCTCCCTCTGAGATTGAAAGCTCTAATAAGTAAGGCCCTATGATTCCTCCTGTATTGAATTGTATTTTAATTGTACTGTCTGCCCTAATGTTGTAAAGCGCTGTGCAAACTGTTGGCGCTATATAAATCCTGTATAATAATAATAATATTTTATTCTGGCCATTGAAATAAACGTTGAAGTGCTAAATGTGCCTAGAGTTTATGCGCATTTATGAGCGTTTACCAGTGCTCAGCATTTTTTGTGGTCAGAATTCCCACTCCTGGATGTGATTTTAGGGCATTAATAAACTCCTCTGCTGATAAACTGCTAAAAACATCCATGTGTGCATGAGCACATAGGATAACATGTCAAACTCACAAAAACATGAGTGTTACAGCAGCATGAGGCCTAAGGGTTATTTGTCTTTATACTTTGATGTAGCCTAATTTCCTCTGCTTTTGTATTATGTTTACTCTATAGTGACTATAATTTATCCCCCTGGACTGAATCTGGGCACTTATTTCTTTTGTGACATATCCCGTGTTTAACTAATGTCTTCTGTTTTTGCCTTTGTCTTATAACACTCAATAAAAATCATATTAAAAAGCACATGAAACTTTGGTGTAATTTTTCCGGCAACAATATCAATGACAGAGTCTCTTTGCCAGTTGCCATTTAATTACACAGAAATGAACAGTGACAAATAAATTGGTTTCTTTGTGCTTTATGGACCTTTCATGTCAGTGAATAAATAACTTTTTCTAAAGAAATAACTCTCTTTATTAACTAAATGAGACAGCTGACGTCAGAAGACAGGCAAAGGTTGATGGCTTCTTAAATAAGAAGTTAATTAAATTGGTCGAGAAAATGGCAAAGTGACATTTACCCAAGCAGCCTTACTTTACAACAACTTTACAAGTTTGGCAGAGTTTGCCACTCTATGTTGATGACCTTTGAAGTAAGAAGACCAAAGAATTCATACTTTGTAGTCAAAAAACGCAGCAAGATCTATTTAGGTTAAATTACCAGCAGATTCTGATGACAACACAATCCATCTAATAAATTGCATAGCTGCATGCCATCTATATAGAAATGTAATTTACATATGTCTACATCAAATAGCTTGGTCACCTTTGAAATTAATACATTATGTAAGAGAATTGATTTATGTATTGGCTTGTATACAGATGAGATGCATAATAACAACTGAACTTCATTGTTGGGTCATAATTACATGGGTTATTTTCATGGTCTCCTAAGTTACCTCCAAACATAAAGGAAGGGTGATCTAAAAAAGATGAAATCTAAGTATTATATACATATACATATACACATACATACACAGTATATACACTGTATATATACATATATATTTATATATATTCAAAAGATATCACTAGATGTGTAGGAATACATAACTCAGCTGTGAGTACCTTATTTTGGTACTGGAGACGGAGCTTACAACATCACTTCAAAAAGTTCTGCTTGTTTCATTGAAGTCCAGTAAAAATCAATTTGTATACAAATTATGCACCTGCAGTCACTTAGCTACTACGTCCACTTTGGGACCAGCAACGTACCTGTACGTCCCTGGGCTTCAAGTGGTTAAAACGGGATGCCTGTAGGTACCGTTTTTTAGAGCCGGTGGTCGGCTCTCTTGTAAAATAAATCCTAGCGGCTAACTAGCTGCTGGGTTGTTTATAAAAGCAGCTGGAGGGTATGTCCCTACCGCAGCCTTTCATCGATTTCTTGGGCTCTCCTGTCCCACTGAGAGACCCAAGCGACCAGCCTGTACTTCCGCCGGCTGAACAGAGAGAGCCCAACAAAACCTGCATTGGCTCTGATGGTCTCTCGGCTATGGTAACCCGAAAACGATGACCTAACATCACTTCCGGTTTACCTGGATGTCAAAGGCACCATTAAAAAAATTAAAAGCATTAAAAAACATGGATCTTGGTGTTTTGAATGCTTTTAAGGGCAGAGGGGGATCTGGGGTCTTATAGACCCCAGATCTCTCCATAGAGAGGACATGCCACATGTCTATTGCTGTCACAAGGATATTTACATTCCTTTTGACAGCAAATAAAAGTGATAAAAAAATTCAAGCAACAGTGTAAAAAAAAAATAATAAATGAATAATTTAAAAAAAAGTAAAGTACCCCTTCCCACGTGCTCGCACGCAAATTTGAATGTGCGCGTCTGTCCCGCACGCACACAAACAGCAATTGTTCCACACGTGAGGTATTACCGCAAAGGTCAGATCATGGGCAGTAATTCTAGCACTAGACCTCCTCTGTAAATTTAAAGTGATAACCTGTAAAGGCTTTTAAACTGTCGCCTATGGATAGTAAAATGTACCTAGTTTGTTGCCATTGCACAGGAGTGCACAATCTTAAAGTGTGACATGTTTGGTATTTATTTACTCAGTGTAACATCAAATTTTATGCTTTATAAAACAATTGGGTTATGCATTGTGTTTTTTGCATTAAAATGAAAAAAAGTGTATTTTTTCCCCCCAAAAAATTGCATTTAAAAAAACCACTGCGCAAATACTGCATGACATAAAAATTGCAAAACCCACCAATTTAATCTCTAGAGTCTCTGCTAAAATATATAATGTTTGTGGATTCCAAGTCATTTTCTGAGAAAAAATGCTGATTGTTACACAAACAAAAATTCCAGAAAAGGCCTGGTCTGGCAGTGGATACAAATGACACACCTGCAGTTACTTAGTTACTACATGTTTGCCTTTGTCTCTAAAATTATAAAATGGAGCAGTGATTTTTTTAATGCTTAAAGTGAAACAATAAAAATTAAATATTCCTTTAAATATCGTGCCTGGGGGGTGTCTATAGTGTGCCTATAGACGCCTTTGGGTCTGGTATGAATATTAAGGGGAACCCGGAACCAAAATTTAAAAAAAAATGCGTGGGGATCCCCCTAAAATCCATACCAGGCCCTTCGGGTATGATATGGAAATTAAGGGGAACCCTGCGCCAAATTTTAAACAAAAATGGCGTAGGGGTCCCCCCCAAATCCATACCAGACCCTTATCCGAGCACGCAACCTGGCAGGCTGCAGGAAAAGAGGGGGGACGACAGAGCGCCCCCGCACCTTACGTAACTGGGTGGCCCCGCCCTCAGTTATATAAGAACTGTCAAAGGTGAAAAACATCACATGGCGGAAGCCCCCCATGGAGGCAGATCAGTCGCAGATTTTTTTTTCTTTTTCGGTCCATCAGGCGATGTGATAGAAGAAGATAAATGGACATCGTGGGGCTTTTTTTTTTATTTTTTAATAAAAGACTTATCCCAAGCTGTGTCTTGTCTTTTTTAACATTTTGACACTTTTTTTGTGAAATGGTAGGGGTACATTTATACCCTGTTACCATTTCACACAGGGGGGAGGCCAGGATCTGGGAGTTGTTAGATTCTGATAAGCCCCCCACCCGCAAACCCCCACAACCACCGGGCAAGGGTTGTGGGGATGAGAAGAAAGAGGGGGGACACAGGGAAGAAGGAAAAATGCTGCTCACCCCTGATGATTGAAGCCAAAAAAGAAAAAGACAAATTCCCCACTTGGGGTTTTTAGGCAGCGAAATGAGAAGGTAAAAAGCCAATTTATAAAAATGTATCTTTATTGTACAAAAAACTTAACACACTGGTTAAAAAAATGAGCTCCCATGGGGTATATAAAAATGCATAACACTCAACACAATACACTGTCTATAACGTTTATGACAACATGACATGTGCGTTGACTAGGCAATAATAGAGTGGACCTGACGCGTTTCGACCTGTTCAAGGTCTTCTTCAAAGGTCAATTTGCCAGTAATGAGTGTTCTAGGCCCAGGAGCTTCTTGTTGGGTAGATCCCTTTAAAATCAGAAGATTGTCTGCTCGCGCGCGCCACGTGATGCGGATACGTCACGCACTTGCGACGGCGATGACGTCAGTAGACGGGGCGTTTGCTCGCCCTGAACGCCGAGGAGGCCACACGAGGCCGCCCAGCGGCCGCCATGCCCCCATGCTGGGTCCCCCCGGAGCGGTCCCATTGGGGGAACACTGACACCTGCCATCAATTTACCCATACTGGAGCTCCGCCCTAACATTTAAGGGCTTATATACATTCCCTCATCCCCTCTTCATCACCCTGCACACTTCCTGTCCAGCTGATGGTCCTTGCTACGACTTCACACCACTTGCCAAATGGTAACCTGGACAGGCGCTTTCAGCCAGTCCTAGGCAGTGACCTATCCCGGGTCAGGTCACACCTAAGAGCAAGTAATATTGGGCAACACAGTGTGATCTTTGCACTAATTTTTACCTTGTTTATAAGGTGCCTCCCCCATCTGACCGACCGGGTGACCTGCGTATTCAAGGGGTGATTCACAGTGTGACCTCTTGTAAGTCACATCCCTTTGGGATTTCCTCCCCTGGTGGCGGGGGCTGTGGCGGGTGATGCCACGAGGCCTTTGGGGGAATGCGAGCAGACAATCTTCTGATTTTAAAGGGATCTACCCAACAAGAAGCTCCTGGGCCTAGAACACTCATTACTGGCAAATTGACCTTTGAAGAAGACCTTGAACAGGTCGAAACGCGTCAGGTCCACTCTATTATTGCCTAGTCAACGCACATGTCATGTTGTCATAAACGTTATAGACAGTGTATTGTGTTGAGTGTTATGCATTTTTATATACCCCATGGGAGCTCATTTTTTTAACCAGTGTGTTAAGTTTTTTGTACAATAAAGATACATTTTTATAAATTGGCTTTTTACCTTCTCATTTCGCTGCCTAAAAACCCCAAGTGGGGAATTTGTCTTTTTCTTTTTTGGGTTGTGGGGATGAGGCCCTTGTCCCCATCAACATGGGGACAAGGTACTTTGGGGGGCTACCCCAAAGCACCCTCCCCATGTTGAGGGCATGTGGCCTGGTACGGTTCAGGGGAGGCGCTCTCTCATCCCCCCCTGCTTTTCCTGTGGCCTGCCAGGTTGCGTGCTCGGATAAGGGTCTGGTATGGATTTTGGGGGACCCCTCCACCATTTTTTTAAAATTTTGGCGCAGGGTTCCCCTTAATTTCCATATCAGACCCAAAGGGCCTGATGTGGATTTTAGGGGGACCCCACGTAATTTTGTTTTTTAATTTTGGTTCGGAGTTCCCCTTAATATTCATACCAGACCCAAAGGGCCTGGTAATGGACTGGGGGGATCCCATGCTCTTTTTTTCAATGAGTTTTATCTATATTGCCGAGACCCAACTATTAATTACAGCCGCGATCAGTTTTAAATGACAATTTTATCCTTTAGAAATGTCATTTTGCTGTGGTACTGTTCTAAACATGGGAAAAATGTGCCACTTTACAGGCATACTATAGACACCCCCCAGGCACAATATTTAAAGGAATATCTTTAATTTTATTGTTTCACTTTAAGCATTAAAAAAAATCACTGCTCCCGAAAAAACGTCAGTTTTTAAAAAAAAAATTGCATTGATACATGTCCCCTGGGGCAGGACCCAGGTCCCCAAACACTTTTTATGACAATAACTTGCATATAAGCCTTTAAAATGAGCACTTTTGATTATTCATGTTCGTGTTCCATAGACTTTAATGGTGTTCATGTGTTTTGACAAATTTTTTGCCTGCTCGCATGTTCTGCTGCAAACCGAGCAGGAGGATGTTTGGCTCATCCCTACTGGCATGGCATCCATAAAGAACAAGGAAAATAAAAGTAACACTGCGCTAACCCAATCACTGAAGAAAAGCAGCTACATAAATATGACCAATATTATACACGAAAATAGAAATGAAATGTAGCGCTAATGAAAGTAACCAATAATAAAAAACACATCAGTAATGGTAGCCATTAGTAAAGGCCCATGGCTTGACATGGTATAAGGTGAATAGTGAATAAGATATAATAATGTCCCAATGTGTGGCCATGGGTCAGACCAGTGTTTCTCAACTCCAGTCCTCAAGGCGCCCCAACAGGTCATGTTTTCAGGCTTTCCATTATTTTGCACAGGTGATTTGATCAGTTTCACTGCCTTAGTAATTACCACAGCTGGTTCATTTGAGGGAAATCCTGAAAACATGACCTGTTGGGGCGCCTTGAGGACTGGAGTTGAGAAACACTGGGTCAGACAATGAAAAGTCCAAGAATAAACTGTATACAGAATGTTGCACTGGTGCAGGAATCTTCTCCTCTGTGTCTCATAGATAATACGATCATATAATGGGAATAGATGAAATACGCTTACCAGAGGAAGTGGATTCGGATGCCGGTGACACCGAATCAAACAGGCTCAGAGATCCTTGATGGACGATGGTTGTTCGCAGGAACCCCGGATCTCGAGGGGGGATCTTTCCTCTGTAATCACTGTCGCGGCTGCCAATTCCAAGGACTGAGGAAGGGTCACGGCCACGGGAGAGTCTCCAGAGTATGGGTGGTTCCCAAAAAGATGTAAAAAACGCCAATAGTATAGATCAAATGACGTATGTTTATTGGGTATCACCAATAATCAACAAACAATATAAAAAGCGTGATCACGTAAAAAAGGTAAAAACAAGTTTAGGGAAGAGTAAGGCTCGACCGACGCGTTTCATCCACATGGACTTCAACTGGGGCATCAAACTCCTCTCCTACACTGTATATATTTATATAAAAAACTACAAAAATAGTGCGACCAATCAAACATCAATGGTAAGGTCACATGATGGGTCTGCTCTTGATAGGACAGAGAGGAGTCAGCTGACTGCCTTGTATTAACCAATGAAACGGCCCACCAATAGGGAAGAGGCATGTCATTTAGCCAATAAGAAAATAGTGAACATGTTAAAAGTGTATGTAGAAAATAAAGAAGGGGGGGACCCATAATATCTAATAGTCTGCAGCGCTATAAACATCTATGTCCGCTCAAGGAGTTCTAGGATACATCAATACATAAATCATAGTGAACAAATACAATGTCAAAATCCTATGTATAAATGTAGATGACCGGGGGGGATGTGATTTAAAATCGTTGGTAGAAGCTGCACTGAGAGTTATATGATCTTATCTTGTCTGACATAGCCAGACAACCCACGTGTGTACATTGCGCTGTTCAGCCAATCAGGCGAGCGCAGTAACCAGGAACAAAAAGGGGCCAGGTCATGTTATATGTCAGCTGACATAGTCACATGATCATAGGAGATGAATAGCATCTCTGTAGTGCAAATCTGAGGCAGCACGTAACCACACAGGAAGTCACATGCTGCCAGGGAGCCAATGAAGGAATATTATGTCTCTAACCCTTCAGGACTGTAAGCAGAGAAGGAATTACCATCCCCTGTGGTGCGGAAGTGAAGGGTGAGATGACGGAGACAACCGGAAGTGTTGAGACAGCAAATATCTCCACTTCCCCCGGTGTCATGGCTCTGGAGATGAATAAAATTTTATTATGAAACTCTAGAGGTGTAAGATATGGATAATCAGAATGAATAGATGTGTGCACATAAATCGTGACAAAGTGCAGGAGGAAATATTATGTGAATAATATATTTAAATATAGGAAAAATAAAGGAAATATGACATAATAAAAATAGTGTGGGATATTGATAATAAATAATCCCAATAGATGGATATGTGCACATGTACCGTGACCTGAAATAAAAAAGTGTTATGTAAATAATGTATTAAAAGTGTTATGTAAATAATGTATTAAAAGTGTTATCTAAATATTGTATTAAAACATAGGAAAAAAGGGAGTGATGTGAAAGAATTAAATGGTGTAAAAATGTCATGTGCAAGAATAACGTGAAAATAGTATAATAAAATAAATATAATGAATATCAGCTTTATGTGAGGGACCATTTACACTTGGTTAATGAAGGAATTAATATCCCATTCGACGTTCAACCCATGGGGCGAGTAAGTGCGGAGTTCGAATATCCAATATGTTTCGAGTCTTGAAACACCCCGCACACGTGATTCGCCTCTCCAATTGGCAACGAATTTATCAATTATAAGGAACTGAGTTCCAATAGGGTCCCGATTATGGTGTGTAAGATAATGCCTTGGTACAGTATGATTTGTCTTGCCTGCCTGTATATTGGTAAGATGTTCACCTACTCAAACTAAAAAAGATCTTTTGGTGCGACCCACTTATTGTTTTTTACAGGGACAGGTTAGGAGATATACTACATATTGTGTAGCACATGTAGTGAAGTGCTTCATGGGGTAAACGCATTGGGTAACTGTTGATTGAAAGATTTCTGTTTTTCGTCTTCCATTAGTGTTGTAAACGCAAACTCTGCATTTCCTACAGGGAAAGAAACCTTTGCAGTCCTGAAAAAAAGGGGTCTTTTTAGGAGGGTCTATAATATTAGGGGCAATTTGTCCTTGAATGGATCTAGCACCTCTGAATGTGACACCCGCATATTCTGGTAGTACTGGGCCAAGAAGATTATCATTCCGAAGAACACCCCAATGTTTTTTGAGAATGTTCTGTATTTGTCTGGCTTGTACCGAGTATGTTGTAAAAAATGACCACTTAAATTTGTCGTTGTTGGTCCTCTTTGGATTGACGGCCAGCAAGGATCATCTATCCATAGACCCAACCTTTTGTATTTCTGTCTCTAACTCCGTATGGGTATAGCCCTTTTCTATAAACCTTTTTTTTTAAGGGTCTGGGCTTGCATGAAATAGTCTACCTCGTTGGTGCAATTACGTCGCAGCCGAAGAAATTGGCTGCGAGGTACTGATTTTAACCATTGTGAATGGTGGCAACTATCTAATGGGATATACCCATTGCGATCTGTGGGTTTAAAGAATGTTCAAAGCTCAAAATGGCCATTGTGGACTTTGATCTCTAAGTCTAAAAAATGTATGGACGTGAGGCTAGCTTCATAAGTTAACTTGATACCTCGATCATTAGTATTCAAATGGGCCATGAATTCGTATAGTGAGGAGAAGTCACCTTTCCATAGGAGGAGGATGTCGTCTATGTAACGTGCCCAGAGGGCCACTTCTGGCCTCCTGGGTGAATAGACGACATCCTCCTCCCACTTGGCCATGAAAAGGTTGGCCAAACTGGGGGCAAATTTAGCCCCCATGGCCACACCTCTTGTTTGTAAGTAGAAATGATCTTGGAACCAAAAATAATTATGGGTCATTGCGAATTCAAGAAGGTCCATAATGAAATTGCGCTGCAATATTGGTAAAGAAACGTTTTGAGATAAATAATATTCAACTGCGGCAAATCCAAGATCATGAGGGATGCAAGTGTATAAGGCCGTGACTAAGATCATACCTTCTTGGTATGGGGTAGATTCTAATAATCTGATGGTGTCACCTGTGTCTTTAATAAAAGATGGTGTAGAGCAAACCAGGGGCTGTAAGTGATAGTCAATGTATTGACCTATCCGTGATGTGACCGAGTCAATCCCGTTGACTATGGGTCTGCCTGGGGGATTGACTGGGTCTTTATGTAGTTTGGGAAAATAATATATCGCAGGGATGCGAGGGGCTAAGGGAATAAGATAGTCACTTTCCTTTTTATCTAAGATCCTTAGAGCAGAGCCTTCCTTAATTAACAAGGACAAGGCTTTTTTATATGGGATGGTGGGATCTGTGTGTATGCGTTGGTATGTAGTGGAATCGTCAAGGATTTTATGCATCTCACAGATGTACTTTGCCTTGTCTAAGACCACTATAGCTCCCCCTTTATCCGCGGGGCGGATAATTAAATCCTTGTGTTCACACAATGATTTTAGACCTTTCTTAAGGTTCTGGTCCATGTGTGTTTTCCTGACAGGTAAGGCCTCTAGGTCTGATAACACTAGATTACGGAATACTGAAATAGATGGTGCTATAGCTCCTGGGGGGTTAAAGAGTGAAGGATTGGAAAGTCCTGTATGGACATATTCGTCCACAAGGCGTGGTTGGTCATTAGGTACTTGGGAAAGAAAATATCTTTGGATGCTTAACTTCCGAACGTACTTCTGAATATCAATAAATGTGTTGAATTTATTAAGGGGCCTGGGAGGAACAAATTTAAGTCCCTTATTGAGGACCCGTTCTTCTTCTGTTGTCAGTTGGACTGTACTTAGATTAAATATACCGGTGGTAGTTACATTCTTTTTCTTTTGGGTCCGCCTCCCCCCTCTAGTGCCTCTCCTCGCTCTGGACTTTCCGAGTAATGGTTTGGAGCCTTCGGAAAATCCGAGTGATGAGAAGGCCCTGGGTGGCTATAATTGTAATTAAAGGGCAATCTATTAAGGGAATCCTCTTCCCTCTGTATATATCCATGGGAGTTATAAGGAGTGGTCCTAACATTCCTGTCTTGTAAAGGTTGAAACCTGTTACGGGTCTCAATAGGTATTCTGGGGGTATAGTCATACACAAAACGATTAGGTCCGTGATGGTACCTGTAGTCTGTCCAACCACGCGGAGGTCTCCCGCGTCCACCTTGTGAGTATGAACGATTGGGAGGTCCACTTGGTTGTCCTCTCCGTGCGTTCTTATCACCCCCTACCTCTTTGACTAGATTGATGTCGAGGGGGGTTATTCCTATATATATTATGATTTTCATAATATGGAGGTTCTGGAGGGCCTTCACGATATGGTACATGTGGTCGAGAAGTGATGGTATTCTTAGCTGGATATGGTTCATATTGAGATAGTTTTCTGTCCGGCCCTGGAATTCCAGGGGCAGGAAGTTCCACCCCGAGCCATCATGACCAGATGTGCCCTGGGTTTCTAAAATCTTCTGCCATCTGAAGACAGAGTTGGTTTTATAATCAGTCAGGTCACGATTGTATCTCTTTTGTTTTTTCAACCTCTGATCTTTTTCTTCCTTTTCTAAATGGCTCCTCAAATTGGCAGAGAGAGATATATAATCAGGTGTGGATTTGAGTGGAGTTAATTTATCTCTCAAATAAAGAACAAACAGGGCTGGATACCTCTGTGGAAGCTGAATATGGAATACACTCTCTGTTTAGAGAGTGTGCAATAAACATTGGGGTTGATTTACTAAAGGCAAATAGAGTTGCTCCAAAGCTTAGTAAATGTGGGGAAGCTCTGCTAACTTCCATCATCCAATCATGTACAAGCAAGATTGTTTTTTTCCCTTGCATGTGGTTGGGTATTCTTTTCACAGTAAGGCCTCACCTTATTTACTAAGCTCAGGAACAACTGCACTTGCAAAGTGCACAGTTTATTTGCCTTTAGTAAATCAACCTCATTGTTTTGTGTAAGGACATAAAACAGAGACACTTTTAAAGTACCCTGAGCCACATAGGACTGTTTCTATCTGCCACATGTGGCAGAAGTGTTTCCTGGGCATCAGGAAGTACATTCTGTAGCTGTCGTGGTGTAGATTTGTTGCTCTTAGGCTGCATTTACACTACAGCTTTTTGAATCGCGGGCAGAATTGCTGCGGACCTGCCCGCAATTTGACAGCGCTGAGGTGTGAATGACAAAACGCGGGACTCGCATTCGACATGCCAATTATTTGGATGACACCTCAAATTGCGATGCGGGTCTGCCACGATTGTGGTGGCATAAAGTGTGCTGTAATCGCAGCAACCCACATCGCAGGACGCATGTTGCCAAAAAATTGTTCAGGGGCTACTTTTGGGCAACATGCGTCTCACGACTTAACACGTGCATTTAACTCTTAAACCTCTGTCCCTGTGTACAGGATGGAAACTTCTGCAGTGCGCATCTGCTCCTGTTGCTCTGGGAGACAAGACTGTTGGTGGAAGGAGCACCAACAACATCTCCCTCACTGCTAGAGGCCACTCCTCCTATAGAAGGTACATGTTATCGACAGGCTGCTTGTTGCACTTACATTACCTTAGGAAATTACTTGTGTCTTCATACTACTCCACTCTACACCAATGTGTTCATATCCCAATGTGTCAAGACCCACACTGTGAACTATGTGTGTGCCGGTTACTAGAAATACACCTCTTTCAGTAACTTCAGACCAAGCAATGACAGCATTTCAATACTTTACTTAGAAAGACACAAAAATAAACATTCCACAGTCCAACATATAAGTGCAAGGTTATTCCTATGTTCGTATTCCTAACTACAGGCTGTGTGCTGCCCCGTCATACCTGTAGTCTAAGAATTAAAGTCCTTCATAGGCACTCTCATGTAGATGCAAGCCTTTCAGAAGCATGCTCCAGTGCTGGTGTCTTCGGGGTGAACTCCAAGTTGACTTTACATCCCGATGATGGCCTCCTTCTGCTCCTTGTAGATATCATTCTCCATCTCCCTCCCTTCCAGGCACTAGATCTTTCCCTAACTTCCTCTCTGGAAGTTCTCTGGATGGAACTCAAACCTCTGCCCACCTTTTCCCCTTCTATCTCTGCCCTGGGGCACTGTCTCTTTTATACCACACAAGACCAGTGGGCCGTACTCAGAACAGAACCCGCCAAAAAGACCAAAGAACCAGGAAAGGCATTAACTCCTACCCTCCCATCCGGGACAGCACCTAACTGGCTATATGAACCCGCTTACAGGCATACCAACCCTATTTGCTAGAATAGAGCCCACTCAGATGCTAAGCATTGCTCTTCCTCTTCAAACTGCCATCATACAACAGAAGAATGTCCATTTGTTCATTTGAATAAAATTCATTTTTTACTCCAAGTGCCAAAATAAATTTTACAAACTAGTCAGTTCCCATAATTCGAGTACTTGCTCTAAAGTGTTCCTATTTCTCCCATTCTAAAGAGTAAATACAGTCTATGACACAGAATGAATTCTTGCATAGTCCAGGACGCATTCTACCCCACTCCACTCCCCTCACTTGTCCTTATACAACCTATCACTTGGGAGTAGGGATGAGACCGATGTTCGAGTCGAACGTAAGTTCGACTTGAACATCGGGTGTTCGCCTGTTCGCCGAATAGCGAACAATTTGGGGTGTTCGCGGAAAATTTGAAAGCCGCGGAACACCCTTTAAAAGTCTATTGGAGAAATCAAAAGTGCTAATTTTATAGGCTTATATGCATGGTATTGTCATAAAAAGTGTTTGGGTACCTGGGTCCTGCCCCAGGGGACATGTATTAATGCAAAAAAAAGTTTTCAAAACGGACGTTTTTTCGGGAGCAGTGATTTTAAAAATGCTTAAAGTGAAACAATAAAAGTGAAATATTCCTTTAAATTTCGTACCTGGGGGTGTCTATAGTATGCCTGTAAAGTGGCGCATGTTTCCTGTGTTTACAACAGTCCCTGCACAAAATGACATTTCTAAAGGAAAAAAAGTCATTTAAAAGTACTCGCTGCTATAATGAATTGTCAGTCCAGGCAATACACATAAAAGTCATTGAAAAAAAACAGCATGGGATTTCCCCACAGTCCATTACCAGGCCCTTTGGGTCTGGTATGAATAATAAGGGGAACCCCAAACCAAAATGTAAAAAAAAAATTGCGTGGGGGTCCCCCTCAAAATCCATACCAGACCCTTAAGGTCTGGTATGGATTTTAAGGGGAACCCCGTGCCAAAATTAAGAAAAAAATGGCTTTGGGTTCCCCCAAAAATCCATACCAGACCCTTATCCGAGCACGAAACCTGGCAGGCCAAAGGAAAAGATGGGGGACGAGAGAGCGCCCCCCTCCTGAACCGTACCAGGCCACATACCCTCAACATGGAGAGGGTAGCCCCCCAAAGCACCTTGTCCCCATGTTGATGGGGACAAGGGCCTCATCCTCACAACCCTTGCCGGTGGTTGTGGGGGTCTGCGGGTAGGGGGCTTATCGGAATCTGGAAGCCCCCTTTAACAAGGGGACCCCCAGATCCTGGCCTTCCCCCTGTGTGAAATGGTAAAGGGGTACAAATGTACCCCTAACATTTCACAAAAAAGTGTGAAAATGCTTACCTGTACATCTACTGGGCTAGGAGGAAACTTCAGACCAAAGTCCACACTACAAACCCACCACTAAAGTGGTATTAGCCCAAAAACAAAAATGTAAAATATTGTAGCTTACCAATCATTAGATGTGGTCGCTGCGTTTTAGACTTTCCTGTCGCATCATGGCAGCATACACGTTGGGTTGTGACTCCGCCCCCACAACCTGATAGGACCACATAGCTATAAATTAATGACAAAAAACAGAAAAGAGAGGGCGCACCGGCCTAGTGCATTATCTTTAAAAAGGTTTATTAAAACAGAAAACATAAAAGTACTACTCACATGGGTAGATATAAATCACGCATAATAGTCAAATGATGGTAGCGGTCTCCAGACCTATGGACAAGACGTGCAGACTGCTTCTGACTGACGCGTTTCGAAGGTAGCACCTTCTTCTTCTGATTTAATAAACCTTTTTAAAGATAATGCACTAGGCCGGTGCGCCCTCTCTTTTCTGTTTTTTGTCTGTATGTTAGGATTTCCCTATCCTTGAGGACAGCAAGGCAGAAAGCTACCATCCATCGGGAACTTTGAACTGTCGGGCTTATACATTTATACGCAAGAGTTTTTGTTTTGTTGTATTGGCTATAAATTAATGAGTAGACACCCGTCCCAGTATTCTCTTATTTTTCCTCACCTGTCAGGACCGCAACAGATCAGCACCCCCTTACCGCTTTGCCCCAGCCAGGTTCTAGCCTCTCCTGGGTGGAAGTCCTTCTTGTACAGCCTCTAAACGAGCTAAATGGAAGGAGCCCCACTCTGGTGGTCTCAGGGGCACTCTCTCTTCTCACTCTGCTGTCTGACCACGATATAAGCCTTAAACAGGCTTCATGTGCAGCAGCCCACATAAAGCCTTAAACAGGCTTGCTGGAGGAATGGCCAGGGAATCTTTGGTTTGGCCTCATGAAATAAGCCTTAAACAGGCTTAGTTGTGTGCAGCGGTCTCCCCCCCTTTCCCCCTTCTTTTCCCCGTCCTACCAGCTGTTTCTGCCTGTCTTCTGGGCTCTGTTGTCCCCCATCCTGCCCTCCGTGGGTGCCGAGCGTCCTAGGCATTCTCGCGCATGCGCAGTGCGTCGTTTCGGGCGCTCCTATGCCTGTTCCAGCTTCCAAGATGGCGCCGAGTGTCCCGCGGCGCTACTGCGCATGCACGAGCGTCCGACGCCGATGGCGGCGATTTTAAAAGCCCAGCATCAGCTGTGATTGCTGCTGCTGGATGACTGCACTGAGACAGTTCGTTTCTCCCTGTAAGACGCTCTACAAAGGTATGTGGCTACCCTTTATTCAGCTATTAGCCTAGGAATCTTACTCCCTCTGCATAGCTCTTCTTGTTTTACCTGCAGGTTTCCAGTCCACTCCTCACCTTGGAGACCGCTGCCCCAGTAGATCACCGCCAGCCTAATAGGTAAGGGGGGAAAGACAAGGGTAAGTAATGAAGATCGAAAAAGAGAGCACTACTAATGCTGCCTAAATTGGTCAGCCCTACCAGGTCCTCAAGAACGTCTGCTTCAAGACAAAGAGAGTCCTCGCACAGGAGAAGTCGCTCCAGACACAGACGGAGCCGTTCCTACCATAGGAGAAGCCGCTCGAGAGGAAGCCGCAGAAGAAGCCGCTCTAGGTCGCATTCTAGACATGGTCGATCCCGCCATAGAAGGTCATCTTCACGCAGACCTCGTTCCCCTGCACGCCATTCCCGTCCTGCCGGGAACGCATGCTGGATTTGCGGTGCAGCGGCTCTCCCGGATAAATTGGCCTGCCAAAAATGCCTGGAGGAGGCCACAAGAAAAAGAGCCTCGGAGACCGGAGATTCCGCTGGGGCCTTAGCCCCCAGGCCTCGATACCAGACGTGGATTTCTCCACCACTACCTCTCCAGCCCGGGCCAGCACATCAAGGGAGCAAGACTCTCTGTCTGATAATGAGGGTCTGGAGGTATCGGCGGGATTCGATTTCTCTCTGATAGAACCGTTTGTCAAATCGGTTAAAGAGGCGATAGGATGGGAGGAACCCCAGGAAGATCAACCGAAGCAAAGGAAGTATGTTCCTCATCTTAAAAAGGATCCAGAAGCTTTCCCATTCATAGACGAACTGGAGGACCTAATTAAAGAAGAATGGCAAAGGCCAGAAAAAAAGTCTAGTCTGAATAACAGACTTCTAAAACTATACCCACTCAATGAGCCTAAAGTGAACCCTCTGGTGTCTCCTCCGGTAGTAGACGCATCCTTAATGCGCCTAGCAAGGCATGTTACCCTCCCGTTAGAAGACACGGTAACATTCAGGGATGTGCTTGACAGGAAGATCGACACGGATCTCAAGCGGGCTTACCTGTCGGCAGGAGGCGCCTGCAGGCCTGTGATAGCACTCGCAGCAGTAGGAAGGGCCATCTCGAGTTGGTCTACAAGCACAGAGAAGCTTGTATTGGAGGGTGCCAAGAAAAAATAGTGGGAGTGTGCATGCGCGGGACTTCCGGGAGGACGCTCTGAACGGGAGCTCCGACGCAGCCGAGCCTTCCGCGGTCCCCAGACGCTGACAACATTAGCGGAACCGTCCCTGCTAAGTACCCTCTGGTACAGGAGAATCGTGGGCATATTTATATATGCAGAACCGCTCACAAAGACCAGCGGTCAGTAGGCAACTTACCTTCGGCCTGCTCGCCCCCACTACTTCCAAGATGGCGGCCGCGGCCTCCTCACAGGGAGACACAGGAGAAGGAGTCTCCATTGCAGACATCCCTGAAGATGATCAGCTCGCCATCCCCACACTGAGATCCTCTGTGAGTACTATCTCTCCCAAGAATGTAAACCCTACCAGCAAAGATTCCTTATTTAACAGAGCCCTATCTGATATGCTTCTCATCCCCTCAACGCAAGCTCCCATCACATCCTCTGCCATACAGCAGGCTGCACCCCTGAACCCCCCCCCATCAGACAGATATGGCACAACTTCTGAATTGCTTTTCAGATATGCTGGCTGCGGGTTTGGCCCAGAATGCAGCACAGGTCACCACATCAATAAAGGCTGACTTACAGAACTTGGGGGCCCGCATTGATTTGATCAAACAAGCAGTAGATCATACTGCCGCGCGCACCAACCAGAATACTGACTGCATTCAAATAATGCAGGAACAACTCGATACGGCGCTAGGGAAGATCGACGATTTGGAAAATCGTAATCGGAGAGGTAACTTTCGCATTCGAGGTATCCCTGAGGCTGTAACTAATGTTCATGACACAGTGAAGCTTTTAATGAAAGAACTTATCCCAGATATCTCTGACCACAAACTAGAGATTGACAGGGCCCATAGAGCGCTGCAACCACCCAGACAGGACGGGCTCCCGAGGGATATAGTGGTTAAACCCCACTATTACGAAACCAAAGAGGAAGTCATGAAAAGATATAGGAATTTGGACAACCTATCCTTCCAAGGAAACAAGATTCAAGTCTTCGCAGATATTTCCAAAACTACAATCCTAAAAAGGAGAGCCTTGAAACCTCTTCTCGAAATTCTCTCACAGAAATCAATTAAATACCGATGGACTTTCCCTTTTCGCCTTCTGTTCCAATACAAAGAAAGATCATATGGATTCTCTTCATTCCAAGAGGGTGAACATTTACTCCTGAGATTAGGATTTATCTCTCAAGAAGCCTCCCCCCAAGACCCTCCGTCCAAGCCAAGCTCCTCGAAGAGACCCCCTCCAGGCAGCCCCATCACTCCCCTTTGGAACAAACAGCAAACGAAGCGCCACCGCGACTCCATCCCTCCCAGATGACTTTGTTTTCGCTCGGCCAGTCAAGGTCTGTGTGGATATCTTTTCCCCTACAGGTTCCTATCCCCGACAGAGGGGTAATTGTGGACAATGTGTGCACCCTATCCGAACCTCCATACCCACCTGGGATAATAGCCGTGCTTTCCTGAACTCTCTCCACTCAACTCCTCCCAGTGAAAATGAAAGAAGATGAACCCGGATTGTATGACTTTCCTTTTTTTTTTTTTCCCTGAAAGTTTCCTCATGTTTTCATGATGGACTGCAATAGGGGTTATACTGCATCCTGGGGATACCAGGGCATAGACTCACACCCCAACCCACCATCCCCCCCCTTCGTTCCCCTTCCATTCCCCTCTTCCTACCTCCCCTCCCCCTCCCCAATCACTGTCAGGATAATACCACGGCTGGCCCCGTCTCGTTATTTTATGTAATGCAGTGACTTGCTTATGTATCTCTCAGAGAATAGGTTCAAATTCTTATTTTTGTTTTCTTTCTTTTATTTGGGTATATATTTAAGAGATTTTGATTTTCACACTTTCTAGGTTCAAATTCATCCCTATAGATGGGGACCCGGCGGCTCGGCTGGGTTAGCATTGCCACTCCTTCTGTTGTGATCAGGGGAGACTTTCCCACTGGTCACATCAGACAAACAACCTCGGATTTTTCTCCTCCTTACTGACAACTCTCTCACCCCACTTTGAGGGCAGGGTGATTATGGGTGGGGACTCCAACATCACATTTGATCAGATCCTAAATAAAGCAGCTCAGGGGACCCCTCACCTTAAACCCCCCCCCCAAACAGAGCCTCCAGATAGCCAGACTCTTTCACTCAGTGGGCCTCATTGACACATGGAGGGAACTCAATCCCTCAACAAGGGACTATACACACTACTCAGCCCCCCACAAGACATATGCTAGAATTGACCATATATTTATGTCAAACTCTGATATACATAATGCCAATCATGCCTCTATCCAAGATGTTCCATGGTCCGATCACTCCATGGTTACTCTAAAAGTATCCAACTCATTGTCCCCCATTGGCTCTCGCATTTGGCGTCTAAATGAGAAAATCCTATCTAATCCTGTCCACCGTACCATATTAGAAGAAGATATTAAAGAATATTTCCTGATAAATGACACTGAGGACATTTCTCCCAGTACCCTTTGGAACGCCCACAAAGCAGTAATTAGAGGGAAACTGATTCAATTCGCAGCCAAATTAAAACGAGAACGGCAAATAGATATCTTGAAACTAGAGAAAGAATTCAAAGATCTTAGTATGTCTCATAAACAGAACCCTAATATCACCACTCTCTCTAAACTTGATACTATCAGACTGTCCCTTAATTCAGCCTTGACCTCCACTGCAGAAGAGCACCTCCACTGGCTTAGTGGCAGTTTCTATTTGCGCGTGAATAAATTTGGCCCCCAGTTAGCGGCCAAACTAACCCCGAAGCATAGGTCTTTTGCCCTACCCAAAATAAAAACCCAGTCCGGGTCACCCACCCAAAACCCCAGCAAAATCCTAGAAACATTCCAATCATTTTATGCCAACCTATACTCCGACGATTGCCCAATTTCTCAACAGAAACTGGATGCATTTTTAGAGAAAATCCCACTACCCAAAATCTCTGAATCTCATCGCTCCATCTTAGAATCCCCATTTCAAGAGTCCGAGATCCGAACAGTCATTAAAGATCTTAGAAAGGACTCTGCCCCAGGCCCAGATGGATTTTCAAACCACTACTACAAAACCTTTACAGACACCCTTTCTCCATATCTGGTCCGCCTTTTCAACTCCTTAAGCAAATCATCCCCTCTGGACTCTGATGCTAACTTGGCTTTTATTTCGGTCATACCCAAACCAGGCAAAGACCCCAGTGAAGTTAGCAATTACAGACCTATTTCATTAATTAATAATGACTTAAAAATCATGACGAAAATATTATCCAACAGACTCGCTTCTTTTATAGGTACCTACATACATAAAGACCAAGTAGGGTTCATACTGGGGAGACAGGGTCCGGACCAGATACGGAGAGAGCAATAAATGCAGTTTCCTTAATGAAATCTGGGTGGGATGGGGGACCCCCTCAGGGGGGCCTCCTCCTCTCCGTTGATCTCCAAAAAGCATTCGACACAGTGGCTTGGCCCTACCTTTTCACAATTCTACGCAAATGGGGTTTTGGCCCAAACTTTATCAATGTCTTGGGAGTTCTCTACTATCAACCTAAGGCACAGGTTCGAATACAAGGACATCTATCAGATAAATTTTCTATACAAAAGGGAATGAGACAGGGATGTCTCCTTTCCCCCCTTCTTTTCGCGATGGCTATTGAATCCTTAGGAGTCCATCCACGGAGTCCGTTGCGGGCAATGTACTCACAAATGCGCTTTATTTGCGGATGATGTTCTACTGTTCGTCACATCCCCCCTAATTTCCACCCCCAACATAATCCAACTTCTACATGACTTTGAACTAGCTTCCGGACTTAAGGTTAATGTTTCCAAATCAGTCGCACTCAATGTTTACATATCTCAAGACATTGTCAACAATCTAAGGAGTAAATTTCCTTTCTCGTGGAATTCCATCTCCATCCTTTATCTCGGCATCAACCTTACGTCCAGTATTGACCTAATGTTTAAACATAACTTTCTTCCCATGTTCAAAAAGCTCACTGACGATCTGACCCAATGGTCGCTTTATAAGCTCTAGTTAGGCAAAGTAAACGCGGTCAAAATGACACTCCTACCTAGGATTTTATACCTTTTCCGTTCCTTACCAATCCCAGTCCCCAAATTGCACATTCAACGCCTACAATCTGCCATAATCCGCTTTATTTGGGATAAAAAAGGTCACAGGTTCTCTAAAGAGGTGCTTTTTAGACCTAGAAAGAAGGGAGGCCTAGGGGTACCTAATCTATGGTGGTAATATCAGGCAGTGCAGCTGAGCCAATTTTCAATTATTTATATGAAGGGACCCAAACCAGACTGGGTGAACATGGAACGAGAGGCGGTCCCTGGTTTCACTCTAGATTTTCTGCTTTGGGATATCCCCAAAAAACGTCCCCCTATACTAGCCCCTACATTATCTCATTCAATGAAACTTTGTGACTCCCTTCATAAGCTTAAACCCCTCATTTCTACATGGCACATATCTTCAGGAATCATAATTTCCCCCCTGGCTTAGATATCCGAGCCTTCAAATGGTGGCTAGACAAGGGCCTCTATAGAATCGGCCAATTCTTCAACTCTAATGGCCCCCTCACTTTAGCATACTGTACTTCTAAACTTGAACTGCCCTTAGCTGAAAAATTTAGTTTTTTTCAACTCTCACATTTTTTGAATCAATTATGGAAGAGTAGTGAGAACCATCTTTCAGTAACGCCCTATGAACAATGGTGCGCTTCAGCCTTAGACACTAGAGGAGGTATCTCACTCATTTATTCATCCCTGGCGGAACCCACAGAGAAAGCGGCATACATGACGAGCTGGGAGCGGGACCTTGACTTTAGCTGGGATCTGGATACTTGGCACTCTAACTTTGCCCGCTCCTTCAAAGGTATGGTTAACACTTCAATAAATGAAGCAGGGCTGAAAACCCTTACACGCTGGTATCTGGTACCTTCACGACTGGCCAGATTCTACCCACAAACGTCACCTTTTTGTTTCAGAGGTTGCAATCATGTGGGCACTCTTTTACACATACTATGGGAATGCCCTAAAATCAGAATGTATTGGAACAAGATCTTCTCCCTTATCCGCAGAACATGTGGTTGTACACTGAAACAAGACCCAACTATTGCTTTGCTCAATTGCCCCATCCCTAAAATTTCCAAACATACCCAGAAGCTGATCCAGTTTATTCTGGTGGGTGCCAAAATGACCATCACCAGATCCTGGAAGTCACCGAAAGTGTCCATTCGGTCAGCCAAACAAAAAATTACTTGGATTATGTTGCAAGAAAAAATATCCAATACTATTCTGGATACCCTAGATAAATTCAAGATTATTTGGGAACCTTGGGCAAACCTTGTCGGGCACCCACTGTATGTGTAGTTGATAGCTCATAAGAGTGGTTCCTCCTTGGAAGACTTTCGATCTCCCTCTTCTGGTGGTCTCCTGTGCACTTCCTTCCACTCACTCCTTACAATTAGCTACTCCTTTCGCCCCCCCTTACCCCTTCTGTCCCTCTTACCTTCTTTCTTTACCCTTCTCACTCTTCAGCCATTTCCATTTTCAATGATGTCTTCCCAGGCTCTCGGTACTCTATATTAATTAGGTTATTAGCCTCAGGGAGGCTCTTAGGGCAAATTCTCAAACGTTGTTTCCTCCTACTTGCTAAATGTAATATGTTTCTGTCCGGACCAACCGGATAAGGTTTCTTATGCCCTGAGAGCTCGACCCACCAGTTAACTTCTTTGTTTAATCAATGGTCATATGAATATGTTTGTTTAATTAACGGTCATATGAATATGTTATTAACAAAGTTTTCAATGGTCATATAGATACAAATCCCCGTTTAGTTTCCTTTTTCTTTATTTTTCCTTTTCTTATGGTTAAGTACCTATACCCTAAACATTTTAACTGATTTGGCAGCGAGGTGGGCTCAGAGATTCTCAGTTCGCCAGAGCAGTTAGTTCCCAGGAGGGGCTCTGGTGCTGTGAATTCCTGTGCCTATAACAATGTATCTCTTCATGTTTTAAGAATAAGGCAACTGAAAACTTGATGTTGACATTCCAGACAATCGCTGTACTACTTTTATACCATGTATACGATGAGCGTTCTGCTCTCTTTTTTTTCTTTTTTTTTCTTCTCCTGCTTGATGTATCTTCTTGATAATTCAATAAACTCTATTTTCAACTTGAAAAAAAAAAAAAAAGGAAAAATAGTGAAAGCGTTACAAGAGCTAAGCTTGGCAGGTGACTTTGTGGCAGAGGCTTCGGTCGATACCATCAGGTCTGCGTCAAAATCTATGCTGGCCTCAGTAACGGCCAGAAGAGCACTATGGCTGAAACCCTGGACGGCGGACCCAGCCTCCAAGTCTAATTGGTGCCGTATCCCGTTCGACTGAGAAAATCTCTTTGGAACAAAATTGGACACAGCCATCTCCAAGGTAACCGGTGGCAAGTCTGGTCTCATCCCCTCGGACAGGAGGCCCAAGCAGCAGAGACCTCCTCCCTTTAAGTGAAACCTCCCAGAGAGGTATAGGGACGCAAAAGCGTACAGACCGGGGAAGGAGTACCGAAGGAGTTGGAAGAACCCTCAATCCTCCTTTATGAAATTCCAGAAGCCTAAGACCCCTGCTTCCAGCGACCAGAAGCCTTTTTGAAGGTGCGCCCGTCCGGCCAGCGGTAGTGGGAGCAAGACTCTCCAGTTTCAAGCTGGTCTGGGCAGAGACCATAAGGGATACCTGGACTCTGGCCACTGTCAGTTTCGGCCACAGGTGGTCCTTCAAAAACCGACCCCCAAGGGATCAATTCTGTCCAACCCATATTCCTCCATCTCGGGAAAAAAGGTTGTGTCTACTGAACTACATTCAGGATCTTCTCCAAAAACTAGCAATAATAGAGGTCCCACCAGCACAACGAGGCAGGGGATTCTATTCTCTTCTATTTCTCATCAAGAAGAAGTCAGGGGACTTTCGACCGGTTCTAGACCTAAAGAACCTCAACAAGTCCATCAGTGTGGAGTCATTCAGGATGGAAAGCTTGCAGTCTATCCTCCAGGCCATAAATCTGGGAGACTGGATGCTCTCCATAGATCTCCAGGATGCCTACCTGCACATTCCAATCCACATGGCATTCCAGAAATTTCTGCGATTCTCGGTGGGTCAGGGGCACTTCCAGTTTCGAAGCCTTCCTTTCGGGATCTCAACAGCCCCCAGAACGTTCACGAAGGTCTTACTGCCAGCAATAGCTTATTTGAGGGAGAAAGGTCTAAGGGTCCACCATTACCTGGATGACATCCTCCTCCTCTCAAGCAGCCAGGAATCACTCGTGCAGCATCGCAAGATCTTAGTTTCCACCCTAATTAATCTGGGATGGATAATAAACTGGCAAAATAGCAACATCCAACCTACCCAAAGGATGGTCTTCCTGGGGGCTGAACTAGACACCCGAGCAAATACAGTGGAGCTGCCAGGGGAGAAGTTGTCCCTACTAATTCAGAAGGTAAAGGATGCTATTCCGGCACCATGCCTTCCAGCTAGAGCATACCTCAGCCTCCTGGGTTCCCTGTCAGCAACCATTTCAATGGTCAGATGGGCGCAGTGGAACACCAGACCCCTGCAAGCCTCCTTCTTGCGCCAGTGGGACGGCTGGTCCATGTCCCAATTGATTCACACCTTGGAGGAAGCCAGTCTATCTCTACAGTGGTGGACACACCCCTACAACCTCAGGAGATGCAAGCATATTGTCATCCCCCACCAAGAGGTGGTAACTTCGGACGCCAGTCTGGAGGGATGGGGGCACATTACCTACACTATGCAGCTCAGGGCCGCTGGCACTTCAAAACCAAGGATGTGGTCTCAAACGTTCTAGAGATGAAGGCAGCTTTCCAAGCCCTTTTGGCATTCAGCTCACTTCTGAGAGGGAAACAAGTTCTCATTCAGATGGACAACCGAGTGGCTGTAGCCTACATCAACAGGCAGGGGGGTACCAGAAGCATCTCCATGATGCAGGAGGTTGGTCCGGTGATGCGGTGGGCCCAACTGAACCTGTGGGATCTGAGGGCGGCCTATATTCCGGGTGTTCAGAACCTTCTGGCAGATTCTCTCAGCAGAACATTCGTTTCCAACAACGAGTGGTGTCTAAGCCCCCAAGCATTTGCCTTCATATGCCAGACATGGGGTCATCCGGACATAGACCTCACAGCCTCAATGTCAGAGGTTTCTGTCAAGGAACCCCTTCCCCTCAGCGGAGGGAACGGATTGTCTCCAGCACTCCTGGAACTTTCGCCTAGGCTACATTTTCCCACCAACTCCTCTTATAGTCAAGTTCCTTCTGAGGCTCAAATATTCAACGGCCCTAGTACTGGCTGTGATTCCCTTCTGGCCACGGAGGCCTTGGTTCACCACCCTCCTGCAGCTGAGCACAGCGGCTCCACTTCCACTCCCGGTGACAACGGATCTACTAACCCAAGGCCAGTTGCTCCATCCGAATCCAGATAAATTACAACGGCCTGGAGATTGAAAGGTCTAGGTTCCTAGACCAAGGCTGCTCTCAAAAGGTAGTCGATACCCTGCTCCAGGCTAGAAAATTCTCCACAAATAGCACCTACGCAAGAATCTGGGGAAAGTTCTCTTCCTTTGCCCAGGAACAAGGTTGGGACCCTTCTTCCCCATCAGCAGTGCAAGTGCTCGAGTTCCTCCAGTCAGGTCTGGACAAAGGTCTTAGGTCCAGCACCCTAAAGGTCCAAGTTTCTGCCATCTCCGCTTTGACAGGAGTTAAATGGGCACTTAATCCTCTGGTGGTTCAATTTCAAAGAGTCTGTCTGAAGCTAAGGCCCCCTAGAAATCCTTCATTCCCGACATGGGATCTATCAACCATCCTAGAGGTCTTATCCGGAGAGCCATTCTTCCCACTTGAAGACATCTCCCTTTGGGACCTGACACTAAAAGTATCATTTCTAATTGCCATCACATCGGCGAAGAGGGTCTCAGAAATGCAAGCCTTGCTAATCAAGGAACCGTATCTTTTGGTTTACCCAGACAGACTAACCCTGAAGCCTTCAGATAGATTCATCCCAAAAGTCTCCTCTTCATTCCACTTTAACCAGGAGATTGACCTCCCGGCTTTAATCACGGATCAGGGCGTTCCTCATCCTCTAGATGTCAAGGGCAACATTCTGCAATACCTCTCTATAACCAAGCCATTCAGGAAATGCGAGAACCTTCTAGTCATCCCACATGGATTCAGGAAGGGCCAGGCAGCTTCTGCCCGTACCATCGCCTCATGGCTCGTGAAAACTATCAAGAAAGCCTACTCCTTAACCAGTTGCCGACCGCCGCACGACTATATACGTCGACAGAGCGGCACGGGCAGGCAAAAGGACGTATATGTACGTCCTTGCCTGCCCGCGGGTGGGGGGTCCGATCGGACCCCCCCCCGGTGCCTGCGGCGGTCGGCAAATCTCCCCCGGCGATCGGAGGTGAGGGGGAGGCCATCCATTCGTGGCCCCCCCCTCGCGATCGCTCTCAGCCAATGGGATCATTTCCCTGCCTCTGTATTGTACACAGAGGCAGAGGAAATGATGTCATCTCTCCTCGGCTCGGTATTTTCCGTTCCAGGCCGAGGAGAGAAGACTGCAATGTAAGTGCACCAACACACTACACACAGTAGAACATGCCAGGCACACTAAACACCCCGATCCCCCCCCCGATCGCCCCCCGATCCCCCCCCCAATCACCCCCCCCGTCACAAGCTGACACCAAGCAGGTTTTTTTTTTTTTTTTTTTTTTTTCTGATTACTGTATTGGTGTCAGTTTGTGACAGTTACAGTGTCAGGGCAGTGAGTGTTAGGCCCCCTGTAGGTCTAGGGTACCCCCCTAACCCCCCCTAATAAAGTTTTAACCCCTTGATCACCCCCTGTCACCAGTGTCGCTAAGCGATCATTTTTCTGATCGCTGTATTAGTGTCGCTGGTGACGCTAGTTAGGGACGTAAATATTTAGGTTCGCCGTCAGCGTTTTATAGCGACAGGGACCCCCATATACTACCAAATAAATGTTTTAACCCCTTGATTGCCCCCTAGTTAACCCTTTCACCACTGATCACTGTATAACCGTTACGGGTGACGCTGGTTAGTTTGTTTATTTTTTATAGTGTCAGGGCACCCGCCGTTTATTACCGAATAAAGATTTAGCCCCCTGATCACCCGACGGTGATATGCGTCGCCCCAGGCAGCGTCAGATTAGCGCCAGTACCGCTAACACCCACGCACGCAGCATACGCCTCCCTTAGTGGTATAGTATCTGTACAGATCAATATCTGATCCGATCAGATCTATACTAGCGTCCTCAGCAGTTTAGGGTTCCCAAAAACACAGTGTTAGCGGGATCAGCCCAGATACCTGCTAGCACCTGCATTTTGCCCCTCCGCCCAGCTCGGCCCAGCCCACCCAAGTGCAGTATCGATCGATCACTGTCACTTACAAAACACTAAACGCATAACTGCAGCGTTCGCAGAGTCAGGCCTGATCCCTGCGATCGCTAACAGTTTTTTTGGTAGCATTTTGGTGAAATGGCAAGCACCAGCCCCAGGCAGCGTCAGGTTAGTCCCAGTACCGCTAACACCCACGCACCGTACACCTCCCTTAGTGGTATAGTATCTGAACGCATCAATATCTGATCCGATCAGATCTATACTAGCGTCCCCAGCAGTTTAGGGTTCCCAAAAACGCAGTGTTAGCGGGATCAACCCAGATACCTGCTAGCAACTGCGTTTTACCCCTCCGCCCGGCCCAGCCCAGCCCACCCAAGTGCAGTATCGATCGATCACTGTCACTTACAAAACACTAAACGCATAACTGCAGCGTTCGCAGAGTCAGGCCTGATCCCTGCGATCGCTAACAGTTTTTTTTGTAGCGTTTTGGTGAACTGGCAAGCACCAGCCCCAGGCAGCGTCAGGTTAGTGCCAGTAGCGCTAACACCCACGCACGCACCGTACACCTCCCTTAGTGGTATAGTATCTGAACTGATCAATATCTGATCCGATCAGATCTATACTGGCGTCCCCAGCAGTTTAGGGTTCCCAAAAACGCAGTGTTAGCGGGATCAGCCCAGATACCTGCTAGCACCTGCGTTTTGCCCCTCCGCCCGGCCCAGCCCAGCCCACCCAAGTGCAGTATCGATCGATCACTGTCACTTACAAAACACTAAATGCATAACTGCAGCGTTCGCAGAGTCAGGCCTGATCCCTGCGATCGTTAACAGTTTTTTTGGTAGCGTTTTGGTGAACTGGCAAGCGCCAGCGGCCTAGTACACCCCGGTCGTAGTCAAACCAGCACTGCAGTAACACTTGGTGACGTGGCGAGTCCCATAAGTGCAGTTCAAGCTGGTGAGGTGGCAAGCACAAATAGTGACCCGCTGCCACCAAGAAGACAAACACAGGCCCGTCATGCCCATAGTGCCCTTCCTGCTGCATTCGCCAATCCTAATTGGGAACCCACCACTTCTGCAGCGCCCGTACTTCCCCCATTCACATCCCCAACCAAATGCAGTCGGCTGCATGAGAGGCATTTTTATGTCCTCCCGAGTACCCCTACCCAACGAACCCCCCCCAAAAAAGATGTTGTGTCTGCAGCAAGCGCGGATATAGGCGTGACACCCGCTATTATTGTCCCTCCTGTCCTGACAATCCTGGTCTTTGCATTGGTGAATGTTTTGAACGCTACCATTCACTAGTTGAGTATTAGCGTAGGGTACAGCATTGCACAGACTAGGACACACTTTCACAGGGTCTCCCAAGATGCCATCGCATTTTGAGAGACCCGAACCTGGAACCGGTTACAGTTATAAAAGTTACAGTTACAAAAAAAGTGTAAAAAAAAAAACACAAACAAAAATATAAAATAAAAAATAATAGTTGTCGTTTTATTGTTCTCTCTCTATTCTCTCTCTCTCTATTCTCTCTATTGTTCTGCTCTTTTTTACTGTATTCTATTCTGCAATGTTTTATTGTTATTATGTTTTATCATGTTTGCTTTTCAGGTCTGCAATTTTTTATACTTTACCGTTTACTGTGCTTTATTGTTAACCATATTTTTGTCTTCAGGTACAGCATTCACGACTTTGAGTGGTTATACCAGAATGATGCTTGCAGGTTTAGGTATCATCTTGGTATCATTCTTTTCAGCCAGCGGTCGGCTTTCATGTAAAAGCAATCCTAGCGGCTAATTAGCCTCTAGACTGCTTTTACAAGCAGTGGGAGAGAATGCCCCCCCCCCACCATCTTCCGTGTTTTTCTCTGGCTCTCCTGTCTCAACAGGGAACCTGAGAATGCAGCCGGTGATTCAGCCAGCTGACCATAGAGCTGATCAGAGACCAGAGTGGCTCCAAACATCTCTATGGCCTAAGAAACCGGAAGCTACGAGCATTTTATGACTTAGATTTCGCCGGATGTAAATAGCGCCATTGGGAAATTGGGAAAGCATTTTATCATACCGATCTTGGTGTGGTCAGATGCTTTGAGGGCAGAGGAGAAATCTAGGGTCTAATAGACCCCAATTTTTTCAAAAAAGAGTACCTGTCACTACCTATTGCTATCATAGGGGATATTTACATTCCCTGAGATAACAATAAAAATGATTTAAAAAAAAATAAATGAAAGGAACAGTTTTAAAATAAGATAAAAAAGCAAAAAAATAATAAAGAAAAAAAAAAAAAAAAAAAAAAAGCACCCCTGTCCCCCCTGCTCTCGCGCTAAGGCGAACGCAAGCGTCGGTCTGGCGTCAAATGTAAACAGCAATTGCACCATGCATGTGAGGTATCACCACGACGGTCAGATCGAGTGCAGTAATTTTAGCAGTAGACCTCCTCTGTAAATCTAAAGTGGTAACCTGTAAAGGCTTTTAAAGGCTTTTAAAAATGTATTTATTTTGTTGTCACTGCACGTTTGTGCGCAATTGTAAAGCATGTCATGTTTGGTATCCATGTACTCGGCCTAAGATCATCTTTTTTATTTCATCAAACATTTGGGCAATATAGTGTGTTTTAGTGCATTAAAATGTAAAAAAGTGTGTTTTTTCCCCAAAAAATGCGTTTGAAAAATCGCTGCGCAAATACTGTGTGAAAAAAAAAAATTAAACACCCACCATTTTAATCTGTAGGGCATTTGCTTTAAAAAAATATATAATGTGTGGGGGTTCAAAGTAATTTTCTTGCAAAAAAAAATAATTTTTTCATGTAATCAAAAAGTGTCAGAAAGGGCTTTGTCTTCAAGTGGTTAGAAGAGTGGGTGATGTGTGACATAAGCTTCTAAATGTTGTGCATAAAATGCCAGGACAGTTCAAACCCCCCCCCAAATGACCCCATTTTGGAAAGTAGACACCCCAAGCTATTTGCTGAGAGGCATGTCGAGTCCATGGAATATTTTATATTGTGACACAAGTTGCGGGAAAGAGACAAATTATTATTATTTTTTTTTTTTTTTGCACAAAGTTGTCACTAAATGATATATTGCTCAAACATGCCATGGGAATATGTGAAATTACACCCCAAAATACATTCTGTTGCTTCTCCTGAGTACGGGGATACCACATGTGTGAGACTTTTTGGGAGCCTAGCCACGTATGGGACCCCGAAAACCAAGCACCGCCTTCAGGCTTTCTAAGGGCGTAAATTTTTGATTTCACTCTTCACTGCCTATCACAGTCTCGGAGGCCATGGAATGCCCAGGTGGCACAAACCCCCCCCAAATGACCCCATTTTGGAAAGTAGACACCCCAAGCTATTTGCTGAGAGGTATAGTGAGTATTTTGCAGACCTCACTTTTTGTCACAAAGTTTTGAAAATTAAAAAAAGAAAAAAAAAATTTTTTTTTTTGTCTTTCTTCATTTTCAAAAACAAATGAGAGCTGCAAAATACTCACCATGCCTCTCAGCAAATAGCTTGGGGTGTCTACTTTCCAAAATGGGGTCATTTGGGGGGGGTTTGTGCCACCTGGGCATTCCATGGCCTCCGAAACTGTGATAGGCAGTGAAGAGTGAAATCAAAAATGTACACCCTTAGAAATCCTGAAGGCGGTGATTGGTTTTCGGGGTCCCGTACGCGGCTCGGCTCCTAAAAAGTCCCACACATGTGGTATCCCCGTACTCAAGAGAAGCAGCAGAATGTATTTTGGGGTGCAATTCCACATATGCCCATGACCTGTGTGAGCAATATATCATTTAGTGACAACTTTGTGCAAAAAATAAATAAATAAATAAATAAATTGTCACTTTCCCGCAACTTGTGTCAAAATATAAAATATTCCATGGACTCAACATGCCTCTCCGCAAATAGCTTGGGGTGTCTACTTTCCAAAATGGGGTCATTTGGGGGGGGGTTGTGCCATCTGGGCATTTTATGGCCTTCAAAACTGTGATAGGTAGTGAGGAGTAAAATCAAAAATGTACGCCCTTAGAAATCCTGAAGGCAGTGATTGGTTTTCGGGGCCCCGTATGCGGCTAGGCTCCCAAAAAGTCCCACACATGTGGTATCCCCATACTCAGGAGAAGCAGCTAAATGTATTTTGGGGTGCAATTCCACATATGCCCATGGCCTGTGTGAGCAATATATCATTTAGTGACAACTTTTTGTAATTTTTTTTTTTTTTTTTTTTCATTATTCAATCACTTGGGACAAAAAAAATGAATATTCAATGGGCTCAACATGCCTCTTAGCAATTTCCTTGGGGTGTCTACTTTCCAAAATGGGGTCATTTGTGGGGGTTTTGTACTGCCCTGTCATTTTAGCACCTCAAGAAATGACATAGGCAGTCATAAATTAAAGACTGTGTAAATTCCAGAAAATGTACCCTAGTTTGTAGGCGCTATAACTTTTGCGCAAACCAATAAATATACACTTATTGACATTTTTTTTACCAAAGACATGTGGCCAAATACATTTTGGCCTAAATGTATGACTAAAATTGAGTTTATTGGATTTTTTTTAGAACAAAAAGTAGAAAATATCATTTTTTTTCAAAATTTTCGGTCTTTTTCCGTGTATAGCGCAAAAAATAAAAACGGCAGAGGTGATCAAATACCATCAAAAGAAAGCTCTATTTGTGGGAAGAAAAGGACGCAAATTTCGTTTGGTTACAGCATTGCATGACCGCGCAATTAGCAGTTAAAGCGACACAGTGCCAAATTGTAAAAAGTGCTCTGGTCAGGAAGGGGGTAAATCCTTCCGGGGCTGAAGTGGTTAAGCACCTTGCAGATTCCAGAAGACTTAAGAGCGCATTCCACCAGGGCAATGGCTACTTCATGGGCAGCTTACTGTAAAGTCTCAGCGGAAACTATTTGCAGAGCGGCCACTTGGTCTTCTAGAAGCACCTTCATATCCCATTATAAAGTAGACGCTGCACGCTTAGCAGCAGTTGAATTCAGGAGGGCCGTTATACAGGCCAACTCTTCTGTTTCTTGTCAATAAAATTTACTTTGCATTCCCACCCAGTTTGGCGAGTTACTCCCCAACGTGTATGCTGCCATGATGCGACAGAAAAACGGAAAATTGTATACTCACCTTTCCGTAATTTTCCTTTCCTGTCGCATCTTCATGGCAGCATACAATCACCCACCCTTCTAAGGTGACATATGTATATATATACAGAGAATACTGGGACGGGTGTCTACTCATTAATTTATAGCTATGTGGTCCTATCAGGTTGTGGGGGCGGAGTCACAACCCAACGTGTATGCTGCCATGAAGATGCGACAGGAAAGGAAAATTACGGAAAGGTGAGTATACAATTTTCCGTTTTTTTTCCCTCTGTTTTCACCTGGTGATCTGGCCAGGAACACACCCCCTGCATTTGTGTGACTCTATTCTGAATGAAGGAGCACAGGGGCACTATTGGACAGCAGCATTGCCAGTCTGGGGCAGGGGAGTGTTAGATGTTCTAGCAGATTTAGATACACTAACAAACTAAAGCCAAAATCCAGATAACAGCAATTTATTTTTTCCTTTTGGGATAAATACATTAATGCTCACCATTGTGAGCACCCCTGTCAGTGGTAAATTGTTTGTCTCAACACACTAAATGCCTCAGCTACAGGAGAGCTTGTTCTTTTGAAAAATAACAGACTTACTGGCAGGATCACCAGGTAAAAATAAAAGAAAGAAAACAAAAAAGAAAATGAATGCAGCCACTACATCTAAAAATTGGTAATGTGCAACATAATATATGTTTTCTTTTGGGTTTTAATACCACTTTAAGCAGTGACAAAGTGCATCAGGACCCATATCCACAATTCCAATGTGCAGTCCCCGCTATATTCAGAAGGGCCCAACTCCTAACCTTAATGACAGAATCCTTCTTCAACCTTCAAATATATAGTGAATACTTGAAACAGTACTCCCCATTAAACATTATCATTCTTTGTACATTCTTCTGAAAGTTATATTTAATCTTTAATGTAAGCCATTTTAATCTCAGTTGTTTTAGATTTATATAATAATCCCATCACTGCCTGGTTTGAAATATGAAAGGATATCAAAGCTATTGACTTTATGGCCCAAGGCTACAGTATAAGGTGAGGTTTGAGATCATTAAATGTGTTAACTGAAATATTTAAAAGCTTTTCCTAGTTAAATTCTTATGTGCCTAACCCTCTTTAAGTACCTAACAATTAAAGCTTGTCAGATCAGTTGGCAGTATAAACAGCCTCCAGCTATACAGTACTGATATGTAAATATGGAAAATGAAATGTTACTCTACAAATTCTTAAAAAATATCATTACACATACACAAATAAAAATACAAACATAACGGTGTGAATTTTAAAGAGATACTGCAAATGTACATTAAAAAGCAATGAAATGTACATAACTATATTGACATATGATGATTAGATGCACACAGTAAAACACAAGCCATTTATATGCAAAAAAAATAAAGAAAATAAGATAGAGGGATTGGAAAAGCCGGCCATAGATGGATTGAATCTGGTCCGGTTCAGCAGGGACTGGATGAGATTTGCTCCATCCATGGGCATCGATCTACTTCAGTACAACCAGCCTGTCGAAATGTTTGCATTCTATAGCCTCCAGCAGTAAAAATTGTGTTTTGTGGCAGGGAAGACCCCCCTCCCCTCCACACCAGCAGAACACACATTTGTGACAATAGAATTAAATAGTGAAGCATTTTTCAACCACCCATTAAAAGCATTTTGATATATCTGTTTGATGAGTGGGACTGGCAGGGCAGGGGTAAAGCGGGCACAGCACACACGCATCCCCGACTCCGTACTGAGCTCTGGCTGGAGGGAGATGACATAGAGCGCAGTCAGGCTTCCCCTGCATCTCCTCCCTCCTCCTCCTAGGCCAATAGGATCACTTCTCCTTTCGGCCAGTCAGGAAACGAGTCTCAGGACCTGCTTCCTGATTGGCAAGGAGGAGAGTCAGTGTGACAATAGCGATTGTTCATTCGTTATTGTCACACAACTGGGTGCGCTGGGGGGGCTAGTGCTCTGTGCCCTGAGCCCACCCTTTTTTGAGGCCTATTAGAGCCTCTGGTTAAAAAAAAAACCACATTGGAATCCATGCATCCAGCACCTTATATGTAGATTAGGGGGCTGAATTCATGGATAGGGGGGTGCCCCTGCACCCTGCTTTATGGGCTGCCACTGAGATACACAATATTTAATTAGTGTCTGTCATCAAACACTGCACTCACACCTGAGCATGAGCACTTTAAGATGATTTTGGGGAATTTTTTCTGTGTTTTTTGGCCTTTTTTATGTGTATTACAGGTTGAGCATTTTTATTTTAGCTAGTTAGTAGGAGAGAGAGGAAGGTTGTTTATGCTTGAAAAATACCTGTTTTCGGGTGTTCTCTTTGAAATCTATGGGGCCGTAAATTCCCCACTTAGTTTCCAAAATAGTTCATGTACATTTTTGAGCTTCAGGTGTCAATGTGCAGGTCCTTGAGAACTCATATGTGAACAAGCACAATTTAAAAACACGGAATTTTAGTTGAACATTTTGGAGCTTCGAGTTTCAATCTACAAAACGCTTAGGTGTGAGTCATGTCTTAACAACTTGACCTCTTTGGGCCTGGTTCACACCTATGCATCTTTCAGTGTGTCTTCAGTTTTGCAGAAACTTACTACAGTCCATTTAACAGGGTTTCCTATGGGTCACATTCACCTCTGCATTTTCCACTGATGCATTTTTTGGAAGGGGTCAGGGACATTTTTTCCCACAGCAGTTTGCATTTTTAGTTCCATAGACTTCAATGGAAACACATCAACCGCAACCTGCATAGGTGTAAACCAGGCCTTCATGACCAGGCCATTTTATTCTATTCAGCACTTTGCTATTTTAACTTGCAATTGCATGGTCATGCAACACTGTACTCAAATGGCATATACAGTTGTGCTCATAAGTTCACACACCGTGGCAGAATTAATGATTTCTTGGCCATTTTTCAGAGAATATGAATGATAACACAAAAAGTTTTCTTTCACTCATTGTAATGCCCCATACACACGGTCGGACTTTGTTCGGACATTCTGACAACAAAATCCTAGGATTTTTTCCGACGGATGTTGGCTCAAACTTGTTTTGCGTACACACGGTCGCACAAAGTTGTCGGAATTTCCGATCGCCAAGAACGCGGTGACGTCAAGCACGTACGACGAGACTAGAAAAGGCCGGTTCAGAACCAAGCGCGGCACCCTTTGGGCTCCTTTTGCTAATCTCGTGTTAGTAAAAGTTTGGTGAGAGACGATTCGCGCTTTTTCAGACTCGTGGTTTTCAGATCGTTTTCTGCCGTTCAGTTTGTGCTTGTGGGTTTGTATCTGCTCTTCAGTGCGTGCAAGCAAGTTCCGCGTGACTTAGTCATTGTGTTCTTGTTCATTCGTTACTGTTTTTCAGGTCGCTCTTCACAGGCCTTGCTGTTCTTCAGTGCGTTCTGTTACTTCGTTCTGAGCAGCCGACCGTTTTCTAGCCATGTTGCGTATGCGTACTCCTCGTAGAGTTCGTGCTGTGCGGGGGCTTGGTGTTGGGGTCCTGACCTTGACACAAGTCCAGTCCATGAACAGGGTGGGGAGGAGTTCATGGACCAAGAATTGGTTGCTTCAGCGTGACCAGTTCTGTCATATGCCTTTGCTCCGTGAGATCCGTGAGAATAATCCTGATGATTTCAGGAACTTTCTCAGGATGACGGATCCCGTGTTTCACCGTTTGTTGGCTTCGCTGACCCCTTATATTAGCAGGCAGGATACCTGCATGAAGCAAGCCATCACTCCGGAGCAGAGGCTGGTCGCTACCCTGCGGTACTTGACGACAGGGAGAAGTCTGCAGGACTTGAAGTTCTCGACAGGCATCTCCCCCCCAGGCTCTGGGGATCATTATCCCAGAGACCTGTTCTGCCATCATACAGGTCCTGCAGAAGGAGTATATGAAGGTAAGATTTTTATCCTTTAATCTCACATTTCATTGTATTTAATGTTTGCTAATATATTGTATTTCTTTCCTCATTCCCTAATTACCATGATTGTAATATGCTGTGAATGTCCCCTTTGTCCTCATGCATGCTTGATTTTTATGTAATTAATTTTTTAGGTCCTTCATACAGATTGTCCTTCACTAACCTCCCCAGCATGCTCTACGGGCCCTATATTCACCGCATGTAGTCACTTAAAACAATGTATTTTATCAGCTCCATAGTAGTGCTTTACCCCAAACACCCCCTAAAATGTTTTGAAATGTAATTTTAGCCTTAAATTCAGGCAGAGTGCCAGAGGCTTTTTTTTGTGGTGTCCCCAAATCATTTTTAGTAACCCTCCCTCCCCCAACTGCTGAGTCAGCTGATTCCAATTCTCTATCTATCCTCAATCATCTATCTGCTGACTTTGCCAAACCCATACACACTATAGCCATCTCTTTTGTGCTCTGATTTATGGATGAATTCCCCAAAGCATGTAGTGCAAGGGCCTGCCTGTATACCTTCAAATGGTACTGTTTGAATTTTTAAGATCCTATTATTATCTTGAGTCAGGTAATAGCAGAATGTTCAAATGTGCTCAAATGTGTACAGTGTGTATTTCTATCTTTGTATTCGGACACTTCTTACCTGTCCAGTGGGCTGCCAATAGTGTAACTAAGGAGGGGCTGTTCCAAGTAATACCCTGTATTTAGGCATTCATCTCTCAATGAAGTGAAGAGGGTTACCTGTCCAAGATTTCCACACCCCCCATAATGTTAGAAATGGCCCATGAGAGGGGGGGAGGGGGAATATGATAGGTGTACCTCATACTTTGGTGTTGTTAAATTCCCCTTAATAAATGCTATATGGAGGTTGCCCCAGAATGTTTGTGCCTAATCTGCTTGCCATGTTTCTGAGCAAAAATATTAATTTTTTTTTCCTCAACAGTTTCCTTCCACGCCACAGGAATGGCAGACTGTGGCCTCCCACTTTGCTCAGCGGTGGGACTTTCCTAACTGCGGAGGGGCAATTGATGGGAAACATGTCCACATCATCCCACCACCCAACTCGGGGTCGTACTATTTCAACTATAAGGGGTTCAATAGTATTGTGATGTTGGCGGTGGTGTCAGCTAATTACGACTTCTTGTATGTGGACGTGGGGAAGAATGGCCGGATGTCCGATGGTGGAGTCATTGCCCAGATGGAGTTCTACAGGCGTCTCCAGAATGGCAGCTTGGACTTGCCAGCTCCAGAGGACAATTTTGAAGGACTCCCATTCGTGTTCGTTGCTGATGAAGCGTTTGCGCTGGGGGACCACCTTATGCGGCCATTCCCTATGAGGACCCTCACCCTGGAACAGAGGGTTTTTAATTACCAGCTGGCCAGAGCCCGAAGAGTGGTGGAGAACACATTTGGAATCCTGGCCAGCCGGTTCTGCCTATTTCTGACACCTATCCATATGGCGGAGTATAAACTGAATCATATTACCCTGGCCTGCTGTATTCTCCATAACTTTTTAAGGAAACATTCGGCCAACTATGCTGGCTCAGTTGGGCCTGAGGCCGGAGTGATACCTGAAACACTGACTGCGCTTGAAAGCGGCCGTCCTGGCTTGCCCTCCCTGAGTGCCCGTGATGTCCGGTTACGATACCTGGAGTTCTTTGCGGGTAGGGGGGCCATCAATATGCCTTCAAATTTGTGAAGCCTTTTTCCAATAAAAAAGCAAAAAAAAGTAATTCTTTGTGGACATTTACTGCTTGTGTTTGTTTTAGCTGACCCTGACAGCAATGTGGGGAGTCCAGAAAATGGCGTGATTGTGTAACCTTATACAAAGCACTCTTGGCTGGTATTTACTAAAGGCGTATACACTTTTTATACTACAAGTGCTCTTGAAACTGCAATGAAAATGCTCTTGTAGTGCAAAGAGGATTTGCCCTTAGGAAATAACCCCCATTTTCTCAGAAAACAGCAATTACATCACTCCAAAAGTGTTGTAGCGTTGAGACAATAATCCACACATTCTTGATTAACAAACTTTTTTATACCTGCACAATCACATGTGCATTTACCAAAGGTTTTTCAAACAAACCAACATGTTTGTTGTATAACAATTTTGGGGGTGGCATTATCAAAAATAGAAATGTCCATTTATGATAAAACAGGCCTGTGTAAAACCAACAAGAAAGACAAAAAACTTGAACTTACAAAGTTCACATATGGTAAAACTTGAAGGCAATATCAGACATGAGTATTTAGGAACTGTGTTTGATATTGCGTTCAGATGGGGTCAAGTCACCCCTTGAAAAGCCAAATTTGGAAGATGCACAGCAATTTACGAATGTCAACATGTGCTAGCTGCCATCACGGGGGATCAAGGGACGAGTTTTGTGGGAGCAAGCCCTTCCTCTCAGCTACTTTATTATTGAGGAAGGTGTTGCAAAACGCGTCCCTTGATCTCCCGTGATGGCAGATAGCACATGTTGGCACACTGTGTGCATCCTCCAAATTAGGCTTTTTGAAACATTGCTAAAATATTTAAAACATTGTACCACACCAAAAAAAAAGTGCTTTTGTGGGGTTTTAAATTCACCCCAAAACATCAATGATGTTATTATTTTTTTGAATCACATCATTGATTTTTTTCTGGATGTTTTCCAATTCTAAATTACACCCCATGATCTCCCCGATCAGGATCTCGGCACTTTCTGATGTGAAAGGATCTCGATCCCTAACATCACGATCACATAAAAAGAGAGAAACCAAACAAAAACAGGTATAAAAAATCTGCGGCCATCCATCTCTTACCTGAGCCTGTGGTCGCAGATACTCACCTGTTGTGGTGCCAATTTCCACCACATCTTCTTCCTCCTCCTGCTCCGCTTGTGTTGGGGGTATTTCACCTTCTTCCAGAGGTGGGGGGTCTCTGGTCTTCTCAGATGAGGGGTGTCCTCCGAGTCTTTTCTCCCCTATGTAAAACAAAAATGGTATAATTAGCACACAGATATTTGATGGCAAAACTATAAATAGGAAACATTGCTTGGAAGTGGGGTACAATTGTCAATTTTAGCAGAGTTCCAAGATCTCGCTTTTTTATTGTCCTTTGTCAATCTGCAATACTTTACCTGTTTAGTACAAGCTTCACAGATGGAGACTCCCCTATAGTATACACTGGAGCACCCGTGTGCCCCCCCTAATAAAAATGGTGTTCTTGTGTCCCACACTAATGCTCCAGTGTCCAGATGTGAAAACAGCTGCTGAGTGTCCTCTCCTTACACAGAATCTAGTTTGCATTTCATTCTAGTAACAAACCCATCTACACAACCAAATATTTTGCATCCAAGTAGGCCCTAAAAAATGTAGGTAAATGCATATGGCCTAAACAATGGTGTTTTAGAGGGCGAAAAAAAAATGTTTGATACGAACGAATAATGGGCCCATGAACATTAAAATTGACATTTTAAACTGTACAATTAAGAAAAGCATATGGAGCAGCACGAACGTAATAAAGACAAAAAGAATAGGAACACAGCACAACTACTTACTTTTTTGCAGCACTCTCCGGATCTTTCGGTACTGCTCGGGCTCTCTTAATTTGAGGTCCGACCACCGCTTCCTGAGCTGATCTTTCGATCGTCGTACCCCAAAATTCCTGTGCAGACTTTTGACCACTTTCGCCATGATCTTGGCCTTTCTGATATTGGAGTTGGGGTAAGGCCCATACTTTCCATCATAGTCGGCCCGCTTCAGGATGTCGACCATCTCCAACATCTCCCCAAAGGACATATTTGTGGCCTTAAATCTTCTCCTTCTGGATCGGGACGTTTCTGTCTCCGGGCTTTCCTCCTCCTCCTCCTCCTCCTCGTTGCTATAATTAGCACGCACCTGCTGTGACTCCGCCATGTGCTCTTCACCCACTGCGCCAAACGAAAAGGGGCGGGGAATAGACTAGAAAGAACGTCAGGGGCGGGCGGAGTTACACGCATGCACAGTGTGTATAAAGCGTAACACACGTGCGTATTACGATCTGTGAGCGGAGGAAGGAGCATTGGACGCGCCGATCGTAAGAACGAAGGTAAGAGACAAACTTGTGCCTATATTGCTTCTAGATTGAGGCCTATATTGTAACAAGATTAGGAGAGTTTTGTCTGACATTAGGCTTTGTCTTGTGTTGTGTCTTGCAGTGAACATGGATATCTTATTACAAGATAATGACTTCATGTCAATATTCATTGACATGTTCAGGGAGCTGCCCTGTTTGTGGGAGATCAACCACCCACATTACAGGAACCAAACAAAGAAGAAGGCAGCACTGGAGAAATTGTTGGAAATTGTGAAGCAGGTGATCCCCACGGCAGGCATCACATATTTGAAGATCTTAATTGGTGGCCTGAGGAGCACATATGTAAGGGAGCGCCAGAAAGTACAGGATTCGCAGAGATCCGGAGCAGCAGATTACATCTTTGTCCCCAGGATGTGGTACTATAACAGGCTGCATTTTCTGGCAGGTCAGACTGAACCCAGACCATCACACTCCAGTCTTCCTTCCACGCTTCCTTCCCCTCCAGCTGAGGCTTCTGACGCCCAACCTGGGCCTTCCGGGCAGCAACATGTGGAGGAGCCCAGCTTGTGCCAGGTATAGCGTTCCTCTAAATAGTTCAGGTTGTCCAATCAATGATGTTATCTAGATGTTAGTTTGGAGTACTAATTTAGGATTGTGATTGATGATGCAAAAACTAAAACCATGTCCCTTTTCATACACAGGGAAGTCTCAGCCAGGAGGTGGCTGGGCCGAGCCGGCTGCCTGATATGCCGGTCCCTCCCCAACACCTGGAAAGAGAAAGTGGCCGGAGGAGGAGTGCCCTAGAGGAGGCTGCCATAGGCCTCTTTTGGAGGGCTACAGAGGCCCTGGGAGCACCACACACCGTGGAGGAGGACATTGCTGCCATCATTGCCTCTAAAATGCAGAGGATGGAGGAGGGACAACAACTCATGTGTGAGTCGCTCATATTGGAGGCTCTTAATAAAGGTATGAGGGGCCAAATTACATCTCAGACACATCTTTGCGAACTCACAGATGGTCCTCCTCCTCCTCCTGCAGGTCCTCCTCCTCCTTCTCCTCCAGGTCCTCCCAGTCCTCCTCCTCCTCCAGGTCCTACTCCTCCTCCTGCCACATCTCCAACAGCACAGCCACAGCCCGGAATGAAGTGTGGAAGGAAGACCAGAAAGTTAGGACCCTGGATCCAGTCTGGTCAGCCAAAAGATGCAGCCTCTTGTGGTACCACAGCCTGGGGACACAGATGTCATCTGCTGCTTTCCGGATCTCTGCGACTTCTGGACCAGACTGCCCTCCCTTATATATGGACTCCTCAGGCCACCAATTTTGATGTTCAAGAATTGATGTCTGCCCTGGGGGTCCCAGGCTTCACTAATTTCTCCTGTTGATCCAGTGTTGCCTCCCTCTTTGTTTGGTTCTGAGCCCTTAATAAAGGAATTTTGTTTTGAATTATACTTGCCTATGTGTGTTTTACTTAAAAAAGGACAGTTGGTTTGTGAGGATTCAGGTGCATTTCAAAAAGACAATGTGAATTTAACAAGGGACATCAACAACAAACAATCTCCTTGAGATTAAATAATAAAAGATATCAATGGTGTTGTGGTAACTTGACACACAAAACACACACAAAAATAGTCTAGAGTAAAATAAAAACAACATTAAACAAAGATCAGCCTTGGAAAAAATACAAACATAAAATCTAAAACAAAAATGGCTTAAAATAAAAAAAAAAAAAACATTCTGTCAGATGTGACAAATAACAATATAATCAGGGAATCCCAATAAAAAAAACAAAAAAATAAGTTTGTGAGAAGTGTGTGTGAATATGAGCAGCAAAAATACTTAATTCTTGTTACATTATAAAGAAGAAGAGAGTGCGCTGTATTAAACCATTTTTTACATTGCAGCGTGACGAAAGTGCTGTATCCATTGCGAACGCTAAGTTTACCAGAACGAGCTGTCCCGTGTCGGAATTTCTTCTGAGCATGCGTGGCACTTTGTGCGTCGGAACAGGCCACACACGGTCGGAATTGCCGCGATCGGATTTTGTTGTCGGAAAATTTTATCTCCTGCTCTCCAACTTTGTGTGTTGGAAAACCCGATGGAAAATGTCCGATGAAGCCCACACACGGTCGGAATTTCCGACAATACGCTCCGATCGGACATTTTCCATCGGAAAATCCGACCGTGTGTACGGGGCATTAGTGTTTGGCTGAAGCCATTTATTAACAATCAATTGTGTCTACTGGAAAAGGTAGTTGAACTGTATAAAACAGCAAAGGGATATAATAGGATATCCAAGGAATTGAGAATGCCAATCAGCAGTGTTCAAACTCTGAAGAAGAAGTGGAAAATGAGGGGTTCTATTGAAACCAAACCACGGTCAGGTAGACCAACTAAAATTTCAGCCACAACTGCCAGGAAAATTGTTCGTGATGCAAAGAAAAACCCACAAATAACTTTAGGTGAAATACAGGACTCTCTGAAAACATGTGGTATGGCTGTTTCAAGATGCACAATAGGGAGGCACTTGAAGAAAGATGGGCTGCATGGTCAAATCGCCAGAAGAAAGCCATTACTACGCAAATGCCACAAAGTATCTTTCTTAAAATTTGCCATACAGCACAGAGATAAGCCTCAAACCTTCTGGCACAAAGTCATTTGGAGTGATGATACCGAAATTGTGCTTTTTGGCCACAACCATAAACGCTTCATTTGAAGAAAGGTACACCATTACAACTGTGAAACACAGAGGTGGATTGATGTTTTTGGGATGTGTGAGCTACAAAGGCACAGGAAATTTGGTCAAAATTAATGGCAAGATGAATGTAGTATGTTATCAAAAAATACTGGAGGAACATTTGCATTCATCAGCCAGGAAGCTGCGCATGGGACGTACTTGGACATTCCAACATGACAATAATCCAAAACACAAGGCCAAGTTGACCTGTCATTGGCTACAGCAGAATAAAATGAAGGTTCTGGAATGGCCATCTCAGTCTCCTGACCTCAATATCATTGAGCCACTCTGGGGAGATCTCAAACGTGCAGTTCATGCAAGATAGCCCAATAATTTAAAGGAACTGGAGGCTTTTTGCCAAGAGGAATGGGCAGCTTTACCATCTGAGAAGATAAAGAGCCTCATCCACAAATACCACAAAAGACTTCAAGATGTCATTGATGTTAAAGGGGGCAATACACAGTATTAGGAAATGGGGTATGTAAACTTTTGATCAAGGTGACTTGGCTAGTTTCTGTTGTCATTATGATTTAAAAAGAGTAAACACAGTTGATTGATAATAAATGGCTTCAACCAAACACTAATCATGAGTGAAAGAAAAGTTTTTGTGTTATCATTCATATTCTCTGAAAAACAGCCAAGAAATCATAAATTCTGCCAGGTTATGTAAACTTATGATGGTGATATTTGATCACCACTTCATTCTTTGGTTTATAAATGAAAAAAGACCAAACATTTTGAAAACAAAAAACAACTACTTATCCAGTACAATCTAATTTATTTATACATGTCTTTGGTGAAAAAAAAATCCAAACAAGTGTGTATTAATTGGTTTGCGTGAAAGTTATAGCGTCTGCATTTTGGTCTGAATGACCAAAAATTTATGGATGAATTGCTAGAATTTTTAATAGAACAGGAAGAGAACTCCAAACTCTCGTTTTAAGAAGAAAACGGATTAAACTGGATAGATTAAATGAAAAGATTAGTGAATTACAGAGCAAATTAGAACCTATAGGTGAATCTAATCAATTCAAGGAATTTAACAATAATATGAAGAAAAAATTGGAGAAGGTAGATTGGGATACCCAAAAAAGAAGGTTAAAACATATAATAGGGATTCTAATGATTTTAAAACAAATAACATTTATTTATGGCAAAATTTGAATTTAGCGAGTAGTGGTACTGAAAATGATAATAAAGCGGAACTAATAACAAACCCTGTACCCAAAACTGGTCAAATTAGAAATAGGGGAGGGAAAGGCACACCAAACGGAGGGGGCAACAATACCCCGAAACAGGGTGGTAACAATATACCTCAACAATATAGAGGACACCAATATGGTGCAAACTATCAATCACCTAGACCACCCCAACAAGATAGGGGTAATTACCAACAAAATTTTAAATTCCCCCCCAAATCAATTCCCTGACCTGAGAGTCCAAATACCAACACAAAATAGGTATCAACCTCTTGCCTATGATGAGTATTATCAAAAAACAGCGAGGGAGGTGAGGGGGGACACCAAGAAGAAATACCTACCAGTGAACAGGAGAGGAGGAGGAAGGAATGGGCTACCATATTACCCAAACAGGGATATAGTACCTTTTCGAAGAGAAGGAGAGGGTGCAGGGCAGGTAGACTCAAATAATCCAAGAAAGAGAAGGAGGGACATTTAAATACAGAAATGTATAATCTAAGTGAGGTTGAACTCAACCAAAAAGAGTTGAACATACTAAACTCGGGTTTAAAATGTGCCCCAAAGAAAACAATTAATAAATTTGCGGTATATATTAATACACATAAATATGTACGCACCTTGAACATGAAAAAATATTTTCGTAGTCATCCAGCGGACTCTTCTAATAGGGCGTACACACGGTCGGACTTTGTTCGGACATTCCAACAACAAAATCCTAGGATTTTTTCCGACGGATGTTAGCTCAAACTTGTTTTGCCTACACACGGTCGCACAAAGTTGTCGGAATTTCCGATCGACAACAACGCGGCGACGTACACCACGTACGACGAGACTAGAAAAGGCCGGTTCAGAACCAAGCGCGGCACCCTTTGGGCTCCTTTTGCTAATCTCGTGTTAGTAAAAGTTTGGTGAGAGACGATTCGTGCTTTTTCAGACTCGTGGCTTTCAGATCGTTTTCTGACGTTCAGTTTGTGCTTGAGGGGTGGTATCTGCTCTTCAGTGCGTGCAGTCAGTTCGTATCAGAGTTTTCTGTGTGATCTTGCCTGCTCGTTGCTGTTTTTCAGGTCGCTCTTCACAGGCCTTGCTGTTCTTCAGTGCATTCTGTTACTTCGTTCTGAGCAGCTGACCGTTTTCTAGCCATGTTTCGTATGCGTACTCCTTGTAGAGTTCGTGCTGTACGGGGGCTTGGTGTTGGGGTCCTGACCTTGACACAAGTCCAGTCCATGAACAGGGTGGGGAGGAGTTCATGGACCAAGAATTGGTTGCTTCAGCGTGACCAGTTCTGTCATATGCCTTTGCTCCGTGAGATCCGTGAGAATAATCCTGATGATTTCAGGAACTTTCTCAGGATGACGGACCCCGTGTTTCACCGTTTGTTGGATTCGCTGACCCCCTATATCAGCAGGCAGGATACCTGCATGAGGCAAGCCATCACTCCGGAGCAGAGGTTGGTCGCTACCTTGCGGTATTTGGCCACAGGGAGAAGTCTGCAGGACTTGAAGTTCTCGACAGGCATCTCCCCCCAGGCTCTGGGTATCATCATCCCAGAGACCTGTTCTGCCATCATCCAGGTCCTGCAGAAGGAGTATATGAAGGTAAGATTTTTATCCTTTTATATCACATTTTATTGTATTGAATGTTTGATAATATATTGTATTTCTTTCCTCATTCCCTAATTACCATGATTGTAATATGCTGTGAATGTCCCCTTTGTCCTCATGCATGCTGGATTTTTATGTCATTATTATTTTAGGTCCTTCATACATATTTGCCCTTCAATAACCTCCCCAGCATGGTGTCTCCTGCCCTATATTCACCTCATGTAGTCACTTAACAATGTATTTTATCAGCTCCATAGTAGTGCTTTACCCCAAACACCCCCTAAAATGTTTGGAAATTTTATTTTTGATTTAAATTCAGGCAGAGGGCCAGAGGCTTTTTTTTGTGGTGTCCCCAAATTTTTTGTAACCCCCCCCCCCCAACTGCTAAGTCAGCTGATCCCAATTCATTATCCTCAATCATCTATCTGCTGACTTTGCCAAACCCATACACACTATACCCATCTCTTTACTGGTCAGATTTATGGATGAATTCCCCAAAGCATGTAGTGCAAGGGCCTGCCTGTCTACTTTCCAATGGTACTGTTTAAAGTTCTTGTATCCTATTATTATCTTGATAGGTAATAACAGAATGTTCAAATGTCCTCAAATGTGTACAGTGTGTATTTATATCTTTGTATTATGACACTTCTTACCTGTCCAGTGGTCTGCCAATAGTGTAACTAAGGAGGGGCTGTTCCAAGTAATACCCTGTATTTAGGCATTCATCTCTCAATGAAGTGAAGAGGGTTACCTGTCCAAGAGTTCCCCCCCCCCTATAATGTTAGAAATGGCCCATGAGAGGGGGGGAGGGGGAATATGATAGGTGTACCTTATACTTTGTTCTTGTAAAATTCCCCTTAGTAAATGCTATCTGGAGGTTGACCCATAATGTTTGTGTCTAATCTGCTTGCCATTTTTCTGTGAAAAAATAGTAATGTTTATTGTTTTTTCCTCAACAGTTTCCTTCCACGCCACAGGAATGGCAGACTGTGGCCTCCCACTTTGCCCAGCGGTGGGACTTTCCTAACTGCGGAGGGGCAATTGATGGGAAACACGTCCACATCATCCCACCACCCAACTCGGGGTCGTACTATTATAATTACAAGGGGTTTAATAGTATAGTGATGTTGGCGGTGGTGTCGGCTAATTACGACTTCTTGTATGTGGACGTGGGGAAGAATGGCCGGATGTCCGATGGTGGAGTCATCGCCCAGACGGAGTTTTACAGGTGTCTCCAGAATGGCAGCTTGGACTTGCCACCTCCAGAGGACAATGTTGAAGGTCTCCCATTTGTGTTCGTTGCTGATGAAGCGTTTGCGCTGGGGGACCACCTGATGCGGCCATTCCCGATGAGGACCCTCACCCCGGAACAGAGGGTTTTTAATTACCGGCTGGCCAGAGCCCGAAGAGTGGTGGAGAACACATTTGGAATCCTGGCCAGCCGGTTCCGACTATTTCTGACACCCATCCATATGGCGGAGTATAAACTGAACCATATTATACTGGCGTGCTGTGTTCTCCATAATTTTTTAAGAAAACATTCAGCCAACTATGCTGGCTCAGTTGGGCCTGAGGCCGGAATACCAAATACATCAACAATGACGGCGCTTGAAAGCGGCCGTCCTGGCTTGCCCTCCCTGAGTGCCCGTGATGTCCGGTTACGATACCTGGAGTTCTTTGCGGGTAGGGGGGCTATCAATATGCCAGACAATCTGTGACACCTTTTTCAAATAAAAAACAACCAAAAGCAATTCTTTGTGGACATTTACTGCTTGTGTTTGTTTGAGCTGACCCTGACAGAAATGTGTTGAGTGCAGAAAATGTCGTGATTGGGTAACCTTATAAAGAATAGTGTTGGCTGGTACTTCCTAAATGCAAAAACACATTTCACTACAAGTGCACTTGCAACTGCACTGAACCTGCACTTGTAGTGCAAAGTGTATTTGCCCTTAGGAAATAACCCCCATTTTTGCATAAAACAGCAATTACATCACCCCAAAAGTGTTGTAGTGTTGAGACAATAATCCACACATTCTTGAGTAAGGCACTTTTTTATACCTGCACAATCACATGTGCATTTACCAAAGGTTTTTAAAACAAAACAACATGTTTGTTGTATAACAATTTTTGGGGGGGCATTATCAAAAATCGAAATATCCATTTCAGATAAAACAGGCCTGTGTAAAACCAACAAGAAAGCCAAAAAACTTGAACTTACAAAGTTCACATTAGGTAAAACCTGAAGGCTATATCAGACATCAGTATTTAGGAACTGGGTTTGATATAGCGTTCAGATGGGGGGAAATCACCCCTGGAAAAGCCAAATTTGGAAGATGCACACAAATTTCCCAATGTCAACATGTGCTATCTGCCATCAGGGGGGATCAAGGGACGTGTTTTGGGGGAGCAAGCCCTTCCTCAACACTACTTTATAATTGAGGAAGGGGTTGCACCCCCAAAACGCGTCCATTGATCTCCCGTGATGGCAGATAGCACATGTTGGCACACTGTGTGCATCCTCCAAATTTGGCTTTTCTAAACATTGTAAAAATTTTTGTAAGATAAAACAGGTGATTTTGTGGGGTTTAAATTCGCCCCAAAACATCAATGATGTTATTATTTTTTTTAATAACATCACTGATTTGTTGCTGGATGTTTTGCAATTGGAGATTACACCCCATGATCTCCCCGATCAGTATCTGGGCACTTTCAAATGTAAAGCGTTCTGGATCACGATCACCTAAAAAGAGATAAAGAACAAAAAAAACAGGTCTCAAAAATCTGCCAACATCCATCTCTTTTACCTGAGGCTGTTGTGGTGCCAATCTCCACCACGTCTTCTTCTTCCTCCTGCTCTTCTTCTTGGGTTGGTATTTCCCCTTCTTCCAGAGAGGGGGGGGTCTCTGGTCTCCTGGGATGAGGAGTGTCCTCCGAGTCTTTTCTCCCCTATGTAAAACAAAAATGGTATACTTAGCACACAGATATTTGATGGCAGAACTAGAAATAGGAAACATTGCTTGGAAGTGGGGTACAATTTTCTATTTTAGCCGAGTTCAAAGATGTCTTTTTTTTATTGTCCTTTGTCAAGCTGCAATACTTTACCTGTTTAGTACAAGCTTCACAGATGTAGCACCCCCTATAGTATACACTGGAGCACCTGTGTGCCCCCCCTAATAAAAATAGTGTTCTTGTGTCCCACAATAGTGCTCCAGTGTCCAGATGTGAAAACAGCTGCTCAGTGTCCTCTCCTTACACACAATCTAGTTTGCATTTCATTCTAGTAACAAACCCATCTACACAAACAAATATTTGGCATCCAAGTAGGCCCAAAAAAAATGTGTGAAAATGCATATGGCCTAAACAATGGTGTTCTAGAGGCCGAAAGAAAAATGTTTGATACGAACGAATAATGGGCCCATGAACATTAAAGTTGACCTTTTTAAACGTTACAATTACTAAAAGCATATGGAGCAGAACGAACAGAATAAAGACAGAAAGAATATGAACACAGCACAACTACTTACTTTTTTGCAGCACTCTCCGGATCTTTCGGTACTGCTCTGGCTCTCTCAACTTCAGGTCCGACCACCGCTTCCTGAGCTGATCTTTAGACCTTCGTACCCCGAAATTCCGCTCAAGACTCCTGACCACTTTACCAATGATTTTGGCCTTTCTGATGTTGGGGTGGGGGTAAGGGCCATATTTTCTGTCATAGTCAGACTTCCTCATGATGTCTACCATCTCCAACATCTCCCCAAACTACATATTTGTGGCCTTAAAACGTCTCCTTCTGGATCGGGATGTGCCTGGATCCGGGCTTTCCTCCTCCTCCTCCTCGTTGTTAGAATTATCACGCACCTGTTGTAACTCCGCCATCATGCTCTTCCCCCACTGCGCCGAACGAAAAGGGGCGGGGAATAGACTAGAAAGAACGTCAGGGGCGGGCGGAGTTACACGCATGCGCAGTGTGTATAAGGCGTAACACGCGTGCGTATTACGTACGATCTGTGAGCGGAGGAAGGAGCATTGGACGCGCCGATCGTAAGAACGAAGGTAAGAGACAAACTTGGGCCTATACTGCTTCTAGATTGAGGCCTATATTGTAACAAGATTAGGAGAGTTTGGTCTGACATTAGGCTTTGTCTTGTGTTGTGTCTTGCAGTGAACATGGATATCTTAATGAGAGATACTGACTTCATGTCACTATTCATTGATATGCTAAGGGAGCTGCCCTGTCTGTGGGAGATTACCCACCCCCATTTCAAGAACCAAGCAAAGAGGAAGGCAGCACTGGAGCAATTGTGTGAAATTGTGAAGCAGGTGATCCCCACGGCAGACATCACCTATTTAAAGATATTAATTGGTGGCCTGAGGAGCACATATCTGAGGGAGCGCAAGAAAGTCCTGGATTCACAGAGATCCGGAGCAGCAGATGACATCTATGTCCCCAGGATGTTGTACTACGACAGGCTGCATTTTCTGGCAGGCCAGACTGAACCCAGGCCATCCCTCTGCAGTCTTCCTTCCACGCTTCCTTCCCCCCCGGCTGAGGCTTCTGACGCCCAACCTGGGCCTTCCAGGCCATATGTGGAGGAGCCCAGATTGAGCCAGGTATAGCATTCCTCTAAATATTTCTGCTTGTCCAATCAATGATGTGAACTATATGTTAGTTGGGAGTACTAATTTATGATTGTGATTGATGATGCAAAACATTACAACTATGTCCTTTTTTCATACACAGGGAAGTCTCAGCCAGGAGGTGGCCGGGCCGAGCCGGCTGGCTGATCTGCAGGTCCCTCCACCCCCCCTGAAAACAGAAAGTGGCAGTAGGACGAGTGCCCTAGAGGAGGCGGCTATCAGATTCTTTTGGAGGGCTACAGAGGTCCTGGGAGCACCACACACCAGGCAGGAGAACATTGCTGCATTCATTGCCTATAAAATGCAGAGGATGGAGGAGGGCCAAAAAGCCATGTGTCAGGCCCTCATATCAGAGGCTCTGGAGAAAGATGTGAGGGGCCAAATTACACCTCACACACAGCTTTGGGATGGTCCTCCTCCTCCTCCTGCAGGTCCTCCTCCTCCTCCTCCCTCTCCTCCAGGTCCTCCCAGTCCTCCTCCAGGTCCTCCCAGTCCTCCTCCTCCTCCTCCTCCAGGTCCTACTCCTCCTCCTGCCACATCTCCAACAGCACAGCCACAGCCCGGAAGGAAGTGTGAAAGGAAGACCAGAGAGTGATTGCCCTGGATCCAGTCTGGTCGGCCAAAAGATGCAGCCTCTTGTGGTACCACAGCCTGGGGACATTGATGTCATCTGCTGCTATCCGAGTCTCTGTGAATCCCGGACCAGACTGCCCTCCCTTATATATGGACTCCTCAGGCCACCAATTTTGATGTTTAAGAATTGATGTCTGCCGTGGGGGTCCCAGGCTTCACTAATTTCTCCTGTTGATCCAGTGTTGCCTTCCTCTTTGTTTGGTTCTGATCCCTTAATAAAGGATTTTTGTTTTGAATTATACTCTCCTATGTGTTTTACTTCAAAAATGACAGTTTGTTTGTGAGGATTCAGGTACATTTCTAATATACAATGTGAAATGAACAAGGGTCACCAACAACAAAAAATCTCCTTGAGATTAAATAATAAAAGATATCAATGGTGTTGGGGTAACTTGACACACAAAACACACACAAAAATATTCTGGAGTAAAAATAAAAATAACATTGAACAAAGATCAGCCTTGGAAAAAATCCAAACATTAAAGAAAAAAAAAGGCTTAAAAACAAAAAAAAAAAACATAAAAAATATAAAACTGTCAGATGTGACAACTAATAACAATATATTGAGGGAATCCCACTAAAAAAACACAAATAAAAGTTTGTGAGAAGTGTGTGTGAATATGAGCAGCAAAACGACTTAATTCTTGTCACATTATAAAGAAGAAGAGAGTGCGCTGTATTAAACCATTTTTTACATTGCAGCGTGACGAAAGTGCTGTATCCATTGCGAACGCTAAGTTTACCAGAACGAGCTGTCCCGTGTCGGAATTTCTTCTGAGCATGCGTGGCACTTTGTGCGTCGGAACAGGCCACACACGGTCGTGATTGACGCGATCGGATTTTGTTGTCGGAAAATTTTATCTCCTGCTGTACAACTTTGTGTGTCGGAAAATCCGATGGAAAATGTCCGATGGCGCCCACACACGGTCGGAATTTCCGACAACACGCTCCGATCGGACAATGTCCATCGGAAAATCCGACCGTGTGTACGGGGCATAATAGTGTAAATACCAATGAGAATAGAGTAGACAGTGGTCTGCATAACAAATCAATTTTCAACCCCAGAACTCAAATAATCACTATATTGAGGTATTTAAAAATATGGTACTAAAAGATATTGAAGTATTGACTCCTAAAAAAAGAGTGAATCCAGATTATATTAAAGAGGGGATTAAGTCATTAGAAGACAGGAAAAACATAGTCACCCGACCAGCGGACAAAGGGGGTGGGGTAGTGGTGTTGGATAAATCCTTCTATCACAACCAATTATTGGAATTTTTCAGGATATCGATCCACATATAAGAGACTAGTATCTGACCCAGCAGAGCCCTATAAAGCCCAGTTACCCAGTTCCGGATTAGCCGCCGCAGTTATACTGTGGCAGGTTGGCCCGGCTGCGCAAAGCGTCATAGCTATACGTTGCGCATCTGGCCGCCGGGGGGGCGTGGGCACGTGCCCCCTCGGTGGCTGCAACATTCGGATTCGTACCAGAGCCAATCAATTCCCAGGCCCAGGCCAATGGTATCTGGCCTGGACCTGGTGATCGCTCTTGGCAAATGAGATCCTTCCCCTGCATTTGTAAGTGTAAACACAGCAGGAGAAGTGATGTCATCTCTCCTCGTGGAAGTGTTTTCATTCCAGAGAGAGGAGAGAAGACATCTCAGAGTAAGTGCACCAACACTACACTGACACCAGTTCACGTAGGTACACTTGCCACACCCCGATCACCCCCTAGTTAACCCCTTCACCCCCTGCCACTGTGTCACCCAGTGCAGTGTTAATATTTTTTTAAAACACTGTACTGGTGTCATTAGGGACAAAAATCACCATTAGGGTACTTAGTGTAGGCCCAGATAGGTTTAGGGACCCCCTAACCCCCCTAATAAAGGTTTAACCCCTTGATCACCCCCTGTCACCAGTGATCACTGTATTAGTGTCACGGGTGACACTGGTTAGATAGTTTTTTTTTTATAGCTTCAGGGCACCCGCCGTATATTACCTAAATAAAGGTTTAACCCCCTGATCAGTTAGGTTTTAGTGTCAGATAGGGTCTGGGTTGCCCCAGGCAGCATCAGATTAGTGGCAGTAGCGCTAACACCCACGCACGCACCATACGCCTCCCTTAGTATTATAGTGTCTGAACAGATCAATATCTGATCAGATCAGATCTATATTAGCGTCCCTAGCAGTTTAGGTGTCCTAAAAATGCAGTGTTAGCAGGATCAGCCCAGATACCTGCTAGCACCTGCGTTTAGCCCCTCCTCCCAGCCCAGCTCTGCCCACCCAAGTGCAGTATCAATTGATCACTGTCACTTACAAAACACAACACACATAACTGCAGCATTCGCAGAGTCAGGCCTGATCCCTGTGAATGCTAACAGTTTTTTTTTGTAGCGTTTAAAGCAGTCGCTGACAGCCAGAAGCTCTTTTTCCTGTGAGTCTCACTACTGTACCAGTACATTTAGAGACCAAAATGTCAAATCAAAGGTACAGTAGTGAAGAGGCCTACACGTTTCTGAGCATGACAGATAGTGAAGAGGAAGTCACTTATCTGTCAGATTCAGGCTCAGAATATGAACCGGTAGACAACAGCTGCACCCTGACAGATAGCTCTGACGATGGAGTTGGGGTCCCTGCCAAGGTCAGGTGTACCCGACCCATTCTTCTGCTTTCATTGAAGTGCAAGAACCTCAGGACTCTCGTATGGAGCAGAAAGCCAGAGCTAGTGCCGCTCATCCTTCTGGTGAACTGGCAAGCACCAGTGGCCTAGTACATCCTGGTCGTACATCCAGCACTGCAGTAACACTTGGTGACGTGGCGAGTTCCAAAAGTGCAGGACAAGCTGGCGAGGTGGTTAGCATGAGTAGTGTCCCGCTGCCACCAAGAAGAAGACAAACACAGGCCCGTCAAGCCCATAGTGCCCCTCCTGCTGTATTCGCCATTCCTAATTGGGAGCCCACCACTTCTGCAGCACCCGTACTTCCCCCATTCACTGGCCAACCCGGGAATTCAGGTGTAAACAGTTGATTTTACATCACTTGATTTTTATTCGCTGTTTTTCACGGAAGATCTCTATAGATCTATTGTGGACCAAAGCAATTTGTATGCTGGTCAAATCATCACCACTAATCCCCAGTTGACAGAGATTGGAGACCTATTACGGTCTCTGAATTTAAGATCTTCCAGGGCCATAACCAAGAAAAGTGAGTTGCGGTCATATTGGTCCACTGACCCAATTTACCACATGCCCGTGTTCTCTGCCTCCATGCCCCTTTACAAGCATACTATAGACACCCCCCAGGTATGAAATTTAAAGGAATATTACACTTTTATTGTTTAACCTTAAGCATTATTAAAATCACTGCTCCCGAAAAAATGGCCATTTTTAAAACTTTTTTTTGCATTGATACATGTCCCCTGGGGCAGGACCCAGGTCCCCAAACACTTTTTATGACAATACCATGCATATAAGCCTATAAAATTAGCACTTTTGATTTCTCCCATAGACTTTTAAAGGGTGTTCCGTGGCTTTAGAATTTGCCGCGAACACCCCAAATTGTTCGCTGTTCGGCAAACTGGCGAACAGTCGATGTTCGAGTCACACATGAGTTTGACTCGAACTCGAAGCTCATCCCTACTGACCAACATCAATGGGGTTTTATATCTAACTTTCATTATCAATATAGGGAAATTGAAAGTATTTTTAATAAATACAGGTACATTTTATGTATGGATAGACATTTGGGGGTGTTTTGCCTGACCGACTCAAGTTTATATATAGAAGAGCCCCAAATTTTGGTGACCAGGTGGTAAGAAAAATCTTGGACCCTGGCCAACAAACATTAAAAATTGATTTAAAGGGATTTTATTCATGTAGGATATGCATATGTTGCAGAACAGTTAAAGTCAGCAATAGGGGTATGTCTAGTGTCACTAGTGCTCCGCATTCTTCATAGATTCTTCATAGATGAATTCATCACATGTAACACTTCACATGTTGTATATTTGCTGTGGTGCCCATGCGGATTGTATTATGTGGGGAGAACTAAAAGACTCCTTAAGATCAGCATTGCTGAACACCTGGCTGATATAAAAGAGGGCTTTAGACGCCACAGTGTCTCTCTGCATTTTAAGGAAAAGCACAACCAAGATCCCACATTGCTGCAGTTTTGTGGGATAGATTGTGTTTTTTCATCATGAAGGGGCTCAAATCGTGTATGTGATTTATCCCAAAGAGAAACCAGATGGATTTTTCAATAAAAATACTTTTTCCTAGAGGCTTGAACATTGTGCTGGACCTCAATTGCTTTACTAATAATTTTACATTTTTGAACTTTTTCCAATTTGCTCTGAGAGAGAAATAAACTCTTCTATGGGTTTTAGAATGATAGGTATTAAATATAAGGTAATAAGGTATACAGGTTCACTTATATACATTTCTCATATATATATATATATATATATATATATATATATATATATATATATATATATATATATATTTATTTATTTTTTTTATGTAGTTTTAACATGTATTGTAGCTGTCTTAGATGTGTATCATTGACTAACGATGGGGTTGTGATGGACATTGGAATTGATACATACTATAAATCGAATACATTTTGACATTTGATGGTGTTTTAGATAAATGTCTGTTTAACATCGAAAATGATGATGTAATGTCCCGTAATGTATATGTGATCAGCATAAAGGTTGGTCTATTGTAGTTGCGGGGACATGGGGTGTGCACATGTGCAGTAAATAAATTTCCGCCAGTAATGAATGTGAGGACTATAAAGGAGAGGTTTGCCGTGCCGTACAGCCAATCCCATGAATAAGTCGTGATGATGAAAGGCTTCCGGGCATGGCTACCAGCTGTGACATCTGACATCAAACAGGAAGTGGTGATCAGAGTCTGATGAGTCTGTGAGGGTGAGATACAGATCGTACACTGCTGGTCCGCTGTGACCACAATATACCACCACTTGCTGATAACAGCATTGTCTTTATGCTTACTTTATTTGGATCGATGTGAGTGCAATAGTTGGAGATTTGTTTTTATTCATTACATTTTTTAAATGCTATCACACTATTGGAGCACTTATTTTATTTTCATGTGGAGAGATCTTTTTCCGTATGCACAGTTGGATATCAGTGGGATGATTAAACCCTTTGAGGGTAAAAGTGTTTATGCCGAGCATTAGAGTGCAAGGCGCCTAAAGCCGGTGAGTGTATTTCTTAAGGAGAGCGGAGGCACTTTCACATGTGGTGTGGTGGAATATCTGGAATATTACAACTGTTATAGAAAGATATTTTTGAAGTCACGGAGTCAAAATTTGGATTATTTTATGGACTTTAATTTGTGTCACTTCTGTCACTAATGTTTATAGTGACTTTCACTTGTCACAGGGTGTTATTTAATTTATGTTCATTTATGTTACTAGTATTAATTGTCATATTTCAATATCAGCGTCACTTTTTACTTTTACATTTAAGATAGAGGGTAAAATACAGTCCTCATTTTGATTTATTTAGAGTGGCAGCTTTAATCAAATCTCTAATCTTTCCAAGGGGTGAAGTGGTAGGGCTTCAAGTGTGGGCGTGTTAAACTTGGTGACCATCAGTTAAACTATAGTATATATATATTTGAAAATTGATCACTCCTAATGAACTGATGGCCTGTCTCATTTCTTGAGGCCCTTAAAATGCTAGAACAGTACAAATACCCCCCAAATTACCCCTTTTTTGTAAGTTTTTAGTAACAGGCATGGCGAGTTTTCTGAAGTTTTTTTGTCTTAATTTTTAGGAAAATGAAGAAATGAAATCAAATTTGGATTTTCTTTTTTTTTTACCAGTGCAGTACAGTGTCATCATTTGACGGCTATGGTGGTGATCAGGGATACTGACTGGCGACAGTATGTAAAAAAAAATGAAAATAATTTTTTTAGCATTTTTTTTTGTTTTCTTTCTTTAAATATATATATATATTTTTGTACATCCTGTTATCGGACTAGTTCACTGTCACCATAGTGCAACTGTACTGCTTATACAGTGACGCTGTATAAGCATTCGTTTTAGCTGTCATAAATGGGATAACATTCATCAACAACTTGCTTATAGTTGTGATCTGTGATTAGCTACAGCTAATCATATGGTTCAGGTAGCCAGGTACCATGTGATTGCTGTGGCCAATCACAGATCACAACCGTAAGCAAGCTGTTCATGAATGGAAATCCATTAATCACCGTTTGTTTACATTGTTATCATGTGATCGCTATGACCAATCACAGCGATCACATGATACCCGGTACCCATTTACTGGTAATTGTAATATGCTATGTCACAGATGTCACAGGAGCGGTACACCCCTAACCGGCTGGATCATGTACATGTACGTGATCCAGCCTGCCTATGCTGCCTCCCAGCTGTAAATATACTGTGGGCTGTCCGAAAGTGGTTAAACAGAAAAACAACATTTTGCACTAGCAGAAAGAATAGTGAAGCTTATGTGCATGCATGGCCTTTTGTTTGCAACTGAGCTGCTTTTATTCCCCATACAAGTCAATGTGAATCAACAGCAACTTAAAGTGGCCCTTTGCCACTCCAAAGCAACTTGAAGTCAACTCTTTGGGGTTACATTCCTCAAGGTAATTGTAAAGGTAATTCCTAAAGGAATTGTCTGCAGAGCTTAGTGAATGTGATGAAATTTTACTTTGCAAAAAATACCCAATCATGTACAGGGAAAGAAAAAACTTTTTACTTGCACATGATTGGATGATGAAGGTCAGCAGAACCTCAGCTCAATCACTAAGCTCTGGGGAAAATTCCCTTGCAAATTAAACAGTCTATTTGTCTTCAGTAATTCAACCCCCTAAAAGTAAATGGGTCCTTAAGAGCGCGTAGAGATTCTTTTTTCCAAAGGTCCACTTATTAACAACCTTACCTCTCTTTTATTGTTAAAAGTTACTCTGTCTCCAGTTAGGAGAATCAATATGATGTTTAAGAGGAGTGGGAATAAACTGTGACTGTCACAGAAATAAGAAGGAAGTATGAAAGACTAAGTTGGGCCCACAGTGAAACATACCTCCCAACTTTTTGAGATGGGAATGAGGGACACCTATTAGCAAAAGTATGTAGACATAGGACACACCCCCTGCCACACCCCCTTAAAGGAGAATTATACAAAAAAAGTGGTTAGTTGAACCCACAAGTGCTTTTTTTACCACCACTATTCCTTTATACTGGCTTTTAAAATTTACAAAAGTTGTAATTAAGAAATTGAATGAAAGGTTTAGCACTGGGAAACACTTTTTGAAAGATAAAGACTGCATTATATATATAACTATATGGATCAGACCAAAATGTGGGACAAATGAGGAGGAAAAAGAGACAGAGGGACTTTGTTCCAAATCAGGGACAATCCCTTAAAATCAGGGACAGTTGGGAACTATAGTGAAATGGCAAAATGGTGTCCATGGGAGCAGAGTAAAGCTAGAAAACTAGTCTAGTGTACTAGTGTTTTGCTAGTAGAGTTTGCTGTACTCCTGACTGTGGAAGAGAACCTTATCCAGGTCTCTAGTGAGTCATGCCATGCTACGCTAGGGAACATGCACTTGGCTGTAGCATTTACAGCATCCTAAATTCTAAATTGAGTAGAATATATGAGTTTTGTGCCAAATAGAAACATTTATGCAGCCAGTTCCATTAACACAGTGAAACATGACTTAAAGTAATTAACCCATTCAATTATTTACAAAAGAATAAAACCTTCTTATATAAAGCTTATTATATTTAATCCTGTCTCTGTGTAATACACAGCATTACGCACTTTAATCCTGTTGATATCTCCCTGTTATTAAATAAAAAACAGGATTACCGATGTGCCCCAAAATCCAGCAGAGAATCACAGTATGTAATTTATGTATATAGAGCTATTACATTCCACACACAAATCTGCTAAATATAAGACAGAGAAAATCTATTATGAAACAATTCTTGTTTTCTTAAACAGTACATTATTCAGAAGCCTAATCATTTTAATGGCTATGCATTGCAAAATACGTTTTTGCTTTCAAACTAAAAAAACAACAAAAAAAAAATTTGGATGGCAAATTCTCATTGTGATTTTGTTTGTGTCCGTCATACTAGTAATGAAGAAAATTGCTGGTAATTTTCTTAATTCATCTGATCAATAGCAGCACAGTAATTATGTTAAAAAGGAACATAATACCACCATCCCCTTAGAGTTTTGTGGATATACAAAACAAATGCGCTTGAAATGTAAATGGATTAAAGACTAGGGAGGTATTGTAATGAGAACAAAGGCTTCAGCAGTAGTTGATTAATTGTCAAGAGTCTTTAATCTGCAAGGTTACATATTGAACTGTTAACCACTTCCATACTGGGCCTATTCTGGCACTCCTCTTCTACATGTAAAAATCATAATTTTTTTGCTAGAAAATTACTCAGAAACCCATAACATTATGTATGTTTTTTTAGTAAACCCCCTAGGGAATATAATGACGGTCGTTGCAACTTTCTATCTCGCACGGTATTTGCGCAACAATTTTTCAAACGCTTTTTTTTGGAAAAAAAAACAGTTTCATGAATTAAAAAAAAAAACAGTAAAGTTAGCCCAATTTTTTTATATACTGTAAAAGATGATGTTACGCTGAGTAAATAGATACCCAACATGTCACGCTTTAAAATTGTTAACATTCATGGAATGGCGCCAAACTTCAGTATTAAAAATCGCCATAGGCAACGCTTTATTTTTTTTTTACAGATTACCAGTTTAGAGTTACAGAGGAGGTCTAGTGCGAGAATTGTTGCTCGCACTCTAGCGCACGCGTCAATACCTCACATGTGTGGTTTGAAGGCCGTTTACATATGTGGGCGGGACTTACGTGTGTGTTCGCTTCTGAGCACAAGCTACTGGGGACAGAGGCGTTTATTTTTTTATTGTTTATTTTTCTTTATTTTTTTATTTTTACACTTTCTCTTATACATTTTTTTTATCACTTTTATTCCTATTACAAGGAATGTAAACATCCCTTGTAATAGGAATGGTGCATGACCTCTTTATAGAGAGATGTGGGGTCAATAAGACCCCACATCTCTCCTCCAGGCTGGAAAGCATGAGATTAAAAAAAAATTGACAATCTCATGCTTACCAGCCGCAATCGCGGCTTTGTTTACAATCCCGGCCCGGACGTGACATCATAACACCACACCCGGGCCTCCGACAGTCATAGAAATGACTGGTGACCATCTGGTCACTGGAAATCTCTATTGTCATCAATTGCGGCCAATTCTTTCTCCTGGTCCCCGATGGCATGGGAGAGCCCGGAGAAGCACTGGGTGGTGGCAGGAGGGGGCTGTCGCCTGTAAGAATGATCAAGGAGTGGAACTGCCGCTATGATCATTCTCATGGTGCACAGAATCGCCGGCTGAAAACGAGCTACAGGCATCATTCAGATATTCCCAATGAAATCAAGGATGTCATATGGAAGTGGTTAAATAGCACAATAAAAAGCTAAAAAAGGAAATATTACAAATTATTTAGATTGATTAAAGGGAACTTGTTGAGACAGCTATTACCTATCACAGTCTCCCATACATTGCTAGAGGTTGCCATTTGCCCAATTCCAGGAAACAATATTAGATATAAAGTAGGCACAACACACCATGGGAAGTTGCAATGAGGTGACCTGCTTGCACCACTTATTGGAGTAAGGCAACAACAGCCTCTAGTAATGAATGGTAGCTTTCCATGAGCTTTGAGTTTGGACTGAATAGAATTTGTTCTAATATTTGCCTGTTCTGTAAATGGCACATTTGACTGCCCCCTAAACCAAACCCACAGCTCCAGTGGGAAGTCACACATTAATCAGCCTCATTAAAAAATTTTTTTTTTGGGGGGGGAGGGGTAGCCCTCTTAAATTCATACCAGACCTGAATGGTCTAGCATGGATTTTAGGCGGTCCCCATGCCTTTTTTTTTTTTTTGCTCGGGTTCTGCCTTAAGAGCCACAAAAGACCCTCATCAAGGATATGGGTTCTGAATTTTGCAATAGACCTCACATGTTTTTGTTATATGTTCTGTAGGATGTATTAAAGCAAATGTGACATTTTAGAAAGAAAACAAAATGCTGGAAATTTACATTTCCCTGCTGGCTCCTGTTTTTGTTTTCAAACAGCATGGGGTCCCCCAAAAGTCTCCCAAAATATATTTAGCCAGGTGCTTGGGTAGAGCCAGAGAGTGTTTTAGGACACTTTGCTTCAGTACTCTCTGTGCTCCCAATGGCTTCACCTCCATCCACCAGGGGAAGCTTACAAGCAGAAGGAGCTCAAGAGACTCAATGGTGTGCAGCATTGAGTTATGGGTAATTAAGTTTGGGGAAAAAATCTTACTCTGGCAGTCTATAAACAATTGGGTTACAATTTCCAATGTGAGTCAGGTATAAAGAGATAGAGCTGTATTTTTCACAGGGTAAATACCAAGGGATTCTCTCTTTGCTGCAAAGAGACCGAGGTGTGCACATTAATGCTCCTGTGTGCACATAAATATGCCCCAAGCCCGCGGCCATGTGCTGAGAACCAGAGTCGCTCTACGCAGATCCAGAAGTGAGCTGACATCTGAACAGTGAGACCCCAGTTGCTGTATTGCTAGGAATAGGACACAGGTGCCATTAATGTGTTATTACTACAGAGACTGAGCACGTAGAGACTGGCCATCTAACTAGCAGCATTATTTACTGCATGCAGATTTTAGTAGTACTGTACTCATGTGCACCACTATATAGACTGGATCCCAATGAAGACTTATGCCCCGTACACACGGTCGGATTTTCCGATGAAAAATGTCCTATCGGAGCGTGTTGTTGGACATTCTGACCGTGTGTGGGCTCCATCGGACATTTTCCATCTGATTTTCCGACACACAAAGTTTGAGAGCAGGCTATAAAATTTTCCGACAACAAAATCCGATCGCATCAATTCCGACCGTGTGTGGCCTGTTCCGACGCACAAAGTGCCACGCATGCTCAGAAGAAATTCCGAGACGGAACAGCTCGGTCGGGTAAAATTAGCGTTCGGAATGGATACAGCACTTTCGTCACGGTGCAATGTCAAAAATGGTTTAATACAGGGCACTCTCTTCTTCTTTATAATGTGAGAAGAATTAAGTAGTTTTGCTGCTCATATTCACACAGCCTTCTCACAAACTTCTTTCTTTATTATTCATCGGGTCTCTCTCAATATATTTGGATTTGTCACATCTGATAAAATTTTTTTTGTTTTTTTGTTTTTTTTAAAGGCTGTTTTTGGTTGTTTTTTTAGGTTTGTATTTTTTTCAAGTCTGATCTTTGTTCTATGTTATTTTTAGTTTTACTCCATAATATTTTTGTGTGTGTTTTGTGTGTCAAGTTACCACAACACCATTGATATCTTATATTATTTAATCTTAAGGAGATTGTTAGGTGTTGGTGTCCCTTGTTAATTTCACATTGTACTTTAGAGATGTACCTGAATCCTCACAAACAAACTGTCCTTTTTGAAGGAAAAAACACATAGGAGAGTATAATTGAAACAAAAAAATCCTTTATTAAGGGCTCACAACCAAACATAGAGGGAGGCAACACTGGAGAAACAGCTGAAATTAGCGAAGCCTTGGACCCCCAGGGCAGACATCAATTCTTTAACATCAAAATTGGTGGCCTGAGGAGTCCTTATCTAAGGGAGTGCAGTCTGGTCCAGAAGTCCCAGAGATCCAGAAAGCAGCAGATGACATCTGTGTCCCCAGGCTGTGGTACTACAAGAGCCTGCATCTTTTGCCAGACCAGACTGGACCCAGGGTGATCACTTTCTGGTCTTCTTTCCATGCTTCCTTCCTGGCTGTGGCTCAGGTGTTGGAGATGTGGCAGGAGGAGGAGTAGGACCTGGAGGAGGAGGAGGACTAGTAGGACCTGGAGGAGGAGGAGGACTAGTAGGACCTGGAGGAGGAGGAGGACCATGTGTGAGGTCACAAATGTGGGTAGCAGATGTTATTTGGCCCCTCAACCCCTTATTGAGAGCTTCCAACATTAAGGACTCACACAGGAGTTGTTGGCCCTCCTCCATCTGCCTCATTTTGCAGGCAGTTATGCAAGCAAAGTCCTCCTCCACAGTGTGGGGGCTTCTCTGGGCCTCTGTAGCCTTCCAAAAGAGGCCTATGGCAGCCTTCTCCAGGGTACTCCTCTTCCTGCCACTCTATCTTTGCGAATGTAGGGGAGGGACCTGCATATCAGGCAGCCTGCTTGGCCCGGCCACCTCCTGGCTGAGACTTCCCTGTGTATGAAAAAGGGACATGGTTTTAGTTTTTGCATCATCAATCACAATCATAAATTAGTACTCCAAACTAACATCTACTTAACATCATTAATTGGACAAGCAGAAATATTTAGAGGAATGCTATACCTGGCTCAAGCTGGACTCCTCCACATGTTGCTGGCTGGAAGTCCCAGGTTGGGCGTCTGAAGCCTCAGCTGGGGTGGAAGGAAGCGTGGAAGGAAGACTGGAGAGTGATGACCTGGGTTCAGTCTGACCTGCCAGAAAATGCAGCCTGTCATAGGGGACATAGATGTCATCTGCTGCTCCGGATCTCTGGGAATCTTGGACCTTCTTGTGCTCCCTTAGATAAGTACTCCTCAGGCCACCAATTAGGATCTTCAAATAGGTCATGTCTGCCGTGGGGATCACCATCTTCACAAATTCCAGCAATTGATCCAGTGCTGCCTTCCTCTTTGTTTGGTTCTTATAATGTGGGTGGTTTATCTGCCACAGACAAGGCAGCTCCCTCAATATATCAATGAAGATTGCCATAAAATCATTATCTTTCAAGATATCCATTTTCACTACAAGACACAACACAAGACAAACCCTAATGTCAGGCCAAACTCTCCTAATCTTGTTACAATATAGGCCTCAATCTAGAAGCAGTATAGGCCCAAGTTTGGCTCTTACCTTCATTATCACGATCGGCGCCTCCGATACTCCTTTCTCCGCTCACAGATCGTACGTACTACGCACGCGTGTTACGCTTTATACACACTGCACATGCGTGTAACTCCGCCTGCCCCTGACGTTCTTTCTAGTCTATTCCCCGCCCCTTTTCGTTCGACGCAGTGGGGGAAAAGCACATGGCGGAGACACAGCAGGTGTGTGCTAATTATAGCAACGAGAAGGAGGAGGAGGAAAGCCCGGATCTGGAAACGTCTGGATCAAGAAGGAGAAGATTTAAGGTATCAAATATGTCCTTTGGGGAGATGTTGGAGATGGTCGACATCCTGAAGAGGGCCGACTATGATGGAAAGTATGGACCTTACCCCAACCCCAATATCAGAAAGGCCAAGATCATGGCAAAAGTGGTCAAGAGTCTGCACCGGAATTTCGGGGTACGACGATCGAAAGATCAGCTCAGGAAGCGGTGGTCGGACCTGAAATTAAGAGAACATGAGCAGTACAGAAAGATCCGGAGAGTGCTGCAAAAAAGTAAGTAGTTGTGCTGTGTTCCTATTCTTTTTGTGTTTATTACGTTCGTGCTGCTCCATGTGCTTTTCTGAACTGTTGTACAGTTTAAAATGGCAACTTTCATGTTCATGGGCACATTATTCGTTCGTATCAAACATTTTTCTTTCGGACTATAAAACACCATTATTTTTGCCATATGCATTTGACCACATTTTTTAGGGGCTACTTGTATGAAACTAATTTGGTTGTGTAGATGTGTTTGTTACCAGAATGAAATGCAAACTAGATTCTGTGTAAGGAGAGGACACTCAGCAGCAGTTTTCACATCTGGACGCTGGAGCACTAGTGTGGGACACAAGAACACCCTTTTTATTAGGGGGCCCACACAGGTGCTCCAGTGTATACTATAGGGGGGGTCTCCATCTGTGAAGCTTGTGCAAGACAGGTAAAGTATTGAAGCTTGACAAAGGACAATACAAATTCTACATCTTGGAACTCTGCCAAAATAGACAATTGTACCTCACTTCCAAGCAATGTTTAATATTTATAGTTCTGCCATCAAATATCTGTGTGCTAAGTATACCTTTTTTGTTTCACATACGGGAGAAAAGACTCGGAGGACACCCCTCATCCGAGGAGACCAGAGACCCCCAACACAAGAAGAGCAGGAGGAAGAAGACGTGGTGGAACTAGTCACCACAACAGGTGAATGTCTGCGACCACAGGCTCAGGTAAGAGATGGATGCCGGCATATTTATAATACATGTTTTTTTTTTGGTTTATCTCTTTTTAGGTGATCGTGATGTTATGGATCCTGATCCTTTCACCTCGGAAAGTGCCCAGATCCTGATTGGGGAGATCATGGGGTGTAATGTTGCCTTGGAAAATATCACCAAAAACATCAATGATGTTATTATAAAAAATAAGAACATCATTGATGTTTTGGGGAGAGTTTAAAACCCCTCCAAAGCCCTTTCTTTTATGGTGTGCTACAATTTTAAATTTTTTTCGCAAACTGTAGAAAAGCCAAATTTTGAGGATGCACACAGTGTGCCAACATGTGCTATCTGCCATCACAGGAGATCAATGGACGCATTTTGGGGGCGCAATAATAAAGTAGCTGTGAGGAAGGGGTTGCACCCCAAAACACGTCTCTTGATCCCCCGTGATGGCAGCTAGCACATGTTGACATTCGTAAATTGGTGTGCATCTTCAAAATTTGGCTTTTCCGGGGGTGACTTCACTCCATCTGAACGCAATATCAAACACAGTTCCTAAATAGGGATGAGCTTCGTGTTCGAGTCGAACCCATGTTCGACTCGAACATCGGCTGTTCGATCGTTCGCCGAATTGCGAACGTTATGGGCCGTTCGCGCTAAATTCATGTGGCGCGTCACGGCCCATAATTCACTGCGGCATCGCAGTGCATTGCTGGCTGATGATTGGCCAAGCATGCACTATGACCCGCATGCTTGGCCAATCACAGCGCCGTCAGTAGAGAGAGCTGTAATTGGCCAAAGCCAGGGTGGCTTTGGCCAATTATGGCTCAGGGGATTTAGTACACACCCCACACTATATAAGGCCGCCTGCACGGCGGCCCTGTGTAGTGTGTGTTCCGGTGTGCTGAGAGATAGAGAGAGAGAGAGACAGTGTCATTTGATTTGAGTTAAATAGATTAGGCAGAACAGTCAGTCAGTTAGCTGCACTTACAGTGTATTGTGTATATATATGCATCCCAGGTGTTGCATATATATATATACACTGTATTCAGTTTAGCTAGATCCGTTCCTGTTATCTTCTATCTAGACTATTTACATTTAATGCAGTGCGTCCTGCTCACAGTGTTCAGCTAGATCCGTTCCTGCTATTTACATTTAGTGCAGTGCGTCCTGCTCACAGTGTTCAGCTAGATCCGTTCCTGTTATCTTCTAGACTATTTACATTTAGTGCAGTGCGTCCTGCTCACAGTGTTCAGCTAGATCCGTTCCTGCTATTTACATTTAGTGCAGTGCGTCCTGCTCACAGTGTTCAGCTAGATCCGTTCCTGTTATTTACATTTAGTGCAGTGCGTCCTGCTCACAGTGTTCAGCTAGATCCGTTCCTGCTATTTACATTTAGTGCAGTGCGTCCTGCTCACAGTGTTCAGCTAGATCCGTTCCTGCTATTTACATTTAGTGCAGTGCGTCCTGCTCGCAGTGTTCAGCTAGATCCGTTCCTGCTATTTACATTTAGTGCAGTGCGTCCTGCTCACAGTGTTCAGCTAGATCCGTTCCTGTTATCTTCTAGACTATTTACATTTAGTGCAGTGCGTCCTGCTCACAGTGTTCAGCTAGATCCGTTCCTGCTATTTACATTTAGTGCAGTGCGTCCTGCTCACAGTGTTCAGCTAGAGCCGTTCCTGCTATTTACATTTAGTGCAGTGCGTCCTGCTCACAGTGTTCAGCTAGATCCGTTCCTGTTATCTTCTAGACTATTTACATTTAGTGCAGTGCGTCCTGCTCACAGTGTTCAGCTAGATCCGTTCCTGCTATTTACATTTAGTGCAGTGCGTCCTGCTCACAGTGTTCAGCTAGATCCGTTCCTGTTATCTTCTAGACTATTTACATTTAGTGCAGTGCGTCCTGCTCACAGTGTTCAGCTAGATCCGTTCCTGTTATCTTCTAGACTATTTACATTTAGTGCAGTGCGTCCTGCTCACAGTGTTCAGCTAGATCCGTTCCTGTTATCTTCTAGACTATTTACATTTAGTGCAGTGCGTCCTGCTCACAGTGTTCAGCTAGATCCGTTCCTGTTAAATTCCTACTGACAGGCAGGCTTGTCTGGTTACAGTATATAAAGCTACCTGAAGAAAATTACAGGTGTTCTATTTGATCCTATTAGTACCACGGTCAGGCAGCTAGACTATTTACATTTAGTACAGTGCGTCCTGCTCACAGTGTTCAGCTAGATCCGTTCCTGTTATCTTCCTACTGACAGGCAGGCTTGTCTGGTTACAGTATATAAAGCTACCTGAAGAAAATTACAGGTGTTCTATTTGATCCTATTAGTACCACGGTCAGGCAGCTAGACTATTTACATTTAGTACAGTGCGTCCTGCTCACAGTGTACAGCTAGATCCGTTCCTGTTATCTTCCTACTGACAGGCAGGCTTGTCTGGTTACAGTATATAAAGCTACCTGAAGAAAATTACAGGTGTTCTATTTGATCCTATTAGTACCACGGTCTGGCAGCTAGACTATTTACATTTAGTACAGTGCGTCCTGCTCACAGTGTTCAGCTAGATCCGTTCCTGTTATCTTCCTACTGACAGGCAGGCTTGTCTGGTTACAGTATATAAAGCTACCTGAAGAAAATTACAGGTGTTCTATCCCAGCTTAGTGCAGCTACAGGCCATTAGTATGTCTGGAAGGCCAAGAAGGAGAGGCAGACAGTCACAAGCCAATAAGAGAGGGCAAGCAGGCTCTGTGTCTAGTGCTGGTCGTGGAGACGGTGCATCCTCATCAGCACGTGGCCATGGGACACGCTTGGCCTTTTTTTCGGCAGCTGGCCGTGTTGAGCCGCAACATGCGGAAGACTTGGTCGAGTGGATGACCAAGCCGTCCTCATCCTCCTCATCCTCTCTCACCCATGCCCAGGGTGCTTTGTCTGGCAAAGCAGCGGCCTCTTCCCTCAGCTCAATGTCATCAGTGACTCCTTCCCTAGCTCCACCATGTCCTCATGAGGATTCCCTCGAACTGTTTGACCACAGTGTTGGGTACATGCTCCAGGAGGATGCCCAGCGTTTGGAAGGCTCTGATGACGATACTGAGCTCGATGAAGGCAGTAACATGAGCACGGACAGAGGGGGTGCCCAAGAAGGACAGCAATCTGGCAGTCATGCTCCCCCTGCTGCATCATACTGCCAGGTTTGCTCCAGTGATGAGGAGGGAGGGGATGATGAGGTCACTGACTCAACGTGGGTGCCTGATAGGAGAGAGGAGGAGGAGGAGGAGGAGGAGGAGGAGGAGGCGGCGGCACATCACCAACGAGGCAGGATGCCCTCCAGGGGCCAGCCTAAGGGCAGCACATTGACTGCATCACACCCCAAAGCTCCACATGTGCAGGGCGCTGCAGTCTCTGCGCGTTATTCAAAAAGTTCTTTGGTGTGGGCCTTTTTTGAGACGAGTGCATCAGATCGCACCGCTGCTATTTGCAACATATGTCTCAAGCGTATCTCGCGTGGCCAAAACATCTCCCGCTTGGGTACCACATGCTTGACCAGACATATGTTGACCTGCCATGCAGTTCGTTGGCAAGCGTATCTAAAAGACCCACACCAAAGAACAAAGAGGATCTCTCCTTGCTCCTCATCAGCTGAGATTTCCAACCCCACTAGACCTTCAGTCCTCTCTGAGACCTGCAGTGAGAGGAATGAAGGTGTAGAATTAGGTGTGTCACAGCCAAGTACTTGTGGGCAATCTGCTTTTGGTACACCGACGTCAGATTGCCCCAGCTGCTGCACCGCCGAAAGAAGTTTGCTCCCAGCCATCCACATGCCCAGCGGTTGAATGCTAGCTTGGCAAAATTGCTAGCACTTCAACTGCTGCCTTTTCAGTTGGTAGACTCTGCCCCCTTCCGTGAGTTTGTGGAATGTGCGGTTCCTCAGTGGCAGGTACCCAAACGCCACTTTTTCTCACGGAAGGCAATGTCCATGCCTCGCTGGACAGGGCGGTCAGCGGTAAGGTGCATATTACCGCTGACTCATGGTCCAGCAGGCATGGACAGGGACGTTACCTAAGTTTCACGGCGCATTGGGTGACTCTGCTGGCAGCTGGGAAGGATGCAGGACAAGGTGCAGTAGTGTTGGAGGTTGTTCCGCCACCACGCCTCCAAAATGCTGATTGTGACACACCTCTCTCCTCCACCCCCTCCTCTTCTTCTTCCTCCATGGCCTCTTCCTCGGAACCAGCGGTGCTCCGTAGGCGTTCAAGGGGCTACGCAAGTACGCAGGCCAAAAGATGCCATGCGGTGCTTGAGCTGGTGTGCTTGGGGGACAGGAGCCACACTGGGGCAGAGGTTCTGTCAGCTCTGCAGGGGCAGGTTCAGAGGTGGTTGACGCCACGCCAACTTAAGGCAGGAATGGTGGTTTGCGACAATGGCACCAACCTCCTCTCTGCCCTCCGACAGGGACAAATGACCCATGTGCCCTGTTTGGCTCACGTCCTTAACTTGGTGGTGCAGCGGTTCTTGGGCAGGTACCCGGGCTTACAGGATGTCCTGAGGCAGGCCAGGAAAGTCTGTGTGCATTTCCGCCGGTCATATAATGCCAGTGCTCGGCTGACGGACCTCCAAAAGGAGTTTAACCTGCCCAAGAACCGCCTAATCTGTGACATGCCCACCAGGTGGAACTCAACGTTGGCCATGCTGCAGCGGCTGCACACGCAGCAGAGGGCCATCAATGAGTACCTGTGCGACTATGGCACCAGGACAGGGTCAGGGGAGCTTGGTTTTTTTTCCCCACGCCAGTGGGCCATGATCAGGGATGCATGCACTGTCCTGTCACCATTCGAGGAGGCCACGAGGATGGTGAGCAGTGACAGTGCATGCATCAGTGACACTGTCCCCCTTGTCCACCTGTTGGAGCACACGCTGCGTGGAATAATGGACAGGGCACTTGAGGCAGAACAGAGGCAGGAAGAGGAGGACTTCCTTAGCTCTCAAGGCCCCCTTTATCCAGACAGTGTTCCTGCGTGCCCGCCGATCACACAGGAAGAGGACGAGGAGGAAGAGGAGGAGGAGGAAGATTGTGTCAGTATGGAGGTGGAGCCTGGCACTCAGCATCAGCAGCAGTCTTTAAGGGATCAGTCCCAAGAAACACATGGACTTGTACGTGGCTGGGAGGAGGTGGCTGCGGACCATGTCGTTCTTAGTGACCCAGAGGACTCCGGACCGAATGCCTCAGCAAACCTACGCTGCATGGCCTCCCTGATCCTGCAAAGCCTGCGTAAGGATCCTCGTATTCGTGGTATCAAGGAGAAGGACCAATACTGGCTGGCAACCCTCCTTGATCCACGTTACAAGGGTAAGGTTGCGGACCTTATCTTGCCATCGCAGAGGGAGCAGAGGATGAAACATCTTCGGGAGGCCTTGCAGAAAGGTCTGTGCAACGCGTTCCCAGAGACTGGGAGGTTACAAACTCCTGTTTCTGGACAACGTGTTGCTGAGGCTTCGGTCAGTCAAAGAAGGAGCGGTGGAGAAGGTGGCCGTCTGACCGATGCGTTCAGACAATTTTTTGGTTCGCAGCCCCAAGGTATGATCGGTTCCAGCAACCATCGCCAGCGTCTGTTTTACATGGTGCAGGAATACCTAGGGGCAAGATCAGACTTGGACACCTTTCCCACCGAAAATCCTCTGGGTTACTGAGTCTTGAGGATGGATCACTGGCCAGAGCTTGCACAGTATGCAATTGAGCTACTGGCCTGTCCTGCATCCAGTGTTCTTTCGGAACGCACATTCAGTGCTGCTGGAGGCGTGGTAACCGATCACAGGGTGCGTCTGTCCACCGACTCGGTCGATCGGCTGACCTTCATAAAAATGAATGAGTCTTGGATCACCACCAGCTACCAAGCACCTGATGCTGATGTAACCGAATAATTTTTTTTGAAATCTCAGATCCCTTCAAAGACTGCCTATGCTGATGCTGAGTGACTATCCCTGAGTAATTATCCTCTTCCTCCTCAATCATCACGCTGATAGCTTGTAAGAACATTTTTGGTTCTGGGCGCCACCACCAGTGCCTAAGGCACAATTTTTCAGCCCCTGTTTAACAGGGGCGTGTAATTACAATTTTTGATGTAATACTTTGCAGCAGGGCTCGTTCCTGCATTCCAACTAGAGTGTCTGTGAGGGGTTGCAGTGTTGTGGCACCAGCACCAGTGCCTAAGGCCCAATTTTTCTGCCCCTGTCTAACAGGGGCGTGTAATTACAATTTTTGATGTAATACTTTGCAGCAGGGCTCGTTCCTGCATTCCAACTAGAGTGTCTGTGAGGGGTTGCAGTGTTGTGGCACCAGCACCAGTGCCTAAGGCCCAATTTTTCTGCCCCTGTCTAACAGGGGCGTGTAATTACAATTTTTGATGCAATACTTTGCAGCAGGGCTCGTTCCTGCGTTCCAACTAGAGTGTCTGTGAGGGGTTGCAGTGTTGTGGCACCAGCACCAGTGCCTAAGGCCCAATTTTTCTGCCCCTGTCTAACAGGGGCGTGTAATTACAATTTTTGATGCAATACTTTGCAGCAGGGCTCGTTCCTGCGTTCCAACTAGAGTGTCTGTGAGGGGTTGCAGTGTTGTGGCACCAGCACCAGTGCCTAAGGCCCAATTTTTCTGCCCCTGTCTAACAGGGGCGTGTAATTACAATTTTTGAAGCAATACTTTGCAGCAGGGATCGTTCCTGCGTTCCAACTAGAGTGTCTGTGAGGGGTTGCAGTGTTGTGGCACCAGCACCAGTGCCTAAGGCCTAATTTTTCAGCTCCTGTTCAACAGGGGCATGTAATTACAATTCTTGATCTAATATTTCACAGCAGGGCCCTGTGAGGGCTTACAGTGTTGTGGCCACAGCAACACCTAAGGCCCAAATTTCTGCTGAGTATATAGGGCAGGACCCTACTTTCAAACATCTAACTTACAAACGACTCCTACTTGCAAACGGAAGGAGACAACAGGAAGTGAGATGAAATCTACCCCTAGGAAGGGAAATTCTCTCCTGTAAGAGTTAATATGGGAAAACAATTTCTCCTTTCCACTGATGCTTTCCAATCCTTGTTCCACAAAAAAACCCACATTTTCAAAAAACATTTTTCATTGGGACAAAAAAGTGAGGTGAAATCTTCTGAAGAGGAGGAAAGACAGCAAAACAAATGTCACAGGGGTGATAACCCTTCCCTATGTTTTCCAAAAAGCTTAGAAAAGATTTTTTGGCTGGAGCTAAACACGTTAAAAATGTTCAAAATTACAAACAGATTCTACTTAACAACAAACCTACAGTCCCTGTCTTGTTTGCACCGCCTGTATACTGCTGTTCAGAGTATATAGGGCCTGGTGGCCCCACACCTTTCCTTATTTTAATTTGGGTGCGGGGTTCCCCTTAATATCCATACAAGACCCAAAGGGCCTGGTAATGGACTGGGGGGTGCCCATGCCGTTTGTCTCACTGATTTTCATCCATATTGCCATGACCCGACATGACATTAAACCCGCAAGCAGTTTTAAATGAGATTTTTTCCTTTAAAAATGACATTTGGTGCAGGGACTGTTCTAAACATGGGAAACACGCGTCACTTTACAGGCATACTATAGACACCCCCCAGGTACGATATTTAAAGGAATATTTCACTTTCTTTTTTTTTACTTTAAGCATCATTAAAATCACTGCTCCCGAAAAAACGGCCGTTTTTAAAAAATTTTTTTGCATTGATACATGTCCCCTGGGGTAGGACCCGGGTCCCCAAACCCTTTTTAGGACAATACCATGCAAATTAGCCTTTAAAATGAGCACTTTTGATTTCGAACGTTCGAGTCCCATAGACGTCAATGGGGTTCTAACGTTCGTGCGAACTTTCGGTCCGTTCGCGGGTTCTGGTGCGAACCGAACCGGGGGGTGTTCGGCTCATCCCTATTCCTAAATACTCATGTCTGATATATTGCCTTCAAGTTCTACCAAATGTGAACTTTGTAAGTTCAAGATTTGTGTCTTTCGTGTTGGTTTGAAACATGCCTGTTTTATCTTAAATGGACATTTGTACTTTTTCTAATGCCATCCCAAAAATTGTTATACAACAAACATGTTGGTTTGTTTTAAAAACCTTTTCTAAATGCACATGTGATTGTGCTGGTATTAAAAAGATTGTTAACCACTTGACGACCGCCTCACGCCGATGTACGTCGGCAAGGCGGCACGGACAGGCAAAATCACGTACAGGGTACGTGATTTGCCTTCCGCGGGTGGGGGGTCCGATCGGACCCCCCCCCGCCGCCCGAGGCGGTCCCGTTCTGTCCCCCGGCGATCAGAGACGAGGGGGAGGCCATCCGTTCGTGGCCCCCCCCTCGCGATCGCCGCCGACCAATGGGAACACTCCTTTGCTGCTGTATGCTAAACAGCAGCAAAGGAAGTGATGTAATCTCCCCTCGGGTCGGTAGTTTCCGTTCCGGCCCGAGGAGAGAAGACATGTGAGTGAGTGCACCAACACACACACACACAGTAGAACATGCCAGGCACACATTACACCCCGATCCCCCCCCCGATCGCCCCCCGATCCCCCCCCAATCACCCCCCCCTGTCACAAACTGACACCAGCAGTTTTTTTTTTTTTTTTTTTTCTGATTACTGCTGTGTCAGTTTGTGACAGTTACTGTGTTAGCACAGTTACTGTTACCCCCCTGTAGGTCTAGGGTACCCCCCTAACCCCCCCTAATAAAGTTTTAACCCCTTGATCACCCCCTGTCACCAGTGTCGCTAAGCGATCATTTTTCTGATCGCTGTATTAGTGTCGCTGGTGACGCTAGTTAGTGAGGTAAATATTTAGGTTCGCCGTCAGCGTTTTATAGCATCAGGGACCCCCATATACTACCTAATAAATGTTTTAACCCCTTGATTGCCCCCTAGTTAACCCTTTCACCACTGATCACTGTATAACCGTTACGGTTGACGCTGGTTAGTTTTTTTTTTTTTTATAGTGTCAGGGCACCCGCCGTTTATTACCGAATAAAGGTTTAGCCCCCCGATCGCCCGGCGGTGATATGCGTCACCCCAGGCAGCGTCAGATTAGCGCCAGTACCGCTAACACCCACGCACACAGCATGCGCCTCCCTTAGTGGTATAGTATCTGATCGGATCAATATCTGATCCGATCAGATCTATACTAGCGTCCCCAGCAGTTTAGGGTTCCCAAAAACGCAGTGTTAGCGGGATCAGCCCAGATACCTGCTAGCACCTGCGTTTTGCCCCTCCGCCCAGCCCACCCAAGTGCAGTATCGATCGATCACTGTCACTTACAAGGCACTAAACGCATAACTGCAGCGTTCGCAGAGTCAGGCCTGATCCCTGCGATTGCTAACAGTTTTTTTGGTAGCATTTTGGTGAACTGGCAAGCACCAGCCCCAGGCAGCGTCAGGTTAGCGCCAGTACCGCTAACACCCACGCACGCACCGTACACCTCCCTTAGTGGTATAGTATCTGAACGGATCAATATCTGATCCGATCAGATCTATACTAGCGTCACCAGCAGTTTAGGGTTCCCAAAAACGCAGTGTTAGCGGGATCAGCCCAGATACCTGCTAGCACCTGCGTTTTGCCCCTCCGCCCGGCCCAGCCCAGCGCACCCAAGTGCAGTATCGATCGATCACTGTCACTTACAGAACACTAAACGCATAACTGCAGCGTTCGCAGAGTCAGGTCTGATCCCTGCGATCGCTAACAGTTTTTTTTGTAGCGTTTTGGTGAACTGGCAAGCACCAGCCCCAGGCAGCGTCAGGTTAGCGCCAGTACCGCTAACACCCACGCACGCACCGTACACCTCCCTTAGTGGTATAGTATCTGATCGCATCAATATCTGATCCGATCAGATCTATACTAGCGTCACCAGCAGTTTAGGGTTCCCAAAAACGCAGTGTTAGCGGGATCAGCCCAGATACCTGCTAGCACCTGCGTTTTGCCCCTCCGCCCGGCCCAGCCCACCCAAGTGCAGTATCGATTGATCACTGTCACTTACAAAACACTAAACGCATAACTGCAGCGTTCGCAGAGTCAGGCCTGATCCCTGCGATCGCTAACAGTTTTTTGGTAGCGTTTTGGGGAACTGGCAAGCGCCAGCGGCCTAGTACACCCCGGTCGTAGTCAAACCAGCACTGCAGTAACACGTGGTGACGTGGCGAGTCCCATAAGTGCAGTTCAAGCTGGTGAGGTGGCAAGCACAAGTAGTGTCCCGCTGCCACCAAAAAGACAAACACAGGCCCGTCGTGCCCATAATGCCCTTCCTGCTGCATTCGCCAATCCTAATTGGGAACCCACCACTTCTGCAGCGCCCATACTTCCCCCATTCACATCCCCAACCAAATGCAGTCGGCTGCATGAGAGACATTTTCTTTATGTCCTCCCGAGTACCCCTACCCAGCGAACCCCCCAAAAAAGATGTTGTGTCTGCAGCAAGCGCGGATATAGGCGTGACACCCGCTATTATTGTCCCTCCTGTCCTGACAATCCTGGTCTTTGCATTGGTGAATGTTTTGAACGCTACCATACACTAGTTGAGTATTAGCGTAGAGTACAGCATTGCACAGACTAGGCACACTTTCACAGGGTCTCCCAAGATGCCATCGCATTTTGAGAGACCCGAACCTGGAACCGGTTACCGTTATAAAAGTTAGTTACAAAAAAAGTGTAAAAAAAAAAAAAAATATGAAATAAAAAAAAAATAGTTGTCGTTTTATTGTTCTCTCTCTCTCTATTCTCTCTCACTATTGTTCTGCTCTTTTTTACTGTATTCTATTCTGCAATGTTTTATTGTTATTGTTATTGTTATTATGTTTTATCATGTTTGTTTTTCAGGTGTGTAATTATTTATACTTTACTGTTTACTGTGCTTTATTGTTAACCATTGTTAACCATTTTTTTGTCTTCAGGTACGCCATTCACGACTTTGAGTGGTTATACCAGAATGATGCTTGCAGGTTTAGGTATCATCTTGGTATCATTCTTTTCAGCCAGCGGTCGGCTTTCATGTAAAAGCAATCCTAGCGGCTAATTAGCCTCTAGACTGCCTTTACAAGCCGTGGGAGGGAATGCCCCCCCCACCCCCACCGTCTTCCGTGTTTTTCTCTGGCTCTCCTGTCTCAACAGGGAACCTGAGAATGCAGCCGGTGATTCAGCCAGCTGACCATAGAGCTGATCAGAGACCAGAGTGGCTCCAAACATCTCTATGGCCTAAGAAACCGGAAGCTACGAGTATTTCATGACTTAGATTTCGCCGGATGTAAATAGCGCCATTGGGAAATTGGGGAAGCATTTTATCACACCGATCTTGGTGTGGTCAGATGCTTTGAGGGCAGAGGAGAGATCTAGGGTCTAATAGACCACAATTTTTTCAAAAAAGAGTACCTGTCACTACCTATTGCTATCATAGGGGATATTTACATTCCCCGAGATAACAATAAAAATGATTAAAAAAAAAATATGAAAGGAACAGTTTAAAAGTAAGATTAAAAAAGCAAAAAAATAATAAAGAAAAAAAAAAAAAAAAAAAAAAGCACCCCTGTCGCCCCCTGCTCTTGCGCTAAGGCGAACGCAAGCGGCGGTCTGGCGTCAAATGTAAACAGCAATTGCACCATGCATGTGAGGTATCACCGTGAAGGCCAGATCGAGTGCAGTAATTTTTCCAGTAGACCTCCTCTGTAAATCTAAAGTGGTAACCTGTAAAGGCTTTTGAAGGCTTTTAAACATGTATTTATTTTGTTGCCACTGCACGTTTGTGCGCAATTTTAAAGCATGTCATGTTTGGTATCCATGTACTCGGCCTAAGATCATCTTTTTTATTTCATCAAACATTTGGGCAATATAGTGTGTTTTAGTGCATTAAAATTTAAAAAAGTGTGTTTTTTCCCCAAAAAATGCGTTTGAAAAATCGCTGCGCAATTACTGTGTGAAAAAAAAAAATGAAACACCCACCATTTTAATCTGTAGGGCATTTGCTTTAAAAAAATATATAATGTTTGGGGGTTCAAAGTAATTTTTTTGCAAAAAAAAAAAACTTTTTCATGTAAACAATAAGTGTCAGAAAGGGCTTTGTCTTCAAGTGGTTAGAAGAGTGAGTGATGTGTGACATAAGCTTCTAAATGTTGTGCATAAAATCCCAGGACAGTTCAAAACCCCCCCAAATGACCCCATTTTGGAAAGTAGACACCCCAAGCTATTTGCTGAGAGGCATGTCGAGTCCATGGAATATTTTATATTGCGACACAAGTTGCGGGAAAGAGACAAATTTTTTTTTTTTTTTTTTGCACAAAGTTGTCACTAAATGATATATTGCTCAAACATGCCATGGGAATATGTGAAATTACACCCCAAAATACATTCTGCTGCTTCTCCTGAGTACGGGGATACCACATGTGTGAGACTTTTTGGGAGCCTAGCCGCGTACGGGACCCCGAAAACCAAGCACCGCCTTCAGGCTTTCTAAGGGCGTGAATTTTTGATTTCACTCTTCACTGCCTATCACAGTTTCGGAGGCCATGGAATGCCCAGGTGGCACAAAACCCCCCCAAATGACCCCATTTTGGAAAGTAGACACCCCAAGCTATTTGCTGAGAGGTATAGTGAGTATTTTGTTTTTTCTTGTCTTTCTTCATTTTCAAAAACAAATGAGAGCTGCAAAATACTCACCATGCCTCTCAGCAAATAGCTTGGGGTGTCTACTTTCCAAAATGGGGTCATTTGGGGGGGTTTTATGCCACCTGGGCATTCCATGGCCTCCGAAACTGTGATAGGCAGTAAAGAGTGAAATCAAAAATTTTCACCCTTAGAAATCCTGAAGGCAGTGATTGGTTTTCGGGGTCCCGTACGCGGCTAGGCTCCCAAAAAGTCCCACACATGTGGTATCCCCGTACTCAGGAGAAGCAGCAGAATGTATTTTGGGGTGCAATTCCACATATGCCCATGGCCTGTGTGAGCAATATATCATTTAGTGACAACTTTATGAAAAAAAAAAAAAAAAAAAAAAAAAAAGTGTCACTTTCCCGCAACTTGTGTCAAAATATAAAATATTCCATGGACTCAATATGCCTCTCAGCAAATAGCTTGGGGTGTCTACTTTCCAAAATGGGGTCATTTTGGGGGGTTTTGTGCCACCTGGGCATTCCATGGCCTCCGAAACTGTGATAGGCAGTGAAGAGTGAAAGCAAAAATTTACACCCTTAGAAATCCTGAAGGCGGTGATTGGTTTTCGGGGCCCCGTACGCGGCTAGGCTCCCAAAAAGTCCCACACATGTGGTATCCCCGTACTCAGGAGAAGCAGCTGAATGTATTTTGGGGTGCAATTCCACATAGGCCCATGGCCTGTGTGAGCAATATATCATTTAGTGACAACTTTTTGTAAATATTTTTTTTTTTTTTTTTTTTTGTCATTTTTCAATCACTTGGGACAAAAAAAATAAATATTCAATGGGTTCAACATGCCTCTCAGAAATTTCCTTGGGGTGTCTACTTTCCAAAATGGGGTCATTTGTGGGGGTTTTGTACTGCCCTGCCATTTTAGCACCTCAAGAAATGACATAGGCAGTCATAAACTAAAAGCTGTGTAAATTCCAGAAAATGTACCCTAGTTTGTAGACGCTATAACTTTTGCGCAAACCAATAAATATACGCTTATTGACATTTTTTTTACCAAAGACATGTGGCCGAATACATTTTGGCCTAAATGTATGACTAAAATTTAGTTTATTGGATTTTTTTTATAACAAAAAGTAGAAAATATCATTTTTTTTCAAAATTTTCGGTCTTTTTCCGTTTATAGCGCAAAAAATAAAAACCGCAGAGGTGATCAAATACCATCAAAAGAAAGCTCTATTTGTGGGCAGAAAAGGACGCAAATTTCGTTTGGGTACAGCATTGCATGACCGCGCAATTAGCAGTTAAAGCGATGCAGTGCCAAATTGGAAAAAGACCTCTGGTCCTTAGGCAGCATAATGGTCCGGGGCTCAAGTGGTTAATCAAGAATGTGTGGATAATTGTCTCAACGCTACAACACTTTTGTGGTGCTCCAATTGCTGCTTTATGTGACAATGGGGGTTATTTAATAAGGGCCAATCCACTTTGCACTACAGTACAGTTTCAGTGCAGTTTCAAGTGCACTTGTAGTGCAAAGTGTCTTTGCCTTTAGTAAATAACACCCAACAGTGCTTTGTAAGGTTACACAATCACGCCATTTTCAGGACTCACCACATTTCTGTCAGGGTCAGCTAAAACAAACACAAGCAGTAAATGTCAACAAAGATTTGCTTCATTTTTTTTATTTGATAAAGGTTTCACACATTGTCTGGCATATTGATGGCCCCCCTACCCGCAAAGAACTCAAGGTATCTTAGCCGTACATCAAGGGGACTGAGGGAGGGCAAGCCAGGATGGCCACTTTCAAGCGCCGTCAGGGTTGTTTCATTTAGAATTCCAGCCTCGGACCCAACTGAGCCAGCATAGTTGGCAGAATGTTGATGTAAAAAGTTATGTAGAACACAGCATGCCAGGATTATATGATTCAGTTTATACTCCGCCATATGTATGGGTGTAAGAAATAGGTGGAACCGGCTGGCCATGATTCCAAATGCGTTCTCCACCACTCTTCTGGCTCTGGCCAGCTGGTAATTAAAAACCCTCTGGTCTGGGGTGAGGGTCCTCATCGGGAATGGCTGCATAAGATGGTCCCCCAGCGCAAATGCTTCATCCGCAACGAAGACGAATGGGAGTCCTTCCACATTGTCTTCTGGAGGTGGCAAGTCCAAGCTGCCATTCTGGAGATGCCTAAAGAACTCTTTCTGGGCGATGACTCCACCATTGGATATCCGGCCAGTCTTCCCCACATCCACATACAGGAACTTGTAATTAGCTGACACCACAACCTACATCACAATACTATTGAACCCCTTATAATTATAATAGTATGACCCCGAGTTGGGTGGTGGGACGATGTGGACGTGTTTCCCATCAATTGCCCCTCCGCAGTTAGGAAAGTCCCACCGCTGGGCAAAGTGGGAGGCCACAGTCTGCCATTCCTGTGGCGTGGAAGGAAACTGTTGAGGAAAACAAAAAAAATTAGTCTTTTTGCACATAAACATGGAAAGCAGATTAGACACAAAACTTCTTGGCCAACATCAAGATAACATTTATTAATGGGAATTTTTTAAGACCAAAGTATAAGGTACACCTATCATATTCCCCCTCCCCACCCTGTCATGGGCCATTTCTAACATTATAGGGGGGGGAGATCTTGGCCAGGTAACCCTCTCCACTTCATTGAGAGATGAATGCCTAAATAATGGGTTTTACTTGGAACAGCCCCTCCTTAGTTACACTATTGGCAGCCCACTGGACAAGTAAGAAGTGTCATAATACAAAGATATAAATACACATTTGAGCACATTTGGAAATTCTGCTATTACCTAGCAAGATAATAATAGGATACAAAAACTTTAAACAGTACCATTTGAAAGTATTCAGGCAGGCCCTTGCACTACATGCTTTGGGGAATTCATCCATACATCTGACCACAAAAGAGATGGGTATAGTGTGTATGGGCAAAGTCAGCAGATAGATGATTGAGGATAGATAAAGACTTGTTATCAGCTGACTTAGCAGTTGGGGGGAGGGAGGGTTCCAAATGATTTGGGGACCCCCAAAAAAAAGACTCTGCCACTCTGCCAGAATTTAAAGCACAAATCACATTTAAAAACATTTTAGGGGGTATTTAGGGTAAAGCACTACTATGGAGCTGATAAAATACATTGTTAAGTGACTACATGAGGTGAATATAGGGCCAGGAGAGCATGCTGGGGAGGTAAGTGAAGGCAAATATGTATGAAGGACAAAAAAAATAAGTACATAAAAATCCAGCATGCATGAGGACAAAGGGGACATTCACAGCATATTACAATCATGGTAATTAGGGAATGAGGAAAGAAATACAAAATATTATCAAACATTAACTACAATAAAATGTGATATTAAAGGATAAATCTTACCTTAATATACTCCTTCTGCAGGACCTGTATGATGACAGAACAGGTCTTTGGGATAATGATCCCCAGAGCCTGGGGGGAGATGCCTGTGGAGAACTTCAAGTCCTGCAGGCTTCTCCCCGTCGCCAAGTACCACAGAGTGGCGACGAGCCTCTGCTCGGGAGTGATGGCTTGCCTCATGCAGGTATCCTGCCTGCTGAAAACGGGGTCCGTCATCCTGAGAAAGTTCCTGAAATCATCAGGATTATTCTCATGGAGCAAAGGCATGTGACAGAACTGGTCACGCTGAAGCAACCAATTCTTGGTCCATGAACTCCTCCCCACCCTGTTCATGGACTGGACTTGTGTCAAGGTCAGGACCCCAACACCAAGCTCCCGCACAGCACGAACTCTACGAGGAGTACATATACGCAACATGGCTAGAAAACGGTCGGCTGCTCAGAACGAAGTAACAGAACGTACCGAAGAACAGCAAGGCCTGTGAAGAGCGACCTGAAAAACAGTAACGAACGAACAAGAACACAATGACTAATCAAAGTCACGCGTAGCTTGCTGCATGCACTGAAGAGCAGATACAAACCCACAAGCACAAACTGAACAGCAGAAAACGATTTGAAAACCACGAGTCTGAAAAAGCGTGAATCGTCTCTCACCAAACTTTTACTAACACGAGATTAGCAAAAGGAGCCCAAAGGGTGCCGCGCTTGGTTCTGAACTGGCCTTTTCTAGTCTCGTCGTACGTGGTTTACGTCACCGCATTCTTGGCGATTGGAAATTCTGACAACTTTGTGCGACCGTGTGTACGCAAAACAAATTTGAGCCAACATCCGTCGGAAAAAATCCTAGGATTTTGTTGTCGGAATGTCCGATCATTGTCCGACCGTGTGTACGGGGCATTAGAGCTAAAGATTGCTCACTCAGATAGCTGCTTCACCATTACTTTGCTTATTGTCCATAGTAAGAGGTACTTATTTAGGGAGATTTAAATGTCATTGCTGCCATTTATATAATGTGCACTCTAAAGTGGATATAGCCTACTCATCACTTATCATTGCTGTTACTGTTTTCTAATGCCATTGTTTATTACTGATTTTGTGAATTACCAGGTTTATTCTAATTTAGCTGCATAGAACTACACTCTATGCTGCTATAGCCCAGTGAACATGTTGTCTAGGGAACTGCAATTGGCCTAATCCTGTACTTATTCATTTATGTGCATACTGTTGTTTACTGTGACCTGTGACAATTTATTGGGTTCATTTACCACTAACCAGTCTGAAGTTTTCTTTTTGACACTGAACCTAGTTGTGTGCATGGTATCTATATTTGTGCTCCCAGCAACAATGCAGTATCCATTTACTTAAAGGATAAGTTCACCTTTGTACAAAAAATAATGAACGCACATCTTTTTGCAGGGAAAAAAATGTGCATTTATTATTTTTTGTATTAGGAGCCTGTAAAGCATTGTACCATGGATCAGGAGTAGGGAAGAGCCGAACACCCCCCGGTTCGGTTCGCACCAGAACCTGCGAACGGACCGAAAATTTGCGCGAACTTTAGAACCCCATTGAAGTCTATGTGACTCGAACGTTCAAAATCAAAAGTGCTAAATTTAAAGGCTAATTTGCATGGTATTGTCTTAAAAAGGGTTTGGGGACCCGGGTCCTGCCCCAGGGGACATGTATCAATGCAAAAAAAAGTTTTAAAAATGGCCATTTTTTCGGGAGCAGTGATTTTTTTTTTTTCCAAGATATTTTATTAGTTTTGTTAAAATTTTTGACAGTTGGAGTAGATGACAGAAAAGGTGGTCAGATAAACCAGATAACCTCTACAATTATTATAACACCTATTGCTATGAGGAAGGAGTATGTGAGAAGAGAGTTGGGTAAGAGAGTAGAAAAGGGAGCAGCTAGGGGGGAAGGGGAAGAAAGGGAGGAAGGATGTGAGACGGAAGCAAGAGGAAACACCGAATAGGGACAGTCCAAAAGTGCCTCCCCTTGGTGACCTTGGGTCTAAAAGCAGAAATATATACATGAACGTTAATAACATTACAAACGCAAGTTTATCCATTATGTAGATCCTAACAGACAACGGATAAAGTCAAAGAGAAATCGACCAAGCACAAACAATGTCAAATTTTTCTCAGAGAAGGAGAGTTTGTGGTGTCGAGGCTTATGGAGAAGAAAAGCGTGTCTGCCTGTGGGAGAGGTGTGAAGTCGGGATGTGGTTTTTTGGATAGGAAGGGAAAGATGTAGAGTATAGGCGTTTTTTTTCTGGCGTCAGACAGCGGTCAATAAAGGATGACCATTTTTTCATGAATTTGTTGATGGGCCATTTGTGTTGGATCATGGCATCCAATTTTTCTTGGAAAAGCAGAGATTTGAGGGGATTTATTGTTCCGGATACTTTCGGAGGAGCAGGAACAATCCAATGGTTAAGGATGTTTCTGCGGGCTATGAGTAGTGTTAGGAGGACCCAATGACAGTTTTCCCGAGGTAACAAATTAGATGTGTGTGGGGGTTCCGAGTTTGATGCAAGGAGTATGAACAGGAGGAGCATAGGTTCTTTCTCAGGTTGCCAGCTAGTCACTTCATAAATAAACGTGAGAATTTGAGGGCCAATAGGTGGAAATCCTTGGGCAATGCCAGAGGCGGTGGAGCAGTGATGGTTTAAGGAAAGAACACCAAGGACAAGTGGTGGAGAGATGGTTTGATGAAAAAGGGTAGTAGGCTCTGTGCATTATCTTGAATTGCGTTTCTCTCCAAGTTTCGTTCGGTGTGATGCTTCTGGTGGTCCTGTAACCCTTGAGGATGTTGTCAATATTGACCGGACCCGGTAGATCTGTTATCCAGATCTATCTGATCGAAGTGACATGTAACGGTTTTGCAAATTTTCCATTTAGAGGGTGGTACAGGTTCGAGATGGAGTATCTGTGTTCTTCAAGTAGAGTATCTAAGAAGGATGGTTGGACTCGAATGTGTTTCCTTGGGCGGATCGACCTGATGAAGTCAGAGAATTGTGAGACTGGAAGGAAGTGGTGGGCGGGAAGGTCAAATTCTTTCGCTATGAGGTGAAAAGGTTTAAGAGTACCCTTCTCGTTGTGATATAGATAACAGGCTCTGGTCAGCCCTTTGTCTTTCCATTTGGAGAAAGGTTCATACTGTAAACCAGGGGGAAACATGGGGTTGCCTTGGATTGGGAGAAATTTGGATACATGGGGTGAGAGGCCTAATTTTTTCTGCACTTCCTTCCATGCTACTATCGTATCTCTAAACATCAGGTTTTGTTTGATATGGTTTGGGATTTTTCGCAGAGAACTATGTAGGAGTGCTGGTTGATTTATCGGGTGGACCATGGCAGATTCCAGGTCGTAGTTAGAGTATTTGGATGATTGCGATAGCCAGTCCATGCCTGTTCTCAATAAACATGCCAGATTGTAAACTCCTAATGTTCGGAAGGCTGGCTCCCCCTGCACTCTTTGGGAGAACAAGTTTAGATAAAGCTATTCTCGGTTTACCCTTTTTCCATAGAAAGGCAATAAGTGCCTTATGTAAAGTTTGTACATCTTTATGTTTAAGTAGTAATGGTAAAGTTTGTAAAAGGTATAAAAGGCGAGCAAAGCTGACCATTTTGAAGAGTGTGCATCTCCCAAAGAGTGAAAGTGGAAGGTTGGACCAGGCCTCCAGCTCACCCACAATTTTTGAAATCAGAGGAGGGTAATTGAGGTGATAAAGAGAGGAAGGTTCCTTCCCTATTTTGATGCCCAAATAGGTGATGTGGTTCTTGTTTATGTGGAAAGGGGAGGAGGACATCCATGGTCAGGACGTGTGTGCACCTAGGGGGAGGATTTCACTCTTGGCGAAATTTATTCTCAGGCCAGAGCACTTGCGGAAAGAGTTGAAAATATTTTGTATGGTAGGAATATCTGTCTGGGGGAGGTAGTAAATAACAAGATGTCGTCTGCAAACAAAGCGTCTTCCTTGAAGAGGAGGTGGTGTGTTATGGTATCGTGAAAGGGGCTCAATGGCCAGGTTGAATAGCAAGAGAGATAGGGGGCATCCCTGTCTTGTCCCCTTGTGTAGTCTTATGGGGTTAGATTGTAAACCTGATGCTATTACTGTGGCTGACGGGGATGAATACAAGTTCTGTATGAAGGGATAAAAGGGGCCTGATATACCAAACTTTTGCATTACTAGGGATAGCCATTGAAAACTCACATTGTCAAAGGCCTTTTCGGCATCTAAAGTTATAATTGCCACATCATCTAAGGGGTGTTGTTTTGCATACTCTAAGGTGGCTAAGACCTTTCTTAGGTTGGAAGTGGCTGATCTGCCCTTGGTGAACCCTGACTGCACATGGTGGATAAGAGACGGCATAATGTGTGCCAAGCGGGTAGCTATTATCTTGGATAGTAGTTTGGAATCAATGTTTAGCAATGATATTGGGCAGTACGACCCTGGGTTCTGTGGGTCTTTACCCTTTTTTGCAATCAGTTTTATGTTTACTTTATGGCCAGTCGGAAGGTATGGGCCCCCGTCCCATATTGAGTTGTATACCTATAGAAGAGAAGGGGTGATTGAGTCTCTGAGCATTTTGAAAAATTTGGGAGTGTAGCCATCGGGTCCTGGGGCCTTACCCTTCGAGAGGCCACTAATGGAGGTCCCAATTTCCTCTGCAGTAATAGGGGCATTTAAAGTTTTTAGCAGGTCTGGTGCCATCTGGGGAAGGAGCGTAGCATCCAACCAGTTTGCTGCTTCAGTAGAATCTATTGATTCAGGGGCATAGAGGCTAGAATAAAATGATTCTAGAGTTTTATTTATTTCCTTGGGCGAAGTGGAAAGAGTGCCATCAGGGCGGCGTAGGACGTTGATATGGGTTGGAACAAAGGTACCTTTGGTGAGTCTGGCCAGACGGAACAAAGGTACCTTTGGTGAGTCTGGCCAGAAGCTTCCCTTATTTCCATATTTGTGGTATTGTAATTGAGTATGGGACATTTTCATCTGTTCTAGATTGTGTGCCCAGGAGTCAAAAAAGTCCTTAGCTTCCTGCTATAGCTTACGTTTTTCTGGGGTGTTACGGTTGTTTAGTCACTGTTGGGCTGTAGTTCATCACTAGCCTTCAAATAGTGTATTTGGGTGGATTTCCTGTGTGCCGATGCGAAGGATATAATCCTTCCTCTGAGGAACGCCTTCCCTGTCTCCCAGAATAGATTTGGGTTATCCTCATTTGACCTATTGTTGTGTGAGTATTCTAACCAAGCCTCACGCATCATTGCTTTGAAGTTGCCATTTTGGGGCAAGTGGCCTGGAAATCGCCATTGTCTGTATTCTGGGCAGGTCTAGAGGGCGTCTATGGTAACTGAGATAAGGGAGTGGTCTGAAATTGTCACGTCGTGTATAGTAGAGTCCCTAACCCTGTGCAACAGGGATGAGGCGCAAAGGAAGTAGTCGAGTCTGGCGAGGGAGTTATGGGCTGGGGAAAAAAAAGTGAATTCCTTATCTAGGGTATGTTGTAGTCTCCATGTATCTATCAGTTGGAGAGCGTTCACCATGTGGTAGAAGTGGGTGAACTGGTCACGTGTTGACGGTCTTGATCTGTAGTGTGGGCTACATCTATCTTCACTGTTATGTAAGACAGAGTTGAAATCGACTCCTATAAGGTGTGGTATGCAGGTTTCATTTGCTAGTTGGGATGTTAAATTGGTGAAATAAGACTTGTCCGGGGAATTGGGTGCATATATATTAGTTATCCGCACCTCTCTCGATTGGAATTTTAGGTGGATTGATATTAACCTGCCTTCCTCGTCCTGGTCAACTGAGATTAAGTCGTATGCTAGCCTTTTGTGTAGGAGTATAAGTGTACCCGCTTTGCGGCCCTTGGAAGCTGAGCCTATCACCTTTTCTACCCAAAGTTTCTGCATTCTGGAGTAATTACTATTATACTACACTACTATTATATTATTTTCGCCAAGTGAGTTTCCTGCAGCAGGGTTATGTCCGACTTTAATCTTTTTAAGTGTCTGAGGATCTTCATTCTTTTTATCGGGGAGCGAAGCCCTTTAACATTCCATGATGTAATTTGTAAGGAAGCCATAGGTCAGAAATGTGGTAGATAGTGTAGGTGCTTGTATGTGGAAATTACCTGGAGCATATGAAGGGAGTTTAATTTTGTGCGCAGTAAAACAGAAGTCTGGAATTGTGACAGGAGGAACCATCCTTTCATTAGAATGCTTTCATCACCCATGTGTATCAGTTGTCGATCAGGTGCTGACTTCAACGAGGTTCTTGCAGAGCATATAGAGAGGTGGACTTCAGACATTTGGGGGGGTCCTTCCTTGGGCTCCTTTGCTCTCTGGGTCCCGACTTCACTTTTTCTGCGTATGTTGCAGATGGGGTGTACCCGGGTGGAGATGGGAGTGAGCGCAGGAAAGCACTCGCTTTTTCCGGGGATTGAAAGGTGAGCTGCTCTCCATCCATCCGGAGCTTGTAGGCGGAGAGTTGCTGGGTAGGCCAAAGTGAAGTGGACGCTCCTTTTATAAAGCTCTACGCATACAGATTGAAATTCTTTGCATTTGCATGACACTTCAGCAGAGTAATCCGCGAAGATGAGGAGCTTGTGGCCTTCCACCACGACGGATCTAGCTTTCCGAAAGCCTTGTAGAATGTCTGTGTGATCAGCGTAGTTAAGGTATTTTGCTATAATTGGTCTTGGGTGCTTGCGATCATTTGCAGGGGCCCCGATTTGATGGGCCCATTCCATAGTACCTCTGCGGTTTATTCCGAGGGCTTCCGGAATGGCGGAAGTGCATAAATCGAGGAGCGAACCTTGTTTATGGGATTCAGGAAGTCCGATTATCCTCAGATTGTTCCTTCTGGAACAGTTCTCCAAATCCTCTGTTCGATCGTGCAAGGGCTGCTGGGCTTGGGTGTATGTTTCCATGTCAGCACTCATATGGTATTGATTGTCTTCAATGGAAGATATACGCTGTTCTGCCTCTGTCAGCCTCTGGGAGTGCTCTCCCAGCTCCTTTCTCAGCTGTAATATGCCTGTGGAAACTGCTCTGTCCACTGCAGCCATTATGGTGGGAGAGAGAAGAGCAGCTACAGCCTAAGCAATCTTCTTGTGCGAGCTGTGTGGTTCCTGGTTCCCCAAACCACTTTCCTCCATGTCTTCCCTGGAGATTTCTTGTGTGCAGGGGATCCCTGTATGCCGGGATTGGTGTGCGACCTGTGATGGGGATGAGGGACATGCTGCGGCGGCCATTTTAAAATTCCCTGAGGGAGAAGGAGACGCGTCCCTCGATCGTGAGGCAGAGCGGGATCGCGGCTGTGTAAGGTACCGCTCCATGCATGGTACTGCTGGGCAATCGTGTGGGGGCTTTTTCGGAGGGGGGTGGGGGCTGTTGCTGAGAGTTTATATGCTGGTTACCCTGCGGGATGAGCGGAGCCGCCGGTCTCCCTGTCCCTCACATACAGCGCCGGAACCAGAAGTCCCAGTGATTTTAATGATGCTTAAAGTGAAAAAAAAGTGAAATATTCCTTTAAATATCGTACCTGGGGGGTGTTTATAGTATCCCTGTAAAGTGGCGCGTGTTTCCCGTGCTTACAACAGTCCCTACACAAAATTACATTTTTAAAGGAATAAAAGTCATTTAAAACTGCTTGCGGCTTTAATGTATTGTTGGGTCCTGGCAATATGGATGAAAATCAGTGAGACAAACGGCATTGGTACCCCTCAGTCCATTACCAGGCCCTTTGGGTCTTGTATGGATATTAAGGGAAACCCTGCACCCAAATTAAATAAAAAGGAAAGGTGTGGGCCCCCAGGCCCTATATACTCTGAACAGGAGTACACAGGTGGTGCAAACAAGACAGGGACTGTAGGTTTGTTGTTAAATAGAATCTGTTTGTAATTTTGAAATGGTACATTTTTAAAGTGTAGCTCCAGCCAAAAAATCTATTTTTAAGCTTTTTGGAAAACATAGGGAAGGTTTATCACCCCTGTGACATTTGTTTTGCTGTCTGTGCACCTCTTCAGAAGATTTCACCTCACTTTCTGTCCCAGTGACAAATGTTTTTTGACAATTTGGGGTTTTTAGTGAAACAAGGATTGGTGATAAAGCATCAGTGGAGAGGAGACACGTTTTTCCCATATTAACTCATACAGGAGAGAATTTCCCTTCCTAGGGGTAGATTTCATCTCACTTCCTGTTGTCTACTTCCGTTTGCAAGTAGGAGTCGTTTGTAAGTTGTATGTTTGAAAGTAGGGGCCTGTCCTATATACTCTACAGAAATTGGAGCCTTAGGTGTGGGTGTTGCCACAACACTGTAAGCCCTCACAGTTACACTTGGTGGGCGCAGGAATGGGTTCTGCTGTGAAATATTAGATCAAGAATTGTAATTACATGCCCCTGTTGAACAGGGTCAGAAAAATTGGGCCTTTGGTGGTGGTGGTGGTGGTGCTGGTGCCACAACACTGTAAGTCCTCACAGTTACTCTTGGTGGGCGCAGAAACAGGCCCTGCTGTCAAATATTAGATCAAGAATTGTAATTACATGCACCTGTTGAACAGGGGCAGAAAAATTGGGCCTTTGGTGGTGGTGGTGTTGCCACAACACTGTAAGTCCTCACAGTTACTCTTGGTGGGAGCTGGAACGGGCCCTGCTGTGAAATATTAGATCAAGAATTGTAATTACATGCACCTGTTGAACAGGAGCAGAAAAATTGGGCCTTTGGTGGTGGTGGTGGTGCTGGTGCCACAACACTGTAAGTCCTCACAGTTACCATTGGTGGGCACAGAAACGGGCCCTGCTGTGAAATATTAGATCAAGAATTGTAATTACATGTCCCTGTTGAACAGGGGTTGAAAAATTGGGCCTTGGGGCATTGGTGCTGGTGCCACAACACTGCAACCCCTCACAAATACTTTAGTTGAGCACAGCAACGAACCCTCCTTGCAAAATATTGCTTCAAAAATTGCAATTACACGCCCCTGTTAAACAGGGGCTGAAAAATTGGGCCTTAGCAACTGGTGGCAGCGCCCAGAACCAAAAATATTCTTACAAGCTATCAGCATGATCATTGAGGAGGAAGAGGATAGTCACTCAGCATAACAGCATAGTCAATCAGCATCAGCATAGGCAGTCTTGAAGGGATCTGACATTTCAAAAAAAATTATTCGGTTACATCAGCATCAGGTGCTTGGTAGCTGGTGGTGATCCAAGACTGATTCATTTTTATGAAGGTCAGTCGATCAACCGAGTCGGTGGACAGGCGCACCCTGTGATCGGTTACAAAGCTTCCAGCAGCACTGAATGTGCGTTCCGAAAGAACGCTGGATGCAGGACAGGCCAGCAGCTCAATTGTATACTGTACAAGCTCTGGCCAGTGATCCATCCTCAAAACACAGTAACCCAGAGGATTTTCGGTGGGAAAGGTGTCCAAGTCAGAACTTGCCCCTAGGTATTCCTGCACCATTGAAAACAGACGCTGGCGATGGTTGCTGGAATCGATCATACCTTGGGGCTGCGGACTAAAAAATTGTCTGAATGCATCGGTCAGACGGCCACCTTCTCCACCGCTCCTTCTTTGACTGACCAAAGCCTCAGCAACACGTTGTCCAGGAAAAGGAGTTTGTAACCTCCCAGTCTCTGGGAATGCATTGCACAGACCTTTATGCAAGGCCTCCCGAAGATGTTTCATCCCCTGCTCCCTCTGCGACAGCAAGATAAGGTCTGCAACCTTACTCTTGTAATGTGGATCAAGGAGAGTTGCCAGCCAGTATTGATCCCTCTTCTTGATACCACGAATATGAGGATCCTTCCGCAGGCTTTGCAGGATCAGGGAAGCCATGCAATGTAGGTTTGCTGAGGCATTCGCTCCGGAGTCCTCTGGGTCACTAAGGACAACATGATCCGCAGCCACCTCCTCCCAGCCATGTACAAGTCCATGGGTTTCCTGGGACTGTAAATGATCCCTTAAAGACTGCTGCTGATGCTGAGTGCCAGGCTCCACCTCCATGCTGACACAATCCTCCTCTTCCTCCTCCTCCTCCTCTTCCTTTCTGAGCGCAGGAACATTGTCTGGATAAAGGGGGCCTTGAGAGCTAAGGAAGTCCTCCTCTTCCTGCCTCTGTTCTGCCTCAAGTGCCCTGTCCATTATTCCACGCAGCGTGTGCTCCAACAGGTGGACAAGGGGGACAGTGTCACTGATGCATGCACTGTCACTGCTCACCATCCTCGTGGCCTCCTCAAATGGTGACAGGACAGTGCATGCATCCCTGATCATGGCGTGGGAAAAAAAACAAGCTCCCCTGACCCTGTCCTGGTGCCATAATCGCACAGGTACTCATTGATGGCCCTCTGCTGCATGTGCAGCCACTGCAGCATGGCCAACGTTGAGTTCCACCTGGTGGGCATGTCACAGATTAGGTTCTTTGGCAGGTTAAATTCGGAGGTCAGCCAGCCGAGCACTGGCATTATATGACCTGCGGAAATGCACACAGGCTTTCCTGGCCTGCCTCAGGACATCCTGTAAGCCCGGGTACCTGCCCAAGTTAAGGACGTGAGCCAAACAGGGCACATGGGTCAGTTGTCCCTGTCGAAGGGCGGAGAGGAGGTTGGTGCCATTGTCGCAAACCAAGATACCTGCCTTAAGCTGGCATCGCGTCAACCACCTCTGAACCTGCCCCTGCAGAGCTGACAGAATCTCTACCCCAGTGTGGCTCCTGTCCCCCAAGCACACCAGCTAAAGCACCGTATGGCATCTTTTTGCCTGCATGCTTGCGTAGCCCTTTGAACACCTACGAAGCACCGCTGCTTCTGAAAACAAATCAGGAAGAGGCCATGGAGGAAGAAGAAGAGGAGGGGTGAAGGAGAGAGGTGTGGCAGAATCACCACTAGTAGTATTTTGGAGGTGTGGTGGTGGAACAACCTCCAATACTACTGCACCCTGTCCTGCATCCTTCCCAGCTGCCAGAAGAGTCACCCAATGCATGGTGAAAGATAGGTAATGTCCCTGTCCATGCCTGCTGGACCATGAGTCAGCAGTAATATGCACCTTAACTCTGACCGCCCTGTCCAGCGAGGCCAAGACATTGCCTTCCACATGCCAGTAGAGAGCCAGAATCGCCTTCCGTGAGAAAAAGTGGCGTTTGGGAACCTGCCACTGAGGAACCACACATTCCACAAACTCACGGAAGAGGGCAGAGTCTACCAACTGAAAAGGCAGCAGTTGAAGAGCTAGCAATTTAGCCAAGCTAGCATTCAACCGCTGGGCTGGCTGGGAGTGAACTTCTTTCGGCGGTGCAGCAGCTGGGGCAGGGAAATTTGCCTGGTACAATCTGACGTCGGTGTACCAAAAGCAGATTGCCCCCAAGTACTTGGCTGTGACACACCTAATTCTACACCTTCATTCCTCTCAGTGCAGGTCTCAGAGAGGACTGAAAGTATAGTGGGGTTGGAGATCCCAGCTGATGAGGAGCAAGGAGAGGTCCTCTTTGTTCTTTGGTGTGGGTCTTTTAGGTGCGCTTGCCAATGAACTGCATGGCAGGTCAAAATATGTTTGGTCAAGCATGTGGTGCCCAAGCGGGTGATGTTTTGGCCACGCGAGATACGCTTGAGACATATGTTGCAAATAGCATTCAGATGATGCATTCATCTCAAAAAAGGCCCACACCAAAGAACTTTTGGAATAACGTGCAGAGACATCAGCGCCTTGCACATGCGGAGCTCTGCAGTGTGATGCAGTCGGTGTGCTGCCCTTAAGATGGCCCCTGGAGGGCATCCTGCCTCGTTGGTGATGTGCCTCCTCCTCCCCTCTACTATCAGGCACCCACGTGGAGTCAGTGACCTCATCATCCCCTCCCTCCTCATCACTGGAGCAAAGCTGGCAGTATTCTGCAGCTGGGGGAACATGACTGCCATATTGCTGTTCTTCTTGGACACCCCCTCTCTCTGGGCTCACGTTACTGCCTTCCTCTAGCTGAGTACCATCATCAGAGCCTTCAAAACGCTGGGCATCCTCCTGTAGCATGTACCCAACACGTGAACAAACAGTTCGGGGGACTCTTTAGGAGGACATGGTGGGGCTAGGGAAGGAGTGACTGATGCCATTGAGCCAAGGGAAGAGGCCGCGTTGGCAGCTGCTTTGCAGACAAAGTACCCTGAGCCTGGGTGAGAGAGGATGAGGACGATGAGGACGGCTTGGTCATCCACTCTACCAAGTCTTCCGCATGTTGCTGCTCAACACGGCCAGCTGCTGAAAAAAAGGACAAGCGTGTCCCACGGCCACGTGCTGATAAGGATGCACTGTCTCCATGACCATCACTGTTGCCCCTAGACACAGAGCCTGCTTGCCCTCTTTTATTGGCTTGTGACTGTCTGCCTCTCCTTGTTGGCCTTCCAGACATACTAATGGCCTGCAGTGAGATGTAGCTGCACAAAGCTGGGATGTATATATATACTGATACTGCAGCTAGCAGAATCAACTGCCTGCCTGTAGTATTATTAGTATGTGAACACCAGCAATTGTCTTCAGATAGCTTTAGGTGCACACTGTGCAGAGGACACAGTACACTAACTGTAAATGCTGTAGCTGCCTGTCTGTGGTATTAATAGGAGCAGAACAACAGCAATTGACTTCAGGTAGCTTTAGGTGCACTCTGTGCAGAGGATACAGTACACTAACTATAAATACTGTAGCTGCCTGCCTGTGGTATTAATATAGGATCAGAACACCACCAATTTTATTCAGGTAGCTTTAGGTGCACACTGTGCAGAGGACACAGTACACTAACTGTAAATTCTGTAGCTGCCTGCCTTTGGTATTAATAGGAGGAGAACAACAGCAATTGTCTTCAGGTAGCTTTAGGTCCACTCTGTGCAGAGGATACAGTACACTAACTATAAATACTGTAGCTGCCTGCCTGTGGTATTAATATAGGATCAGAACAACACCAATTTTATTCAGGTAGCTTTAGGTGCACACTGTGCAGAGGACACAGTACACTAACTGTAAATTCTGTAGCTGCCTGCCTGTGGTATTAATAGGAGCAGAACAACAGAAATTGTCTCCAGGTAGCTTTAGGCGCACACTGTGCAGAGGACGCACTTCACTAACTGTAAATACTGTAGCTGCCTGCCTGTGGTATTAATAGGATAAGAAGAATACCACCAATTGTATTCATTTAGCTTTAGGTGCACACTGTGCAGAGGGCACAGTACACTAACTTAAATACTGTAGCTGCCTGTGTGTTGTATTAATAGGAGCAGAACAACAGCAATTGTCTTCAGGTAGCTTTAGGTGCACACTGTGCAGAGGACGCAGTACACTAACTGTAAATACTGTAGCTGCCTGCCTGTGGTATTAATATAGGATCAGAAGAACACCACCAATATTCTTCAGGTAGCTTTAGGTGCACACTGTGCAGAGGACACAATACACAAGCTGTAAATACTGTAGCTGCCTGTCTGTGGTATTAATAGGAGGAGAACAACAGCAATTGTCTTCAGGTAGCTTTAGGTGCACACTGTGCAGAGGACGCACTACACTAACTTGTAAATACTATAGCTGCCTGAGGTACTAATAGGATCAGAAGAAAACCACCAATTTTCTTCAGGTAGCTTTAAGTGCACACTGTGCAGAGGATGCACTACACTAATTTGTAAATACTGCAGCTGCCTGTGGTACTGTACTAATAGGATCAGAAGAACACCACTAATTTTCTTCAGGTAGCTTTAGGTGCACACTGTGCAGAGGACGTACTACACTAACTTGTAAATACTACAGCTGCCTGCGATACTAATTGGATCAGAAGAACACCACCAATTTTCTTCAGGTAGCTTTAGGTGCATACTGTGCAGAGGACGCACTACACTAATTTGTAAATACTGCAGCTGCCTGCGGTATTGTACTAATAGGATCAGACGAATACCACCAATTTTCTTACGGTAGCTTTAGATGCACACTGTACAGAGGACGCACTACACTAACTTGTAAATACTACAGCTGCCTGAGATACTAATAGGATCAGAAGAACACCACCAATTTCCTTCAGGTAGCTTTAGGTGCACATTGTGCAGAGGACGCACTACACTAACTTGTAAATACTGCAGCTGCGTGCGGTACTGTACTAATAGGATCAGAAGAACACCACCAATTTTCTTCAGGTAGCTTTAGGTGCACATTGTGCAGAGGACGTACTACACTAACTTGTAGATACTGCAGCTGCCTGTGGTACTGTACTAATAGGATCCGAAGAACACCACCAATTTTCTTCAGGTAGGTTTAGGTGCACAATGTGCAGAGGACACACTACACTAACTAATAAATACTACAGCTGCCTGGGGTACTAATAGGATCAGAAGAACACCACCAATTTTCTTCAGGTAGCTTTAGGTGCACACTGTGCAGAGGACGCACTACACTAACTGTAAATATTGTCTCTAATAGGACTAATAGGATCAGAAGAACACCAGCAATTTTCTCCAGGTAGCTGTAAATATTGTAAAAACACCTGCCTGCCTGTCAGTAGGAAGAGAATAACAGGAACGGATCTAGCTAAACTGAATACAGTGTGTATTCACCCTGGCTTTGGCCAATTATGGCTCTCTATACATACGGCGCTGTGATTGGCCAAGCATGCAGGTCATAGTGCATGCTTGGCCAATCATCAGCCAGCAATGCATTGCGATGCTGCAGTGAATTATTGGCCGTTTCACGCCACTCGAATTTGGCACGAACGGCCCATATCGTTCATAATTCGATGAACAGGCAAACATACGATGTTCGAGTTGAACATGGGTTCCACTCGAACACGAAGCTCATTCCTAATCAGGAGATCGCTGATGCCATGCAGGTCTCCTGCACACTGTTAGAGTATCTGCTTAGCCATACATCCCGTACGGGTAAGCCGATACTCGCTGACAGGAAGACTCAATGAACTACCACAGCGCCGTGGTAGTTGATTGAGAAGTACAAGCCGACACTGGCTAAGGCTGTCAGGACTTGTAGTTCATTCATACACAGAGCTCTGTGTATGAATGAAGCGGCCATGTGGGTAGAGCCTCGCACGGCCATGCTGCTTTCAAAAACTGACAACTAGAATGGGGAACTTCTCCCTGTACTGCTGCCACAGGGAGGGGGGCAGTGGGCGGCAGCTACAGCACTGGGAACATGTTACATGTTCCACCCTAAAATCGGGTGGAACATGTAACATGTTCCCAAAGGTGAATCTTTTAACTTGGTGTTTCAGTGGGGTTGAGGTTGTTCTCAGAATCAAGGCAGAAGAACAGAGAGCCCAGTCTACCTTAAGGTTCCAGTATCTATTGTGGGAAGTCACCATGTCTTTTTTTTTTACAAAGAAAACAAAGCTGGCAGAAAATTGTCATTTACTGGCAATTATAAATTAAATTAATTAATTAATTTTTTAATTAATTAAATTTAAATTAAAAAAATTATTTCATCAGTACATGTCTGCAGGACAGTGCCCAGCCCCGTATGACATTTTTGACAATCCTTTGCCTATAAGTCTTGAAAATAGTCAGAAAGGATTTTAAAGATTCAACTCCCACTGACTTCAGTGGGGTTCAGATTAACTTCAGAACAGATTGCTGAATCTCCCATGAGCCAAACCCATGTATGTTCAGTTCATCCCTACTTGAGATGTAATAGGTAACAAAAAATTAGCAGCACAACAATAACAAGGGCTCCCAAAATTTAGAAGTGACCTGTTGGAAAGTCCTCAAGATTTTCAATGGATTGTTGCTTTTTCTCCATGTAAAGTAAACCTGTCGCATGCCTGAACATATCATGAGAAATGCATAAAACAGTGGTTTAAGAGGAGATACAATATCCCCCCAAAAACATAAAAGTCAGCAGCTACAATTACTGTGGCTGGTAAGTCTTTCACCTACTTGAGTGTGGTAAGTCCTTATAGAAACCCCAAAAAGAGCTACAAATACTGTAGCTGCTGACTTTTAACCACTTGACCTCCAGAAGATTTACCCCCTTCATGACCAGGCCAGTTTTTTGTGATACGGCACTGCGTTAATTTAACTGACAATTGCGCAGTCATACAAGAAAGTACCCAAATAAAATGTATGTCCTTTTTTTTCCCACAAATAGAGCTATTTTTTGGTGGTATTTGATCAACTCTGCATTTTTTTTTGCTCTATAAACAAATAAAGACCGACAATTTTGAAAAAAAACTATATTTTTTACTTTCTGCTACAGTGTTTCCCCAAAACTAAGCCTGGGTCTTATATTAATTTTGGCAACAAAAGACACAGTAGGGCTTATTTTTGAGGTAAGTCTTATCATGCCATGTGCTGTCTCCTTCCCTGCCTGTCAGGAATCCCCTGTGTAAAAGTGCTTGTGGAATACTGGAATCCCCTCTGTTACAGTATCACACAATGCAAATAGTGTAGTGCCACATACCTTCTTATAGCACCTGTGACCAGATGGAGCTCTGTGGAAGGAGGGGGGCCAAGATCCCCTCTGACATCTTGGAGAGGGGGGATCAGCTGAGTGCAGCTCGCCACTTCCTTAGCCCACCGGAGCTCTGCACAGGGAGGGGGGCCAAGATCCCCCGCTGACATCTTGGAGAGAGAGAGATCAGCTAGGAGCAGCTCGCCACTTTCTTAGCCTGCTGGAGCTCTGCACAGGGAGGAGGGCCAAGATTCCCCGCTGACATCTTGGAGAGGGGGAGATCAGCTGAGTGCAGATCGCCACTTCCTTAGCCTGCCAGACCTCTCTTCCCCGCTCCGAGCACTGAAGGGGGGGGGATCCCCCACTGACAGCTAGGAGGAGAGGAGGAGAGGAGCAGGAGATCAGCTGATCGCAGAGAGGCGCTATTCCGAAGGTATAAAAAAGGAGAAGGGGGAGGGGAAAAGGGCAGGGGGAGAGAGGCGAGAAGGGGGGAGAAGGGGGGGATGAGGGGGGGAGTGGTGGGAAACTTAAAAAACTCACCCGTAAAATTCCCAATCCTAATATCTTGGTGCTTCTATAGTGAATTTTTAGATTGATCATTTTATAAGGGGTGGAACAATGGGGGATTTGCCTTTCGCCTACTCACCCAGTCCACCCTATTTATCGTGTATTCCTCTTACCCTATAACTTCAAATCTTGACTCAACCTAATTCTTAATAAAAAGTGTATTACCAATTATGTAAAATTCATAATATATCCTTCATCCCATAATACCTAAAAAAAAAAAGATATGGTACTACTGCCATTCTATATTTCTTCCTTGTCTCTCCTGTAGCATGGAACAGACATTGCCAGGGATCCTGCACAACCCTTACCCCATGATCTTTTTAATAATTTTCAATATCTCTTTCCAAAAAGATTGGATCTCAGTGTAGGCATGTGTACCATCCAATCCACACTCCCTCCAGCATAACGATGATATCTCTGGATTAATCTTGTGAAGTTTTGTTGGGACATAATAGCATTTCATTAGTAATTTATAGTTCATTTCATGGTACGTCTTCAAATCTGGGAGGTATAAACCCCCTTTTAACCGTGGCCTTGTCAGAGACCCTGTCTTTCCATATAAATCTTCCGACCAACTTCCCAAGAGTAGGGATGAGACAAACACCCCCCCCCGGTTAGGTTCGCACCAGAACCTGCGAACGGACCGAAAATTTGCACAAATTTTAGAACCCCATTGAAGTCTATGGGACTCGAATGTTCGAAATGAAAAGTGCTAAATTTAAAGGCTAATTTGCATGGTATTGTCCTAAAAAGGGTTTGGGGACCCGGGTCCTGCCCCAGGGGACATGTATCGATGCAAAAAAAAGTTTTAAAAATGTCAGTTTTTTCGGGAGCAGTGATTTTAATGATGCTTAAAGTGAAAAAAAAAGTGAAATATTCCTTTAAATATCGCACCTGGGGGTGTCTATAGTATGCCTGTAACATGGCACATGTTTTCCGTGCTTAGAACAGTCCCTGCACAGAATGACATTTTTAGTATAAAAATACTAAATAAAAGTAATAAAAGTCATTTAAAACTGCTTGCGGCTTTAATGTAATGTCAGGTCCCGGCAATATGGATGAAAATCAGTGAGACAAACGGCATGGGTACCCCCCAGTCCATTACCAGGCCCTTTGGGTCTTGTATGGATATTAAGGGAAACCCCGCACCCAAATTAAAAAAAGGAAAAGCGTGGGGCCCCCAGGCCCTATATACTCTGAACAGCAGTATACAGGCGGTACAAACAAGACAGGGACTGTAGGTTTGTTGTTAAGTAGAATCTGTAATTTTGAACTGGTACATTTTTAAAGTGTAGCTCCAGCCACAAAATCTATTTTTAAGCTTTTTGGAAAACATAGGGAAGGGTTATCACCCCTGTGACATTTGTTTTGCTGTCTATGCACCTCTTCAGAAGATTTCACCTCACTTTCTGTCCCAATGACAAATGTTTTTTGACAATTTGGGGTTCTTAGTGAAACAAGGATTGGTGATAAAGCATCAGTGGAGAGGAGACACGTTTTTCCCATATTAACTCTTACAGGAGAGAATTTCCCTTCCTAGGGGTAGATTTCATCTCACTTCCTGTTGTCTCCTTCTGTTTGCAAGTAGGAGTCATTTGTAAGTTGGATGTTTGAAAGTAGGGGCCTACCCTATATACTCTGCAGAAATTGGGGCCTTAGGTGTTGGTGTTGCCACAACACTGTAAGCCCTCACAGTTACTCTATGTGGGTGCAGGAACAGGCTCTGCTGTGAAATATTAGATCAAGAATTGTAATTACATGCCCCTGTCGAACAGGGTCAGAAAAATTGGGCCTTTGGTGGTGGTGGTGCTGGTGCCACAACACTGTAAGTCCTCACAGTTACTCTTGGTGGGAGCTGGTACAGGCCCTGCTCTGAAATATTAGATCAAGAATTGTAATTACATGCACCTGTTGAACAGGGGCAGAAAAATTGGGCCTTAGGCACTGGTGCCACAACACTGCAACCCCTCACAGATACTCTAGTTGGAGCACAGGAATGAGCCCTCCTGCAAAATATTGCATCAAAAATTGTAATTACACGCCCCTGTTAAACAGGGGCTGAAAAATTGGGCCTTAGGCACTGGTGCTGGTGCCACAACACTGCAACCCCTCACAGATAATCTAGTTGGAGCCCAGGAACGAGCCCTGCTGCGAAGTATTGCTTCAAAATTTGTAATTACATGCCCCTGTTAAACACAGGCTGAAAAATTGGGCCTTAGCCACTGGTGGCGGTGCCCAAAACCAAAAATATTCTTACAAGCTATCAGCATGATCATTGGGGAGGAAGAGGATAGTCACTCAGCATAACAGGATAGTCACTCAGCATCAGCATAGGCAGTCTTGAAGGGATCTGACATTTCAAAAAAAATTATTCGGTTACATCAGCATCATATGCTTGGTAGCTGGTTGTGATCCAAGACTGATTCATTTTTATGAAGGTCAGTCGATCAACCGAGTTGGTGGACAGGCGCATCATGTGATCGGTTACAAAGCCTCCAGCAGCACTGAATGTGCATTCCGAAAGAACGCTGGATGGAGGACAGGCCAGTAGCTCAATTGCATACTGTGCAAGCTCTGGCCAGTGATCCATCCTCAAGATCCAGTAACTCAGAGGATTTTCGGTGGGAAAGGTATCCAAGTCAGATCTTGCCCCTAGGTATTCCTGCACCATGTAAAACAGACGCTGGTAATGGTTGCTGGAACCGATCATACTTTGGGGCTGCAGACTAAAAAATTGTCTGAACGCAGTTCCAATGTCTTTTTTGAACTTTGACCACAAACTTGGAAAATGTTGTACCACTTCTTTTGAAGCACAATTACCATCAATATCAGGCCACTTTTGTTCTGTAGACATATTGGTAATGGAACCAACATTACTGTATACAGAGAGATCAATAAGCACTGATTTGGGCCTAGATGGATCTTTCCAAATACTTTTATTAGCCAAATCACTCACCCACTTTTGTTTATTGATTACATCAATGCCAAGTATATTCTTTGCTTCGTGACTGACCCAAATGTTAATATTAGTTTTCACTAATCCAGGTACTTCACATATGAGAATTAGCTTTCACAGGTATGTTTTCTCTGGTAAGGCTAATCTCAGATCCACTGTCAATGAGACAATTAATATTTTTACCATTCAGCAAACCTTGTATATATAGTCTACCATTCTCATCCAAAATAATTGGTGCTACATATTGTAATGGAAGAGAAATCGAATCTCGATGTGATTCTATTTTTGACAATGGCAATAAACCCTCTCTTTCGGTGACAGCTCCTTCGCCATGTTGTCTGAACTTCTGTTAACAGTCAAATTACTAATCTGTTTGACTTCCGTGGCATAAGGCAATTCAGTCAAAATTTTATCTTGACATAAAAAAACAGGTTGTACAAAAGCTGATTTTTCATTCTCCATATCTTTAGTTTTTATTTGTGAGTCTCTCTTAAATTTACAGCAATATTTTCTCATATGGCCAGATCTATGACAGTAAAGACACGTGATAGGCTCTCCTTGCCTCACCTGTCTGCACCTGTCATCGTCATTCTTGCTAAGAACTGTAGTTTCTGACATGTCTGTAGCCTGACTATTTTTGTCACATTGAATTATAGCTACCTCGTGCTTTGATTCAATTGTCTCCTAATTTTATCAATGAAGCTTACTATATCATTTAAATTTTGACGTTCCTATGCTGGGTCAAGGTATTTACATTTTTTTATGAAAGCCATTTTCAAACCTGGATCATACTCATTATCTACTCCAAATATCATTTCATAAACCTTGCAAAATGTTATTTTAAACTCAAATGGACCTTCTTCTACAGTAGTCTGTAATAGATCTAACATTTCTATGGTCGGTATTTGCTCACCAGTCATACATATCAATAATTGTTGCAGTCTATCTGTCGCCTCATTTTGTTTTTCCTGACCTTCGTCATCAATAACAGGTGAATTAATTTGTTTAGCAAAATTAACAGGAACCCACAACTGAAACATGTAATTGCGTTGATCATTTGACAGAATAAAACGATGCGCAAACATTTCAAATAAATCCCAATTAGAAAATACAGTTGCTTCAAAGTCATAAATAGGAAAGTCTTTTAAAACTTTCATAAGTTAGTCATGTATTTGCAACTTTAGTTTTGCAGTTCTACTTAATACGTTTTTATGTTTCATTTTGTGGGACGTAGAGGCACCGGAAGTGACGCAGGCGAGCTCAGTGCTCGTGGCTTGATGACTGTAATTTACCTTGTGAATATGAGTACCTGTATCCACCGTTTTTATTAAATAAATCATGTTGTTTTAAAACATAATACACTATCCTGAGATCCCTCTCTTCCCCTTGCCATCTTACACTTACCTGTGTTGTGGGAGTTACACATTTATGTGTAAAAAGATAAGTGGCACTAGATTGAAAAGGAGCAGACTGCCATTCCAATATTGGAAATATACAAGCATAGGAGTTTTGACCACTACCAAGAACCATCTGTGATTAAAACACACATGCTGTTATCCCACAGCCTTGAGGTAAGAGGCCATCCATCATCACAGTGCACAGCACAGAAGGGTGTCACCAGTAAAGAAAAGCACACTGCACTTTATATGGTGTTTGCACAGAAGAAAGGAAGTCACTTTATCTTTTATTCTTTTATTCTTTGTTTACTTCACGGAGCACTTTATTATCTAGTACTTTTTTTGGAAGATTGCGAATCACTCTTCGGAGGACTGTGAATCGCTTTTCAGAGCACTTTGTCATTACTTTTATATATATAATTTTTTTTCTTTACTTTTTTCGTTGTTTACCAATTGTTTACAAGTATAGAACATTAATTCATTATTCATTCATCTATATATGGTATATGTGTGGCACATATTGATTTATTATTAGTCACTGTCTAATGTACATGTGGATATATTAGGTAACTTACCACATATTATTCACAGTATATTATCACTCCAACAGTGCAGCACTATTTTTCATTGTTATATTTCATTCTATTTCATCAGTAGCATCAACATTCTCCATTTCTGAACTTTCCGGAATATAAGAAGGTTGTGGCTTAAATTTGGATTCAGTCTTTTTGTCATCTGTTGTTATTACAGCAATCTGTCTACTGTCATTTTGTAACTCTGGCAAAATAATTTTTTTAGATTCTAATTGTTCTTCAAGATTCTCTTTTTTTTGTTTACAAAAGTTTTATTTGGAAGTTTGGATAAACAGACAAAAGGTATAAAATGACATCAAAATATTGCATTAAAGTGATTGGTTGTATACAATGAAGGATGATATTTAACATCGTATAACAGATGTGGTTATATATAATGAACGAATGTTAATATATATAAATAAAGAAAAAAAAAGGTAAGATATAACATAGCATTCTCACAGGGAAATGAGAGGAGATGATAATATTATGTTAAAGACATTTAGGTTGGGTTCCAATAGGCCCATTTCTTTTTGTGAATATGGATAGTATCATTAAGGGTGTGATAAATCCACTCAGGTAGTCTAAGGAGTTCCATTCTATTTATTACTTGTTGCCATGACAAATTAGTGGATTTCCAATTATAGGCCGTCATCCAGTGTATGGAACTGCACAGGGAGTGGAACAGTCTCAGACAGGGGGTAGGTATGTCTGGTATATTAGCATACAGCAAGCATATCTGAGGGGAAAGGGTGATTTTTTTTCTTGAGGATTGTTCTATTAAATCAGATGCTTTGTGCCATATACTGTTTATATGGCTGCAGCTCCAAAAAATGTATAAGAGGGTACCGGAATCCGAGCATCCCCTAAAACAATTGGGGGAGATGGATGGGTAGAAAGTGTGAAGTTTTGAGGGGGTAAGGTACCATCTAGAAAAAAATTTTATTGGAGTTTCTCTAAAGGTGATAGCTCTATTACATTTGCGTAAATTTTCTGACATGGAGTGCCAATCCTCAACATTAATCGAGACATCCATATCCTCTTCCCATTTGAGCATTTGAGTAGATTTATCTGGTATTCCAACACAATTAATATAATTATACAACCTGGAGATAAGGCCTCTGTCTCTAGAGGATAAAATACATATATGTTCAAAGGTTGTATATGAAGGGTGTGTTTTTAGTGCAAAATATTTAGCATAGAAGGATTTGATTTGCTGGTATCTTGGGAATTCATCAGCAGGTAAATTGTGTGTGGCTTGAAGTTTGGGGAATGAGATAAATTCCCATTTTTGTTGAAGAGATCTCAGTGTAATTACATTTTTGTCAATCCAGGTAGAGAAAGATTGTCTGTTATTATAGGCACATATGAATCTAGGATCACCTAAAAAGGAGGTTAAAGGTGGTGTGTCTGAGGAGAGTTTGTAAATGTCTTTATATTTAGTCCATAACTGATAAAACTGAGCTATTATAATGTTTTGTTTCATAAGTCTACTATATGAGATAGAGTTGGACCATAGAATTCCCTGTAAATGGAATGGGAGGATTGAGATGGATTCAAACAACTTCCATGGGGTGTTTATTGAGGGAGTGAACCATTGAGTAAGTTGTGTAAGTCTTGAGGCTAGATAATAAAGCCACAAATTTGGAAGGCCTAAGCCACCCATAGTATGTGGTCTATGCATTAATGCATAACTGCATCTTGGTTTTTTATCTGCCCATATGAATTTGTTGATTTCTCTTTGAAGGGAAGTCAGTTTAGATTTGGGAACATTGATAGGTAGGGCACGAAAATAGTACAGAAGTTTAGGAAGAATCGTCATCTTGATAGCACATATTCTACCAAGGAAGGAGATATGAAAGAAAGACCATGATTTTAGGAGGGATGTGATGTGTGAGAACAATGGAATATAATTAGACTTATACAAAAGGTTGTGAGATGAGGAAATTGTGACACCTAGGTATTTGAATGAGCTGGAACACCAATCAAATGGAAATTTTTTTAATAATAGGGATTGGAGATTTTGGGAATAATTAATTGGTAAGGCAGAACATTTATTGGAATTGATTTTGAGGCCTGAGATGGATTGGAAAAATTTAAGTTCTTTTAGGAGGGATGGAATAGAAGTGAGGGGGTCTGTGAGGAATAGAAGAGCATCATCTGCATATAGGCTGAGTTTGAATTCTCTATCACCCTTAGTGTAGCCTTTTATATCAATGCTATTCCTAATCTTGTGGGCTAAAGGTTCAATTGCCAAAGCGAACAATAGAGGTGAAAGGGGGCATCCCTGTCTGGTGCCTCTACTGAGGGGGAAAAAATCAGAGTTATGTCCTGGGAGTCTAATTCTAGTTTGAGGGTTGTGGTAGAGTGCATTAAAACCTTGTAAGAATTTTTCTGAAATTCCGTATTTGGGTAATAGATAATTTAGATATGACCAGCTAACGCTGTCAAACGCCTTATGGATATCTAGACTGAGAAGGCATAATTTGTGGGAGGTTAGGTTGGCATCTTGGATAATACTGGTAACTAGTCTAGTATTATCGACTATCTGTCGGCCGGGGATAAAACCGGTTTGGTCTATATGTATTAGATTAGTAATGACTGCTGCTAGTCTGTCTGAGAGCAATCTACCAAAAATTTTAAGGTCATTGTTAAGGACTGATATAGGTCGGTAGTTTTGGGGTAGAGAATGGTCTTTAAGTGGTTTGGGAATAAGGGAAAGGTTTGCTAGAAGCATTTCATCTGGGAAATGATTACCATTGAGAATATGGTTAAAGAGTTTGGATAGATATGGGGTTAGGAGGGAGGAATATTTTTTATAGTATGAAGATGAGAAGCCATCTGGGCCAGGGGCAGTAGATGTTTTAAGAGATTTAATAATTTTGCTTATTTCTGCTTCTGTGCATGGTGCGTTAAGGGATTCTATTTGAGGAGCATTAAGAGTAGGTAGTTGAATGTTGTCTAGCCATGATTTAGAATGTTGGTCAAGAGATGGTTGTGGGCTACAAAGTAAGTCTTTATAGAAGGAGGAAAAGATTTCCAGTACCCCTTGCGGATAAGTGATCATATTTCCAGAATGATCTCTAAGCTTATATGTATGAGGGGGTTTATGATCATGGTTGAGTTTTTTTGGCGAACATGGCAGAAGGGGAGTTACTGTGTAGTAAGAATTTAGCTTTTGAGAATCTTAAGGATTTTTCTGTGTTTGCTGATAATATTTGATCTAGAGCTTTGCGTTTATCTTGAATTTGTTTTGTGATTTCTTGGGTGGAGTTATGTTGTAACTTATTGTAGAGAAGGTTTAGATCTCTGGTAAGATTTTTTATGTTTGTAAGTTTTTCTCTGTTTCTTTTGGCAGCTATGCTGATTAGATGGCCGCGTAGAACTGCTTTGTGTGCTGTCCAGAGAGTTGTGGGGGAGATATCATCAATAGCGTTTTCAGTGAAATAGTTTTCAATGTGTGAAGAGATAGTTTGTGTTATTAAAGGGTCAGTTAGAATAGAATCGTTTAGTCGCCAATTGTAGGGGGAAGGAGAGAGACCTATGTGAGATGTTTCAAAGTAGGTAATATCATGGTCAGACCAGGGGCAGGGATGGATTAGGGCATTGGAAGAATTAGCCAATAATATGGGTGTACAAAAGATATAATCCAGTCTAGCATAGACGTCGTGGGGATAAGAGTAGTGTGTATAGGCTCTAAGCCCCACATTGTGGGATCTCCATGAGTCTATAAGTTGAAAATTATTTAAATAACGGTTTATAGACTTGGAGAATGCTTTAGAAGAGGGGGAAGTTTTACTTCTGTCTAGGGTTGGGTGTGCAGTTAGGTTAAAATCGCCCCCTAGGATTATATGAGGAGAGCTGTATTGGTCAAGCTTATCAAAGAAATTTGTGAAAAAGGTAGATTGAGATTCGTTTGGAGCATAGACTGAAGCTAATGTTATTGCTTTATTATCAACAAGACCTTTGATGATGATATATCTACTATCAACATCTTTATATATGTTTTGTATGTCTAGGATAATGGTGTTGCGTATAAATATGGCTACACCTCGAGTTTTATTGTGGAAGGTGGTGTAATAAAACTGATTGTATGTCTTGTCAAAATAATTGGGGTGGTTATTGGATGAAAAGTGGGTTTCCTGCATGAGGATAATATCTACTCCCAATCTTTTATAGTGTTGGAAGGCTTTTTTACGTTTGTGGGGTGAGTTAAAGCCCTGGACGTTATGTGATATTACTCTAAAGACCATTATATGTGAGTGGGGTAATAAGCTTATGAATAGAATCCAACTTGAGAGTGAGATGTGCTATATACCAAAATATTTTTGGTGTGTGTTTGGTAAGTGAAATATTAATATTTCTGGAATAGGGGGGAGAGAAGCAATGTGAGAATACAAGGAATATTATGTATAGTAAAACATACCATGAGAGTGATGTGCCATAGTAAGAGCATTTATACCAACATTCAGATCTTTGTGGTCGTAAGATGTCATGAAAACTTCGCATGATGTCCTCTTTAACAAGGAAGTCCTTCATGCACATGATAACATTTCTGGGTGGCTTGTCAGGGGTGGGTTTGGGGCGTAGAGCCCTGTGGATCCTATCACAGACAAATGCTGATAAAGGTTTATCTGGTAGAAGGTTATGAAATATTTTAGAAACTGTAGGCATAAGATCAGTGACTGATTCTGGAACACCGCGTAATCTGATGTTATGGCGCCTATTTCGGTTATCAAGATCTTCAACTTGGGCTTGCATAAATGCAAAGCTGTCTGCTAATGTTTCATAATCCTTCCTTAGATCATTATGGGCCAACGACAGTTCATCATGTTTTGTTTCTAGTATGTCAGTGCGAGTGCCAATACTAGCAATCTCTTGTGACAGGGCTGTAGTGGATTTATGGACCTCACTTTCAATCTTGTCCACCAATTTCTCAAAAATGGTAGTCAAACTAGCATCTAAGTCAGCTTTGGAGAGGGGAGATGTGTACTCACTGATCCCAGCGTTAGATGAGAGACTGGATGGGATGGATGCAGATTTCCTTGAGGCCGCCTGTGTGCTGGCGCCGGCGCCATCTTGGGACATTCTCCTGTGCTTTCTGTCTGCAGTGTCCAGCAGAAAGTTAGTTAAGTGGTGTTTAGAGCGATTAAAATGTCCCGATTCTCTTCCAGGCATGGACCGCTGTGTATTCTAGCAGATGATGTCACTTTCGCCTGGGTATGAGCGATGTAGCCCTGGTGTTTTAGGCCTGTGATAACCGGGACCGACGGAGCTGTGATCACCCACGTCCGTTCCGCATCGCGCCGCGCATGCGCCCCCGTTCTTCAAGATTCTCTATGTAATTACAAAAAATCTCACAGTTTGGACAACTAAGAGAATCTTGGGACACATTTTCATGTATTCCTGTGTTCTGTACATTGTTAGCCTCTGTCATTTTTGGCAGGTAAAATATTAATAATCATCTTATTAAATATTCTTACTATAGTTACATAGTTACATGGTTAGTAAGGTTGAATAAAGACACCAGTCCATCCAGTTCAACCTGAGTGAGTGTCTACAATTATCCCTATCCCTGTACATTGTGTCTAATTTTAATACATTATTTATATATTTCCATAAATTGTGTACAGTAAACCTGGATTTTTTGATCTGTGTATTGGCCTGTAAACATTCATTGTACATATATGCCCACAAGTGACTGTCATTTGGATAAAAAGACGCATCTTAAAACTCTAGCTTGCTTTCTCTGGCTATTTCATCAATAAATTCCATAACTTTAACTCACCATATTTAGAAGAATTTCTCATCTTCAACTGTCTGTTACTGGACTGTTGTCCACATCTGAGGCAACACAAACGCCTCTTGGTTGATAGGTTCGGGACCATCTTTTTCTTGAGACTTGAATGTTCGCAAAACTGCGCTAATCTCTCCCCCTCAGCAAAGTTTGAGATTTCCGTAACAATGGAGAAATGACGGCAGTGTCTGGCTCACCAAATGAAGAATAAAAATAATGTCTAATATTCTTGTATCTCAAGGGCATTTCTGGATGAATAGCAGTGATAGTCAGACTGACTTAAAACAAAGTGTGAGTTTATTGTCACACAATTGGCATCATAAATACAATGCAAAAAGTATAATAGTTCAGTTCAGTGTAGGTAAAAATATATGAAATAGAATAAATAGTTATAAAGCTGTAATAAGCTTATAACAGCAAGTGTGCTTCATGGCTGCTGCCTTCTGTCTCCATGCTTTCTTGTGTAACCAAAAAGAAGCAGGAAATGACGTTCTTATGCCCTGCACACACAATAGGATTTTCTGATAACAAAATCCATGTTTTTTTTCTGATGGATGTTGGCTCAAACTTGTCTTGCATACACACGGTCACACAAATCTTGTCGGAAATTCCAAACGTCAAAAACGCGGTGACATACAACGCGTACGACGAGCTGAGAAAAATTAAGTTCAATAGCCAGTGTGGCTCTTCTGCTTGATTCCAAGCATGCGTGGAACTTTGTGCATCGGAATTGTGTACACATGATCGGAATTTACGACAACGGATCCAGATCTCAAATTTTGTTTGCCAGAAATTCAGACGGAAAATGTCCGATGGAGCCTACACACGGTCGGAATTTCTGACAAAAAGCTCCTATCGAACATTTCCCATAGGAAAATCCGACTGTGTGTACGCGGCATTAGAGTTCTGGGAGAATTCAGATGTTCCAACTTGTCAAAGTGTCTTCATGTGAATATGAAAGTGTCATCTCCCCTAGTGGGTGTGTGTGTGTGTGTGTGTCTGACACTCAATCTCGAAGAGTTGGCTTTATATGTTATATATAAATGTCATAACTTTACAAAATCTTAGACCCTTGTCTGGCACGCATTCATTTCTGCTAACTTCAGCAATATGCTATACAAAAGGAGATACTAACTCAGAGAGTCATATGGAGTTTGATTGACAAGCCCACATGTAACACTCTATACTTGAAGTAATGTCATATTACCAAATTTAACTACATTAAGTAACTATATACTAATACTTATTAAGATGACTGAGACTACACTAAACAAACTTAACGGGATATAAACAAATATGTATTATTCCTCTAACTACATAAATATGTGTCTATTTTTGTCTTCTCATGACATTCTATATCAAGATACCTTATATGGCTATCTCTTACACCAGAAACTTCTAGCAATACTCAGCTTTAGATGAAGAATCATATCAAATCAATTGATCAAGGTCATTCACACATACTATATTTATTATGACTAATTATAAAACCAAATATGTTTTGCAAGCTTGCCATGAATATAATATAACATCTATAAGTGCCAAATTATGAATTTGGAATAATATTCTAACAGACCCCTTGTTAAGGGGGCTTCCAGATTCTGATAAGCCCCCCACCCACAGACCCCCAAAACCACCGGGCAAGGGTTGTGGGAATGAGGCCTTTGTCCCCATCAACATGGGGACAAGGTGCTTTGGGAGGCTACTCCAAAGCACCCTCCCCATGTTGAGGGCATGTGGCCTGGTACGGTTAAGGAGGGGGGGTGCTCTCTCGCCCCCCTCTTTTCCTGCGGCCTGCCAGGTTGCGTGCTCAAATAAGGGTCTTGTATGGATTTTGGGGGGACTCCTATGCCATTTTTTTTATTTGGTGCAGGGTTCCCCTTAATTTCCTTACCAGACCTGAAGGACTTGGTATGGATTTTGGGGGGACCCCCATGCAATTTTTGGTTCAGGGATCCCCTTAATATTCATACCAGACCCAAAGGATGGACTGGGGTGGGGGCATGCCATTTCTTTCAATGAGTTATATCTATATTGCAGAGACCCAACAATTCATTACAGCCACGATCAGTTTTCAATGACTTTTTTTCCTTTAGAAATATCATTTTGCTCTGGTATTGTTCTAAACACTGGAAAACTGCGCCATTTTCCAGGCATACTATAGACACCCCCAGGCACGATATTTAAAGGAATATTTAATTGTTATTGTTTCACTTTAAGCATTATTAAAATCACTGCTCCCAAAAAAACGGCCATTTAAAATTTTTTTTTTGCATTGATACATGTCCCCTGGAGCAGGACCCAGGTCCCCAAACACTTTTTATGACAATAACTTGCATATACAGTCAGGTCCATAAATATTGGGACATCGACACAATTCTAATCTTTTTGGCTCTATACACCACAATGGATTTGAAATGAAACAAACAAGATGTGCTTTAACTGCAGACTTTCAGATTTAATTTGAGGGTATTTACATCCAAATCAGGTGAATGGTGTAGGAATTACAACAGTTTGTATCTGTGCCTCCCACTTTTTAAGGGACCAAAAGTAATGGGACAGATTCACAATAATCCATCAAACTTTCACTTTTTAATACTTGGTTGCAAATCCTTTGCAGTCAATTACAGCCTAAAGTCTGGAACGCATATACATCACCAGACGCTGGGTTTCATCCCTGGTGATGCTCTGCCAGGCCTCTACTGCAACTGTCTTCAGTTCCTGCTTGTTCTTGGGGCATTTTCCCTTCAGTTTTGTCTTCAGCAAGTGAAATGCATGCTCAATCGGATTCAGGTCAGGTGATTGACTTGGCCATTGCATAACATTCCACTTCTTTCCCTTAAAAAACTTTTTGGTTGCTTTCGCAGTATGCTTCATGTCATTGTCCATCTGCACTGTGAAGCGCCGTCCAATGAGTTCTAAAGTATTTTGCTGAATATGAGCAGATAATATCGCCCGAAACACTTCAGAATTCATCCTGCTGCTTTTATCAGCAGTCACATCATCAATAAATACAAGAGAACCAGTTCCATTGGCAGCCATACATGCCTACGCCATGACACTACCACCACCATGCTTCACTGATGAGGTGGTATGCTTTGGATCATGAGCAGTTCCTTTCCTTCTCCATACTCTTCTCTTCCCATCACTCTGGTACAAGTTGATCTTGGTCTCATCTGTCCATAGGATGTTGTTCCAGAACTGTAAAGGCTTTTTTAGATGTTGTTTGGCAAACTCTAATCTGGCCTTCCTGTTTTAGACGCTCACCAATGGTTTACATCTTGTGGTGAACCCTCTGTATTCACTCTGGTGAAGTCTTCTCTTGATTGTTGACTTTGACACACATACACCTACCTCCTGGAGAGTGTTCTTGATCTGGTCAACTGTTGTGAAGGGTGTTTTCTTCACCAGGGAATGAATTCCTCGGTTCCACCACAGTTGTTTTCCATGGTCTTCTGGGTCTTTTGGTGTTGCTGAGCTCACCAGTGTGTTCTTTCTTTTTAAAGATGTTCCAAACAGTTGATTTGGCCACACCTAATGTTTTTACTATCTCTCTGATGGGTTTTTGTTGATGTCCCAATATTTATGGACCTGACTGTAAGCCTTTAAAATGAGCACTTTTTATTTTTCATGTTCATGTCCCATAGACTTTAACGGTGTTCATTGCTTCGTCCAAATTTTTTGCTTGTTCAGATGTTCTGGTACAAACCAAACCGGGGGTGTTCGGCTCATTCTTACTCTTTAATTGTTAATAATAATTTAATATACTGTTGCTTTTTATATACTGTTGTTGTTATACACTGCTTGTTTATACACTGTTTTTATATAGAGTTTTTTATATACACTGTGCAATATAGTAGGATTCAAAATACTGCATAATGAATGTGAAGTTAGACATGGACATTGATTTGCGATTGGTGCTGACATCACCTTCATAAAAATACAGACGTTTGTATGTGTTTGCCGATTGGTGCTAGCTGCTGGTTTGCAAACCTGTCCGGTGTCATGATTTTTCTGTCTGGATAGCGATATCTAGACAGAGGCTGCAAAACATTAGGGGTTAAATTGCCCTGGGTTAATTGTGGTATAAAAGATGGTACATCTTGCCATAAAGCCACGCCCCCAGATGATGTTGTGGATGACAAAACGCATCAGTGTGGGGTTTTATGACGACCATCAGTGATGCCAGCACGCCGCTCAATGACACGGCGTTCACCACCACCACCACCACTACGCTATCCCCGCATGGTCTGCTGTTGCGATCGTATGTAATGATATGCCCGTTTGCAACTTGTGTTTGTAAGTGCAATTCTTAAGAGGGGATTTTGTGTGGAAAAGCAATAAATTGTTTTAAACAGGATTACACTATAGAGCTCCTTTTTTCTTTTTTGATTTGAATTGAGCCCATTATTGTGTGATCCAACCCGTTGATGCAACGTTCCTGGGAGTTTGAAGACAGAGAGATCAAACCCATGCATTTTTGCTTGTGATCCAGTTGATTCTGGTAAGAGTTTATTTTGAAGGGGGATGTTTGTACCCCCCTACTTCTACACGTGTGGTGGAGTTGGTGACAGCATATCAACTTGAAAGTGGAAATGTAACCTCTTTTTTGGACAGTCTCATTTTACTAAACCACGGAATTAATTTAGCTGTAATATATCATGGACTCTTTTACATATTCATATATATCATTTCACTGCACAATATTTCCTTTTTTTAGCTTTTCTTTTTCTTGTGTGTGTATATATGTTTATTGTGCCCAGATTGGGCTTTATGGTAGCTGCTTTAGCCTTAATTGGACACCATTTATCCTCATTTGAGGAGTTGAATCAATTTCACCTAACCCATAAGCGCTTGTTCGAGTAGGAAGTTGCGTGGTTTCTACATATATTTATATTATTAATTATGCTGTGTGAACAGGAACACATAACAAACATATAGTTGGGGTTCTAAATTTGGCTGCAAAAGTGGAAATACACTTTAAACCCCAGTGATAATGGTCACCAATACAATAGGCAAGAATAAATCTTGGGGACAAAGACAGCAAAAAAGAAAAACTTAACAGAGCGTTCTCCAAAGTTGGAGTTCATTATCCTTGTCTGTAGTTGCATACTGTAAAATGATCCTTTATTCAAGTAAGAATTTGTTCTGTATAATTTGCATGCCTTTCAGCTGGGTACCAAAGTTTGAGTCCCCTCCAAGGCTGAAAATCTATGATGCATTGCTTTGGTACTTTTCCCAGGAAAAAAAAACCTTCTGCCTTTTTATTGCCATCATCTCTGCCAAGTCTCCAAGGTTAGTAGTCCCCTCAGGCTGGAAATCAATGATGCTTTGCAGTGTTGCTGTTAAAATCTATAAAAAGATATTTCTTTTTTCTAAAAAACTCTCATCCCTTTCATTGTCAGCCGCTGTACCTAGTGCAATGTTGGTAAGCGCCCTTTTTGGATAAAGCTTTGTCATGATGTTGCATCAGAATATTTTCTATTGTTAACAGCCCTGCAAAGTCCAGTATGGTAATAGTTCTGACGATGTTACCTGATCAAAAAAACACGAAAGTAATAATAAATAATTTCATATATATATATATATATATATATATATATATATATATATATATATATATATATATATATATATTATATCTGCACATTGTTGTGGAAAATTTTATGAAGATGTATTTTAAAGTATTGTCATAAGTCTCCCAGTGTTCGTTCTCTCGCAGCCCACTCTAAAGAGCTAACTGGGGCAGACCGACGCTGGTTGAGATCTGTTTGGTAGTGAAAAGCTCTTTGGGGATGTAGAGAAATGTTTGTGGAGTGGGGACATGTTCGCCAGCTAAGGGCCCCTGTGCGATGCACAGAATGATCGTCTGGTGGGGGTGTGTTCGCTCTGCAAAGACATTATCGGTTTAACAAGTGTGCGCTCATGTTGTCCCTGTGTGCCTGATCAACATATTTGTGGCCCAGTGAGTGTAAGCCTGCCGATAATCTCTCATCCACAAGGACAGTAGAATAATCCAGGTATACATTGTTCTCTGGAACAATATATAATAGGGATTTCTATCAACAGAAATACGGGAGTCTTTTGGGTTGTTCTGGTTGGAGACAAAGTCAATGTTTGAAAGCCATGTGGCTTCTAAAAGCATACATGCACCCTGTCTCTGCTCAGACACACCCATAAGACTCCTGTAGTCATTGTTCATTGGCTGTTGCATTTTCCTGTGTTGTTAAATCCTGATATGGTCATATCCTGTAATGTCACTTGCCATGTAAGAAGTGATTGGCTGTTGGAACCATCACTTCCTGTTTGTGAAACCTTTTGTGTAAATAAAAGCAGACTCATGGCTGAGGGAGGCAGGAATGCTGACAGAGGCTGAGCTGGTAACGTGAGGAATGATAGTGGTGTCTGATTACTTGAATGCGTGAGATTTTAGGTAAGATGCATTTATATCATTAGATGAAAATGGGGGCTTATTATCACAGGAGATATGCCTGTGTGCATAGCATACAGCCATCTTTCTATGACAACATTTAACTCCCCCATACTAAAGGTATGTTTAACCATTTCCATACAGGTCATTTTCACCCCCTTCCTGCCCAAGCCAATTTTCAGCTTTCAGCGCTGTCGCAATTTGAATAACAATTGTGCGGTCATACAACACTGTACACAAATGAAATTTTTATCATTTTTTCCCCACTAATAGAGCTTTCTTTTGGTGGTATTTGATCACCTCTGCAGTTTTTTTTTCTTGCGCTATAAACAAAACAAGAGTGACAAGTTTGAAAAAAACACAATATTTTTTACTTTTTGCTATAATAAATTTATACAGCGATCCGTGCTATAAAAATGCATTGATTACTGTATAAATGTGACTGGCAATGAAGGGGTTAACCAGGAGGGGGCACTGTAGGGTTAATCGTGTTGCTAGGGAGTGATTCTAACTGTGGGGGGAGGGAACTCACAAGGGGAGGAGACCGATCGGTGTTCCTCTGTACAAGGAACACACCATCGGTCTCCTCCCATCTGACAGGACATGGATCTGTGTGTTTACACACACAGATCCATGGTCCTGCTCGGTTACCGGGCAATCGCGGGTGCCCGGCGGACATCGCGGCCGCTGGGCACAAGCACCGGGACCTGAGTGACACGGCGGGCGCGTGCGCGCCCCCTGGGGGGTCTGGAAGGGCCGCCGTCATATGACGACGGCCCAGGATAACAGCTGCGCCGTCATATAAAGGTGGGCGGGCAGCAAGTGGTTAAAGTAAAACTATAGGTAAAACTTTTTTTTTCATTTTGGATAGAGTAAGTAAGGGTTATAAGTCTTTACACTTTTTGTACCATCTGTGTCCCATTGGGGAGCTTTCCCTTCACTTCCGGTCTCATAGCCAAATAAGAAGTCAGAGGAAATCCCTGCAAATTAAGGGAATTCCTTGGGGACCCCCAAGGTTACCAGAACTAGTGTCCTCATTGAAAGATTTCCCTTCTATTACTTTTCTGGGGACAACCCAAAATTTGGGATTTTCTTTTATCAATATTATTATTATACAGGATTTATATAACGCCAACAGTTTGCACAAACAAGAAAATTAGAGGGGCCCTGCTCCTGCAAGCTTTTCTTAGACTTTCAATGATAATGGTAAACAGGAGGGAGGGTGGGTCTCCCTAATGGGGGCACAGACAGCAAGTGAAATTGTCGAAAATTGACAGGTGTTCTAATCCATCTCCATTCTATCCAAAACTAAAAAAAAAGTTCTGCCTTTAGTTATAATTTAATAATAAAGTGGAGTGCATTCTGAATGGTGGATGTGGCCAGATTGGGCTAAGAGTGGGAGGGTCTTAAATAAAAACAAAACCTGGGTTTAACAGACACATACAACACTCAGCTCCCAGAGGAATTGTCCCAGAGGAAGTCACAAGATTGTGATGAAACCAGTAGGAGGAGCTTGATCGGCTGACGAGGAAGTAAGCAAGGAGTCTCTTGCAGCACAGGCTTAGGACGGGGTGAACGCCGGGATCCAGGGCTGCAGATTCGGTCTCCAGGTGATGTTATCACCCCTCTGTCTATAAGCATATCAAGGCGTGTTTTTATTATGAAAAATGTGAGTGTAAATCTATGTGGAATTTAAGTTGCAATAAACCTGTTTTAAACATTATCACACTATTGCAAATTTCTATTGTTTTCCACATGTGTTATATATGAGGAGACTGCTGATAGCCAGGAGGAAGCAGTGGCGTTTGATCTGCAATTTAATCAGGAGGAAGGAGTGATCCTTGTATCAGCATTTAAGCTAAAATTAGCCACCACAGGAAAGATGAATCATAGGATCAAGAGGATCCTATCAGTGGCGTAACTAGAACCTTCAGGGCCCCGGTGCAAGAAACCATTAGGAGCCCCCGGGAACCCCAGCCGGGGCCCTTCCCTCCGAGTCAGGTGGTGGAACTCCAGGGCCCGATTACAGGTACGACCTTTGTGACCCATGTAGTTCTCCCTCTGGTATAAGCAGTTTTCTATTATTTTTTTACAATTTTTTTAGGAGCCCCGTTGGGGGGCTTTGGTGACATTTCAGAGGTCTAAACAGACCTATGATGTTCCACCTTTGAGACAAAGAGGAAGACTGAGGACACAGCCCCAATCTCCTTCTCTGCAGCCTCAGCTACATAGAATGAATGGACAGGAATACCTCTGTACAGAGCTTCCTGCCCATTCATAAACTGAAACATAGTAAACATAGTTTACTATATGCCACAGTTATGAATGGACAGAGTCAGTGATTGGTACACATTTACCGGCTCATTTCCCACTTTTCGTCCTGACAGATCCCCAGCAGCAGCCAGCAGGAGAGAGGATGGGGAACCTGGCAGAGCCGACAAGAAGGTTCGGGAAAGAGCACACAGGAGCTGGAGTGCACACCTTGCTGGTACTGCTGTACCCATCCCCATCTCCAGTGACCGCACGCTGGTACTGCTGTCCCCCCCCATGTCCAGTGACCCCTGCTGGTACACCCCCTAAATAGCTGGGGATTCAGATTTCCTCTGTGTGTTCTGCCCCCTCCTCCATCCTGGCACCCTAGGATGGCTGACGCCAGCCCTGCCAGCCAGCATGGTCTGTAGATGGGGTTTCTGTTCTTAGGGGAGGTGGGGTCCTGGTCCCCAGGGAAGATGGGATCCCTAGGTAAGATGGAGTCCCCATTGCCAGGGGAGATGGGGTTCCTGTCCCTAGGGAGGATGGGGTCCCAGTCCCCAGGTGAGATGCAGTCCTCTTCAACAGTGCAGATGGAGTTCCTGTCCCCAGGTGAGAAGAGGGTCCTGTCCCCATTAACGATGGTGTCCCTGTCCCCAGGTGAGAAGGGGGTCCCTGTCCCAAGGTGAGAAGGGGTCCCTGTCCCCAGATGAGAAAGGTTCCCTGTCCCCTGGGGAGAAGGGTTCCCTGTCCCTTTCCCCAGGTGACATGGGGTCCCTTTCCTTAGGGGAGATGGGGGTCCCTGTCCTTAGGGGAGATGGGGTCCCTGTCCCCAGGGGTGATGGGGTCCCTTTCCCCAGGGGAGATGGAGTCCCTGTCCTTAGGGGAGATGGGATCCCTGTCCCCAGGGGTGATGGGGTCCCTGTCTCAGGGGTGATGGTGTCCCTGTCCTTAGGGGAGATGTGGTCCCTGTCTCAGAGGTGATGGGGTCTCTTTCACCAGGGGAGATGGTGTCCCTGTCTCAGGGGTGATGGAGGGGGGTATGTGATGGTATGTATGGGGGATGGGGTCATCTCACTCACCATGACCAAGCTGCAGGCAGGGACCGCATCCATGGTGGCCTGGGCTCCCTCCAGCATGCTGCACAAACGATCAGTGTATATCCCAGAAAGACCTGTCATCTGTGTATGATGGGGGAGGAGGGGGGGGGCTGGCAGATAAGCCTGCGGTATCTTCCGAGGAACCAGCTCTCACAGGGCTGCACTGCATCTGTGTGCTTAGTTTTTTGGCCCAGGAGAAACATGCAGTGCAATGTGAGCCGACTCAGGCAACGGGACTGACACCGGACTGAGCGGCGCTGCATGGAGCAGGAGAGGGGGGCCCGGAGGAGCCGGCCAAGGACACAGGTCATGCGGGGCATGCAGAACTAAAGAGCAGCCAGTGCGGTACTCGAGCATGGAGTTCTGCTAGTCACCCCCCACCTCTAGCCAGCAGCCACCCGTGCGCACGGTGCACGCACTGGTTCTCCTAGCCTATGATGCCGCTGGCCATGTGTAAAGGGGGTCCGCACGGGCCCCCTGCAGCACAGGGCCCAGTCGCGGCTGCGACTCTTGCGCCCCCTATAGTTATGCCCCTGGATCCTATGATCAAAGGGATCCTTTGAAGCTAATAATAATATTAATCAGAGGCTTTTATATAAAGCCCTTAGGGTGAGGGTACACCTGGTGCACACTGCATGAAGATATCATCACCATCATCACGTTTTATGTTTTCATAATGGACTTTTGAAATATTATGTTATTAAGGATTTTTGTGCAATACACGGAGCATGTGCACTTTATTTATATATTTTTTGGGCATTTATTAATTACCTTTGCATCACAGGATATATTTTCTGGTTATTTATTGTATATGTGCTACACTTGTATTTTAGGTTTATAGTTATTTAAGCGCCGCACATTTGATATACCAGTTTGCATTGTCACATTTTGGAAAGTGTGGGAAGTGCTGGCAGCTGTTTTTTAATTTAATTTTTATTTTTTTCACTCTAGAGGAGGAGTTTGGCAGCTCACAGGGTTTTACCCACTTGCCATCTCCTGTACCATGTCCGCAGCCCCTAACCATCTGCTGTACCTTGACTGTAGCCCCTAACCATCTCATGTACCGTGTCCGCAGCCCCTAACCATCTTCTGTACCATGTCCACAGCCCCTAACCATTAACCATCTCCTGTACCATGACTGCAGCCCCTTACCATCTCCTGTACCATATCTTCAGTCCCTAACCACCTCTTGTATCATATCATATCCACAATCTCTGACCATTTCTTATCTTGTATCATGTCTGCAGTCTCTGAGGGGGAGCCAGGAGAGGAGTCAAGAGCGGGAGCACCGCCAGGATGGGGGTCACGGGAGGAGTCAGACGGTTGTGGACAGTGGAGAAGAGAATATAGGATGAAACCAGAGCTGCCAAGCTGGAGCCTGGAGAGGACTGTCTGACTGAGCCCTGCATGGTGCCCTAGAGAGGAGGTCGGTGACAGCACCAGAGAGGGGGGGTCACTGATGTAAGGTGGGAGTGAATACAGTAAGGTAAGGGAGGCACTGATACAAATGTCCCCCCTTATATAGGTAACCCCCCCCCCTTACCTTACTGTGTTCACTCTGCGGAAGGTGGTCTGTTGCAACAGTTTTCACTGGAACAGGAGGGGAGTGGAAATCTTCACATGAGGACACCTATTCCACTGAAAACAGTTTGACTTCTTTAAATATTGGTTACAGTGGCAGCCACTTCAGGCCCAAACGGTTTCCTATGTATCTCTTGCAGCAGTTTTCACTGGAACAGGTGGAGAAGGGAAACCTTCACATGGGGACACCTGTCTGACTGAAAACTGCTGCACGCTCCTTTAACAAATTGTTTGTTTTAACAATGTATTAGGATCACTGTCTCTTTGGTCACTGCAATGTCAGTTTTAATGATGTCTCTGTGCTCCAGCTGGAGAGATTCACCCTCCAGTTGCCCTGTTTACCACTCCACCAAATTCAGAACAGAAATTTAGGGGACCTCAGGCTCTATTCTATTGATCCTGGTGGCTACCTGAGATTTCCCCTCAATTTCTGTGTTGTGGCTAATTATCTATGACACTGAAATTGAAGGGAAATCTCTCCAGCTGGATGCAGGTGACGAAACGGCTGGTTTATATTAACCTGACCTTTATGGAAATTGAGAAATATGTTTTTTGCCGTTTCTTATAACTTATAACACATACCACTAGCTATATGTTTATTGCTAAATATTGATGTTTTGCACTTAAAATGTGCACACTATGTACTTTTTAAAGTGTCAGTAAAAAAAAATGGCTCTGTCAATATATGTCATGATTTTTGTCAGTAAAAAAATGAGTGCTTTTTGTAAATTTTAGCCGTCCTGTCAGTAAATTTTACTTCAGGGGGTTGGCAACACTGAGCACATCTGAGACTTGTAATCTCACACAGTCTTTCCTGCATAGCACAGTACTCCCTGGGAACTACACTCCTCCCCATGTCTTGCAAAACCCTTGGCTGGGGGGGGGGTGGCTGTTGCTCCTCAGGCTGTTCCCCATTCTGCTCTCCAGGCAGTGGTGAGCGCATCCTCAGCTCCACACAATATCTCCCTTCTTGTCAACTGCTCTGTTCAATCATGGAAAGGGAGAGGGGGAAATCCAGCATTTCAGCAGTGTGAGCAGCTCTGTGACAGCTGTGCAGCTGCCAAGACATCGGCACTGTTGGTTGGTCTACATTTGTAAATGTCAGTCTTGCTGTGGTAGGTTGTATAGATTGTACAGATGTTTTACCTCACAGGAATGTTAAGGGTATCCCGTAAGCATGTTATTTAAAGGAATTTTACATGTTTAATATTGCCCTGAAAGCATTATTTAAAAAGCAACTCCTAGTCAATCTGAATTTTTATTTTTTATTTTTTTGTTTTTGTACATGTTCCCAGGGCAGTGCTCAGTCTCCCATGTTATTTGTTTGACAGTCATTTGCCTATTAGCCTAGAAAATTACCATTATTATTTTTTAACAGTAGATTCCCCTTTTTGTTCAATGAGATTCAGATTCAGCACCTGAACTCTAATTACGTTCTGTGAACCTGTCTCAAGCCGAAACCAGGTACATTTAGCTCATTCTTACTGCTAAGTTGACACAAGTGATTAGGATTGTAGAAATAATGAGGTAGCAGACCGAATTTAGGTGCAAGAGATTTTTGAGGAGTGAAGTGAAGGAGAGGGAGCAGCCACCCCATTCCAGTGAACGGCTCTGCTCCCCCAAACACCCCCCTCCCAGGTTCAGGCCAATGCTACCCATATTGCAGTCTAAGCTAGGGTATTGGTTTGCGGCCTCAGTCTGCAGTGTGTCAGTCCTGGTAAAACTACCAATCATTTCAGTGCCACATTTAGGTCTTGGTTAAACTACCAGTCATTTGCGCACCACATGCATGAGGGGAACACATAAATCTGTGCTTTGGTGGGAACATAACCTCGTGAACCCTTATCAGCAAAACGGGATGCACTCCTCCTTATTCCGCTTCCACCTCTCCCTACACTCCACAAGCTTCTACATCTGCATCTTAAACAAATTCTTCTGCCTCAGGCAATTGGAAAGGATGTCAGACAAGTGGTTTGAGATTTTTACCTTGTGACACATCAAATGGTAAAAAAGGTCAGCATGAGGTCAAGCTTAGTATGGCCAAACACAGGCTTGAACCTTGCCATAAAGCTCTTAACCTCACCATCTCCAGCAAAATTCTTGACAAGGCAAGTGTCTTTTTCATAGATGCTAAAAAAATCCTCTAATCACCTTCATGTCCAGTGTCTCAATGGCAGCTTAGAAAAACTGCTGGCTTTTCAGCGGTTTCCATTCCAAGCAGTTTAGTCATCCCTTTATGGCTTGTGCTGCACCACAGTTGCAGGAACAGCCACTTTACAGCCATTTGTTTGCCCAGAAAGCCATCTCTGCTCTCCACCAGCTTTTGAAAACTAAGGTTTCTGCGTCACTGGACCACATTGTCAGTGGCAGGGTCCACATGACCACATATTTGTGGTCCAGCAAACATTGGCAGGGACAACACATCTCCTTCAAGACCCAAAGAGTACATTTTCTGGAAGGAAGAATGTAGGAAAAAATAACTGTTGCTCTACATAAAGATGGCCTAGACTATAAGCAGATTGCCAAGACCCTGAAACTGAGCTGCAGCACAGTGGCCAAGACCTACAGCAGTTTAACGGGACAGGTTCCAGTCAGAACAAGTCTCTCCACGGTCGACCAAAGAAGCTGAGTGTATGTGCTCAGCATCATATCCAGAGCTTATCTTTTGGAAATAAATGTATGAGTGCTGCCAGCATTGCTTCAGAGGTTGAATGGGTGGGGGGGTCAGCCTGTCAATGCTCAGACCATACCCGGCACACTGCACCAAATTGGTCAGCCTGGCTGTTGTCCCAGAAGGAAGCCTCTTCTAAAGATGATGCACAAGAAAACTGGCAAACAGTTTGCTGAAGACAAGCAGATTAAGGACATTAATTACTGGAACCATGTCCTGTGGTCTGATGAGACCACGATAAACGTATTTGGTTCAGATGGTGTCAAGCGTGTGTGGCAGCAAACAGGTGAGGAGTACAAAGACAAGTGTGTCTTGCCTACAGTCAAGCATGGTGGTGGGAGTGTCATGGTCTGGGGCTGCATGAGTGCTGCCAGCACTGGGAAGCTAAAGTTCACTGAGGGAATCTTGAATGCCAACATGTACTGTGACATACTGAAGCAGAACATGATCCCCTCCCTTTGGAGACTGGGCCGCAGGGCAGTATTCCAACATGATAACAACCTGAAACACACCTCCACGATGACCACTGCCTTGCTAAAGAAGCTGAGGGTAAAGGTGATGGACTGGCCAAGCATGTCTCCAGACCTAAACTCTATTGAGCATCTGTGGGGCATCCTCAAACGGAAGGTGGAGGAGCACAAGGTCTCTAACATCCACCAGCTCCGTGATGTCATCATGGAGGAGTGGAAGAGGACTCCAGTGGCAACCTGTGAAGCTCTGGTAAACTCCATGCCCAAGAGGGTTAAGGCAGTGCTGGAAAATAATGGTGGCCACACAAAATATTGACACTTTGGGCCCAATTTGGACATTTTACTTAGGGGTGTACTCACTTTTGTTGCCAGCGGTTTAGACATTATTTTTTTTTTTTTTTCTTGTATATAGGTAACAAACAAAGAAACAAAATGAAATGATGGTAATCCTTTATGTTTATTGTTCTCCCGTTTGAATTTTTGAATGAAATAAGCATGATAAAAAAAAAATATATATATTTAATTTAAAAAAAAAAGACATTATTGGCTGTATGTTGAGTTATTTTGAGGGGACAGCAAATTTACACTGTTATACAAGCTGTACACTCACTACTTTACATTGTAGCAAAGTATAATTTCTTCAGTGTTGTCACATGAAAAGATATAATAAAATATTTACAAAAATGTGAGGGGTGTACTCGCTTTTGTGAGATACTGTATAAAGCAGTGGAGGTGGCTACCTCAGGCGACACTTTTAGGTAATTTCTCCAACCACAGCCAACAGGCCTAGCCACAGGCATCAATCACAATCAGCATCTTAACTATATGATTGCAGACTCCTTGGGTTCCAGGACAGATGTGGATACTCTTCCAAATGAGGACCCCATAGACTATTGGGTGTCCAGGACCATAGGATTTGGCTACTATTCTGTTGTCCTCTTTCTTGAATGTGGAATGGTAATAACCTGGCTGAACAGCAATAAATATCCTGCCTGGCATTAGCTGTCTGAAAATCTTATCCTAACTGGTCATTTCTCCTGAAACCTGGACTATCTTGCATGTATATTTTATGTTGGGTACCGCCTTGCTCTGGTTTGGTTACCTTTGATTGAAGACTTTTGTATAAGGATATGTACTTATTCTGATAGGCAAGTCTTTCAAAAAGACTTTCAAGTCTTTCAGGCTGTTTGCTGCCTGGTGCTGTCCTGAGCATCACTGTGATGGTATGCACTTGAACTTCTTGCTTTCCTTGCAGCCAATGTGCTGCATGAGAGAGCCTTCAGTACAGCCTGAAGGTTTCACCTAACATTTTGCTTGACACAAAGCGGACTGGTTAATTTTTTTTCCTGGATCACTAATGACTATAAAGCCCCTAAGGCTGGGGCTACCAAATACATTTTCCCTGTTATTCAGCCCCCAAAATAACGGAAATTTCCATCATTACCATAGGATGCATTAAGGTGAAAAAACACGAGCCTTTACAACCACAAAAGTTGATAAATAATGAAAAAGTCACTTCCATTCAGATTCAGTCCTGAACAAGACATGATCTAACAAAGAGCTATTCCTTCAGAGCAAAAAAATGTTGAATATGCAACAAAGTTTGTTAAAATTGTTTTTTCTCAACAAAAGTGGAGTTTTTTTTCAAAATTTTGCGCGCCCATAAAACCCTTGCAGTTTCTCAGTTTTGAGTTAACCATAAGGCCTCATGCACGCTGGGCATCTGTATAGCCCCTCTACATGACAGAACCCCTGGCAGGAGAAAAGCTACTTAAAAATAAATGCAATAAAATAAAATGCAAAATGATAAATGCCACATATTGCACATGTGTTTAGGTACGTTAAGTGTCCGAGCCACTCTCCAAAATATTATCTTATTCTGGCCATTGGAAGGCATTAATGCTCAACCACTCAAAATTGCATCTAGTGTTCAGGCGCAATTGTACAAACTTACACCCATTTAGGAAAGTTCAGTGTTTTTTGTGCCATTCAGCTCCACTCCTAAACACACCTTTGGTGTTTTTTTTTTCTGTAGCCTTTAAACACTCCTCTTCTAATACACCTGTAAACACATATGTGTGCATGGACACATAGGCTTTCATAGAGATGCTTTTATAAACTAAAATAAAAAACAAAAACAAAAAAAAAAAAACACCAATTGTCTGTAGAAGTGACATTTCTTTAATTCCAGTGTGCATGAGGCTTAAATGATGGCCATGGAATTATTGTTCTCACTCCAGGGTGTATGGTGTTATGTAATACAAACATATTTGACATTTCTGTATGTAGTGACCCCAATGCATGTGCTTATGTTTGTATGTGCATGTAAATGGAGAGAGGGGGCTTGAGGAGGTTTTAAGTGCTACTGCTTAGGTCTAACGTATTAATCTATTTCACTTATCTTTATTGTTATCATATAAGGGACTGAGAAGCTCACAAACATATAATGTATGTATAATAAAACTATTTGCCAAAGGCCAATCTGTACGAAGTTGAGGTACACATTCCTATAGCTTTTACATTGGTGGTGGCTGCTACTGTACGTTAATTGGTCAATTCAGCTTTATTACTGTTGGATAAAAAAAGTTAGTTGTCAACAACCAAAACTTCCTAGAAATTTTTTTTTTTTTTTTATCAAGTTGTAATGACTCCAAGCCAAGCATTAATGAAAAAGTAAAACTATATGATGCCAAAATAGGATGTCACAACATTGTTGGTGAGATTCACACTGTTCCATAACTTTATATACAGCTTAAAGGAATCTCCCATGTATGTAATTGAAAGGATTGTTTTGTCTTCTTTCAATGCCAACCTCAAAGTCGCTTTAAAAGGAGGACCCTATCCGTGCTGTACAGTATTTAAAAAAAAAAAACATTTTTTCATTAATACATGCCCCTTTTTATGCCTGTTATTCTTGAAAATTGCCAGAACTGATTTTCAAGATTTGCTAAGCTTGGACTTAAGTTCCCCTTTTTTGGTCTTCATAATGGTTAGAACCAATTCCCTATTAACTAAACCCAGACATATTTGCTAATCCTTATTGTTTATTGAGATTATCCAGCTTGTTCTTACCTGGTCCTTTATTCTTTTCATAGAGAGGAGGGAAAGGAGTGGCAGCCAGCAAGAGCACTGTTTCTTCTTGTCACTGGAGGATAAAAATAAGGCTAACCAGATGACTTGGATAAGGGAGGGAGTATTATGGCCTACAAAAGTAGGGATATAGGATGATTCAATCCAGTTCCTATTGTTGGGGAGACATCTTTCTAGCTAGGGTCAATCTTAAAGCAGCTCTTCACCCTAACAAAGAAAAAATTAAAAATCAGCAGCTACAAATACTGATACTAATAAAAGGACACTTACCTGTCCAAGGAACCAGCACTGCCCTCACCGGGGCCAGTTGTTTACTGGTCTCTGGGTCCCCAACACCATTGTCTTTGTGTGGAGAGCTGGCTGTAACTCCTTGCAGCTTCACAGCTGTGCATGCACAAGACATGCTGCACTGTGTGAATGTCCCTGCAGCATTCTGGAACCTGTGACATGTCCCAAGATGCTGCGGGCAGGGGGCGGGGGAAATTTTTACTTCTATCACAACTAGGTACCTGCTCCCCAAAAAAATATTTAATGTGTCAAATGTTGTAGAGAAGAGGGGGAGGAGGCAAAAAAGTGGAAATTTCCGTTTTGTGTGAGGATCAGCTCTAAGCTGGGTGTCAGCACTACTTACCTTTAGGGCAGTGTCTGCCTCAATGGCACAAGGCCATGAGTGCATTCAGGTTTTACTCAAAGTGTTGTAGTGGTATCTATTCAGCACAGTTCCAAACCCACTTACCAGATGTGCCCTATTGGTGTGGATTTTCTCCTTTTGCCCAGCCTATTTTGCTTCTTGCTTGCTGCTGGAGCAACATTTCTTTTTTTCAGCTGCCGAGCCCTGTTTTTGCATCAGAGTCTTTCTGCCATTATCCCTTGCCTAAACCCCTTAAATTGTCTTCTGTGTACCGACCCCTGACTAAGTCTCCTGGTTATCTGTGTCTGCTACCTTGTTTGTTTCTTTGGTGTGTTGTGTCCTTGTTGGGAACAGGGAACAGGGAGTTTGCACTCTAGAAGGCAGTTTGGAAGCAACAAGCCATTGAGTAATTCTTCACATTTCGGTTCCCAAGGCATTAACCACTTTATTCCCGAACCAACAGAGACTGATGTATTTATGTACCGTATCCGCAGTGCCACTCTGTGGTGATATGAACTCCCTTACAACAGACACTGAGGATCTAATCTCTCCCCCTGAATACATTAGCATTTTAGGTGAATAACTCAGAACATGACCCATTCCTCACTAGCCACTAGTGTCCTCACTTTGCACACATGTCATGCCAATAGTATTATTTTGTTTACTGTATTCACTTTGCTTATAGGAAGACTTCACAATTAGCCACCCCACTGACCTGACAGGCCAGGTCCCTAGGCCAACTCTGGGCTACAGCAGGCTCCACTATGGAAACGAGCCATGCTGCAAGGGACATGAAGTGCACCTGTCCTCTCAGTTACCAGGGCTGCCGTCACTTGCCACAGTCACCCACGTCCTACTCCAGCTGACCGCTTATATTATTATAATGTGTCCCGACTTTGAAGGTTAAACTGTATATCCACTCAAATGTACTTATCCACAAGGATTAACCTGGTACAGATGCTCTGCAACAGCACAAGACTGTTTAACCTGGAGGGTTGAATGGCTTTAACTCCCAAATGAAATAGAATGACTATGCTGCACTGCTGATACACAGTTCCAGAAGTTTGTAGAGGAAAAGGTGCATAGAGAACCTGGTGTGACCCATACCTGAGTTGGACAAAGTTCATAGCAACAAAAGTCCATAGAATGTGGATCCCCGAAAAGAGGCCCCATTGGAGGAAGAAATATTAAAGAAGAGAAATGCACTCTGCCTTGGGTCAGTCTTCTGCAGCTATATATACCCCAAGAAATACAGGATATGACATCCCTGCAGAGGAAGAAGTAACACAGGGCCCAACCCCTGCAGCAATCAGCCAGAATATTTAAAGTGACATGATACCCCAAATTACAACAACAGTGGAAATCACAATACAATGTACAATAGGCATATGCCTACATCCTGGCTATTCATGTCTGCAGCCTACCTTGATCTTTGTCTTGAATCCGGATTATTTGAGCGCACTTCCCCCTCTGATCTCTGGCCTGTGTCCTCTCCAAGGTTCCATGTTCTTCTTGTCTGGTCCATTCTGATGATTTCTGGTGTATTCCTGATTTCTGTTGTGTTATCCATGGTACCTAGAACAAGGTGAATCTGGGAGTATAAACCCCCTCATGGTCCCTGGTTAATAATGGATGGTCCTTAGACTCCATTTCTTTGGGGATCTTTCATCACCTGCTGTCATGTACAGGGCCCTCAAGCTCAAGCACACTTGGGTTATGCAGCAGGACAATGATGCGAAACACAGCAGCAAGTCCACCTCTGAATGGCTCAAAAATAACAAAATTAAGGTTTTGGAGTGGCCTAGTCAAAGTGCAGATTTAAAGTGGTTGTAACCCTAAAAAAAAAATGTCAATTGCCCCTTTCCATATTGTACAATACCTGGTTGATCCTGCCTGTTCCTGTGTTCCTGTGTGAACTGAACACGCTGATCATGGCTGTTGATCCCAGATAGCATAGTCAGATTACATGCCTCCATCATCTTGCTGTGTATTCAGCATCTCTGCATCTCCCCCTTCCTCTCTCCTTGTCATTTCCGTAGTCTGTGTGTGAACTGTAAAGATGCTCTCCCCCGCCCCTCCCCTCTCCTCATGCCTTAATTGAGTATTTTGCTGCAGTTGCTCCTCCTCTTTGATAAACTGATTGTGAAGTAACATCTGGAACATATTAAATACAGTGTGTGTATTTTGTTTTTAATTATGTGGCTAAATACCTTCTTTGCCCAGCTCTGCTGTGTGGTCACATGTCCTCCCTCTGCAAGCTTACATACGTCAGAGGGGAATCTCAGCCCCTCCCACTGTACTCCTTAGATTAAGAAGGATTGAGAAGGAGAATGAGAGAGGACAAATGACCACACAGCAGAGCTGGGCAAAGAAGGTATTTAGCGTTATAATTAAAAAAAAAACATACACACTGTATTTAATATGTTCCTAAAACAAAGAGGATTAAAAGAATATAATAGATGTGACTTTACAACCACTTTTAATCCGATTGAAATGCTTTGGCATTAGCCCAAACAGCCGTTTATGCTCGAAAACCCTCCGATGTGACTGAATTAAGACAAATCTGCAAAGAAGGGTGGGCCAAAATTCCTCCATAGCGATGTGAAAGACTCAATGCCAACGCAAGGGTGGCACATCCAGTTATTAGATTTAGGGAGCAACTACTTTTTCACATAGGGCCAGGCAGGTTTGGACAATTTTTTTGACTTAATAAATGAAAGCTCCCTTTAAAAACTGCATATTGTATTTGTATGTTATCTTAGTGTAATATTAACATTTTTTTGATGATCTGAGTCATTTAAGTGTGACAAATAAGCAAAACAAAATAAAAAATCAGGAAAGGGGCACATAATTTTTCACAGCACTGTAGACCAGTCTTGAACACCTGGGGGAAATGCATATCCAGCTAGGGTCAATTTCTGAAACAAGTTCTGCAGCTCTAGCTCCTATGTCCTCTTTGTTCCAGTGTGGTTCCTCAAACACCATATGCAGTAGGGGTCATATCCCACACCCCCCCCCTGTTTCAGTGAACTTCTATAAACTGGGTGAGAGTCATATCCACCAAGGGTTATGATCCACAGCTCCAGTTCCCATTTCCCGTCTGATGTGCTTCCTCAAACACCTTGACGAGATGCCTATATGTGAGGCTATGAGGATTGTGTTCAACACTTGCATTTTCCTGGTCCTTTCTGTTCCTCTGTGCTCCACTCTTCCAAAAACCTGCTGTCATCCTTCACCTCTCAGGTGAAGGTCTCTTATTTGATATCCCAGACTGTGTAGCTGTAAGGTCCAGATTGGCAAAAGTTCCACCTTGACACTATGAAATTCAGTGACCTAGTTATCTCTTTATTAAAGTGGCACTAAATTCAAAAAGTGAAGATTTGCTATGTTATAGGGAACATATAGGAATGTTAGCTCTACCTAAGTGCACATCCTAGTGAGCAGTAATGAGCTCAGGGGGGTTTGGTCATTGGTCAAAACCCATCTCAGATATCCTGCTGTTAAGCTGTCAAAATTGTCAGCCATTCATAGGAAGCAGAGGCACTCCCCACTCTGCACTTATGTCAGGAAAGGAATGCCTTCTCCCCCTATGATTGGCTGACGGCTTTCACAGCTTCCAAACAGCATAGCTCAGGTGGGTTCGGACTCATGTCTGAACACACTTGAGCTCATCACTACTGGTATATAAGGATGCCTAAGCACTCCCCTTCCGGTAGCTCTATATCTGCAGTTTGAGATCATTTTAGGCACTGTTATGTCTAATTTCTAGTTTTAGGAGATTTGGAGAGGGATTTTGTGATATCACTATGCTGTTGCTCATTGTTCTTCTAGCTGGAGGCTCACAAACATGAGGAAACAAAGCTTTGCCTTTACTAAGATGACTGCCTCCACTCAGGGATATGCTGCAGAACAACGCATTGTAAGTCAGTATGTAATGGGGAAAAGTGCAGCTGCAGAAAGACCGTGGGCTATAATGACCATGGGCCTGTCTTTTTTTTGAGCATGGTTTTCAGAGTTACATAACTGATAGTAACAATGCAAAATCAACCAAAAGCAATCATTCTGTCAATTTGCAGGCACTGAATGGGGCTGACAGTCTTTAAGCATGGTAGCAAGCTTGTTAAAAATGTTCATTAAAAATCAAGCAATAATGGGTAACATTCCACATAACTGTACTGTATATAATATTTATAGTTCTATGTAATCTTGTGATGTTAATTATAACTAGACTATATACATATACAGCAATTACTGCATTGCCACTTTTTCTAGTTAGATGATAGATCAAGAGAATAGATTAAGATAGATTGCCTTGGGGTACTGACATTATTTAGCAACATAATCATGTAATATGTTATCTATTTACAGTAGCTTGGGAGATTCTTATAACAATATACACAAGCAACAGGAAGCATAAGTGAACCAGCTTTCAACAATGCCTGAAACTTAGTTTATGGCTGCCATCTAATGTTCACTCAGATGTTTATATGGCAGTAGAGGATACCTGGAAATGGCTGTATAGTAAATGTATTCTGCATTACGTTCAAACTTGAAAAAGAAAAAGAAGAATCCAATTTGACATTGCTATTTATTAGCAGCATAAGAGAAGAAGCTAGGCAGACCTATATTGCTGCAATATCAATGTTCACAAAGAAATTTTGTGGGTATTTTTGTGTTCCTGACTCAAAAATAGTCAATATGTTTGTTTTTGTTTTTTTACCTGAAATTTAATATGCATCTACGTAACATGCATACTTGTAACATGCTCTGAGCCAATTTTATGGCAGCTTTAGATAAATATTTCTAGCTGTATATTGAAATAGAAGTAATTTATGATATTAGATGATAGAACGACAACTGCAGCAAAAGGTAAGTTAGTAATTATGTTTAAGGGCTCATGCACACAGGACATTTTTTAAACTCTCCTAGATGTATATTGTATTGCCTTTCCTCAAGGCAGCAGGGTTTTGGCAGCAAAAAATGCCAGACGTTTGTAAAAGTGTGTAATGAATTTGGGCACGTTTAGGAGCATTTACAACTGGCAATTGCTTGGACATTAATTAATTTAATTGGCCAGTATAATAATGTATTCTGGTCATTAAAATGAATTAACACTCAAGCACTAAATGTGCCTATGTTTAGAAGCGTCAAGCATTTTTCCTGCCAAAATGCTGCTGCTCCTGGACACACTGGCAGTGGATCTATTCCTGCCTCTAAATGCCTCTGCCTCTAAACTCCTCTAAATATCTATTTGTGCATGGACATAAAAGCTAACATGCAGGGGCGTTTAAAGGCCAAAAAAAAGCCGGATGCCCCCTAGGAGCAGCAGAAAAAATGTCCAGTGTGCATGAGGCCCAATAGGTGTATCTACTGTATACATATAATATAAAAATAGCTGTCAGGTGTTACTGTATACTGTTCCCCTACTTAACCTAAAAGAAACATTTTTACTTTGTTTTGCTGCTTTCTCTTCACTTCTGTCTTAGGAAAATCCTTTTTACCTAACAGGAAGTGAAGGAATCTCTCCACTGAAGACTCTGATGGCAGTTTGATGGAGGTTACATTTGTTTCACCTAAGTCATACCTACACGAGGTGCATTTCATATCAATTAGTTCCTGGCAGTACACCAGATTAGTAGTTACCAACAGGGGAAGCATAGTAAGAGAAGAGAAAGAGGCGGTAACATCTCGATATGTAGGTAGTAGGGTAGAGAGGGAGACCAAGAAAGGAAGGGGATAGCGATTTTTGGAAAATATCTCCAGTATATATTCTACACATAGGTATCAAAGTGGACCCCCAGATTTCATACCTATTCAAAAGCACTGAGGTCACTGTCACTAATCAATCTCCCATTACGCCACCTCCCATCCAGCTCAGACATAGGCTCAATTAAATTGTAAAATCATGTTCAGATTCACCTGACATTCCCTTTTGAACCAGAAACCCCTAAACACTGCCACTGGACACAAATTGGAAGTTTAGTCAGAAAAGTCCTCATAGATCACTTCTGTCAACACTGTTTGTGTTGATAGGGGAATCATGCAAATTTCTTTCCTGCAACCCATGGTTGCAGGAAAGATATTCGCTCCGTGTATGGCCGGCCTAAATCTCTCTTACTGTGCCTTGCAAAACACATTCGCAGCCTGTTGAAGCTGTTAAAGTGAAACATAATATACATTTTTAAAGAAGAAGCATGGGAATTAAAAAAAACAAACATACATAACCACCCCTACTCTGCAGCATTGGTGCCATGCTGCAGCTGTCCCATGTTGGTTCTAAGGTTGAGAACTGAACGATCACATGATCGCTGATCACTCAGTTCTTAGGTAAATGTCAGTCACCTCTCTCCGCTCTGCTCCTCCATCGCTCACTAGAGCGTTGGCCTGGGGAGGGGCAGGTGCAGCTTGCTTCAGCTCTCAGCCAGATGCTAAGAAGCAGAGCTAGCTGGTAATCAGGCAACTGGGTGGATGCCATTAATATGGCCAGAATTCTTCCAGCCTAGAGCGGCTCTATGACGTCAGCTGACAGTGGGCTCTAGCCAGCTATAAGCTGACTCTGGGTCACAGGAGTACTAAAGTAAGTGCACTTCTGTGACCCAGAAGAGAAATATGGCCAAAAAAGCTTTGGTCATGTGTCTCTTTTAAGTGTAAATGCATTTTAGTGTAAATATATTAAAATATATTTACGGCTAATAAAAATCATTATATGTTTCTTTCTTCATCTAGGTTTCAATTATTTCTGGTTACAAAGGAATGTATTTTAGTCTGGATCCTCACCTTGACATTTTCCTGATTTCCTGTCCCAGAAACCTATGTCATGGGCACAGGAAGTGAGAAGTAATTTTGCTATCAGGGATGCAGGCAAAAGTAGACTCTAATAAAATTGGAAAATGATATACTTACCTTTCCGTAATTTTCCTTTCCTGGTGAATTATCAGGGCTGCATATGATGGGTTGTAGCTCTACCCTTTCAACTCCATAAGGCTGGCAATCTATAAAGACGTTCAGCCATAACACCATTTTCAGTACCTAAGAGGAGGTCTTGCTAGTGCTTCTAATAGAACTGAATTGTACAACTAAAAGCGTGACTGCCATTTTAATGTATTTAACGTTAGTAGATGCTGAGATTGTAGATACTTGGACTTTCAATGTGCTGGAGTTTAAACCCTTTTCGAGGCCGGTTTGTAAAACTCTAAAACTCGCACTGTCTCTGGGACAGAAGGTCTGGTATATTTGGCAGAGAAATTGGAACCTCAAGGCTGAGATCTAATATTGTTGTAAACCACAGCCTATTCAGCCATAAAGAAATTATCGCTATTATTGTGACTGTACTCAATCTGGATGGAAAGCTGGCAGTTAGTGAAAATATGTAACACAAATGGAAGTTCCATGCATGATAAAGAAAGTCTACTTCTTCTATTGTCAACTATAGGGTCATTGTTCAATAGATCCATGGTGTTCCCTACTAGTGCGTCACCATGCACTTGTTGTATATAACAGATCTGCTCTGTGAATCTGCACCTTGACTCTGAGTTGCAGAAAGGTAAATTGCCTTCATGTGAAGGAAATGTTGATAGACTCATTGTATGTTTGGATGGACTGACTGTGTATCGGTGTCTGGCTTCTGATACCACCTTGCTTTTGGACATATTCGACTGCCTATCTGTTGTCCAAATATAGTATCATTCTCATCCCTCGGATCAGCAGTACGAATGCTAAAATTATCTTGCCTATCTCTGTGAGGCCTATACGTATTGCACATTATATTACATTGTACTCATGTATGGTACTTGAACTGTGGTAACAATATTGACTCGCTGATATATTGTATTTTGGAAACTTTTATTGACTGTTAAAAAAGTGTCTTGCATGCCTGGAGGCAGTCCCAGGGGCTAGGGCTGTTTCCAGTTGCAATGGAGCACATACACTCTGACCAAATTGTGTCAAGTAATCTTGTATTGGTTGACAAAATTAATTGCATCTGCTGATTGTAGGCACTAGAATCAAGTTAACACACAGCAGATATTAAGGGAAATTATTATAACAGTCATTAATGGCACACACAGGATGGTATTAGCATTTTTTCTAAAGGATGATAAAATAGTGGCACCTCAGTCCTGTTAAGGGGGTCTTCCAGAAGCTGCTCCGGTAACTGGAATGTTGATTGAGCACCAGTGTTGTCTTTGCACTATCCCTCCTCATACAGGAACCTCTCCTTGCAATATTGCTCTCCCTAATGGGCTCTCTGTTCCTCACCTAACAGCTACACCAAAATCAGCGGTGGTCCCATTTTTAAAAAGGGCTTCCTCATCCAAGATGGCCCCAAAAGGTCACCAGAGGTTGTAGCGTACAATTAAAAAGTTGCTCCCTGAGTCACCTAAAAATTCTACAAAGGAACAAATCTCCTTTGAGCCTCCACACCATCTGTACAGCTGCATAGCACCACCTACTGGAAGGAGGATAAACTGCACCTGCCTATACTCCCCCCCTTCTTAAAGTATGGAGTCCTTGGCATGATCAGAAAAAAAAATACAGATTAGAAATCCCAACATAACATGTGAACATTGAAAACATTATGCAACATAACCTGAATATTTAACAGGCAATTGTCCTCTGGTAGTCCTAGTAGGATGGCCTTCTTCATCCCTATTCAAAGTCTCATCAACAGGATCAACAGGTGAAGTTTGTTCCGAGGCCTCAGAAGGGTTATCACTAACACACACAACACCATCACCTTTGCTTTCAGAAGTGTCCTAAGTTGGTTCCAAAGGAGCAGAGGAACAATCCAAGTATGGTGGAGGCAGGAACTATACCAGGGGAACCTTTTGAATTAGTGGGATGTTCATGGTACCTCCATCTTCCCAATCTGGAGCAGGTCTAGTAGGAGAGTCCCCTCTGAAGACACAAGGCTGCAACAGGTTTTTATGAAGATGTTTCTGGACATTCCCTTGACCCTCTATCACAATGTCATAAACTGGAGATTGTGGAAAAGGTTGCTTCTCCACTTGGTACAGGCAAGTCTGCCATCTGGGTTCCAATTTGTTGCCCCTTTCATACTTGGAGTTGTTCACCATTACCCTGTCTTCTGGTCTCAAGGTGAACAGCAGATTCATGTGCTAAGTCCTGGCCCTTTTCAAATGACTCCACCTCCTAAATCCAGTCATTTGGTGTGCAAGAAGACACAGTCTCTTGTGTCTCCAGCAGCAAGTCCACAGGTAATTGGCCACTATGCCCGAACACCATAAAGAAGGGTGTATAACCAGTAGCCTTTTGCACCGTATAGTTATAGGCCCACACCCTTTCTCGCACATGCTGGGGGCATCAATTCCAGTGTTGCTGCTCTTGTGTTTCCAACTAATTAGGGAGGGAGCGATTAAAATGCTCACGAGTTCCGTTCCACTGAGAAGAATGATACAGGATTGCGATATTTGAATTCCACTTATTTAACACAGTTCTGAGAAGACTTGGAACTAAAAAATTGGGGATTCAGTCTGACAGGATTTGCTTGGACAACCATACAGTTGCACAACATGAGTTCAGAATAGCTTGGCAGTGGTGACTGCAGTGTGATCACACTGGTGAACTTAAAAAAGTGGTCCACGAACACTAGAGCATTGCGAAATCCAGTTTATATTTCAGCTATTGTTAAAAATTTCATAGTGAGGAGTTCAAAAGGTTCACACATGGAAAATCACTAGAGGGGATGGTGAAAAAATATATAATCAGCGCAATAATCAATATAATAATGTGAAATCAATATATAATGTAATTAGCCTACTAATGGGCTTAACGTGATTGCTGCCCACACCACTTAGAGTGTATCCCTATGTGACTCTCAATATATCAAACAAAACAAAATATAGTGTAGCACAACCATAAACAAATATCTATAAAACAAGTCCAAATATAACAAAATTCCACCGTTGTGCAACTTTCAGTGACAGTTCATAAATTTCCAGTGACTTCAGTGACCACCACCTCTAGCTGGAATGCCTGCTCACCTCCAAAAGTTGACCCCACTACAGAGTCACACACACCTGTGATTATTTCTGTCAGGATACCTTGGGAAAACAACTCCTCCTGGTGTTCCTGGACAAGGCAGACCTCCCCCCGGGTTCTCACTATGTAGACCCCACTGCAGAGTCACACACACTTAGTATAATATCTCTCAGGATTTTCCAGGAACTAGAATCCTCATCACAGTGCGCCTAGACAGCTCAGATCTCCTGCTTGGATTTCATTCAGTCATGTGTGGCCATATAAAACAAAGTCAAACCATAGCGCTCTCTGCTAATAACATTTATTAAAACTATAACTTAGGGATAAAATACTCACATACAAATGTGAAAAACATGCATATCATCACTCATGATGTAAACAGAGAAAACGTCCTGAATGGCGACACCTCACACTTGAGGGGTGTGTGACTCTTTAGTGGGGTCAACTTTTGGAGGTGAGCAGGCATTCCAGCTAGAGGTGGTGGTCACTGAAGTCACTTGAAATTTATGAACTGTCACTGAATGTAGCACAACGGTGGAATTTTGTTATATTTGGACTTGTCTTATTTGTATTTGTTTATGGTTGTGCTACGCTATATTTTGTTTTGATTCACTAGAGGGGATGGCCTGTTCAGTAGGCACAGACATTCCCATTGCACCAGCTTATCAGTCTTGATCAGTAGAAATATTGCCTGACATCAGCTATTGAGGAATGCATAAGCTGACAAATCTCCAATGCAGCTGATTGAGGGACTACAATCTGATTTAAGTCCTTTTGCTCGAAAGGATGCGGGCACGCCAGTACAGTACTCCTCACCATATCTCCTGTAGATCCCACTGCTGAATCAGAGACACTCTCTAGAGGAGGGCTTCCTGTTTCTGGGAAGGAATTGCCACATTTGCAGCCAAGTAGTGTGGACCATAGTCACATTCCTGGCTAGGTGGAACTTATGAACGGGCCACTTCAATTTCTTATTGACACTGGTCCACATCTTCCTGCATTTCCTCTATAGGATAATGAGACAAAGTATCCACATTGCTGTGCGGCCTTTACTTCACCTCACGGTCCAAACTAGAGCCAACAGTTCTAGTTTGAAGAAAAAAGAAAGACCTCCACCATATCAGATGTAGAGTATGGTGGTCCCATCCCTGGTGCAATGGAACAAGAAAAAATACCCCCTAAATGGGACTCTAAAAGACCACCAACACTAATATAAAAAATATATCTTTTATTATTACAAAATAAAAAAGGTGTGTGCAGTCTACACCTTAAAGAATTCCATCAAGCAGAAACAAAACATCAATACAAAAATACAGAACTGCAAATGATCATATGTACTCTCCAGAGGGTGATGTACCCTAATACTCAACGCGTTTTCAGTATTCTGATACCTTCATCAGGGGTTGAGAGTTGAGTACATTTACATATGATTTACTTCCATTGAAATTATTCCATATTCAAGGAGCAGAGAAGGCAATTCTACCGGAAATACTGGTAAATGGACGCCAGACCACGGTGATGGCAAGTTTTAGATGCACTGTGTTTCCAACATCAGTGGATGTTGATTGAAAAGTACAATGCACAGACTGTTGCTGGAGGTTTAAGTGTGAGCTGCACAGCGGGTGGATGAGTATCCTACGAATGTGTCCTGTGAGTGACGGGGTCCAGTGTATGGCGTGCCTCCTCCATGTTATTTTGTAATAATAAAAGATATATTTTTTATATCAGTGTTGGTGGTCTTTTAGAGTCCCATTTAGGGGTTATTTTTTCTTGTTCCATTCTAGTTTGAAGGAACTGTAGTTGTGGGGGCTATGTTTTGTAGGTCTTATGCCCTGTACACACGGTCAGACTTTCAGACGGAAAATGTGCAATTGGAGCTTGTTGTTGAAAATTCCGACCATGTGTGGGCTCCATCAGACTTTTTCCATCGGATTTTCCGACACACAAAGTTTGAAAGCAGGCTATAAAATTTTCCGACAACAAAATCCGATCGCGTCATCAATTCCGACCATGTGTGGACAATTCCGACGCACAAAGTGCCACGCATGCTCAGAAGAAATTCCGAGAATTGCTCGGTCTGGTAAACTTAGTGTTCGGAATGGATATAGCACTTTCGTCAGGCTGCAATGTTTTAAATAGTTTAATGCAACGCACTCTGTTCTTCTTTATAATGCTAGAAGAATGAAGTAGTTTTGCTGCTCATATTCACACAGAGTTCTGACAAACTTATTTCTTTATTATTTAGCATGATTTCATCAATATATTTTGATTTGTCACATCTGACAAAAAAGGTATATATATATATTTTTTTTTTGGTTTGTATTTTTTTCAAACCTGATTTTTTTTTTTAATTCTTTTTTTTACTCCAGAATATTTTTGGGTGTGTTTTGTGTGTCAAGTTACCACAACACCATTATTATCTTGTATTATTTAATCTCAAGGAGATTGCTTGGTGTTGGTGTCTCTTGTTAATTTCACATTGTATTTTTGAAATGTACCTGCCTCCTCACAAACAAACTGTCCTTATTGAAGGAAAACACACATAGGCAAGTATAATTGAAACAAAAAATCCTTTATTAAGGGCTCATAACCAAACAAAGAGGAAGGCAATGCTGGATAAACAGCTGAAATTGGAGAGGCCTTTGGCCCCCAGGGCAGACATCAATTCTTTTATGGCAAAATTGGTGGCCTGAGGAGTCCATATATAAGGGAGTACAATCTGGTTCAGAAGTCCAAGAGAATCACGAACAGCAGCAGATGACATGTATGTCCCCAGGCTGTGGTCATACAAGAGGCTGCATCTTTTGCCAGACCAGACTGAACCCAGGGCCATCACTCTCTGGTCTTCCTTCCACGCTTCCTTCCCGGATGTGGCTCTGGTGTTGGAGGTGTGGCAGGAGGAGGAGTAGGACCTGGAGGAGGAGGAGGAGGACCTGGAGGAGGAGGAGGACCATGGGTGAGCTGAAATATGTGGCTTTGGCATGTGAGTTGGCCCCTCAACCCCTTATTTAGAGCTTCCAAAATTACAAACTCGCATAAGAGGTGTTGGCCCTCCTCCATTTTCATAATTTTGCATGCAGTTAGCTCAGCAAAATCCTCTTCCACACTGTGGGGTGTTCTGTAGCCTTCCAAAATAGGCCAATTGCAGCCTCCTCCAGGTTACTCCTCTTCCTGCCACTTTGTCTTTGAAGGCAGGGAGGGACCTGGGTATCAGGCAGCCTGCTTGGCCCGACCACCTCCTGGCTGAGACTTCCCTGTGTATGAAAAAGGGACATGGTTTTAGTTTTTGCTTCATCAATCACAATCATAAATTAGTACTCCAAACTAACATATATTTAACATCATTGATTGGACAACCAGAAATATTTAGAAGAATGCTATACCTGGCTCAAGCTGGGCTCCTCCACATGCTGCTGCCTGGAAGGCCCAGGTTGGCGTCAGAAGCCTCAACTGAGGGGGAAGGAAGTGTGGAAGGAAGAGTGGAGAGTGCTGGCCTGGGTTCAGTCTGACCTGCCAAAAAATGCAGCCTGTCATAGTACCACAGCCTGGGGACATAAATGTCATCTGCTGCTCCTGATCTCAGGGAATCCTGGACCTTCTTGTGCTCCGTTAGATAAGTGCTCCTCATGGCACCAATTAGGATCTTCAAATAGGTGATGTCTGCCATGGGGATCACCGGCTTCACAAATTGCAGCAATTGATCCAGCGCTGCTTTCCTCTTTGTTTGGTTCTTATAATCAGGGTGGTTTACCTGCAACAGACAGGGCAGCTCCCTGAACATATCTATGAAGATTGGCATAAAGTCATGATCATTGACTAGATCCATTTTCTCTGCAAGACACAACACAAGAAAAACCCTACTGTCAGCCTAAAGTCTTCTAAACTTGTCCAAATACAGGCCTCAATTTGAAATCTTACCTTCGTTATCACGATCGGCGCCTCCGATACTCCTTCCTCTGCTCACAGATCGCACGTACTACGCACTACGCGCGCGTGGTACACTTTATATACACTGCGCATGCGTGAAACTCTGCCTGCCCCTGACGTTCTTTCTAGTCTATTCCCTGCCCCTTCTCATTCCGTGCAGTGGGGAAGAGCACATGGCGGAGACACAGCAGGTGCGTGCTAATTACAGAAATGAGGAGGAGGAGGAGGAAAGCCCAGAGCCAGAAACGTCCCGATCCTGGAGGAGACGATTTAAGGCATCAAATATGTTCTTTGGGGAGATGTTGGAGACGGTGGACATCCTGAAAAGGTCCGACTATGACGGGAAGTATGGACCTTACCCCAACCCTAATGTCAGAAAGGCCAAGATCATGGAGAAAGTAGTCAAGAGTCTGCACTGGAATTTTGGGGTTCCGCGATCCAAGAATCAACTGAGGAAACGGTGGTCGGACCTCAAATTAAGGGAGCACGATCAGTATAGAAGGATCAGGAGAGTGCTGCAAAAAAGTAAGTAGTTGTCCTGTGTTCCTATTCTCTATTTTTATTACGTTCGTGCTGCTCCATGTGCTTTTCTTTACTGTTGTACAGTTTAAAATGGCAACTTTCATGTTCATGGGCACATTGTTCGTTCGTAGGAAACATTGTTCGTTCGGCATAGAAAACACCATGTTTTGGGCATATGCATTGGAATACATTTTTGCTAGCCTACTTCTCTTAAAATAATTTGGGTGTGTAGATGGGTTGGTAACTAGAATGAAATGCAAACTAGATTCTGTTTAAGGAGGACACTCAGCAGCTGTTTACACATCTGGACGCTGGAGCACTAGTGTGGGACACCAGAACACCCTTTTTATTAGGGGACCCACACAGGTGCTCCAGTGTATACCATAGGGGTGTCTCCATCTGTGAAGCTTGTAAAAAACAGGTAAGTATTCAAGCTTGACAAAGGAAAAATATATTTCTTCATCTTGGAACTCTGCCAAAAGAGACAATTGTACCCCACTTCCAAGCAATGTTACATATTCCTATTTCTGCCATCAAATATCTGTGTGCTAAGTATACCTATTTTTTTTTTTACATAGGGGATAAAAGACTCAGAGGACATCAGAGGAGACAACAGACCCCCCCCCACCTCATGAAGAAGGTGAAATCCCCCAAAGCCAAGCAGAGGAGGAGGAGGGAGACGTGGTGGGAATAGTCACCACAATAGGTGAGTGTCTGCGACCACAGGCTCAGGTAAGAGATGGATGCCGGCATATTTATAATACATGGTGTGGTTTTTTTTTCTATATTTTTAGGTGATCGTGATGTTGTGGATGAAGGACATTTCACCAGTGAGAGTGCCCAGATCCTGATCGGGGAGATCATGGGGTGTAATAGGGACTTGGAAAACATCCATAAAAACATCAATCATGTTCAAAAGAAAATGAAGAACATCATTGATGTTTTAGGGAGAGTTTAAAACACATCCAAATACCTTTTTTTTGGTTGGTTTTTGGAATCGAATTTTTTTTTACCATTTTTGGACATATTTGAGAAAAGCCAAATTTTGAAGATGCACCCAGTGTGTCAACACAGCCATCACGGGAGATCAATGTATGCGTTTTTGGGGTGCAACCCCTTCCTCAATAATAAAGTAGCTGAGAGGAAGGGGTTGCACCCCCAAAACACGTCCCTTGATCCCCGTGATGGCAGCTAGCACATGTTGACATTCGTCAATTTGTGTGCCTCTTCAAAATTTGGCTTTTCCAGAGGTGACCTCACCCCATCTGAATGCAATATCAAACACAGTTTATAAATACTCATGTCTGATAGTGCCTTCAATTTATAACAAAGTTGAACTTTGTAAGTTCCAGATTAGTGTATTTCTTGTTGGTTTTAAACATGACTGTTTTACCTTAAAAGGACATTTCTACTTTTATTAATGTGACCCAAAAAAATTGTTATACAACAAACATGTTGGTTTGTTTTAAAAAACCTTTTATAAATGCACATGTGATTGTGCTGGTATTGAAAAGATTGATAATCAAGAATGTGTGGATTATTGTTTCAATGCTCCCAAACTTTTTTTGTGGTAAAATTGGTGTTTTCTGTGACAATGGGGGTTATTTCCTAAGGGCAAATCCACTTTGCACTACAAGTGCAGTTTCAGTGCAGTCTGAAGTGCACTTGTAGTCCAAAGTGTCCTTGCCTTTAGTAAAAAATACCCAACAGTGTTTTCTAATGTTACACAATCATGCCATTTTCAGGACTACACACATTTCAGTCAGGGTCAGCTAAAAGAAACACAAGCAGTAAATATATGCAAATATTTTAGTCATTAAAATTAGTTTTTTATATAAAAAATGTCTCAGACATTGTCTGGCATATTGATGGCCCCCCTACCCGCAAAGTATTCCATGTATCTTATACGGACCTCACGGGTACTCAGGGGGGGCAAGCCAGGACGGCCAGCTTCAAGCGCTGTCAGGGTTGGTTCATTTACATGAATTCCGGCCTCAGGCCACACTGAGGCAGCATAGTTGGCAGAATTTCGCCTTAAAAAGTTGTGGAGAACACAGCAAGCCAGGATGATGTGATTTAGTTTATACTCCGCCATGTGTATGGGTGTAAGAAATAGGCGGAACCGGCTGGCCATGATTCCAAACGTGTTTTCTACCACTCTTCTGGCTCTGGCCAGTAATTAAAAACCTTCTGGTCAGGGGTGAGGGTCCTCATAGGGAATGGCCGCATAAGATGGTCCCCCAGCGCAAACGCTTCATCCGCAACGAAGACGAATGGGAGTCCTTCCGCATTGTCTTTTGGAGGTGGCAAGTCCAAGCTGCCATTCTGGAGATGCCTGTAGAACTCTGTCTGGGTGATGACTCCACCATCTGACATCCGGCCATTCTTCCCCATGTCCACATACAGGAACTCGTAAGTAGCCGACACCACCGCCAACATCACAATACTATTGAACTCCTTGTAGTTGTAATAGTATGACCCCGAGTTGGGTGGTGGGATGGTGTGGACGTGTTTCCCATCAAATGCCCCTCCGCAGTTAGGAAAGTCCCACCGCTGGGCAAAGTGGGAGGCCACAGTCTGCCATTCCTGTAGGTTGGAAGGAAACTGTGGAGTCAAACAAGAAAAAAATATTAATCATTTTGCACATAAACATGGAAAGCAGATTAGACACAAACATTCTTGGCCAACATCAGTATAACATTTATTTTAGGGAGTATTTAAAGAGAAAGGTATAAGGTCCACCTATCACCTACCCATGGGCCATTTTATAAATTTTACATGGGGGGAGATGTTTTGGACAGGTAACCCTCTCCACTTCATTGAGAGATGAATGCCTAAATGATGTGGATTACTTTGGTCAGACCCTCCTTACTTTACACTATTGGCAGCCCACTGGACAGGTAAGAAGTGTCATAATACAAAGATATAAATACACACTGTACACATTTTAGCACATTTTTACATTCTGCTATTACCTATCAAGATAATAATAGGATACAAAAAATGTAAACATTATGATTTGAAAGTATTCAGGCAGGCCCTTGCACTACATGCTTTGGTGAATTCATCCATAAATCTGAGCACAAAAGAGGTGGGTATAGTGTGTATGGGTTTGGCAAAGTCAGCAGATAGAGGATTGAGGATAGATAGAGGATTGGTATCAGCTGAGTTAGCAGTTGGGGGGAGGGAGGGTTCCAAATGATTTTGGGACCCAAAAATAAAGCCTCTGGCACTCTGCCAGAATTTCAAGCACACATAACAATTTTTAACATTTTAGGGGGTATTTAGGGTAAAGCACTACTATGGAGCTGACAAAATACATTGTTAAGTGACTACATGAGGTGAATATAGGGCCAGGAGAGCATGCTGGGGAGGTAAGTGGAGGCAGATATGTATGAAGGACAAAAAAAATAACCAAATAATCCAGCATGCATGAGGACAAAGGGGGCATTCACAGCATATTACAATCATGGTAATAAGGGAATGATGAAAGAAATACAATATATTATGAATCATTAAATACAATAAAATGTGATGTTAAAGGATAAAAATCTTACCTTAATATACTCCTTCTGCAGGACCTGAATGATGGCAGAACAGGTCTCTGGGATAATGATCCCCAGAGCCTGGGGGGAGATGCCTATCGAGAACTTGAGGTTCTGCAGGTTTCTCCCCGTCGCCAAGTGCCGCAGGGTGGCGACCAGCCTCTGCTCCGTAGTGTTGACTTGCCTTATGCAGGTATCCTGCCTGCTGATATAGGGGGTCAGCAAAGCCAACAAACTGTGAAATACGGGGTCCGTCATCTTAAGAAAGTTCCTGAAATCATCAGGATTATTCTCACGGATCTCACGGAGCAAAGGCATGTGACAGAACTGGTCACACTGGATCAACCAATTCTTGGTCCATGAACTCCTCCCCACCCTGTTCATGGACTGGACTTGTGTCAAGGTAAGGACCCCAACACCAAGCCCCCGCACAGCACGAACTCTACAAGAAGTACATATACGCAACATGGATAGAAAACAGTTGGCTGCTCAGAACAAAGTAACAGAACGCACTGAAGAACAGCAAGGCCTGTGAAGAGCGACCTGAAAATCAGTAACGAACGAACACGAACACAATGACAAGTCAATTGTACTCGCTGCATGCACTGAAGACCAGATACAAACCCACAAGCACAAACTGAACAGCAGAAAACGATCTGAAAGGCACGAGTCTGAAAAAGCGCGAATCGTCTCTCACCAAACTTTTACTAACATGAGATTAGCAAAAGGAGCCCAAAGGTTGCCGCACTTGGTTCTGAACTTCCCTTTTATAGTCTCGTCGTACGTGGTGTACGTGACCGCGTTCTTGGCGATCGGAAATTCCGACAACTTTGTGCGACCATGTGTATGCAAAACAAGTTTGAGCTAACATCCGTCGGAAAAAAATCCATGGATTTTGTTGTCGGAATGTCCGATCAATGTCTGATCATGTGTACGGGGCAATAGCCTTCAGCTGGCAACCACTTAAGGACTAGCCTCTTTTTGAGATTTTGGTGTTTACAAGTTTAAAACAGTTTTTTTTGCTAAAAAAGTACTTAGAACCCCAAAACATTATATATATTGTTTTTTTTTCTAACACCCTGGAGAATAAAAGGGTGGTCATTGCAATACTTTTTTTCACACCGTATTTGCGCAGCGGTCTTACAAGCGCACTTTTTTTGGAAAAGATTCACTTTTTTGAATAAAAAAAATAAGACAACAGTAAAGTTAGCTCAATTTTTTTATATTGTGAAAGATAATGTTATGCCAAGTAAATTTGATACCCAACATGTCACGCTTCAAAATTGCTCCCGCTCGTGGAATGGCGTCAAACTTTTCCCCTTAAAAATCTCCATAGGCGACGTTTAAAAAATTCTACAGGTTGCATGTTTTGAGTTACAGAGGAGGTCTAGGGCTAGAATTAATTCTCTTGCTTTAACAATTGCAGCGATACCTCACATGTGTGGTTTCACCACCGTTTTCATATGCAGGCGCTACTCACATATGCGTTCGCTTCTGCACGCGAGCTCGTCGGGATGGGCTGCTTTAAAAAAAAAAAATTTTTCTTATTTATTTTACTTGATTTTATTTATTTTTTCACTGTTTTAAAAAAAAACAAATTGGGTCACTTTTATTCCTATTACAAGGAATGTAAACATCCCTTGTAATAGAAAAAAGCATGACAGGTCTTCTTAAATATGAGATCTGGGGTCAAAAAGTCCTCAGATCTCATGTTTGTGCTTAAATGCAATAAAAAAAAATTGTCATTTGAAAAAATGACCTTGAAAAAATGGCCCTTTAAGACGTATGGGCGGAAGTGACGTTATGACATCGCTTCCGCCCCGCTATGGTATGGAGACGGGTGGGGGCCATCTTCCCCTCACTCATCTCCATACCTGGCCACGGACAGGTCCCGATCGCCTCCGCCGCTGCCGACGGCTCCGTTAAGCGGCAGAGGGCACGGAAAAACGGAGGGAGGGGGGTGGCACCTCTCCCACCACCGATAACGGTGATCTAACGGCAAATCTGCCGAAGAAACCACCATTGTCGTAAACACAACCGGCTCCTGAAGAGATGGATACCTCGGTTGTGGCAGCAGCTGCTGCCGTTACTGAGATATCCATCTTTAAAATTATGTACATAATATAACTGGGTACTAACATTTATAGGTAAAGTTGATCCAGGGAAAATCCGATTGCCTCTTGGGGGATCAGGAAGGAATTTGTTCCCCTGCTGCAGCAAATTGGAGCATGCTCTGCTGGGGTTTTTTGCCTTCCTCTGGATCAACTGTGGGTATAGAATTTGGTATATTGGATTGTACGGTATTTTTTATTTTATTTATTTATTTATTTATTTATTTTTGTGGTTGAACTAGATGGACTTGTGTCATTTTTCAACCTGACTAACTATGTAACTATGTAAAAGTGCCGACATATATGTACAGTAGCCTGTCGGCAAGTGGCTAGAGCCAACAGTTCTAGTTTGAAGGAACTGTAGTTGTGAGGGTTATGATTTATATGTCATAGCCTTCGGCTGGCATAGGTGATAACATGCTCAACTCTATCTCGCTGTTCAGCAAGCACAGCGCATAATCCTTGCAAACTGCCATTCAGTAGTCCGCATATACCAGAAAAGGGACCATAGTCAATCGCTCTTTGAGGGTTTTGAAAGCTACCTTTTGCAGGACCCACCTGTAGGTGTGGGCTGTGCAAGTAAATGGGTGAAAAGAAATGCAATCTTAGCAAATTTAGGTATGAAGCATAGGTAGTAACCTACCAGTCCCACAAAGAAATTAAATTCTGTCAGCACTTTAGGGGCAGCCCACTCTCACACCACTCGTAACTTGACAGAATCTAGGGACACCACCAGCCTCCACTGCATGGCCTAGGTATTGTATTCACCCTCCTAATCAGGTGACCATTAATTATTTCAATTAAATGATCAATATCACTGACTTAATTAATCATTCAAACGTCCTGACAAAAATAATTGGCTGAAGAGTTTCTATCTTGAATGACTGCACATGGACATGTCTACTGTGCCTACATGGATATTAATTTGATCCCCTGTCTGGCCCCGCCACTTTTTCCAGATGAGGTACAGTGTAGAGTAAAAGCTTTTTCCCTTCTGGGTTTCTGGCACTGGCATGATTGCTTTTTTTGTTGGGACAGTTCTTGAATATACTGAGAATTAAACTTTTGCTTTTCTAATGATGAGGAGATTATCATTTCCTGAAAATGATTACTTAGGGGCCTAAGTTTGAATTTTTATTGAAAACGTGCAGAGGGCCTGTATATTCTCCCTCCAAATAGGGGTAAATAGCCTTAGCCCTGGTTGGCACTGATGTGCTTTCCAATGCATTCCAGAAAACATAAAATTTGCATGACAAGTAAAAAAACATTAGTTTCTGTGGAGGTGATTTTAAAAAGGGTCCTTTGTGCGTTTAGTATGGTGCAGTGCAATTTTTAGCTCCATAGAGTTGAATGGAGAAAATGGAAAAATGCAAAAGGCTTATCTGTCCTTAAGTAACATGATTCCAGTATGTTTTCTGCAAGTCTTTGCTGTCTTCCTAAACTACTATCCCTTGCTTTATTCCTCACTAGGGATGAGCTTCAAGTTCGAGTCGAACAGCGAACAATTTGGGGTGTTCGCGGCAAATTCGAAAGCCGCGGAACACCCTTTAAAAGTCTATGGGAGAAATCAAAAGTGCTAATTTTAAAGGCTTATATGCATGGTATTGTCATAAAAAGTGTTTGGGGACCTGGGTCCTGCCCCAGGGGACAAGGATCAATGCAAAAAAAAAGTTTTAAAAACGGCAGTTTTTTCGGGAGCAGTGATTTTAAAAATGCTTAAAGTGAAACAATAAAAAGTGTAATATCCCTTTAAATTTCGTACCTGGGGGGTGTCTATAGTATACCTGTAAAGGGGCGCATGTTTCCCGTGTTTAGAACAGTCTGACAGCAAAATGACATTTCAAAGGAAAAAAAGTAATTTAAAACTACTCGCCGCTATAATGAATTGCCGGTCCTACAATACACATAAGAGTTCATTGATAAAAACGGCATGGGAATTCCCCACAGGGGAACCCCGAACCAAAATTTAAAAAAAAAATGACATGGGGGTCCCCCTAAATTCCATACCAGGCCCTTCAGGTCTGGTATGGATATTAAGGGGAACCCCGGCCAAAATTTTTTTTTTAAAATTGCATGGGGTCCCCCTCAAAATCTATACCAGACCCTTATCCGAGCACGCAACCTGGCAGGCCGCAGGAAAAGAGGGGGGGACGAGAGAGCGGCCCCCCTTCTGAACCGTACCAGGCCACATGCCCTCAACATTGGGAGGGTGCTTTGGGGTAGCCCCCCAAAACACCTTGTCCCCATGTTGATGGGGACAAGGGCCTCATCCCCACAACCTTTGCCCGGTGGTTGTGGGGGTCTGCGGACAGGGGGCTTATCAGAATCTGGAAGCTCCCTTTAACAAGGGGACCCCCAGATCCCGGCCCTCCTCCCTGTGTGAAATGGTAACGGCCTACCATTTCACAAAACTGTCAAAAATCAAAGTGCGCATGCGGGAGAGCTCCAATATGGCTGCTTCAGCCAGGAGCTCCGCTCCACCCCGGACCAAAGAGCCGCACTACTGCCGCCACAGCCCATAGCATGGCACCCCGCCACCCCATCTGAGCCTGGGACCTCCGGGGGAACCAGCGGGGATGTCCGGTCCCCCGGTGAGACGTGACCTCGGCCCGCAATTCGATACAGCGGGAGCAGACGGGTGCAGCAAGATGGCCACCAGCACGGACATCTCCCGGCCACATGCAGCCCAGCTCCCTAAGGCTCCGGAACACAGGCCGGTATTAACCCCTCCGATACTAACCTATGCCCAGGCAGCACAGGGGCCCCCAATCTTGCCTCAGACTCCCCATCAAGGCTCCCTGAAGCACCAGGCCTCTGCTAAGGCCTCTGCAGACCCCTTGAGCCATACACACCAGGAGGTATCTCCCCAGGCCTTATCTGTACAGGCCCAACTCCTAGCTGCTGTAAACCAGCCCTCAGGCTTCTCAGTCACTGACTTCACAATGATGCAGGAAGACATGTTTGCTAAATTCTCCTCTTTATTGGAGAAAGGTCTGGCCAGCACAGTAAAACAGATCACCAATACCATTAAAGCAGATCTGTCCAGTTTAGGCTCGAGAATAGAAGCCATAGAGGATAAAGTTGAAAGCACAGTCTCCAGAACAAACTAAAATGCAGCCTACCTCCAGACTATTCAAGAACAGCTGGAAGTGGCACTCTCCAGAATTGCCGAACTCGAAAAACGGTCTAGGAGGTACAATTTTAGAATCAGAGGCCTCCCGGAAACTTCCACAGATATCCCCTCCATGGTACAGGGCATTATATCTGAACTTATTCCAAATATTCCTCCTCAACGTCTCGAATTAGACAGGGCACACAGGGCTCTCGGACCCCCCAGACAAGACGGCTCACCCAGAGACATAATTGTGAAACCGCACTTTTTTGCGGTTAAAGAGGAGGTTATGCGACAATCTCATCAGAATCCTAAGCTGCAACACCACAGGCACCAGATCCAGATATTTGCTGATTTAGCGCCTTCAACCATTCAAAGACGCAGAACTCTAAAACCCCTTCTTACGGTCCTTTCACAACGGGACATCAAATACCGCTGGTCCTTTCCTTTTGCTGTAAAATTTACATCTCAGGGCAAGACCCATTCCTTCTCCAGTCTCCCAGAAGGTGAAAGACTGTTACTGTCTCTCAAGTTTATATCCCAGGAGGCACCAATGGACTTCTCTGCATCCTCATCAGGTTCGACCAAGTGTCCCCCTCCGGGCAGCCCTGTGTCCCCCCTTTGGAATAAGGGCCCTTCCAAGAAGAGTAAGGACGGTAGACCACCGTAAGGGTCGGCTGGTACCCTCACTATACTTTGTCCCCTCAGGGACTCTTTCTTTGGGGCAGTTGTCCCTACAGTTGTCGGAGCCGGAGCTCCAAACCAAACCCCCGCTTGAACAAAAGGCATGAAGAGCCCACTACCCGGGACACACTTTTCCACACACTTTTCCACTACAGTTTCCCCCGCTGCAAACCCTCTCTTTGTGAGGAGGAGAGAAACCATCTATGACCAACGTAATTACATTCCTCACTCTCCTGGAATTGTTCAGCGGACTCAGATGCCCCTCTACAGAAGATTGGATACGCAAGACAGTAGCCTCTTTTGAGGGATAAGGACTTTTCCCACTTAGGAGAGTTGAACTCGGTCTAGATTTCATGGGACTACTGTATTAGGCCCTGTTCACGAATATGCGGGGGTCACCACTTTGTCTAGCTATCCATGACCCACATCGTTTTAGGATATGATACGCTTTTAGGGGTCATTTTATTCCCCTCCCTTGACGCTCGGGCCCTTTAGGAGCCCCCCCTGCCAGATTGTGGGTGGGGGAAGGAGGAGGTTCGGAGGGAGGGAAGTGTTGTCTACCGGTAACTAGTTAACCTGGCATTAAGAGCCGGGAATATTGGGCTGTTAGAACCTTACTTGTGTTTTTCACATTAGTGTGTAAGTTTTACTGAATTTCCATGACATAGCAAGGGTCCGGGGTGGACCCCTTGCGCCTCCACTCATTTCCAAAAAAACCGTAGTGTCCTTTGGATTTGGGACTTCAGTCGGCCTTTCAGGTGGACTGAAGGTTAATACTGGGAGTTTTGCGGACATTACTCCGCAATACCCCAAGGGTCCTATTAGGGGACCCATGTCTCTATCTTTGTTTTTGTCTGTTTGTTTGTCCTTCTCTACTTCCCTTCCCCGCTCATCCCTCTCCTTTTTTCTAGCCGTCCGACTAGAGGGTGCCCCGCACATCCCCAAAACAGACTCAGGAGATCTTCACTACTTTCTTTGCCAGGCCAGAGGTAGAAGACTTCCAATGGTAAGTGGCTGCTTGATTGTTGGCCTCCCTCCCCTCTGTTCTTATGACTGACTCGATTGTGAATGGAAATGATCTTAAGGTAGCTTCTCACAACGTTCAGGGCCTGAACTCTCCTAGGAAAAGGAGACTAGCTCTTGACCACTACAAATCTTTAAGACTTGATGTAGTGCTTCTTCAAGAGACGCACTTTCCGATCCGATACACTCCCAAGTTCCTTCACTCATACTACCCATCCTTTTTCTTAGCGAATGCCCCTAACAAGACAAAGGGGGTGGCAATTCTCTTTTCCAAAAACAGCAAATTCTCGCATATCTCTGACTATAAAGATCCAGAGGGTAGATTCATTCTGGTGAAGGGTACCCTGGAGGGAGTTTTATACTCAATTGTATCGTACTATGCCCCGAACAAGGGTCAAGCTACTTTCTTCCAGGGACTCTTTACAACACTAGAACCGCTACTGGAAGGAAAGGTCATTCTGGGAGGAGATTCAAACATGGCGTTTGATCAAGGTTTAGACAAAACTAAGCCCCCCAAGGATCAGCTCACACGCCCCACGAAATTAAGCACCAGAATTGCCAAACTTCTCCACTCCCATATCTGGAGGGAACTGAACCCCAACAGTAGGGATTACACACACTTTTCCTCCCCCCACCAATCAGATGCTAGAATCGACCACATACTCATTCCGTCATGCCTCATACCCCTGTCAAAAAAGGCCGCAATTTTGGATACAGCATGGTCAGACCATTCACTGGTCCTCCTCACCCTGAGAAATGTGCTCACAGGGAAAGGAGGCTCCTTTTGGCGACTAAATGAGTCCCTTCTCTTCGACCCTAGCCATGTCACAGAGATAGCAAACTCCATTAAAGAATACTTCCTCCTAAATGACATCGATAACATTTCCCCCGAGACCATATGGGCTGCCCATAAGGCAACCATTCGAGGTGTTCTAATCAGGATTGCGACCCAGTTTAAAAAGGAGCGCATGATCGATATCCAACGTCTTGAAAAATCCTTTCTTTCCCTAAAAGCAGAACACAAAAAACACCCAGCCAGAGCTATTTTAGAAAGGCTAGATGCAACTAGACTAGAGCTGAATCTAGCTTTAACGGCCAAAGCAGAGAAAAACATTAGATGGAGTGGAGCCAAATTTTATTGTCACAAAGATAGATTCGGCTCAACGTTAGCCTCTAAAATCACCCCTAAGTACCGCTCTCTTTCCTTTCCTAAACTGAGGATAGCTGGACAACCCCCAACAGCTAATCCGAACAAAATAATGTCCACCTTTCACGATTTTTATGCAAATCTTTATAAACCTCCTCAAGCAGAGAAGGGCCCCTTAACCAATGAATTCCTGCAGAACTTGCAGCTTCCCTCTATCTCCAAAGATTGCAAAGACTTAATGGAAGGAGCCTTTACAGTGGAAGAGGTCAGGGAGGTTATCAAAGGCCTTAAGCCTGGCTCAGCCCCAGGGCCAGATGGTCTTTCGGTCCCCTACTACAAAGAATTCGGTGAAATTTTAGCTCCCCACATGGCTAAATTTTTCAATTTCATAAAATTAGGTTCCCCACTGGACCCTCAACTGAACACTGCGTTTATCTTTGTAATCCCCAAACCCAACAAAAATCATGAGGAAGTGGAAAATTACAGGCCTATCTCTCTGATTAATAATGACCTTAAAATTCTGACCAAAATCCTAGCCAATCGTCTCTCCTCATTCATCAATCTTTATGTTCACAAGGACCAGGTCGGTTTTATACCGGGCAGACAAGGCCCTGACCAAATCAGGAGAGCAATAGATATAGTTTCCATTCTCCAATCAAACTGGGAAGGTGGGCCGAAACAGGAAGGAATGATCCTTTCGCTGGACCTTCACAAGACCTTCGACTCCATCGAATGGCCCTACCTTTTCTCCTTACTGGAGAAGTGGGGATTTGGGCCCAGTTTTCTAGGGACCCTCAGATCACTATATTCCACTCCACGAGCGGTGATTCATTTACAAGGCCAATACTCTAAACCCCTTCCCATTGCAAGAGGCACTAGGCAGGGTTGCCCTCTCTGATTTTCGCAATCGCGATCGAAACCCTAGCAATAGCAATTAGATCTAATCCCAACATTCAAGGGGTGTCATGCGGGGAACAAGTCCACAAATGCGGGTTATTTGCTGATGGCATGCTCCTTTTCATCACATCCCCAACCACCTCCCTCCCAAACCTGTGCAGACTCCTGAAGGAGTTTTCATGGATCTCAGGGTTAAAGGTAAAATACTCTAAATCTTCAGCTTTGAACATCTCCCTCAAACCAGACATGATGACTACCCTCCAGAGTGCCTTTGAATTCAAATGGAGTGACACTTCTATCGACTATTTGGGAATCAGGCTCACAGCTAAAACGGAACTACTTTATTCGGCCAACTTCCCTCACACATACCGTAAGCTCGAGGCAGACTTAGGCAACTGGACAAAGGGGGGAATATCCTGGCTAGGGAGAATTCACGCAGTTAAGATGACATTGCTTCCTAGACTCCTCTACCTCTTCAGAGCCCTTCCAATACATATTGTAAAAGATTATCTGTCTGCTTTTCAAAGAAAGGTTGTCAAATTCATTTGGGGGGGTAAGGGACACAGAATCCAGGAAAACACCTTATTCCTATCCAGATCACAGGGGGGTTTGGGTCTCCCTCAGCTCTTCTGGTATTACCAAGCTTCCAGGCTTGCCCAGGTATCGACAGTGTATGTGAAGACGGAGAAACCAGACTGGATTCAAATAGAGAGACAGGCTGTGCCCTCTCATACTATTGACTTCCTCTTGTGGGTCCCCCCAAGAAAACGCCCCCCAATTCTTTCCCCAATTCTCTCACAATCCTTCAAAATATGGGGTACATTAAGAAAAAACCAGGCTTTAATTTCTAATTGCCACCCTCTTGCACACATTTTCAACAATCCAGACTTTGCCCCAGGGATAGACATCAAAGCATTTTGATGGTGGTTGGACAAGGGGATGTATCGGATCGGACATTACTTCACTGACATAGGCCCTATCACCCTAGCCTTTTGTGTGAGCCAATTACAGATGCCTAGCTCTGAGCGTTTCAGATTTCATCAAATACGTCATTTCCTCTCCCACATTGGGGAGGCCAAATCCGCACCCCACACATTCACGCCATACGAACTATGGTGTGGTCGGTCTACAGAACAGAGGGGTGGAATCTCCATCATCTACCAGTCATTCGCTAACCAGTCTACCAAGACCCCATACATGCTCGCATGGGAGTCAGACCTGTCCATACAGTGGGACCTAGATAAATGGAGGGTCGCCTTTTTAAGGGCCTATAGGGGCATTCAGAATATATCCATGATAGAGTCCAGTCTCAAGGTCATTACCAGGTGGTACCTTTCCCCGGACAGACTAGCCAAAATGTTCCCCCTCGGCAGATTCCAGGTGTTATAGGGGATGTCTACTCAGGGGCTCTTTGGCCCACATATTTTGGGAATGCCTGAGATTGAGGACATTCTGGAACAGGATTTTCCTCCTGATCAGAAAAATCACTAATGTCCAAATTCCGAAAACCCCAGCATTGGCGCTCCTAAATGATAATTTGCCCAAGGCTCCAAAACTTTCCCGTAAACGAATTCATTTCATTTTTCTGGGTGCTAAGTTCACCATTGCCAAGGCCTGGAAACAATCCAAAGTGTCTTTCAAGGCGGTGATCTGCAAAATTTCCTGGATCATGGCCCAAGAGAAGCTCGCCAGTATTCTTAACAACTCCAAAGAACAATTTGAAGCTATATGGGAGCCTTGGGCAAAATTCATTGGTATTTCCTTGATTCCAGGAATGCAGCCATAATACTTCTGACTATTCCGAAGGTGATGGGGTCCCCTCCCGTGGGAAGGCTCCCGTTTCTACATCCCTCTCTTCTTCTCTTCTCCCCCCTCCTTTCAACTTCACTTTCTATCTACTTGTTTGTCTATTTTTCTACAAGACGCAGGTAGTTCTTTGGTTTTAATTGCATTTGGGACCCCAGAGGGAAGGTTTCCCCAGGGGTTTTTATTACTAAGGTATTAGCTCCCTCTTATGAATCCCTACACTACAAGCTATAAATTCTGGGGGCGTTGGGGGGGGCTTGTTGAGAGTTAGCCGGTCACAGTGTGTTCCCTCTTGGGGTGCCGGCGGACTCTCTGTGGTCCCCTCCAATTAGTCCACTGAAGGTAAAGGGATATCCCCTCTTAGGGCAAAGGTCTATAATTTCTATGAAAATCTGTTATGGCCACAGACCGGAGCTAGATACCTAAAAATTGTTGTCACTTAAGTTATGTGGCCCCATCGGGGGGTCCGACTATATTTGATATGTCTAGACTATCTTTATGGATTGTGATTTATTTAACCCTTTCTTTTTGAAAATCAATACATATTTTGAAACACTAAAAACTGTCAAAAATGTTAAAAATGACAAGAGACAGTTTTTGACAATTCCTTTAATGCTTCTTCTTTCTTCTATCTTCTTTCTTCTATCTTCTATCTTCCTTCTGTTTCTTCCTCCATCTTCTTCTTCTTCTGGTTCTTCTGGTTCTTCCTCCGGTTTTCTCGCCCGGCATCTTCCTCCGCGGCGTCGGCGTCTTCTTTCCTTCTTCTCCTCGGGCCACTCCGCATCCATGATGGCATGGAGGAAGGCTCCCGCTGTGTGACGCTTCTCCTCTTCTGACGGATCTTAAATAACGGGGTGGGGGGGCCACCCGGTGACTCCACCCCCTCTGACACATGGGGACTTGACGGGGACTTCCCTGTGGCATTCCCCGTGATGTCAGAGGGGGCAGGGTCACCCGTTATGTAACCCCGCCCCTTCTGATGTCACGGGGAATGCCACAGGGAAGTCCCCGTCAAGTCCCCGTGTGTCAGAGGGGGCGAGGTCACCGGGTGGCCTCGCCCCCGTTATTTAAGAACTGTCAGAAGAAGAGAAGCGTCACACAGCGGGAGCCTCCCTCCATGCCATCATGGATGCGGAGTGGCCTGAGGAGAAGGAGAGAAGACGCCGCAGAGGAAGATGGCGGAGGAAGAACCAGAAGAACCAGAAGAATAAGAAGGTGGAGGAAGAAACCGAAGGGAGATAGAAGAAAGAAGATAGAAGATAGAAGAAAGTAGATAGAAGAAAGAAGAAGCATTTAAATAAAGGAATTGTCAAAAACTGTCTCTTGTCATTTTTAACATTTTTGACAGTTTTTTTGTGAATTGGTAGGGGTACCCTTACCATTTCACACGGGGGGGGCGGGATCTGGGGGTCTCCGTGTTAAAGGGGGCTTCCAGATTCCGATAAACCCCCCGCCTGCAGACCCCCACAACCACCGGCCAGGGTTGTGGGGATGAGGCTCTTGTCCCCATCAACATGGGGACAAGGTGTTTTGGGGGGCTACCCCAAAGCACCCTTCCAATATTGAGGGCATGTGGCCTGGTACGGTTCAGGAGGGGGGAGCGCTCTCTCATCCCCCCTCTTTTCCTGCGGCCTGCCAGGTTGCGTGCTCGGATAAGGATCTGGTATGGATTTTTGGGGGGACCCCACGCCATTTTTAAAAAAAATTTTGGCCAGGGTTCCCCTTAAAATCCATACCAGACCTGAATTGCCTGGTATGGAATTTAGGGGGACCCCCCACGTAATGTTTTTAAATTTTGGTTCGGGGTTCCCCTGTGGGGAATTCCCATGCCGTTTTTATCAATGAACTTTTATGTGTATTGTTGGACCGGCAATTTATTATAACCGCGAGTAGTTTTAAATGACTTTTTTTCTTTTGAAATGTCATTTTGCTGTCAGACTGTTCTAAACACGGAAAACATGCGCCCCTTTACAGGCATACTATAGACACCCCCCAGGTATGAAATTTAAAGGGATATTACACTTTTATTGTTTCACTTTAAGCATTATTAAAATCACTGCTCCCGAAAAAACGGCCGTTTTTAAAACTTTTTTTGCATTGATCCATGTCCCCTGGGGCAGGACCCAGGTCCACAAAAACTTTTTATGACAATAACTTGCATATAAGCCTTTAAAATTAGCACTTTTGATTATTCATGTTCGTGTCCCATAGACTTTAACGGTGTTCGCGTGTTCAAACAAATTTTTTGCATGTTCGCAAGTTCTGGTGCGAACCGAACAGGGGGGTGTTCGGCTCATCCCTATTCCTCACCTACCATCACTGGAGAGAGAGAGAGATATTGTAGCTGTATAAAATCACATCAAGAACATATTAGAATTGCATCCGAACCGAATCAACTCGCATGGCAGCTGCTCTTTGAAATTGCCCTGCAAGGCGGATTCAACTTACACTACATCAGTGTGAACCTAAGCTTAGTCATGCTCTTACCAGAGCTATCTAGGCAGGCATACTCTCAAAAAAAATTCTGTTGGTCTTATTATTATTATTATACAGGATTTATATAGTGCCAACAGTTTGAGCAGCGCTTTACAACATGAGGGCAGACAGTACACTTACAATACAAATCAATACAGGAGGGATCAGAGGGCCCTGGTCATTAGAGCTTACAATCTAGAAGTGAGGGTCAAGTGGAAGTAAAAGGTAATAACTGTGGGGGGTGAGCTGATGGAGAAAATGAAAATACAGTTGTTAGGTGTGGGTAGGGTAGGCTTCTCTGAAGAGAAGGTTTTTCAGGGATCATCTAAAAGCTAATAGAGTAGGAGATAAGCAGACAGATTGGGGTAAGGCATTCCATAGGATTGGAGAGGCTTTGGAAAAGTCCTGAAGGTGAGCATGGGGGAGGTGACAAGGGAGCTAGAGAGCAAGAGGTCTTGAGAGGAACAAAGAGAACGAGTAGGTTGGTATTTAGAGACTAGGCTAGTGATGTAGCTGAGGGCTAAATTGTGGATGGCTTTGTACGTAGTTGTTAGTATTTTGAATTTAATTTGTTGGGTGAGCGGAAGCCAGTGGAGGGATTGACAGAGAGGGGTAGCAGACACAGAGCAATTGGTAAGGTGGATGAGTCTGGCAGCAGCATTCATGATGGATTGAAGAGGTGATAGACTATGTAGAGGTAAGCCAATGAGAAGGGAGTTGCAGTAGTATAGGCGAGTGATGACCAGTGAGTGAATTAAGAGCTTTGTTGTGTCATTGGCTAGAAAGGAGTGTAGTTTGGAGATGTTGCGGAGGTTGAGGTGGCAAGATTTGGACAGTGATTGGACGTGGTGCTTAAAGTAGAGTTCAGAGTCCAGGACTACACCTAAAACCTTGGCATGTGGGGATGGGCTTATAGTTGTGCCATCAATTTTGACAGAGAGATCAGAGGAATGGGAAGGGGCATAAGGAGGAGGAAAAATTATAAGTTCGGTTTTGGATAGATTGAGTTTGAGGAAGTGGTGTGACATCCAGACTGATATATCTGATAGTAAATTAGTGATACGCGAGGAGACAGAAGGAGTGAGCTGAGGGGTAGAGAAATAGATTTGGGTGTCGTCAGTGTAGAGGTGGTATTGGCTGACCCAGGGAGGAGGTGTAGATTGAAAATAGGAGAGGTCCAAGAACAGAACCTTGGGGGACCCCGACAGAGAAAGGAAGATGAGAGGAAGAAGTAGAATTGTAGGTGAGGCTAAAGGTGTGGTTAAATAAGTAGGTAGAGAACCAGCGAAGAGTACAGTCATGGAGACCAAAGGCGTAGAGTTTTTTGAAGAGGAGGGGGTGGTCAACCGTATCAAAGGCAGCAGAGGGGTCCAGGAGTAGGAGTACAGAATAGTGTCGATTAGTTTTGGCCATTTTAGTTGACTTAGTTTTAGGAGAGCAGTTTCTGTGGAGTGTTGAGGATGATATCCAGACTGAAGGGGATTACAAAGGCTATAATGAGTGAGGTGGATGCTCATTCGGTTGTAGACCAGATGTTCAAGGAGTTTGGATAAGTAGGGGAGCAAGGAGCTGAGGCATAGGATGGTTAGTTGGGGAAGATGCCAGAAGAGAGGGAGAGATTGAAAATGTGGGTTAGAGAGTGTAGCATAGAGCCAGAGGGTGAACGTAGCATTTGCGAGGTAACAGGATCCAGAGGGCAGGTGGTAAGGTGGACGTTAGTAAGTAGTTAAGCAACCTTGTCTATAGTGGTGGGGTTGAAAGAGGGAAGTAATGATTGTACCTGTGGGCATGACGTGTAAAGTGTGGAGGGTATCTGAACAGTAGAGATCTCCTCGAGAATTGTATCAATCTTCTGTTTGAAGTAATTGGCGATCTCCTGGGCAGTGAGTGAGTTGGCGGGTGGAGGCGGTGGAGGACAAAGTAGAGAGTGAATTTCTTAGGCAAATTTAGTATCCATGCTTGGGTACTCTTCCAATTATGCCTGTAATCTCCCCCTGGTTTATACAACCTTGTATCTCTAAATTTCTACAATGCTTGTCTTCTGTCACTGGCTTTTCTTTGACATCTACATTTTCTGTCAGTTTCTATTAAGCCAGAACAGTCACCAGTTACTGTAGTGATGTCTGCATCCGATTTACTTCCATATACAATATGTTTAAGTCATCATTGAGAATCTTGCTCAGGTTGGCCTTTGATGCTGTGTCTGCTAACTAAGGCTTCAGCCAAGGGCTCATCTGGATAATACTACTAACAACATGGCCCTAGCAAAACATCCAGCAATGTTGATTGAAGCTTGGCAACAAAATCTCCTGTTATATTTATCTATTGCAGGGCTTTGACAATACTTTCTTGCTGTACATTTTCTAGAAGCCTTTTTTCAGTGTATCTTATCCAGTTGCTCATTGTGATGGCAAGAGGCACTAGTGACATAGCTGGTCTGCAGGCTCCCCCTGCTGTTATGTATCTTCACTTTAGGTCCAAGTCCACCTTGAAACCTAATACATCACAGAACATTACAACATCCTCCATTGGGAGCATCACATACATCCATAAGTGGTGCTGATATAAGACAGTGTGTCTTTGATTTCATTAAAGGATAAATATTACCCAACCTTTTATTAATGCATTGCCTTTTCTGTTTTATGCCACTTATCCAGGATGAACTTTTCCTACTCTTCAGTGTAAGCTAACATAACTTGTTCCTTTTTGAAACTTGTTTTTTTTCTGTGAATCCTTGTCAGATTCCTCTAGCACTCTTAAGAGTGGTTTAACTAGGGTAAAGTCAAAATCTAAAAGATGTTTACCCTCCTCTTCCTTGAATTCAGAGTTAGTGTTTGATCTCATTTACTGTCTCTGAAGAGATTGCGTTGCCAATAATTACTTGGTCTCAACACCGTCATAGCTTGTAGATATTTCTAGCATGGATTATTGGTCTGATTGCTTAATCAGAGACACCACCTCTTGATGCAGTTGTGGAGGGACGCTGAAAATGGATTTTCACAGGGTATCAAAATGAAGATAAAGTTATTACTTGGGCACAATTGGCCTCTATTTGGCAGTTCACCACAAAGATGGGTATTCCCCAGGGGAAGACATTCATCTAAATCAAGAAATCCAAGTGTAATAGGTTGGCCAAAAGTGCCAAAGTGGCCAAAGTTCCAAAGCAAAAATCCAAAGTCCTTATTGTTCAGTTGGTTATAACAAGCAGGGCAAAAGACAATCTGCTTTGTGGGCCACAAAACCCCCCTTCATCAGAAGTGGGTGAAATGGCAGGATTTTAAATGAACACAAAAGTACTCCTAAACAGATTTGTGTTGCACTACATTGTGCCAATTTCTGCACTCTCCTTACTTCTAAATCCACTTATCCAAACCAATATTATATATCATCAGTATCAAATAATATGTGCTAAATAATCATATGATATAAGTGAATATATACAGAAAACTATATAAACATTGGAGGGTTTTCTAGCATGAACGGCCTGTGTAAGGTCATGATACAGCATCTTAATTGGATTTAACTCCGGGCTTTGACTAGGCCACTCCAAAACCTAAATTTTGCTTTGTTTGAACCATTTGGAGGTGGACTTGCTATTGTGTTTTGGATCACTGTCCTGCTGCATAACCCAAGTGCACTTGAGCTTGAAGTCACACACTGATGGCCGGACATTCTGTTGGTATGATGTTCTTGTTATGAAATTCTGTATTTGATTAATGCCAGATGTAATGGGACGCACACCTTCCAAAAAAGTTACATTTTTGTCTCATCAGTCCACAGAATATTTGCATAAAAGTCTTGGGGATAATCAAGATGTTTTTTGGTAAATGTGAGATAAGCCTTTGTGTTCTTTATGGTCAGCAGTGTCTTTGGCCTTGGAACCCTCCCATGGGTGCCGTTTTTGCCCAGTCTCTTTCTTATTGTTGAATCATAAACACTAATCTTACCCGAGGCAAGTGAGGCCTGCAGTTCTTTAGATGTTGTTCTGGGTTATTTTATGACCTCCTGGATCAGTCGTAATTGTGCTCTTGGAGTCATTTTGGTTGACCAGCCACTCCTGGTAAGGTTCACCATTGTTCCAAGTTTTCTCCATTTGTGGATAATGGCTCTCACCATGGTTCCCTGGCGTTCCAAAGCCTTAGAAATGGTGTTGTCATCCTTTCCAGACCGATACATGTCAATTATTTTGTTTCTCATCTGTTCTTGAATTTCTTTAGATCACGGCATGACGTGTTGCTTTTTGAGATCTTTTAGTGTCCTTCACTTTGGCAGACAGCTTCTATTTAAGTGATTTTTTGATTCAACAGGTCTGGCAGTAGTCAGGCGTGGGTGTGTTAAGTGAAATTTAACTCAGCCAAAAAATTGTGATTAATCACAGTTTATTCATGATTCAGCATGGGAGGGGGTAATTACTTTTTCACATAGGGCCAGGCAGGTTTGAACAGCTTTTTTCCCTTGATAAATGAAATAATAATTTAAAAACTTAGGGTGGTGAGGAGGAGTTGGTGAATACACTTGTCTTGGAGAGCCTGTGTTTGCTGGGGGCTGCTAAAATAATCAAGGACTGTTAAAACCTTGGGATAAAGACCCATCCACAAACTTCTCTGAGGGGGAGTCTGGAGAGGAGTCAAGAGTGGGAGTGCCACCAGGATGGAGGTCATGGGAGAAGTAAAACGTGCGGACTGTGGAGAGGAGATTATAGGATAAAACCAGAGTCACCAATCTGGAACCGTCTAACTGAGCCCTACATGGTGTACCTGAGAGGAGTTGTTATCCATTGGTGCGCAGTTCCTGTCTCAACGGTCGCCCATTGATGCGCTCTTGCCTCTTTGGTCATCCATTTGGTGCGCAGCACTTATTTCCTGTTAATGAATCATGGAACTTGATCCTGACTGATGCCAGTTGTTCACCTGGGAATTCCTGACAGTGTTCCTGCATTTTCTACTAAGCCTGTTTTGACCCCCCTGAGAAGGGCGGTCGCAGGCTTTCCAGTAAGCCTCCAGTGTTTACTATAAGGTGACGGTCAGCACAAGTGGAGAACATAGACCCTGGTTCCTGTATTGAAGTTTTTCTATTGGGACACCTTCATTTATGAACTTTGTTTGTCACTTTTATGCACATAATTTCTTTAGCACATAAATTTATGTATGGTTTTCCCCTTTTCATTTATTTTCACCTGATTTTTCAACTTATTTTATTTCACTTGATATTTTTGATTATGATATATATGTCACTTTAATGTAAGTTCACTTGGTAAAACCATTGGTTTATTATCCCGCGCTGCACTTTTCTATATATTTATCTTTTTGTGCCCCATATCAGGGTTATAGTGCTTAGCAGCAGGATATCCTTCAAGGTTTCAATGTTCAGTTATTTATATGTTTTTCATTTATCACACACCTAGCGCAATTTCTTTCCTTTATTTTTTTCTTTGTGTAGTATTAAAATTTGTTTGATGATCTGAATAATTTCATTGTGAGAAATATGCAAAAAAAAAAAATCAGGAAGGGGGCAAATACTTTTTCACAGCACTGTACATGAAGAGAAAAGCAACCAAAAATAGTGTTTTATCATTTAAAAACATCAATATTTATTAAAACTCTAACTAGAACACTCATATGATCAAGGTGCTTGAAGCGCAGCACACTGTACATACATGTGTATATGAAATCCAATGTGTAATTTGCATTTTGATACAGTCTGCCCACGGCTGATCGAATCCTTGCGTCATGACTTTAAACAGATCCTCCCCTGTTTGTGGGGAATCCTCCCTGATGTTTTTAAATGATAAAACACAATGTTTGGCAGTATTTCTCTTCATGTACACTATATTACCAACAGTATTGAGATGCCTGCCTTTACACGCACATGATTATTAATGGCATCCCAGTCTTAGTCTGTAGGGTTCAATATTGAGTTGGCCCACCCTTTGCAGATTTAACAGCTTCAATTCCTCTGGGAAGGCTGTCCACAGGGTTTAGAAGTGCGTCTATGGGAATGTTTGACCATTCTTCCAGAAGTGCATTTGTGAGGTCAAGCACTGATGTGGATGAGAAGGCCTGGCTCACAGTCTCCGCTCCAATTCATCCTAAAAGTGTTCTATCAGGTTGAGGTCAGTCAAATTGCTCCACCCCAAACTCGCTCATCTATATCTTTATGGACCTTGCTTTGTGCACTAGTGCACAGTCGTGTTGGAACAGAAAGGGGCCATCCCCAAACTCTTCCCACAAAGTTAGGAACATGAAATTGTCCGAAATGTCTTGTTATGCTGATGCCTTAGGAGTTCCCTTCACTGGAAGTAAGGGTCCAGGCCCAACCCCTGAAAAACAACCACGCCATAATCCCCCCCGCCAAATAATTGGAACCATTCCTATAGACACACTCCTAAACCTTGTGGACAGCCTTCCCAGAGGAGTTGAAGCTGTTATAGCTGCATAGCATGGGCCAACTCAATATTGAATCCTACAGACTAAGACTGGGATGCCATTAAAGTTTATGTGTAGGGATGAACCGAACACCCCCCAGTTCGGTTCGCAGCAGAACATGCGAACAGGCAAAAAATTTGTTCAAACACGCGAACACCGTTAAAGTCTATGGGACACAAACATGAATAATCAAAAGTGCTCATTTTAAAGGCTTATATGCAAGTTATTGTCATAAAAAGTGTTTGGGGCCTTCTGAGATGGCCGCGTAGCCCGGGAGCTCTGCTCCAACGGATTGGCGCCTACGCGAGCCAGCAGCATAATCGTACACCCGCCAGAACACTTCACTAGGACGGGGGAACGGGGGCTGCACACCCCCATGTTAGCGGGACCCGTCCGCAGATCTCTGGACAAGCAGATTTCCCGAGCGGGGACAGCACCTCAGATATCTAAGATGGCGGCCACTCACAGGCCTCAGTCACAGACACCACAGAGGACTCAAGTGAGCAGCACAGCCCAGGATCCCATGCTATTCGGCCTTGTCACAGAGCCCTCAGCCCTCATACCTCCTGTGGAGGCTGCATCACCAGCATCCACAGAATCCCTTATAGGGCATACCCTGGAAGACTTTATATTATCCCCTATGGAGGAAGGCTCTTCATACTCCCAGGAGAGGGAGTCTCTCCACAACCGCCACGCTGACATACCCACCAACATGGCAGACATGTTTTCTAAATTTGCTGACATGCTCAGCATTGGTCTCTCCCAGACTGCAGCAAAAATCACAGAGGACATTAAAGCAGAGCTCCAGAACTTAGGCTCCCAAATGGAAACTATTAAAACACACCTTGATGTCACTATATCAAGAACAAATCAAAATACAGAGTGAATTCAGGATCTCCAGGATCAGCTTGATACAGTAATTTCTAAGATCTATGACCTAGAGAATTGGTCTCGCAGGTATAATTTCAGGATCAGGGGGGCTCCCAGAGACCGTTACAGATGTCCACGCGGCAGTTCGATCTCTCATCCAAGATTTAATACCTGACATCCCCATCCACAGGCTGGAACAGGACAGAGCTCATACAGCGCTGGGCCCTCCTCGATCTGACGGACTTCTGAGAGATATTGTGGTAAAATTGCATCACTATGCAGTCAAGGAAGAGATAATGCAGAGAGATTGATTGACCGTGCAGCTGAAAATCCGTGAGCAAGTATTTGCGGACCTCTCCCCATCAACTATCCAAAAAAGGAGGACACTTAAACCGCTCCTCTCTGTGTTGGCACAAAAGGACATAAAATACTGGTGGCTATTCCCCTTCAACCTAAAATTCAACCACAAGAATAAATCTTACACATTTTCCAAATTCGCGGATGGTGAGAAACTTCTCCTTCACCTAGGTCTCATCACCCAAACTCCGTCTACTCCACAACCTGGAACCATGCCGGATCCTCCAAAAGACTGATGCCCACTAGCCCGCTCAATTCGGTCTGGCATAAACCCAAGCCCAAGAGGTCCAAGGACTCTGAACCTACCTGAAAGAACTGCGACACTACAGGACTTCATAGGCTCTTCAAGCACTTGATCACCAGTGACCTGACTGATTGGCTGACCTTCACAGGGTCCCCTAGAGTCTCTTGAACTCCTACCTCTTTTTTCTCCCTAATGGGAATGGACAATTGTTCATCATTTTTTTTTTTTTTGTATTTTTATCACACAGGCTGGAAGGGTGGGGATTTGAGGGCCTAGGCCTTTAATGTGCCCAGCTGTTAAGGCTCTAAAATTTTACAAGTGGGGTCTGTTAGCCAGGGTATGGAATGACCCCTGTTAGTTTACAGGATTATTAATTGTATACCATGGGAATTTGGGGTACCCTTACAGTAGGTGGCCCAGCCCTCCATAGTTAGGTTGCACTAACCATTGTACTCTTCTCAGAGCTCCTAGATCAGCCCTACTATGGTTTCAGCCTCTGTGGAATGTCCACGCTGGTACTGAGATTATCTAACCCCCTAGTTGGTTCCCTGGGATGGAGGGGTTTAGAGACTGCACCATTTCAGGTGCTCAGGGCCAGTTAATCCTAGTCCATCATTGAACTATAGACACCACATTCTAAGATACAGTGTAGCACTTACATAGCCATTGCCCACGTCCGCAGCTAACACCCCTGCCCCCTACAACCCCGTCAGGTGGCCCTCGGGTCAATATTATTGACCCACTCCAGACCTCAACTGGTCTCACGGAACCCTGCATTTCCCACCTCAGGCTTTACCTTTGTTAAGCAAATACGGTTAGAATTTATTGGTTGTGCTGCTACTACTTATAGATAAAGTTATGTGTGAATCCTTTTGTTAAACAATGTTGCAAAAAGCGCCGAAGTCGGAGCAGATCAGTTGCGCCTACACCTGACCAGGAGCCAAGGTTTACCCTGGGATACGGGACAGGAGTGCTTCTTCTCTTGAAGAGGAAGGCACAACTGAAGTGACGGAGGACTGGCAGGGACTTGATCCCTCCCACCCTCTAGAAATAGATAACTCTGGTTACCATTGCCCATTGACCCCTCCCACTCCTGTCTTCTTTTTTCTCTTCTCTAGATGCTCTACTGGAGGCTCCTACACTATTCCTCCTCCGGATCACAAACATTGGCGATCAGATTCTCCGTTTGTATCTCTCTACAGAGATTGGAAGATAAGTGATGATATATCGCTTGATCCCTACCTCTACAAACTCCATGGCGGCAAATAGTGGACCACATCACCTACTGCGAATAGATGTTGTTTCACTACTGAGGTCAGGCTGGGATGGTGGGCAGCCTTAGGAGAGACTCTTATTATCTATAGACTTACAAAAAGCCTTTGATTCTGTATCCTGGCCTTACCTATTCAATATCTTACAACGCTGGGGATTTGGACAAAATTTCACTAACATCCTCAAAGCATTATACTCGACTCCGGAGGCCCGAATAAGACTCTAGGGATATTACTCAGAGCCCTTTCCAATCTCTTATGCCCCATACACACGGTCGGACTTTGTTCGGACATTCCGACAACAAAATCCTAGGATTTTTTCCGATGGATGTTGGCTCAAACTTGTCTTGCATACACATGGTCACACAAAGTTGTCGGAAAATCCGATCGTTCTAAACGTGGTGACGTAAAACACGTACGTCGGGACTATAAACGGGGCAGTGGCCAATAGCTTTCATCTCTTTATTTATTCTGAGCATGCGTGGCACTTTGTCCGTCGGATTTGTGTACACACGATCGGAATTTCCAACAACGGATTTTGTTGTCGGAAAATTTTATCTCCTGCTCTCCAACTTTGTGTGTCGGAAAATCCGATGGAAAATGTCCGATAGAGCCCACACACGGACGGAATTTCCGACAACACGCTCCGATCGGACATTTTCCATCGGAAAATCCGACCGTGTGTACGAGGCATAAAGGTACGAGACAAGGTTGCCCACTATCCCCCCTGATCTTCACTATAGAGATTGAAACATTAGCTATTGGAGTTAGAAGTAACCCGGACATACATGGCGTACACTGCGGACCATATATACACAAGCATGCGCTTTCCACAGATGACCTACTTCTATTTCTCACATCTCCACTTATTTACCTCCTGAATGTCTGTTGTCTTTTAGAGGAATTTGAGAATGTATCAGGCCTCAAAGTCAATCTATCAAAATCACAGATCCTCGATATAAATATTCCAGATTCCCTAGCCTCAAGTCTAAAAAGTCACTTTCATTTCACCTGGAAAGACTCCACTATTCCCTAAGAAGGGGTGAACTTACCATCCAAGATTGATCAAATCTACGCCACTAATTATTTGCCACTCTTTAAAAAACTGGAATCGGACCTGAGAAACTGGTCACGACTCAATCTACCATGGCTATGGCAGGTGCATTCAATCAAAATGACTTTACCTCCGCAAATACTGTATTTTTTCCAGTCCCTTCCTATACCCCTTAACTCTACTCACTTAAGACACTTCCAGGTGAAAATCATAGCATTTGTTTGGGGCTCCAAGGGTCACCGTCTGGCTAAAGGGGTCCTATTCAGAGCCCTCAAAAAAGGAGGGCTGGGGTTGCCAAACCTTATCTGGTATTACCAGGCCTCTCAGCTAGCTCAGATATCAACTATCTGCTAAAGACAGGCTAAGCCTGATTGGGTGCACATGGAAAAAGCAGCAGTCCCGCAATATACATTGGATTTTCTGATGTGGATGCATCCCAAACAACGTCTCGCAATTTTGGCTCCAACATTGTCTCATTCTCTTAACCTCTGGGACAAGCTTAGAACCCACTCCGAGTTAATATCTCCGATTCTTCCACTAGCACACATATTCCACAATCCCCAATTCCCACCAGGCTTGAACATCAAGGCATTTCAATGGTGGTTGGATAAGGGGATGTACAGAATAGGCCACTTCTTTAACTCCTCAGGCCCGCTCACCCTAAACCACTGCATCAAGACACTCAAAATGCCAACGACCGAACAATTTAGATTGCAACAGATATCTCACTTCCTAAATTTTATTTGGGAATCCAAACCCTTACCACTTGCTATCACACCGTATGAACATTGGTGCGGACAAGGGTATGGAGCAAAAAGGAGGGATCACAGCGATATATGAGTCACTGGCAACTACACATTCTAAAATGAGCTATATGTTGGCCTGGGAAAAAGATCTTAACCAGGACTAGGACTTGGATACCTGGCATAAAGTAATAGCATGGTCAAATTGAGGCATCCTTAACACATCCCCCATGAAGGCAGACCTAAAAGTTTTAACCAGGTGGTATCTCGTAACCACTAGACTAGCAAAATTATACCCATTATACCCATCATACCATATTTGGTGGGAATGCCCTAAAATAAGAGGATTTTGGGACAGAATCTTTACCATGATCAGACAAACCACTGGGTTATCAATTCCCTAGTCTCCTCACATAGCCTTGCTTAATTTCCCACCGGAAAAAAAAACAAACAACAAGCGGAGACTTGTTCATTTCATCCTCTTAGGAGCCAAATTGACGGTTGCAAAGGTGTGGAAGCAACCTGCGGTCTCCAGTAACTTGGCAAAACAAAAGATCTCATGGATCATGGCTCAGAAAAAGATGGTCGGTATTCTACAAGAATCGGCCAAAATGTTTGAGAACACCTGGAGACCGTGGGCTGATTACATACATTTGCCCATATCAGACACTGCAATCTGATCCGAAACTAGCTACCAGGGCTCCCCAGCAGAGCATCATTCTAGTCTCCTTTTCTATCCCCTTTTCTTCTGATTCTATATTTCCTCCTTCTCTTTTCCTCCTTTACCCTACCTACCCCCACACCTCTCTTCCTGTTTAATCAACAGGTTTCTATGGTCAAGAACCGAACCCACTGGATGTGGTGGGAGGACATTCCACAGATAGTGATCAAAACCTATATCACAATACCTAAGGAACAACCTGTAATGAATGGAGTAAGAATACCCTTAGATAAACTTAGCATCATCCCATGAGGGAAACTCCACATTTTCTTACTTTTTATCCACTGGTTGCTTTCCTCACTGGACATCACCGTAGTCTAACACTAAATAGGAAACCACTCTCAATGTTGTTGCTTATGGGTTCTACCCTTGCTAGTTAGGATTTAGCTCATATATACTTTTATTATTTGTACTTGTGTTCCAGTAATCTACACTATGCCTTACCACATATCTTGCTCAACTTTACTATGAAGCAATGAAATGGGCTGGGTGAAGCCCCTTCACCTCCCGACACAGTTAGATCCCATATGGTGTCGGTGGTGAGGAGCCCCCTGCACCGTTAAAGTTTATAGTTGAAATAGATGCCCTAAAGGGGTTGCTTAGGACTTTGTGGATTTCTGAAAAGTTATATGAGGCTGTGTTTATATATTCCTGATGTTAAGAAGAATTTACATTGTTACCTGTATTGTAATGCTTTTACTGAAACTTTAATAAAAATTATTGAAAGTAAAAAGTGTTTGGGGACCCGGGCCCTGCCCCACTGGACATGTAATATCCATACCAGACCTGAATGGACTGGGGGGATCCCATGCCGTTTTTTTTCAATGACTTCTTTTATCTGTATTGCTGGGACCAACAATTCATTATAGCTGCAAGCAGTTTTAAATGACTTTTTTTCCTTTAGAAATGTCATTTTGTGCAGGGATTGTTCTAAACACGGGAAACATGCGCCACTTTACAAGCATAATATAGACACCTCCCAGGTACAAAATTTAAAAGAATATTTCACTTTTATTGTTTCACTTTAAGCATTTATTAAAATCACTGCTCTCGACAAAAACATCAGTTTTTAAAACTTTTTTTGCATTGATACATGTCCCCTGGGGCAGGACCCAGGTCCCCAAACACTTTTTCTGACAATACCATGCATATAAGCCTTTAAAATTAGCACTTTTGATTTCTCCCATAGACTTTTAAAGGGTGTTCCGAGGCTTTCGAATTTGCCGCGAACACCTCAAATTGTTCGCTATTCAGCGAACACCCGATGTTCGAGTCGAATTTACATTTGTCTCGAACATCGGGCTCATCCCTATTCATGTGCATGTAAAGATAGGTGTCCCAATACTTTTGGTAATATAGTGTGTATATGGCAAAATGGAGACATAACTAGGAGGGATTTTTTTTTTAATGGAAACTTATTGGTAATTTTTCCATACAAATATGAAAGAAATCAGTACAAAAATCCAATGAAAACAGATAATAAAAGGAAGGTTGTATACAGATCATCAGTGAATGAAGGAATGTTGAGTATAATCAAAGGGGTGAGGGGGGGTGTAAAGGGGAGGAAGTCAAGCCATATGATCTAATATTAGAGTTGACGGATGATTCGGCCAGGGCAGGCTGAGTGTGTTAAACATTCAAATCGCACATACATAGCTATTCTAATATATTTATATACAAAGCTGGTGGATAGGAGGTGATCATGGAGGGAAGTATCATTTTTTTTATTTTTTTGTGGCTGGTGGCTGGTACACCCAGGCATGTAGGTGAACAATTAAGGCAAAAATACTGAAAGAGAGATGAGGAGTAGAGAATGATTAAGGCGGTTGTCTTATTCAAAGACATCAGAGCTGTGTTGTGATCTTATGTGGAAACAAGGTGGTTTTGGGGGGGCACAGGAGTGACAGGGTGGGATTCCCGCAAGAGGTGACCCTCCGAGTTCGGTAATATCTTCGCAATGTAGAGGTCCCATTTATGGCGAAAATGGGTTGTTGACTGGTGGTTGTTTAATATCAAGTCCAGCTTTTATTTACGCATTAGATTCAACATATCAGATTTGATGTCATTGATAGCGGCGATGGAGGATGAGGTCCATAATTTGAGAAAGGCCCTTCCGGCAGTCATATAGCAAGTGGTCAGCCAAGGTTTGTTGTGTTGGATGATGCTGATTTGTCATTTTAGCTAGCCTGGGGGAGGAGTATTTAAAGAGCCGAAGAGTAAGGAATATATATCCTTGCAAGGTTGGGTTCCAGTGACTGTGGCGGCCAGAGATTCTACTTGATCCCAGAATTGTGAGATTGGGGGACATGACCAAAGTCTGTGTAGTAGAGAAGGTCTGTATTCGTTGCACAGAGGGCAGGGTTGCCAGTCTGGAGATTGTGTTTGCTCTAGATGGGGTATATATGCCCGGTGCATTATCTTGTATAGCTGTTCGCGCCAGAATTCATCCATTACGAATGCACAGGTGGTGTTGTAGCCATTTATAACATGGTGTAGTGCTTCCGAAGATTGCAGGTCCTTGTTCCACAATGTTGTTGAGGTATATTGTAGCGGTTTTGCAAATAGGGAGTTCAGTGGTTTATATAAGTTGGAGATTTTATGGCAATGGAGGTCAACAAAAGAGTCTATGAGAGAATTCTTGAAGAGCAGTTCTTTGGGTGGGCATATTTTACAGACAAAACAAATCGCTTGCTGGGTATATAGGAGGTAATGAGGGGGTAAGTCATACCTTTGGGCTATCTGGGAGAAAGAGAGGGGTCTGCCTGTGGAGATGTCAAAGAGTTGAGAAAATGTGGATAAGCCTTGCGAGGTCCATGATGTATAGGCTGCATATTGCTGCGCCTGTGGGAACAGGGGGTGCCTAAGGATGGGAAGATGTTGGAAGAGCTAAGGGGAGACTCCCAAATTTTTTCTGAGTTCTCTCCAGGCTAGCACTGTGTCCCTTATCAAGAGATTGTGTTTTAGCGATGGTGGGAGAGATCTGATCCCACAGTGCAGCAAGGCAGACAGTCCATCGGGGTATACCATTCAAGTTTCCAGTTCATAGTCAGAATAACTGGATGAATGTGTTATCCAATCTAAACCCGCTCTCAAGAGGCAAGAAAAGTTGTAAAGGCGTATTTTTGGCATGTTGACACCCCCCTTCGTGTTTTGGGAGGTAGAGTTTTTGAAAGGAAATCCGGGATCTGTGGCCTTGCCAAATAAATGTACTTATAGCTTTTTGAAGTTTTTGGATGTCTATGTGCTTCACCAGAAGGGGAAAGGTCTGTAGGGGGTAAAGAAGTTTTGGGAAACTCACCATCTTAAGTAGGTGACATCGTCCAAATAATGAGAGTGGTTAGTTGGATCAATTTTCCAGGGCTATGATTTTAGTTAGGATAGGGAAGTAATTAAGATGATAAAGGGAGGAAGAGACTTTGCCTATTTTGATTCCCAGGTAGGTGATGTGGTTTTTGGCTATTGAGAAAATAGAGTTTGTTGCCCAGGAGGGGTTCTGGGCCTGGAATAGGGGTAAGATTTTGCATTTAGAGAAATAAACCTGAGCATGCTTTAAAATGTGTGAAAATTTCTTGGATGTGTGTCATGTCTTCCTGTGGGTTCTTTGTAAAAATCAGTATGTCATCCGCAAAAAAGGGCAGTCCTGAGTAGGGATGAGCTTCGAGTTCGAGTCGAACTCATGTTCGACTCGAACATTGGCTGTTCGCAAGTTCGCCGAACAGCGAACAATTTGGGGTGTTCGTGGCAAATTCGAATGCCGCGGAACACCCTTTAAAAGTCTATGGGAGAAATCAAAAGTGCTAATTTTAAAGGCTAATATGCAAGTTATTGTCATAAAAAGTGTTTGGCGACCTGGGTCCTGCCCCAGGGGACATGGATCAATGCAAAAAAAAGTTTTAAAAACAGCCGTTTTTTCAGGAGCAGTGATTTTAATAATGCTTAAAGTCAAACAATAAAAGTGTAATATCCCTTTAAATTTCGTACCTGGGGGGTGTCTATAGTATGCCTGTAAAGGGGCGCATGTTTCCTGTGTTTAGAACAGTCTGACAGCAAAATGACATTTTGAAGGAAAAAACTCATTTAAAACTACCGCGGCTATTGCATTGCCGACAATACACATAGAAGTTCATTGATAAAAACGGCATGGGAATTCCCCAAAGGGGAACCCCGAACCAAAATTAAAAAAAAAAAATGACGTGGGAGTCCCCCTAAATTCCATACCAGGCCCTTCAGGTCTGATATGGATATTAAGGGGAACCCCGGCCAAAATTAAAAAAAAAAAATGACGTGGGGTTCCCCCTAAATTCCATACCAGACCCTTCAGGTCTGGTATGGATTTTAAGGTGAACCCCGCGCCAAAAAAAAAAAAAAAACGGCGTGGGGTCCCCCCAAAAATCCATACCAGACCCTTATCCGAGCACGCAACCTGGCAGGCCGCAGGAAAAGAGGGGGGGACGAGAGTGCGGCCCCCCCCCTCCTGCACCCGGTGACCCCGCCCCCCTCTGACGCACGGTGACTTGACGGGACTTCCCTGTGACGTCACGGGGAATGCCACAGGGAAGTCCCGTCATGTCCCGTGCGTCAGAGGGGGGCGGGGTCACCGGGTGGCCCCGCCCCCCGTTATTTAAGAACTGTCAGACGAGGAGCGCCGTCACACAGCCGGAGCCTCCCTCCATGCCAGCATGGGTGCGGAGCGGCCCGGAGAAGAAAATGAAGAAGAGAAGAAGAGAAGAAAAGAAGAAGAGAAGAAGATGAAGAAGATGAAGAGAAGAGCGGGAGCCTCCCCCCATGCCATGGGTGTGGAGCGGCCCGAGGAGAAGAAGATAGAAGACGCCGCGGAGGAGATGCTGGACGAGAACGCCGGAGGAAGAACCAGAAGAACCAGAAGAACCAGAAGATGAAGGAAGATAGAAGAAAGAAGAAGTATTTAAATAAAGGAATTGTCAAAAACTGTCTCTTGTCATTTTTAACATTTTTGACAGTTTTTTAGTGAAATGGTAGGGGTACTTTTGTACCCCCTTACCATTTCACACAGGGGTGGGGCCGGGATCTGGGGGTCCCCTTGTTAAAGGGGGCTTCCAGATTCCGATAAGCCCCCCGCCCGCAGACCCCCACAACCACCGGCCAGGGTTGTGGGGATGAGGCCCTTGTCCTCATCAACATGGGGACAAGGTGTTTTGGGGGGCTACCCCAAAGCACCCTCCCAATGTTGAGGGCATGTGGCCTGGTACGGTTCAGGAGGGGGGGGGCGCACTCTCGTCCCCCCCTCTTTTCCTGCGGCCTGCCAGGTTGCGTGCTCAGATAAGGGTCTGGTATGGATTTTTGGGGGGACCCCACGCCATTTTTTTTTTTTTTTTTTGGCGCGGGGTTCCCCTTAAAATCCATACCAGACCTGAAGGGTCTGGTATGGAATTTAGGGGGAACCCCACGTCATTTTTTTTTTTAAATTTTGGCCGGGGTTCCCCTTAATATCCATACCAGACCTGAAGGGCCTGGTATGGAATTTAGGGGGACTCCCACGTCATTTTTTTTTTTTAATTTTGGTTCGGGGTTCCCCTTTGGGGAATTCCCATGCCGTTTTTATCAATGAACTTCTGTGTGTATTGTCGGCAATGCAATAGCCGCGGGTAGTTTTAAATGAGTTTTTTCCTTCAAAATGTCATTTTGCTGTCAGACTGTTCTAAACACAGGAAACATGCGCCCCTTTACAGGCATACTATAGACACCCCCCAGGTACGAAATTTAAAGGGATATTACACTTTTATTGTTTGACTTTAAGCATTATTAAAATCACTGCTCCTGAAAAAACGGCTGTTTTTAAAACTTTTTTTTGCATTGATCCATGTCCCCTGGGGCAGGACCCAGGTCCCCAAACACTTTTTATGACAATAACTTGCATATTAGCCTTTAAAATTAGCACTTTTGATTATTCATGTTCGTGTCCCATAGACTTTAACGGTGTTCGCGTGTTCGAACGAACTTTTTTCCTGTTCGCATGTTCTGGTGCGAACCGAACAGGGGGGTGTTCGGCTCATCCCTAGTCCTGAGTTCCCGGGAGCCTATCTTAACCCTGTGCAGTTTTGAATGGGATAGTAGGTGACGGGAGAGAGTTTTGAGTGTGAGGTTAAAAAGCAATGGTGAGAGGGGGCCCCCCTGATGCGTTCCTTTGTGGAGTTGGATGTTGTTGGAGATAAGACCTGCTGCAATAACATTAGCTGAGGAGGCAGAGTACATTGTGGTGATAAGGTGAAGGAAAGGGCCTGCAAAGCCCAATTTTAAGAGAACCATTTTCAGCCACTGAAAGCTGACATTGTCAAAAGCTTTTTCGGCATCAAGGGTGATTATGGCAGTTTTAGTGGCTGGGTTGGTTCTCGCAAATGTCAGAACTGTGAGGACTTTTATGATGTTAGAGGTAGCGAAGTGCCCTTGAGTGAATCCAACTTGTGAGGGGTGAAAGAGCATTGTCATGATTGAGGCCAGTCTATTTTCCATTATTTTAGAAAGTAGTTTTGTGTCCAGGTTTAGTAGGGAGATTGGGCGATATGACCCAGGAGCTGTAGGGATCCTTGTCTTTTTTGGGTATCAGTTTGATGTGAGCTTGGAAGCCTGTAGGGACCAAAAGGGCCATGTTGAGTATGCTACGGATTTGTCGATGGGGTCAGGGCCGTAGAGGGAAGCGTAAAACCTTTCTAGTATTGCATTGATGTCTTTGGGTAAGGTAGCTAGATTGCCTTTACTGATTTTTAAGGAGGGTATTTGAGTGGGAGTTTGTGGGCATTTAATAGTAATTTGTAATTTGTAATAGTAATTTAAGTAATTTGCCTGTCTTGTTGCCGTATTTGTGGTAATGCAGGTCATGGATAGATTGGTGCAATCTTTCCTGTGTCTCTGTGTCATAAACCAGATGTGACCAGAACTGTATGACTGCGACAGAGTGAACCAGACATAAATAGGTGAAAGTAAGTTTATTAAGGAAAATGCATATGTGAACACACCACCAATACAGAGTGAACAACCAATCAGTGATATAAAACCAACCAGCATACGTAGCAAAAGGAAGTACCAGAATCGTAGTCAAGCCAGGCCGGGGTCATAAACAGGGAATCAGTAGCTGGGAAGGGATATAAACAGGACAAGAGAGGATGGATGGATCACAGGAGGGACGGGTCAGGTACAAGGCTCAGAGTCCAGAGTCCAGGGTTCAGGTAACAGACAGGAAACAGGATCAACAGGTTCCAGGAATCAGGCTTCAGGTTCAGGCTACAGGATCAGGAATCAGAGTAACAGGATACAGGTCAGGGCTCAAGGAACAATACCAGGGCAACATAAGTCTGCAATTGCTGGGTATTTATACGGCAGCTCTGCTAATTAGGGTCAGGTGATACCTGTCTGCAGAGGGGAATACCTTCTCCATACTGCCAGGATTCCTCCGCTGGTGGATGCCAGTACTGCGGCCCAAAGGTGACAGAATACTTGCAGGAAAGAGCAGCTCCCAACTGCCAGGAGACACCTGCTGGTGGACCTCAATACTGCATGCCAAATGATTGATATTACCAGCGGAGAAGACCTTTCCTGACAGTACCCCCCTCGAAAGAGTGACCTCCAGACGCTCCAACTAGCCGTTGCTGGGGAAAGTCCATGGTGTCCAGCCGGGCAGCGGGCAGGAACACACCAGGCTGGGCAGCGGGCAGGAACACTCCAAGCTGGGCAGCGGACAGGAACACTCCAGGCTGGGCAGCAGACAGGAACACTCCAGGCTGGGCAGCGGACAGGAACACTTCAAGCTGGGCAGTGGACAGGAACACTCCAGGCTGGGCAGCGGACAGGAATACTCCAGGCTGGGCAGCGGACAGGAACACTTCAAGCTGGGCAGTGGACAGGAACACTTCAAGCTGGGCAGCGGACAGGAACACTTCAAGCTGGGCAGCGGACAGGAACACTTCAAGCTGGGCAGTGGACAGGAACACTTCAAGCTGGGCAGCGGGCACAGGCACTCCAAGCTGGGCAGCGGGCACAGGCACTCCAAGCTGGGCAGCAGGCATGGGCACTCCAAGCTGGGCAGCAGGCACAGGCACTCCAAGCTGGGCAGCAGGCACAGGCACTCCAAGCTGGGCAGCAGGCACGGGCACTTCAAGCTGGGCAGCAGGCATGGCACTTCAAGCTGGGCAGCAGGCACGGGCACTTCAAGCTGGGCAGCAGGCACATCAGGCTTGGCAGAAGGCATGGGCACTCCAAGCTGGGCAGCAGGCACGGGCACTCCAAGCTGGGCAGCAGGCATGGGCACTCCAAGCTGGGCAGCAGGCACGGGCACTCCAAGCTGGGCAGCAGGCACGGGCACTCCAAGCTGGGCAGCAGGCACGGGCACTCCAAGCTGGGCAGCAGGCACAGGCACTCCAAGCTGGGCAGCAGGCATGGGCACGTCAAGCTGGGCAGCAGGCACGGGCACGTCAAGCTGGGCAGCAGGCACAGGCACTTCAAGCTGGGCAGCAGGCACGGGCACTCCAAGCTGGGCAGCAGGCACGGGCACTCCAAGCTGGGCAGCAGGCACGGGCACTCCAAGCTGGGCAGCAGGCACATCAAGTGGGGTAGCAGGCTCATCAAGCGGGACAACAGGAACATGCACATCAAGCTGGGCAACAAGCACGGGCACATTAAATGGAGCAGCAGGTACTTCAAGCTGGGCAGCAGGCACATCAGACTGGGCAGCAGGCACGGGCACTTCAGGCTGGAGAGCGGGCTCATCAGGCCGGAGAGCGGGCTCATCAGGCTGGAGAGTGGGCATGTCAGACTGGGCAGCAGGCACGGGCACTTCGGGCTGGAAAGCGGACTCATCAGGCTGGAGAGCGGGCACATCAGGCTGGAGAGCAGGCTCATCAAGCTGGAGAGTAGGCACTGGCACCCCCAACTGGAACACTGGCACCTCAGGCTGGAACACTGGCACCTCAGGCTGGAACACTGGCACCTCAGGCTGGAACACTGGCACCGAGACTTTGGGCTGGAAGGCAGGCATCAAGACATCGGACTGGAAAGCGGAGACATCAAGCTGGAAGGCAGGCACCGAGACATCCGGCTGGAAGGCAGGCACCGAAAGATCAGGCTGGAAGGCAGGCACCAAGACATCAGGCTGGAAGGCAGGCACCGATACATCAGGCTGGAAGGCAGGCACCGATACATCAGGCTGGAAGGCGGACACATCTGACTGGAAGGTAGGCACGTCAGGCTGGAAGGTAGGCACATCTGGCTGGAAGGCAGGCACCGATACATCAGGCTGGAAGGCAGGCACCGATACATCAGGCTGGAAGGCGGACAAATCTGACTGGAAGGTAGGCACGTCAGGCTGGAAGGCAGGTACATCAGGCTGGAAGGCAGGCACAGAGACATCAGACTGGAAAGTGGAGACATCAAGCTGGAAGGCAGGCACCGAGACATCCGGCTGGAAGGCAGGCACCGATACATCAGGCTGGAAGGCAGGCACCGATACATCAGGCCGTAAGGCAGGCACATCTGACTGGAAGGTAGGTACATCAGGCTGGAAGGCAGGCACTGAGACATCAGGCTGGAAGGCAGGCACCGAGACATCAGGCTGGAAGGCAGGCACTGGGATGTCAGACTGGGTTGGATTAGCTGGTGCAGAGGCAGGTTGGGTTACTGGCAGGATCATCTTGGTTGGAAAAAACTTTCGTTTTTTCTTTGGCTTAGCCACTGAAGCTCTGTAGGTGAGGGGTGCAGCAGACTGGAAAGGAGGATTGGGATATGGAAGAGAAGAGGTAACAGTAGCTGGGGGAAGATCTTGTGGGTTTGTAGGCAGCTGAGAAGAGGCAGGTGGGTTGAATGCAGGATAGGTACAGGGAGCAGAGACTGGATATGAGTATTTGGTTGGCAGCAGCGTATACTGAGCTGCAACTGCGGTTGACATGGGTGATGGGGAAACATACATTTGGGTAGGCTGGTGTTTGGTGGCAGAGGTGGTTTGTTTGGCTGGAGCTGCTTGCATCATGTCAGACCGTGCTGAAAGTATAGGTTGTACAAACTGTGCTTTTAAATCACCCTGTCTAACAAAAGACTGAGCAGACACAATGCACTCCGCAATCACCTGTGGGGAACAGGCTGAATAGTGCTCACAAAAATCGGCTGGATCATCTTCAAAAAGCCACACTAGGGATACAACCTGATTCATATCAAAAGAAGGAGTGAAATCATCACGGCCCTCTGGAATACAGGGCAGGGCCAGCTCAGTACATAGCTTGATCAAAGGCTGCACCTCCCCAAACAATATATAACCCTGATCGACCAGGGAGTGAGCCAAACGTATAGTGGCAAACAACTGGTCACAAGACCATCCTTTCAAAGCCTGGCGGCAATAATCACTACTTTCAGATGCCAGCAGAGAAAAATAAATAACCTCATCGGCATTCGTGTTTGCAACCAACTGAATCAAAATGGTTCCCCTGTGCAGCCACTTCTGGTCAGGGATGGCCCTGGTATTCTGTCATAAACCAGATGTGACCAGAACTGTGTGACTGTGACAGAGTGAACCAGACATAAATAGGTGAAAGTAAGTTTATTAAGGAAAATGCATATGTGAACACACCACCAATACAGAGTGAACAACCAAACAATCAGTGATATAAAACCAACCAGCATATGTAGCAAGAGGGAGTACCAGAATCGTAGTCAAGCCAGGCCGGGGTCATAAACAGGGAATCAGTAGCTGGGAAGGGAGATAAACAGGACAAGAGAGGATGGATGGATCACAAGAGGGACGGGTCAAGTACAAGGCTCAGAGTCCAGAGTCCAGGGTTCAGGTAACAGGAAACAGGATCAACAGGTTCCAGGAATCAGGCTTCAGGTTCAGGCTACAGGATCAGGAATCAGGAATCAGGAATCAGGAATCAGGAATCAGAGTAACAGGATACAGGTCAGGGCTCAAGGAACAATACCAGGGCAACATAAGTCTGCAATTGCTGGGTATTTATACTGCAGCTCTGCTAATTAAGGCCAGGTGATACCTGTCTGCAGAGGGGAATACCTGCTCCATACTGCCAGGATTCCTCCGCTGGTGGACGCCAGTACTGTGGCCCAAAGGTGACAGAATACTTGCAGGAAAGAGCAGCTCCCAACTGCCAGGAGACACCTGCTGGTGGACCTCAATACTGCACGCCAAATGATCGATATTACCAGCGGAGAAGACCTTTCCTGACACTCTGCCCACATGTCGAACTGGCTTTTGGCAGCTCGCCAAGTCTCCCTGTTTATTGGGGAGTTTTGTTGGGCCAAAAAGGCTTGGGCTATGCGGGCAGAGGAATAGGAAATAATTTTGCCTCGAAGCACGGCCTTCCCTGATTTCCAAAGTAGATTGGGATTGACATTGTGTTCGGAATTGGTGGTCATGTATTCAGTCCACATTTCTGTGACAACCTTTTGGAGTGTCTGATCGAGAGCTAGATATGATAGAAAGCGCCAGACCTTGGTAAAGTTCCAGATGGTAAAGCCTGACAGCCCCACTCAAAACTGGGGCATGGTCAGAGATGGCTATTCCATGTATTTGAGGGTTTGTAGCATAATCTAGAAGTGTGACATTGGTAAAGGTGTAGTCAGTTCTAGACAGGGTGTTGTGTGGGTGGGAGAAAAAGGTAAATTCTCTTCCGTATGGGTGAGTTAGTCTCCATAGGTCGGTTAAATTGAGGCCTTCCGTGAAGTGTGATAGTAGAGAGTTAGGGGGGGGTCAGCCCTGGGGGGGGGTGGTGATTTAATTTATCTTCATAGGGGTTTAGAGTTTGGTTAAAGTCTTCAGCTACTAAGAGGGGGAGATGTATATAAGGGGCAAGAAGGGATGTAAGGTCCCAGAAGAAGGTTTTGGAGGGAGTATTGGGGGCCTATATGTTAGATATTACCCATTCCTTTGTATACATTTTAAGTTTAGCTAGGAGTGTTCGACCCTATTTGTCTGTTTGTAAGGAGAGAACCTCGCAGGGGATTTGCTTAAGGATGAGGAGGAGGACTCCAGCTTTCCCTTTGATAGCTGGGGACCCAAGTACCTGTCCCACCCAGAACTTGCGTATATGAGAGAAATCTGCTGTGGTTAGGTGTGTCTCCTGTAGTATTACAATGTCAGCTTTTAGATGTTTAAGGTGGCATAGAACTGCCATGTGTTTTGGGGGGATAGTAGACCTTTAACATTCCAGGATATCACTTTCATGAAATGAATTTGTGGGGAAGGGGTTTATCTAGCATTTAGAAAGAACTTAAAAGATAAGTGTGGGGTGGTACACAGTGCAGTGGTGGGGGATCACCTGTAGATGCATAGTAAATCGATGGGTGCTTGCTTCTTGAACGAGAGGGGTTAGGAGGGAAAACAAACCAACAGGAGTCTATAGGGAAAAACAAAAAGATACATACCCAGGGGAGCCTGGATTTCACTTTTTTCCATATGTGTATCATTTCCACCAGCGAATAGCATTACCGGGGGTTGAAGCCATCACCCGCGGATGTGAGATGGTCTGACCTTGTGGGAAATGAGATGATGGAGACCCGGAGTGCGGGGCCAAGTGTCCTCCCTGCGGTAAGGTTGTGTAGGTGTTGGTACCTAAACGTGAAAAAACATAACAAGTTAATAGTCCGCTATGGCGGCGGGTGCTATAAGTTAACTGGGGAGAACAAAGCAAGTTGTAAAACTCTCTTGGAATTGGGGCAGTTGTTTTTCTGGAGCATTGAGGTAAAGTCAGTGGGATTTGTTATGACCTGAAGAATCGGAGCGGCTGATTCTCTTGGGAGTATCCTTCCTTGGGCTACTGTACGTTGGTCTCTTGAGTCCATTGTGTGAGAACGAGTTGCAGCACTCACAGTATCCATAGGTATATGAAGGTGGGATTGCAGGTAGTGCAAAGCTTCATCTGGGTGCATGAATAATTTAGGGTTTCCTGAGGGGTCTGTGAATTGAAGATTAGCCGGGTAAGCTAAAGTGAATTTCACCCCCTTTTGGTATGGAGCTTGGCAAATCGGCTGGAAGGCCTTCCTTCTGCATGAAACTTCCTGAGAGTAATCTGTGAAAATGATTTATTTATGGCTATCCAGTTGGAGTGATTCTGAGTTTCAGAAAGATTTGAGAATGTTTACTTTGTCCATATAGTTCAGGTTGCGAACTATTACAGGGCATGGAGTGCTCCTGTCATTTGATGGGGCTCCCAAGCGATGGGTTCTTTTAACTGTGCACAGTGTGTTGATTCCCAGAGCATTCGGAATGTGCTTGGTGCAAATGTCATGAAGAGAGTCAGCATTAAATGATTCTGGGAGTCCTATGATCCTCAGATATTTTCTTCAAGACCTATTTTCAAGATCATCTAGCTTTTCTAGGATGTATTTCTGCGTCTTTTTTTTGTTTGCTGTTCAGCGATATTTGAGTCTAGCATTTCCGCTTCAATGTCTGATAGGTGATGTTCCAGCTCAGAGAGGTGTTCAGCCTGGTCTCCCAGCTCTTTCCTGAGCTGGGTTATGCCTGCTGCAATCTCCCTGTCCACTGCTGCAGTGATTGTGGGCGAGAGTAATGCAGCAAGCGCCTGTGCCAGGCCAGCATATTGCTTTTCTGTTGCAGTGGAGGGTATGGATACCTGTCCCATGAGGTCTGGCATGCTGGGAGGCTGTGTCGGGGCCGCCATATTGCCCACGTGTGTGACTGGCGGGGGAGGGTCTGGCCATTTATCCGTGTCTGTGTCTGCAGGATCGGGCAGGAGATGATGATCCAAGCTCCGTGACCTCTGGAGAAGGCAGCGGCGGTGGTGAGGTCGGATGGCGAGCGCGGGCGGTGCAGTGCCGGTTTTATAAGGTTTTCTCCCCAGAGCCACCGTTCCAAGCCCCTTCAGATATGGCACCGGAAACGCTTGGAGAGGATTGTACATATTGGAATAATATCAGGAACTGGAAACGTCCCAGTGAGTCCCCAGAAGAGAGACAAATGTGTATTGTGACCCTTCATAGCCGTAAGGCCATTCATATCAGGTGAGAGTCCTTTGGGCGAGGTGTGCACACAGCTACATGTGGTTCTTGTGCACGAAGAGGTGATCTTATGGAAGATTGATTATTGAGAAAGGGATTCATTTCACACTTATGATTGGACTTATACACGGATCATAATAGTGTTAAATGCAATATTAATGGTGTGGATTCACATTCTGTTTTATACATATGTTTTTATAACATTTTCTGTATACTGAATATTCATGTATATCATATGGTCATTTAGCACATATTATTTGATACTGGTGATATATAATATCAGTTTGTATAAGTGTATTTATAAGTAAGGAGAGTGTAGAAATTGGCACAGTGTAGCGGCATACCAATTGGTTATATATAGAGAGGTGACACATGTTTATGAGAGTGTGCGGGTGTGAGCGATACATATTGTATATTTAATTTCACATTAATTGCCATTTAATTCCATTTATTGAATTTATTTCAATTAATTTTGTATTGAGTTACACATATTTTAGGCACATAACTTTTCATAGCAGCTCGCAAGATCTCATTTACATTTTACTCCTAAACAGACTGATCTGTAGGAAGAGGATGTCATAAACAACAATTATTTCTGGTGTTTACAATAGAAATGGTAACCACTACTTTTACTTCTGAACACCAGCACTGACTGCTGTTTAGGCTCACTTTTGAGTTCATATAACATTCTGCTGTTTCACCCAGCTCTGATGCAGGGCCCCGAAATTCATTGGATGTCTTTTGCCCTACTTATTGTAACCCGTTGAACAATAAAGACTTGCAGCACCAAAAGTGAGCTAACTCTCCTGGTAGATGCAGAAAGAAACTCTGTCACCCAAACACAAATCGACTACGTCGGCCTCAGTAAAAGGCTAAAAAGAGGAATAAGAAATGTGAAGGCAATAAAACTGTGTTCATTTCAATCATCCAGTCTAGTGCGAAGAAAACTTGTTTTTTTTTATCTATTATCCTGAACATGATTGGATATGTAAAGTGAACACTGGTTCTTCAGTTGGATAAATGAACAGTGTTCATCCATTACACTATACTTCCTTAGTAAATCAACCCTAGCCAACACCAAAAAAGAAGGAAAATGACCAAAAAACCTCACCTAAAAAAGTAAGCATAATAAGGGAAATGTAATTCTACAATAGTTCAACGATAAGAAACACTAATGATTACAAAAAAAAAAAAACATGTACACTTATAAAATATCACAAAGTAAGAATTAAACAAAGAAACAGGAAAAAACACATCCAATCACAGAAAAAAACAATCCCAGGAACAAAATACATTCTGTCATAATCTCTAAAGTTACAAATTAATTTTGCACAATATAATTGAGGACAGAAAGTGAAAATGCTATACATGCGTCATAAAACCTTTAATACTAAGAATGCAAAACTTCCTGGCCGACTTTTAAGTCTCATAAGTTCATATTTTTTAACATAGCCATTGTTTCTTTTGTTCGAAATGTTCTGGGGATAATTTTATGCAAATGCACTTATCTTCATCAGACTCATTTATAATTCTTTTGTAAAAGGTGTATTGAATTATACAGAGCAATAGCTGAGAGGTATTGTTCCTTACAAAAGAACTTGTGAGATTTTGCTGAAGTTATTTGTGGCATTTTAATGCACCTTTATATAAAGGTGGTTATGTCTGTCTGTTTGTCATTACATTTGCCTTTGTCAGTGTTAAAAAATGTGTTTTACTGTGCTGAGTGTTAGAAATATCTTCTTAATTGACAATTTTGTGTAAAATATTAATTTTAATTTCTCTTGTGCGACAAAAAAATGAAGTCTTCAAAAGATTCACCATGCCTACTAGAAGACCTTGGGGTGTTTGCTTTCCAAAATGTGGTCATTTGTGGGTGTATCCACTGTCCTGGTACTCCAGGGCCTAGAAAAATGGCACTAGTAGTCATGAAATTGTGTAATTTATTTCACTAGAAAGCTTGAAGGTACTCATTGAATTTTGGGCAGCTCTATATGGCCAGGCTGTGAAAAAGTATCATGCATTTTATCAGGAATTGTAAATATGTGAATGTGTGAGAAATAACTTAACTTAAAATTGTTATATTTAATTTCTTATCTTTTTTTAAATAAGTGACAAAAATTACACCTTCTAAAAACTCCTCATACCTCTTACTAAATACTCCCAAAAAGGGGTCGTTTGGACATATTTGGCATTTTAAGGCCTTTTGAAATGAGACAGGCAGTCAGCACATCAGGATTGATCAATTTTCAAATTATATATATAGATATATATCTATATATCTATATAGATAGATATATAGATATATAGATATATATCTATCTATATAGATAGATAGATATATACCATAGTTTGTAGAGTCACTAAATCACTAAATAATATAAACCCATTTAACCATTAGTTTTTTTCACCAAAGATATGTAGCAGAATGCATTTTTTAAATGTTCAGTCTTTTTTCCTTTATATAGTAAAACACTTGACACTTGCTCTGCACCCCCCGCCCCCTTTCAAGATTTGCTCTGGGGGCACACATAAAGTAGTAGAAGCAGAGAGCACCGACGGGGGACCCTAGAAGAAGAGGTAAGGGGTTGCTCTGTGCAATGCCATTGACAGAGCAGGCAAGTATAATAAGTTTACTGTTTTAATTGAAAATGCCTTTACAACCACTTTAAATACCAAAAGAAAGCTCCATCTGTCTAAAAAAAAAATAATATTTGAGTGCAGTGTTGCATGACTAAGTAATTGTCATTCAAAGTGTAACACCGCAGAGAACTGAAAAATGGCCTGGACTTAATGGGGTAAAACAGCCTGGTGTTTGAGTTAATGAAGGGGGTTTCCAGGTTTTGATAAGCCCACATGCCTGTAGACCCCCACACAACCACCAGACAAGGTTTGTGTGGAAGAGGCCCTTGTCCTCATGACCTATACATATGGCCCGCACCATATTTGATGAACATAGGAGATTTATCAAAACTCATGGAACACAGTGTACAAACTGTGTAAACATGAGAGTTTCTGGATTTTCACATTAAATAACCTTGCTCCAAAAGGTTTAAATGAAGAATTGGAGGTTCACACCATTATTTAGTCTGTCAGCTCACTAGGACTATGATTGTTCATTCTTCCCCCCCCTATTTTTTTATGTATATATTTAAAATGAAAAAAAGATATAGATACATAGGCTTCTGATCAACAGTCTGAGTTTTGTAATATTTGTAAAATCTATTTACTCTATAAAGCGGAGTTCCACCCATTTTTTAATTTGTTAACAGTCAGCAACTACAAAAAGCATAGCTGCTGACTTTTAATAAACCAACACTTACCTGCCCCACGGTCCAGTGATGTGGCCGCCCGGAGGCTAGCTCCTCTCCCCCTCCTCTCCTCGGTGCCGTCATGGTAACTGTGGGCACCTGGCCGTGACAGATTACGGCTTCACGGCCGGGCACGCACTGCGCATGCGCGAGTCGGCCAGCCAATCTTCTGGGACTTTAGTTATGTCCCAGAAGATCACTGGCAGGGAGGGGCTGCCTAGGGCGAGAGAAGGAGTCACTTAGGCGGCCAAAGATAGGAAGTAGGAAGTGGGACAGGAAGTCCCACGAAAAAAAGGGTACACACTCCCCCCAAAAAATGACATGCCAAATGTGGCATGTCAGGGGGCGAGGGGTGCTCAAAGCGAAAGTTCCACTTTTGGGTGGAACTCCGCTTTAACATTGTATTGAAATTAGTAATGTGGCTTTTCATCTCCCATTTCTCTCTTATCTGGATGCCTCCTTGCTCAGCAATGTACAAGTCTTTTGTTCACTTCCCACACACATACTGCTCTCCATCAGGTGTCATTTTGACAGTTTTGATAATACCTTCCATAAATGTATCAAACGCCTTCAAAGATTAATAAAGATATTTCTAATTGTCTTTTATTACCACCACAACAGCCAAATATCTAATATAATTTTAACCAGTTCGGTCCCTCAGTCAGTTTTGTTTCATTAACTGCTTCAGCCCCATAAGATCTTACCCCCTTCCTGACCAGAGCACTTTTTGCAATTCGGCACTGCTTTGCTTTAACTAACAATTGCGCGGTCATGCAACGTTGCACCCAAACAAAATTGAGGTCCTTTTTCCCTACAAATAGAGCTTTCTTTTGGTGGTGTTTGATCACCTCTGCAGTTTTTAATTTGTGTGCTATAAACAAAAAAAGAGCGACAATTTTGAAAAAAAAGCAATTTTTTTTTACTTTTTGCTATAATAAATATCCCCCAAAAATATATAAAAAAAACTATTTTTTTCCGCAGTTTAGGCCAATATGTATTCTTCTACATATTTTTGGTAAAAAAAATCTTAATATGTGTATATTGATTGGTTTGCGCAAAAGTTATAGCGTCTACAAAATAAGGGATAGTTTTATGGCATTTTTATTATTTTTTTTTTATTAGTAATGGCAGCGATCTGTGATTTTTATCATGACTGCAACATTATGTCGAACACATCGGACACTTTTGACTTTATTTAGGACCATTGTTATTTATACAGCGATCAGTGCTACAAAAATGCACTGATTACTGTGTAAATGACACTGGCAGGAAAGGGGTTAAACACTAGGGAGCGATCAAGGGGTTAAGTGTGTCCTAGGAAGTGATTCTAACTGTGGGGGGGATAGGCTACCACTCACATGACATCGATCACTGCTCCTGATGACAGGGAGCAGTGATCTCTTTCATGTCACTAGGCAGAATGGGGAAATGCCTTGTTTACATAGGCTTCTCCCCATTCCGGAGCTCCGAGTCATGATCGCTGGGAGATTAGCGGACATCGAGTCCATGGGTGCGCAGCGGCATCGGCGCACTGGCACCCGCTAGCCCTGCCAATTAAAGAGGATGTACAGGTAAACCCATTTGCCCACCGTTGCCATTGTGCCGACATATATCGGCGTGCAGCGCTCAGCAAGTGGTTAACATCTGGTTTATTGATCTTCATTTAGTTCCTCATATAATTCCTTATAATATTTGTTGATTTTTAATTAAATATATATAGGTCACTGTCATGCATCTAGCCCACCTCCACAAGCTCATTGGTCTTTTCAAACCTGTCAAAGTCACTCTCAATTCCCACCTGCCATATTGGCTTGTAGTCGTCAGTATAAAAGAAAATCTTGCTTCACTATTAGGCATACTTGATAAAATAGGCAAGGCCTCTGAAACTCATTGTATATGCCCCTTTACTTCCCCATGCCTGCTGTCGTGGTCCTAGGAGCCCATAGACGACGTTGTCTTCACATCCCTTTGGCAGTTCACTGGCTGTGCTGCACTCAGCTCTCCTCTGTTCCAAGCTCGAGCAGAACTGCGTTTACTTGAATTTAAGTGTTTACTTATGTTTTGCAAAAAATGGATACATGCTTTTATTAACATGTGCGCTGTGGCCACTTTCATGTTCCCTTGTCCTCATGAACATGGGGACAAGGTGCTTTGCCAGGAAGACTCACTCCAGAGGATAAGCAGCGATATTTGCTCCCTTGGTAATGTCCAGTGACAAAACATGTTGGGAAGAGTCTATCAGGGGGCTGCACATACAGGGGGTTCTTCCAAAGAAGTGGGGTTCTTAAAATAAGTGGCACTTCTGCTCTTGCACCATCCATCTGAACATTTTCTTCTCTCTTCACAGGTAATCTGCGTTTATATTCCCATGTCCTGCAAACTAAAAATTGACTGACCGCTTATATACATTTTTGGTAATCTGCGTTTATATTCCCATGTCCTGCAAACTGAAAATTGACTGACCGCTTATATACATTTTTGGTAATCTGCGTTTATATTCCCATGTCCTGCAAACTGAAAATTGACTGACCGCTTATATACATTTTTGGTAATCTGCGTTTATATTCCCATGTCCTGCAAACTGAAAATTGACTGACCGCTTATATACATTTTTGGTAATCTGCGTTTATATTCCCATGTCCTGCAAACTGAAAATTGACTGACCGCTTATATACATTTTTGGTAAATCTGTTTGTCACCGCTGTCTCAACTACATCTGTAGCCATGCTCACATTATTTCAATGTTTATTTAGCCATTAAGTCTTACCTAAATTATGGGTTTCCTTATTTTTACAATTTTGGCCTTTTAGTCCCCTTGCAGTTTGATTGTGGTGTGAAAGTTATGCCCTGCTTGCTGTGTTCCTAATATGCCCTCCTAATTGATTAATTGCCAGATTCCATCCACACCCAACACAGTAAATAACAAGGCCTTCTTTACGGGGGAACATACAGGGGGCTGCGCATACAGGGGGTTCTTCCAAAGAAGTGGGGTTCTTAAAATAAGTGGCACTTCTGCTCTTGCACTTCAGCGATTTGCACAAAGCAAACCATAGCAGATTGCAGGTGATCTCATTTTCATATTATCTCACCTTCTCTGAAACATGCACTCTTTACCTCTCCTCCTCTTCATAATTGCAGCCTCTCTCCTCAAGCTCTCTTTTCTACTTCCCTCTGCTCCACCACACAATCTGTACATATCACCCTCACTTCTCCCCTCCCCCTATTACTGCACTCATCACCTCTTTCTAACTCTAAGCCCACTTGCTAACATACCCCCCAGGATACTAAAGCATGTCCCCTCATACAAATCATATTCTCATATTACCTCCCTCACTCTTCTGCTTCTCCTAATCGCTGGAGATATTTTCCCAAACCCTGGGCCTCCCTTATTTAACTGTGCCCAACACACCCATCACCATCACCCTACACCCTCTGGCAGTAGTCACAATCTACACAATTTAGTCTCCATTCCTCTTCTTCCCAACCCCAGCCTCCCTCTCTGCTGTGCCCTCTGGAACGCCCGCTCTACCTGCAAAAAAATCACTGCTGTTCATGACCTCTTTGTCACTAATTCCTTTAATCTACTTGCTCTCACCGAAACCTGGCTCCACGAATATGACACCCCTTCTCCTGCTTCCCTCTCCCAGGGTGGCCTTCACTGGACTCACTCCCCTAGGCCTAATGGACGCAAGGGAGGTGGAGTGGGATTCCTCCTATCCCCCCAGAGCACCTTCCAGGTTATTCACCCTCCTCCCTCTTTTTCCCTCTCATCATTCGAAGCCCACTGTATACGTCTATTCTCTCCTACTTCCCTAAGAATTGCTGTGATCTACCGGCCCCCTGGACCATTATCGACTTTCCTTGATGAGTTTTCTGCCTGGCTACCCTACTTTCTCTCTTCGGATATTCCCACAATCCTTCTCTGTGATTTCAACATCCCTGCTAATACAAACACTCCTGCTACTTCTAAACTTCTTAGTCTAACCTCTTCATTTGACCTGAAGCAATGGGTACAGGCTTCTACTCACTCTGATGGCAACACCCTTGACCTTGTATTCTCCTACCTATGCACTCCATGCAACTTCTCAAACAATCCTTTTCCTCTCTCCGACCATCACCTTATTAGTTTCTCTCTCCCCCTGTCTTCCACCACCTTTCCCTCCAATCGCCTAACCATCACCCGTAGAAACTTTCGCAACTTCAACTCCTCTCTCCTCTATTCTGCTACTGACCACCTCTATGACAAAATCTCTCCTCTGTCCTGCCCCAACCAAGCCATGTCCATCTACAATAAATCTCTGTCCTCCACCCTGGACAAGCTCGCTCCCCTCACTATACGCAGAATCAGGCCTTGACCCCTACAACCCTGGCAAACAGATGACACTAAAATTCTCAAAAAACGTAGTCGCGCTCTTGAGCGTCTGTGGCACAAGACTAAGTCTCTCGAAGACTTCAACCAATACAAATCTGCCCTCCAAAAATACTATTCTTTCCTCCACACTGCCAAGCAAACCTATTTTACAACTCTTATTAACACCTTCTCATCCAATCCCCGTAAACTCTTCTCTACCTTCAACTCTCTACTTTGTCCTCCACCGCCTCCACCCACTGACTTACTCACTGCCCAGGAAATTGCTAATCACTTCAAAAACAAGATTGATACAATCCGTGATGAAATCTCCATTCTACAGGTATCTCCCCCAGCTAAGACCCCGTGTCAACAGGTACAACTGACACTCCCCCTATTCAAATCTACTACTACAGACAAAGTTGCTAAACTCCTTTCTATCGCCCACCTAACCACCTGTACACTGGACACTATTCCCTCTCAAATGCTACGGTCACCCTCTGACCCCATCCTACACTCTCTAACCCATATCTTCAATCTCTCCCTCACCTCTGGCATCTTCCCCTATGCTCTAAAACATGCACTGGTCACCCCCATACTCAAAAAGCCGTCCTTGGACCCTACCAATCTTAACAACCTACGCCCAATCTCCTTGCTCCCCTTTTCCTCTAAACTCCTTGAACGCCTGGTTTACAACCAACTGAGTGACCACCTCATTAAAAACAACCTTCTTGATCCCCTTCAATCTGGATTTCGCCCTCAACACTCCACAGAAACTGCTCTTTTAAAACTCACAAATGACCTACTAACTGCAAAAACCAACGGACACTATTCTGTACTCCTACTTCTGGATCTTTCAGCTGCCTTTGACGCGGTTGACCACCCCCTCCTCCTCAAAAAACTTTACTCCCTCGGTCTCCGTGACTGTGCTCTTCAGTGGCTCTCATCCTACCTATCCCAACGCACCTTCAGTGTCACTTACAATTCTACTTCTTCCACTCCTCTTCCCTTCTCTGTCGGGGTCCCCCAAGGTTCTGTTCTTGGACCTCTTTTATTTTCAATCTACACCTCTTCCCTGGGTCAGCTGATAGCCTCTCACGGCTTTCAATATCATTTCTATGCTGATGACACACAAATCTATCTCTCCACCCCTCAACTCACTCCATTAGTCTCCTCACGCATCACTAACTTACTAACCGACATATCTGTATAGATGTCACACCACTTCCTCAAACTCAACTTGTTCAAAACCGAGCTTATAATATTTCCTCCCCCACGTGCCTCTTCCCCTGACTTCTCTGTCAAGAGCAATGGCAAAACCATCCACCCATCCCCACATGTCAGGGTGCTAGGTGTTATCCTAGATTCTGAACTCTCCTTTCAGCCCCACATCCAATCACTTTCCAAAGCTTGCCGCCTCAACCTCCGCAACATCTCTAAACTACGTCCCTTTCTAACCAATGAAACCACAAAGCTCCTGATTCACTCCCTGGTTATCTCTTGTCTTAACTACTGCAACTCACTCCTCATTGGCTTACCTTTAAACAGACTATCCCCCCTTCAGTCCATCATGAATGCTGCTGCCAGACTCATCCACCTTACAAACTGCTCAGTGTCTGCTACCCCTCTCTGCCAATCCCTCCATTGGCTACCACTCGCCCAACAAATTAAATTCAAAATACTAACAATAAGTTACAAAGCCATCCACAACTCTGCCCCCAGCTACATCACTAACCTAGTCTCAAAATACCAAGCTAATCGCCATCTCCGTTCCTCCCAAGACCTCCTGCTCTCTAGCTCCCTCATCACCTCCTCCCATATCCACCTCCAGGACTTCTCCCGAGCCTCGCCCATCCTCTGGAATTCCCTACCCCAATCTGTCAGACTCTCTCCAACTTTATCCACTTTTAGGCGATCCCTGAAAACTTTCCTCTTCAGAGAAGCCTATCCTGCCTCCATCTAACAACTGCACTATTTTCTCCATTAGCTCATCCCCTACAGCTATTACCCTTTTGTATAACTTGACCCTCCCTCCTAGATTGTAAGCTCTAATGAGCAGGGCCCTCTGATTCCTCCTGTATTGAATTGTATTGTACTTGTACTGTCTGCCCTAATGTTGTAAAGCGCTGCGTAAACTGTCAGCGCTATATAAATCCTGTATAATAATAATAATAATAATAATTAACACTGTCTGTGACTGTATCACTTCTTATTCTCTGAGTCTGGAGTAAATCCTGGAGTAGCCTGTCTGTCAGCCAAATTGGATGTCTGACAGGGTAAAGGGAAACAAGGATGATGGAGAGAAAAGCTAATAGCGGTATGGTGGAGTATTTACATTGATTTATACTGTTTTTTTAATGATTAAAATGTGAGTGGATTTTGGTTATTTTAACCTTTTGATAAATGTTTTAACCTTTACCCGGGGTGACCTTTAAGCACAAAATAACGTACCTCTATGTGATTCCGCTCTTTGGCTCTGGGGCGCACATGCACGCCACCAGAGCCCCGCTCCCGCTGTGATTGGACACAGCGGGAGCCAATCAATGGGTCCGGCAGACATCTCCACGATCGTTTGGAGAGAGGCAGAACAGCGGTCGGCCTATGTAAGCAAGGCAGATAGCCGTTCTGCTAGCAAGAAAGATAGAGCTCTTGTGTTTCTTCTAAGCAGGAACATGGATCCCTGTCTTTCTTCAGTTAAGCCACCAGTCATACAGTAATAAAGCACTCCCAGGGAACACAGTTAACCCTTTGATCGCCCCTGATGTTAACCCCATTCCCTGCCAGTGTCATTTATACAGTGACAGTGCACATTTTTTTTAGCACTGATCACTGTATTGGTGTCAGTGGTCCCCAAAGAGTGTCACTAATGCCCCGTACACACGGTCGGATTTTCCCATGGAAAATGTCCGATTGGAGCGTGTTGTGGGAAATTCGGACCGTGTGTGGGCTCCATCGGACATTTTCCATCGGATTTTCCGACACACAAAGTTTGAGAGCAGGCTATAAAATTTTCCGACAACAAAATCCGATCGCGTCAATTCCGACCGTGTGGGGCCTGTTCCGACGCACAACGTGCCACGCATGCTCAGAAGAAATTCAGAGACGGAACAGCTCGGTCGGGTAAAATTAGCGTTCGCAATGGATACAACACTTTCGTCACGGTGTAATGTTAAAAATGGTTTAATACAGCGCACTCTCTTCTTCTTTATATTGTGAGAAGAATGAAGTAGTTTTGCTGCTCATATTCACACAGACTTCTCACAAACTTATTTCTTTTTTATTTATGGGGATTCCCTCAATATATTTTGATTTGTCACATCTGACAAAAATAATTTTATTATGTTTTTTTGTTTTTTTAAAGGCATTTTTTTTTTATATTTTACATTTGTATTTTTTTCCAAGGCTGATCTTTGCATCTTCAAAATTTGGCTTTTCCAGGGGTGACTTCACCCCATCTGAAGGCAATATCAAACACAGTTCCTAAATACTCATGTCTGATATTGCCTTCAAGTTTTACCATATGTGAACTTTGTAAGTTCAAGATTTGTGTCTTTCTTGTTGGTTTTACACATGCCTGTTTTATCTTAAATGGACATTTCTATTTTTGATAATGCCACCCCAAAAATTGTTATACAACAAACATGTTGGTTTGTTTTAAAAACCTTTTCTAAATGCACATGTGATTGTGCAGGTATTAAAAAGATTGTTATCAAGAATGTGTGGATTATTGTCTCAATGCTACAACACTTTTGGGGTGATGTAATTGCTGCTTTCTGTGAAAATGGGGTTATTTCCTATGGGCAAATCCTCTTTGCACTACAAGTGCAGTTTCAGTGCATTTTCAAGTGCACTTGTAGTGCAAAGTGTCTACGCCTTTAGTAAATAACACCCAACAATTCTTTTTTGTATAAGGTTACACAATCACGCCATTTTCAGGACTCCCCACATTGCTGTCGGGGTCAGCTAAAACAAACACAAGCAGTAAATGTCACCAAAGATTAGCTTTTTTTTTTTATTTGATAAAGGCTTCACAAATTGTCTGGCATATTGATGGCCCCCCTACCCGCAAAGAACTCAAGGTATCTTAACCTGACATCATGGACACTCAGGGAGGGCAAAGATAATGATAACTTCAAGCGCATATACAGTATACAATATTCAGGATTAATCGGATTGGCCAGGCATATAGTCCATGGCTAAAGAGTTAGCAGCCCAGGGGTTAATGAGGGTCTGGCAGTTAGAAGCATATGGATATGGGATTACATGTTTAAAAAGGGTTTGGCAGTCCAGGGGTTAAAAAGGTGTAGCAGTTCACAATGTGTGAAGTAGGTTGATGAAGCAATGGATCTAGAAGGCGGCTGCTATCCCCAGAGATGCTGGCTCTGTGATATGTAAAAGAGGGTAAAGAAGGGAAGCGCCACCTGAGTGCAGTATTAGTGAATACTTTTAATGACACAAAGTTTAAAAACACTTACAAAAGACATAATTAAAAAGGGCTCATCTGTAGATGGATGATCCTGGTAGGTTCCTGGTGGGGATGATCCTGGTGAGTTCCTCGAGCTCCAGTCTGGGTGTTGTATCAGCGATGTAAGGCTGTTAGAGAAGCTTTTCAGCAGTTGGTTCGTCCTGTGGCCATCAGGGGGAGGCTGGGGCCGGCGTGGAGCGCACAGAAGGTGTGCGTGACGTCACGGGCTGTTCAGCAGCTTCCGGGTACATTCCAAGGGGAGGGCTCGCATGGAGGGAGGATACTAGCTGTGAGGGAGTCTGTGGATAGGCTACGCGCTCGGAGCAGCTGCTCCTTCAATAGGCCTGAGGGGGCAGTGTGTAGATGCTGTGCTATTTATATGCCGGCGCTGTGGGACAACAAGGCTCAGCGCCGGCTGATAGCACAGCGCTGTGATGGAATAATACAGTGCGGTGGGCTAAAGGGGGGGAGAAGAGGGAGGGGATGTGAAATGTGGTTTGTGAAGGACTGTACTGAGGTGGGGGAGGGGAAGGAACACAAATAGAATGACACATGGGAGGAGGGCGCATGATGGCTGAGAGAATGTTGATGCATATCACATATAAATAAATTAAGTCAACAATCAATTATGAAAAAGTCAATAAAAAATTCAATAAAAAATTAATGAAAATCAAATAAAAAGTCAATATAAAAAATCAATATAAAAAATCAATATAAAATTCAGAAAAAAGGAAGGGGGGGGAGGGGGAAAGGGAAAGGAATCATGTGTATGGAGGGAATTGTCATTATGTGGAGCTGATATGTGTTACAAGCATGCATGCACACATGCAGGAACTCACCAGGATCATCCCCACCAGGAACCTACCAGGATCATCCATCTACAGATGAGCCCTTTTTAATTATGTCTTTTGTAAGTGTTTTTAAACTTTGTGTCATTAAAAGTATTCACTAATACTGCACTCAGGTGGCACTTCCCTTCTTTACCCTCTTTTACTCAGGGAGGGCAAGCCAGGACAGCCACTTTCAAGCGCCGTCAGGGTTGTTTCATGTAGAATTCCGGCCTCAGGCCCAACTGAGCCAGCATAGTCGGCAGAATGTTGGCGTAAAAAGTTATGTAGAACACAGCACGCCAGGATTATATGATTAAGTTTATACTCCGCCATATGGACGGGTGTCAGAAATAGGCGGAACCGGCTGGCCATGATTCCAAATGTGTTCTCCACCACTCTTCTGGCTCTGGCCAGCCGGTAATTAAAAATCCTCTGTTCCGGGGTGAGGGTCCTCATCGGGAATGGCCGCATAAGATGGTCCCGCAGCGCAAATGCTTCATCCGCAACAAAGACGAATGGGAGTTCTTCCACATTGTCTTCTGGAGGTGGCAAGTCCAAGCTGCCATTCTGGAGACGCCTGTAAAACTCCATCTGGGCGATGACTCCACCATCGGACATCCGGCCATTCTTCCCCATGTCCACATACAGGAAGTCGTAATTAGCCGACACCACCGCCAACATCACAATACTATTGAACCCCTTGTAATTATAATAGTACGACCCCGAGTTTGGTGGTGGGACAATGTGGACGTGTTTCCCATCAATTGCCCCTCCGCAGTTAGGAAAGTCCCACCGCTGGGCAAAGTGGGAGGCCACAGTCTGCCATTCCTGTGGCGTGGAAAGAAACTGTTGAGGAAAACAAAAAAAAATTAGTATTTTTGCACATAAACATGGAAAGCAGATTAGACACAAACATTCTTGGCCAACATCCAGATAACATTTATTAAGGGGAATTTTACAACACCAAAGTATAAGGTACACCTATCATATTCCCCCTCCCCCCTCTCATGGGCCATTTCTAACATTATAGGGGGGGGATCTTGGACAGGTAACCCTCTCCACTTCATTGAGAGATGAATGCCTAAATAATGGGTATTACTTTGAACAGCCCCTCCTTAGTTACACTATTGGCAGTCCACTGGACAGGTAAGAAGTGTCATAATACAAAGATATAAATACACACAGTACACATTTGAGCACATTTGGACATTCTGCTATTACCTATCAAGATAATAATAGTATACAAAAACTTTAAACATTACCATTTGAAAGTATACAGGCAGGCCCTTGCACTATATGCTTTGGGGAATTCATCCATACATCTGAGCACAAAATAGATGGGTATAGTGTGTATGGGTTTGGCAAAGTCAGCAGATAGATGATTGAGGATAGATAGAGAATTGGGATCAGCTGACTTAGCAGTTGGGGGGAGGGAGGGTTAATAATAATGATTTTGGGACACCACAAAAAAAAAGTCTCTGGCACTCTGCCTGAATTTAAAGCACAAATCACATTTCTAAACATTTTAGGGGTTGTTTGAGGTAAAACACTACTATGGAGCTGAAAAAATACATTGTTAAGTGACTACATGAGGTGAATATAGGGCAGGAGAGCATGCTGGGGAGGTAAGTGAAGGCAAATATGTATGAAGGACAAAAAAATAATTACCTAAAAATCCAGCATGCATGAGGACAAAGGGGACATTCACAGCATATTACAATCATGGTAATTAGGGAATGAGGAAAGAAATACAATATATTAGCAAACATTCAATACAATAAAATGTGATATTAAAGGATAAAAATCTTACTTTCATATACTCCTTCTGCAGGACCTGAATGATGGCAGAACAGTTCTCTGGGATAATGATACCTAGAGCCTGGGGGGAGATGCCTGTTGAGAACTTCAAGTCCTGCAGGCTTCTCCCTGTCGCCAAGTACCGCAGGGTAGCGATGAGCCTCTGCTCCGCAGTGATGGCTTACCTGCTGATATAGGGGGTCAGCAAAGCCAGCAGAAGGTGAAATACAGGGTCCATCATCCTGAGAAAGTTCCTGAAATCATCAGGATTATTCTCACGGATCTCACGGAGAAAAGGCATATGAGAGAACTGGTCACGCTGAAGCAACCAATTCTTTGTCCATGAACTCCTCCCCACCCTGTACATGGACTGGACTTGTGTCAAGGTCAGGACCCCAACACCAAGCCCCCCACAGCATGAACTCTACAAGGAGTACGTATACGCAACACGGCTAGAAAACGGTCGGCAGCTCAGAACGAAGTAACAGAACACACTGAAGAACAGCAAGGCCTGTGAAGAGCGACCTGAAAAACAGTAACGAACGAACAAGAACACAATGACAAAGTCACATGGAGCTTGCTTGCACGCACTGAAGAGCATATACAAACCCACAAGCACAAACTGAACGGCAGAAAACGATCTGAAAGCCACGAGTCTGAAAAAGCGCGAATCGTCTCTCCCCAAACTTTTACTAACACGAGATTAGCAAAAGGAGCCCAAAGGGTGCCGCGCTTGGTTCTGAACTGGCCTTTTCTAGTCTCGTCGGACGTGGTTGACGTCACTGTGTTGTTGGCGATCAGAAATTCCGACAACTTTGTGTGACCGTGTATACACAAAACAAGTTTGAGCCAACATCCGTCGGAAAAAATCCTAGGATTTTGTTGTCGGAATGTCCGATCAATGTCCGACCGTGTGTACGGGGCATAAGTGTTAGATTTGTCGGCCACAAAGTAGCAGTCCCACTAAAAATCGCTGATTGCCGCCATTACTAGTAAAAACAATAAAAAATATAAAAGTCCATAAATCTATCCCATAGTTTGTAGAGGCTATCATTTTTGTGCAAACCAATCAATATACACTTATTGTTTTTATTTTTACCAGACACATGTAGCATAATACATATTGACCTAAACTGATGAAGAAATTAGATTTTTTTTTTTAATTTTGGATGTGTTTTATAGCAGAAAGTAAAAAATATTGTTTTTTTTTTCAAAATTGTCTGACTTTTTTGTTTATAGCGCAAAAAATAAAAACTGCAGAGGTGATCAAATATCACCAAAAGAAAGCTCTATTTGTGGGAAAAAGAGGATATCAGTTTTATTTTGGTACAGTATCGCATGACCACACAATTGTCAGTTAAAGCAATGCAGTATCGCAAAAAATGGCCTGGTCAGGAAGAGGGTAAAACCTTCCAGAGGTGAAGTGGTTAATAAATATTATCACACTATTGGGAGTTTCCTCTTATCTTTTCTTGATCTGGAAAGATCTGCCCATTGAAGATTAATAGGAATGAGCCCGACTTAACGTCAGAGGGGGGCAGGGTCACCCGTTTACTCCACCAGGTGGCCCCACCCTCAGCTATATAACAGCTGTCCTCGCGAAGAGGCTTCAGTCAGAGGGAGACTCCCATGGAGGCGGAGCTTTTTCATTTTTTTTTTTTATCGGATCCTCAGGCGCTGTGATCGAAGATGAATGGACATTGTGGGACAGTTTTTTTTTTTTTTTTCAATAAAGGACTTATCCCAAATTGTCTACTGTAATTTTTAACATTTTGACACTTTTTTTGGTGAGTATGTAGGGGTACAATGCACCCGATACCCATTCACATGAGGGGGCGAGATCTGGAGGACTCCAAAGCATCCTCCCCATGTTGAGGGCATGTGGCCTGGTACAGTTCAGGAGGGGGGCGCTCTCTCCTCCCCCCCTTTTCCTGTGGCCTGCCAGGTTGTGTGCTTGGATCTGGTATGATTTTGAGGGGGACCCCCACACAATTTTTTAAAAATTTTGGCTTGGGGGTTCCCCTTAAAATCCATACCAGACCTGAAGGGCCTGCTATGGATTTTGGGGGGACCCCTACACTAAGGGCCTGGTAATGGACTGGGGGGAACCCATGCTGTTTTTTTCAATGATTTTTATCTATATTGCTGGGATCCAACAATTCATTACAGCCGTGAGTAGTTTTAAATGACATGTTTTCCTTTAGAATTGTCATTTTGCTGTGGTATTGTTCTAAACACGGGAGACATGCGCTACTTTACATGCATACTAAGGACACCCCCCAGGCATGATATTTAAAGGAATATTTTATTATTATTGTTTCACTTTAAGCACTATTAAATCACTGCTCCCGAAAAAATGGCTGTATTGATACATGTCCCCTGGGGCAGGACCCGGGTCCCCATACACTTTTTTGCAATAACTTACATATAAGTCTTTAAAATGAGCACTTTTGATTTTTCATGTTCGTGTCCTATAAACTTTAACAGTTTTTGTGTGTTCGTACAAATTTTTTGCCTGTTTGCAAGTTCTGCTTGCGAACCGAACCGGGGGGGAGTGTTCGGATCATCCCTAAAGATTAATATGTGAAGAGATATATTTGGAAGACTGGCTTGGGAAAAGCCAAGTTATTTGAGACTTTTGTTACACTTATGCCACGTACACACGAGCGGATTTTCCGTCAGAAAAAACTTGGATGGTTTTTCCGACGGAATTCCGCTCAAGCTTGCCTTGCATACACATGGTCACACAAAAGTTCTCTGAACTTTCGACCGTCAAGAACGTGGTGACGTACAACACTACGACGAGCCGAGAAAATTAAGTTCAGTGCTTCTGAGCATGCGTTGAATTGTTTTCGAGCATGCGTAGGAATTTTGCGCGTCTGAATTTGTACAGACGATCGCATTTTTGGATAGGAACTTTTTCTGACTGAAAAATTAAGAACCTGCTCTCAATATTTTGCTGGTGGGAATTCCGCCAGCAAAAGTCAAATGGAGTATACACATGGTCGCATTTTCTGACCAAAAGCTTCGGTCTTTTGCTGGCCGAATTTCTGATCGTGTGTACGCGGCATTAGAATTATATACCTCTGGTGTGTTATTCTGGCACATACTAGGTTGAAGGTGGGTTTTTACATAATGGGGTTGATTTACTAAAACTGGAGAGTGCAAAATCTGGTGCAGCTCTGCATAGAAACCAATAAGCTTCTAGTTTTTTGTGTCAAAACTTAACTGAACAAGCTGAAGTTATAAGCTGATTGGCTACCATGCACAGCTGCACCAAATTTTGCACTCTCCAGTTTTAGCAAAACAATTCCGGTGGTGTTATGATTTTTCTTAGAGAACAGAAGAAACACTGTTTCTGGGACTGGGTTTTCACAGCGGTGAAGTATAAAGAAGAGAAGTTACAATTGTTGTTTTTCCTTTTATTAATTCTTCTTTTCTATTTACTAAATATTCTTTATATGGACACTTTTTTTTTATGAATGTACTTTATCCACTAATAACTTTTATGTTACAGATTTTCAGTATTTGCACTCTATGTGTAATTTAGACCCCCTGTGACAAAGTCGGATGTAATGAAATGCGTCAGTGCGTAGCTACACGGCAATCAGATGTGACGCCAAGACGTTGATTCAGGAAGTGGAATCGGCTGGTATGATCCACGAGGGATGGTGAGATCACAGCACTGTGACGCCTGACATTGACATTGATTTCAATTATAGGCATTTTCTATTGAGTGTTGTTGATAATTGCTGTGTGCCAGTCAAGAGAGTGAATAGCAATACCATCTGGTGAGCATTATTCTTAAGGGAGTGGAACCTGTACTAACAATGTGGTGAAGGATATACGGTATATGTTTTCATAGTGATACACCATCTTTATGACATTCTTTGGACTTTACTTATATCTATATGGACTTTATTTCTTCATTTACATTTTTTGATGAAATTTGATTCGGAATTGGTGTGCTACTGTGGAATATTAATTTTAATTTTCCACTATGTTGTTTGATTTATAGTATTGTTTTAAAGGTGTGTTGTGCACATTTTCACTAAGCTGCATTTAGTTTTTTTTAAAGGGTTATAGTGCAAAATTATATATTTATAAGTTTAGTGCAAGTGTATTCCATCCTAGTTAGATCCTCTCTGCTTCGTCCATGTTGCCTCAGTCAGCTTGGGTAAGCCATTGTCTTCTTATACTTTAAAAGAGTGCAAAACATGCTCTGTTCTGGGCTTATCTGAAGGAAACTTTTCTTGGATTTAAATTCTGTGTTTTATTGCAGATTGTGGATGGTGCCAAGTCAGCAGTTGACCATACCTCCTGGACATATTGAGTCTATAGACATACTTCAATGCATAAAGCAGCTTTTGAAACAGTGACAGTTATGCCCTGTACACACGGTCCGATTTTCCAACAACAAATGTTCGATGGGAGCTTGTTGTCGGAAATTCCAACCGTGTGTAGGCTCCATTGGACATTTTCCGTCTGAATTTCCGACAAACAACATTTGAGATCTGGATCTCAAATTTTTTTGACAACAAAATCCGTTCTGGTAAGTTCTGATCGTGTGTACACAATTCCGACGCACAAAGTTCCACGCATGCTCTGAAACAATTACGAGACGGAAGCGCTCGGTCTGGTAAAACTAGCATTCGTAATGGAGATAGCACATTCGTCACGCTGCACATTTTTAAATGTTTTAATGCAGCACATTCTCTTCTTCTTTAGAATGCTAGAATAATTAAGTTGTTTTGCTGCTGATATTCACACAAAGTTCTGACAACCCGATTTCTTTATTATTTCTCGTGATCTCGTGAATATTCTTTTTTTTTCCTCAGATCTCCATAATAATGTTTAGAATTTTTTTTTTTGTGTTTTTTATCCAGGTCTCCTATTTTTTTCTAGTGATCTCCATAATTTTTTTTTTTGCGTTTTCTGTCAAGTTACCTCAACACCATTATTATCTGGTATTTTTTAACCTCAAGGAGTGGTATTGGTGTCCCTTGTTAATCTGACATTGTCTTTTTGAAATGTACATGCCTACTCACAAAAAAACTGTCCTTTTTGAAGTAAAACACATAGGCAAGTATTTGTGAAAACTAAATAGCCATTTATTATGGGTCATAACCAAAGAAAGAGGAAGGCAACTCTATAGAAACGGGTGAAGTTTGTGAAGCTTTTGTACTCCAGTAAGCACAATCCGGTCCAGGATGACTAGAGATCAGGAACAGCAGCAGATGACATATCTGTCCCCAGGCTGTGGTCTTACAACAGCCTGAGTCTTTTGTCACACCAGACTGAACCCAGGCCATCACTCTCTTGTCTTCCTTACACACTTGATTCCAGGCAGTGGCTCTGGTGTTGGATTTGTGGCAGAAGGTGGAGGAGGAGGAGGAGGACCATGGTTGAACTCACAAACGTGGCTTTGGCTTGTGAGTTCGCCCCTCAACCCCTTATTTAGGGCTTGTAAAATAACTTCCTCACATAAGAGGCGTTGGCCCTCCTCCATTTCCTGCATTTTGCAGCCTGCCATGTAGGCATAAGTCCAATAATACTTTAAAAGTGCATAAAAGTGAAAGAAATCACAAAAAAATGAAAAAAATGAAAAAATTGCATAAAGTTAAAAAAGTCACATATAATGAAAAAATTGCATAAAGTGCAAAATAGTGAAAAAACGCTATAAAAATAGACAAAAGTGCATAATCTAACAAGTGCAATAAGGTTCCAACGTGGACGAAGCAAATCTTCATATAACAGTTCATGCAAAGAACAAAAAGTGCATGTGCAAAAAATGATCGGTTTCAGATTCCTCCAATCATCAGCAATCCATGGTGCACCACACATTTCCGCCAGCCTCTCACCTCTAATAGAGACCCCTATGGGTCAAGTTGAGACTCCAATCTGAAAGCAGATGAGAACCAACAGTCGATCAATCTCCTCTGATCGTCACAGCACTTGGCGGTTCTGTGGTGGAAGGCTTCCAGCCCGGCAGGTTAGGTGGAAGCATGCAATAAAGGAGTATCCCTATCGTGTAGTATTCAATACAATTTTATTAACCACAACGTAGTAACTTACCTTTAAAATCAGGATCCTTTCATCATTTTGATTTTGTTAGTCTGTTGATGTCACATTGAAGAATTGTCATTATTTTTATGTTTAGCCACATTATTTATGATATTTGCTTTTTATATTCATGCACTTTAGTTAACGCCACATATTTCTTATAATCACATTGTTTTTTCTGTGTGGGAACACTTTTATATGTTTGGCGGCTTCTTTGACCTCTTCATTTATAATTGTTTCAGCTCACTTTGGTTTTGCGCATTAGTTCCCTCCTTCTGTTCATGTAGGCATAGTCCTCTAGATTATTGGGGGGGGGGGGGGTTCTGGGGATGTATATTATAATATAATAAAATAATAGTTAGGATGTGTAAAGTGTGCAAATGTATAGTGGGGACAGAAAGTATTCAGACCCCCTTAAATGTTTCACTCTTTGTTATATTGCAGCCATTTGCTAAAATCATTTAAGTTCATTTTTTTCCTCATTAATGTACACACAGCACCCCATATTGACAGAAAAACACAGAATTGTTGACATTTTTGCAGATTTATTAAAAAAGAAAAACTGAAATATTACATGGTCCTAAGTATTCAGACCCTTTGCTGTGACACTCATATATTTAACTCATGTGCTGTCCATTTCTTCTGATCATCCTTGAGATGGTTCTACACTTTCATTTGAGTCCAGCTGTGTTTGATTATACTGATTGGACTTGATTAGGAAAGCCACACACCTGTTTATATAAGACCTTACAGCTCACAGTGCATGTCAGAGCAAATGAGAATCATGAGGTCAAAGGAACTGCCTGAAGAGCTCAGAGACAGAATTGTGGCAAGGCACAGATCTGGCCAAGGTTACAAAAAAATTTCTGCTGCACTTAAGGTTCCTAAGAGCACAGTGGCCACCATAATCCTTAAATGGAAAACCTTTGGGATGACCAGAACCCTTCCTAGAACTGGCCGTCCGGCCAAACTGAGCTCGGGGGAGAAGAGCCTTGATAAGAGAGGTAAAGAAGAACCCAAAGATCACTGTGGCTGAGCTCCAAAGATGCAGTCGGGAGATGGGAGAAAGTTGTGGAAACATATGGAAAGAGAGAGAATTTGGGCTTTGGACTTTATTGGCACAACAATCACTATAGTTATTATAATTAAAAATCCAATTTGTTAAAGAATATTTTTTTAAAAAAGGTATAAAAAGACAAAAACAGAAATCAATTCATGGCCGTACATTTACAAAGCATACACTCCATACACAGCTCTGTATTTGTAAAAGTCAATTAGACAATGATTGAAATAATCAATTTACATACAGTTACACTGAAGAGGAGCTATGCAGAAATAGTAATCAGTAACGAGAATTCGCTCAACATGTTGCGCGCATGGGCGCTTCTTCAGGAGCACAGAACAGATTACTAGAATACATAAGACATACAATAAGTAAAATAAAATAGAGAAACGTATACACAAGTGTAATTATACTTAATCATACATTTGGTATTATTGCCATTTGAGCCCAGCAGGTGATGCTAATACATAATCAGGGTAATGTTCAATTACCATGGGGACGTGCGTATCGTGATAATAATAATGGTTAATAAGTAAGACTAAGTGGGTCTATTAGTCTCAAGAGAGGATTGTGACTGCTGACGGAAGAAAGAAAGAAGGAAGTAATGAGAAAGAAAAAAGAAAAAAAAAAGGAGATAAGGGGGGGGGGAGAAGGGGGGGGGACACGAAAAGGGAAGGGGGAAAAGGAGGAAGAATTGGAGGGAAGGAGGGGAGGGAGAGAAAGGGGAGGGGAAGTGGGGAAAAGGGGGGGAAGGGAGGGAGAGAAAAGGGAGGGGAAATGGGGGAAAGAAAAAGTGGGGAAAGAAGACAAAGAGGACCAAAGCAGGAAGAATAAGGAAATTGTAGAGGAGGGAAAAGGGTGAGTAAGTAAGCAATCTAGACAGGGAATCTCACAATGTGGCAAATGTTCATTCTGTCCATGGGTAAAAATAGGGAAAACCTTTATACTTCCAAATGGGGAGACCTTTACCCCAAATTTCCATGCCTACTGCGAGACTGAAGGAGTTGTTTACCTTATGTCATGCCAATGCGGAGCCTTTTATGTAGGTAAAACCATCAGACACTTAAGATGTAGAATAAGAGATCATGTTTATTATTCAACAGAAGGCAAGATGATCACAGCAGTCAGTAGACACCTAGATACCATAGATTTGATGTTTCCCTAGTATCATTCATTGTATTATCAGTGGTTCCGAGAGATTCCCGAGGAGGAGATTGGGACAAACAGGTCTGCCAAAAAGAAACTTTGTGGATTGAATGACTCGGTGCCACTTATCCTCCGGCCATCAATGAGGCTCACACATATAAACCTTTTTTATAACTTCTATAACATCTCTGTGAAACAATTGTTCTGGGATTTCAATCCTTTACTGAGATTGTTTAAATCTGATAAAGACCTTTCTCCTCCCCTTTATTGTCTATGACAAGGTAATAGAGATTCAGCTCTCAGATTAATTTATCTGTTTGCAAGGCCGACTGTCCTTTTAAACCTGCACTCCCTATAACAATAATGATCCCTAATACTTGGTCTTCATTATCCATCTATATCCCTTTAATGCTTTCCTGAATATTGTTAATAAAATTAGCCGGCCCAAATACCAATACCATGTACATTGTATTGCATGATCAAGTTTCTATTGCTTCTATTACAGGTGTGTATTCACCTATTTTTTTATTTATTTGCTGACTTGTTACCCTCAACAGGTGTGCATCATCGTCAGGGTTAAACTTCATTACCATGTGGCCACCCAGCACCACGCCTTCCTTGCAGGCGATTGGCGCGCTGGGTGCACTGGTATCCAATGTATCCAGGACTGTGACCGCCCTCTCCCATCCCTTCGCGTCGATGGTATCTATGCCAACGCGACGGGTTGGGACATGCGCTGTCCACACTCGTCGGCTGGTGTCTTGCCGAATAAGTTCCCTCGGCGGATAAGTTCCCCCCTGTACTGCGCAGGCGCAGCGCCTGCTCAGTACGAACTCCTGACAGCCGCCGGAGATAGCCGAAGCTCAAGATCGACAATCAGCTGTACACGGCGCCTGCACTCTGGGTCCAGGTTCCTTCCCTACCATCCAAGTGGACCTAGAGGGGGAATCTAAAAGAGCCGAGCGCAGCGAGGCCGTGCCCGAAGCGTGGCGAGCGAAGCGAGCCCGCGAGGGGCCCTCTTTCAGCCGCCGTGTACAGCTGATTTTCAGCTATTCCGCTTCGGCTATTTCCGCCGGATCCTACTGCGCAGGGGGGAACTTATCAGCCGAGCGGAACTTTCTCGGCAGAACACCGGCTTGGATGATGTCACATCGGCTCCTCCGATTGGTGACGACAACGCGGGGCGTGCGTACAAGAGACGCTCTCGGCGTCTCCCTTTCTACGCTCCACACAGCCAGCCGCCCTATACCGGAGCGGCGGTGTGGTTTACACATGCTTGCTACAGTGTTGCTTCACGTTTGAACCAGGAAGGTATGTGACTGTTTGGCTCCTTTTACTTAGTACAAAACAGGCAGATTCTTTATAATACTGTGCTATTCTGACATGCATCTTTCTATTTTCTCTCTCTCTTCTCTATGGGCCTATTCCCAGATACCACAGCTGCACGATGTGGATAGAGATTAACCCCTTAAACTACCAGATACAAGTTAATGCTTGATAAAAAGGCTTTTACCTCCAACTGATGCTCTATTCCTCCCGGTTACACATTTACAGAGGTTTACCTCAGTACTAGAGGGTTGAATGTCCAGATATTCAATGGAGATACGCTCTATCCCATTTTATCTTTATTTATGCGCATATATATGCTCTAACCTACCTATATATATATATATATGCGCTAAAATACTGGTAATATAATATCATGCTGCATTATAGGATTAATAGGTCTCTCCGTGCTGGCCTACTTTGTACACTATAACTTCCTATACTATAATGGTTATTATGGATATTTACCTTCACCTTTAGGTAAATCATTGCAATATATGGATATATACATTAGCAAAATGTATGCCCCCACACCTGTACAATGTTGCTACCCTCTGATTTTTCAGGTGGTCCCCTTCTAGTTTTATTCTATCCACCTATCTCCCCCCCCTTTTCTTCTTTGCCCTTCTCTTGTTTTCACACCCTTTTCCCTCCTCTACAATTTCCTTATCCTTCCTGCTTTGGTCCTCTTTGTCTTCTTTCCCCACTTTTTCTTTCCCCCATTTCCCCTCCCTTTTCTCTCCCTCCCCTCCCCCCCTTTTCCCCACTTCCCCTCCCCTTTCTCTCCCTCCCCTCCCCTCGTTCCCTACAATTCTTCCTTCTTTTTCCCCTTCCCTTTTCGTGTCCCCCCCCTTCTCCTCCCCCCCTTTATCTCCTTTTTTTTTTCTTTTTTCTTCCTCATTACTTCCTTCTTCCTTTCTTCCGTCAGCAGTCACAATCCTCTCTTGAGACTAATAGACCCACTTAGTCTTACTTATTAACCATTATTATTATCATGATACGCACGTCCCCATGGTATTTGAACATTACCCTGATTATGTATTAGCATCACCTGCTGGGCTCAAGTGGCAATAATACCAAATGTATGATTAATTATAATTACACTTGTGTATACATTTCTCTATTTTATTTTACTTATTGTATGTCTTATGTATTCTAGTAATCTGTTCTGTGCTCCTGAAGAAGCGCTCAGTCGCGCAACATGTTGAGCGAATTCTCGTTACTGATTACTATTTCTGCATAGCTCCTCTTCGGTATAACTGTATGTAAATTGATTATTTCAATCATTGTCTAATCGACTTTTACAAATACAGAGCTGTGTATGGAGTGTATACTTTGTAAATGTATGGCCATGAATTGATTTCTGTTTTTGTCTTTTTATACCTTTTTAAAAAAATTATTCTTTAATCAATTGGATTTTTAATTATAATAACTATAGTGATTATTGTGCCAATAAAGTCCAAAGCCCAAATTCTCTCTCTTTCCATATGTACATATGTACGAGGCACTTAGTATTATCTATGTATCCACATTACCACTATGTGGTGATACTTCATTAATTCGAAAGTTGTAGAAAGTCAACCATCACTGCAGCCCTCCACCAGTCGGGGCTTTATGGCAGAGTGGCCCGATGGAAGCCTCTCCTCAGTGCAAGACACATGAAAGCCCGCATGGAGTTTGCTAAAATACACCTGAAGGACTTCAAGATAGTGAGAAATAAGATTCTTTGGTCTGATGAGACCAAGATAGAACTTTTTTGTCTTAATTCTAAACGGTATGTGTGGAGAAAACCAGGCACTGCTCATCACCTGCCCAATACAGTCCCAACAGTGAAGCACGGTGGTGGCAGCATCATGCTGTGGGGGTGTTTTTCAGTTGCAGGGACAGGACGACTAGTTGCAATTGAGGGAAAGATGAATGCGGCCAAGTACAGGGATATCCTGGACGAAAACCTTCTCCAGAGTGCTCAGGACCTCAGACTGGGCCGAAGGTTTACCTTCCAACAAGACAATGACCCTAAGCACACAGCTAAAATAACAAAGGAGTGGCTTCACAACAACTCTGTGACTGTTCTTGAATGGCCCAGCCAGAGCCCTGACTTAAACCCAATTGAGCATCTCTGGAGAGACCTAAAAATGGCTGTCGACCAACGTTTACATTCCAACCTGACAGAACTGGAGAGGATCTGCAAGGAGGAATGGTAGAGGATCCCCAAATCCAGGTGTGAAAAACCAAAAAGACTAATGGCTGTATTAGATCAAATTGGTGCTTCTACTAAATACTGAGTAAAGGGTCGGAATACTTAGGACCATGTGATATTTCAGTTTTTCTTTTTTAATAAATCTGCAAAAATGTCAACAATTCTGTGTTTTTCTGTCAATATGGGGTGCTGTGTGTACATTAATGAGGAAAAAAAATGAACTTAAATGATTTTAGCAAATGGCTGCAATATAACAAAGAGTGAAAAATTTAAGAGGGTCTGAATACTTTCCGTCATCACTGTATGTATATGGTCACAGTGTACATGTTTCATTTTGTACTTTTATACAATGTTTCCCCATCCAAGTTGTGTTTTTCTCCCTTCCCCATCCAACTAACTGATATGGGATGCCTTTCCTCCTGGGTTCAGGAGGTATTTTCCAAATGTATTCCTCCACAGCTGAGGACAGCTGTGATTTTAGTGGGGGTGAATGTAACACCCTGAACTAGAAGGTAGGTGCTAGAATAGGATTTTTCTGGGTTTAAGATATCAGTGTAGGCAAATTTAGACAGGCCTGTGCTGTAGGTTAGGCCTGTTTGTTTTGATTTAAGATTGGGAGTGTTTAGTGTAGTGGTGGGTGTGACCACCTGTGCTCTGACTCAGAAGCGCCTCCCCTGCTTTCAGGAAGATTGTTCTGGAACAGAGGTTGGACCTGAGGTCTGAGTGGCAGGCAGCTCATGGAAGGAGACCTGACCAATTACCTTTCAGTAGTGGCAGGAGGCAGGCCTCCCATATAAGCTGGGGTGAGGTCACATGCTGCCTGGGAGTTCTGACGGTGCAGGAGAAAAGGAGAATGGAGTTATAGGTAGCTGCCGCAGGGCGTCCCCACGTGGGGGGCACGCTGAGCATGAAGGAGGGATGGAGGAGCTGCTAAGATGTATTCCTGGATAAAGATCTTCATCATGGAGTTGGGGTCAAGCTTCGACCGGGGAACACAGGATTTGTACACAGGAGAAGATCCGTGAAGGAGAAGCAACAGTAGAACGGAGGAGAATAGAACAAAGTTCTGTGACCAGGGAACACAGTACTTGCACACAGGAGAAGGTCAGTGTGAAAGAAGCAAAAGGAGAATTGTTGAGAGTAGTGCAGAATGCTGTGGCCGGGGAATGCAGCGTTTGTATTTATGGACTGGCTGGGAACAGTAGTCCGCCTATTACCGTGTGCTAGGCCGTCGGGGATTACCTTGTATCTCTGGCCCGGTAAAGCACTCCGGTAATAACATCCAAGAGACTGTGTAGCTACCAATTCACTGAGCCGCCAGGGAGAGGTATTGCTTTCCTCTGGCTTATTGATTTGCTGAAGCAACACCATTCAAGTACAGCCAGCAAACTGGGGTTATTCAGAGTGATCCCCTTTTGTCTTACTGGAAGTGAAGCAACAGGAATCTAACAGTTTTGCAGTAGAGGATTTGTACAAGAAGTGAGGAAGCTGGAGGGGTGATAATCTGCTGGAGTGAGTGCAGAGGAAGAGGAGCAATAGCCTGCAGTAGAGCTATGCAGAGGAAATAGACTGTGAATGTTAGAAGTGCATAATTTTTCAGGGCTAAAGCTGCTAATCAATGTTCTACAAATGTGATGACAATTCAATAAGTGCTATGGGCAACTCATATCTTCCTTTACCCCAACCAAGTTGTATCCCGCAATGAACACAGCAAAACTACACAAATGACTGCTCATTGTGTCAGAAGTGATAGATGAGGATCTGTCAGCAGGGTCATTTGGTGGATTATTGTCAAGAGTGTTCACACCATGGCTACATGCTGCTTTGTGTTGGTCTATCACATAAAATCCCAATAAAATACATTTACGTTTTGGGTTGCACCGTGACAAAATGTGGAAAATTTCAAGGGGTATGAATATATCATTGTATATAAATATAAACTTCTTCTGCCATATTGTTTTTTGCATAACATAAAGAAGGTGCCATCATGTCAAAGACACCTCAGTCCATCATGCCATGTGTCACTGCTCTGTGGATAAATTGGTGGCCAGAAGGAAGGAGGGGGTTTAAAGATAGAGACCAGGGTTTTGCTGTTGATGTTTACATATATCAGTATTAAAAAATGGTAAAAAAGCAGGAGTAGTATGGCGCTGCCCTTATGGAGACAAATTTTTTTTTTTTTTTCTCTTTCCCTTTTTCCTTCTTTGTAGTGAATGTTGCGCCCCAGTAGAAGTCTGACGACGAAACATGCGTAGGGCGGGTTACGAACGTCTTGCAGCACCTCTAACAAAGGGAATTCGCTAACTTTTGGCATGCTTGATTTGTTCATTTGAAATGTGAGTACATTTGTCTATTAAGTTTTAATAAAAGTCCTCCTATGGTTTTACGCGATGGGCATACCTTCTTTCATTTACATGTAATTACTACACCACAATACGCAAGTAAAGTTTGGGGGACATCCTTGATTGCTGCACAGTGGCAGACACTGTGACCATCCATACCCCTGCAGGGGAAAGGAGAATCCGGTGAGTGCAAGCATTGTCAGAGCATGCAGACAAGGCACTAATTAAAGAAACCAGCACCTGGATAAGAAGCTTTCCTACAGATATTTGACCCTCAAAGATTGAACACTACAAAATACTCCAAAAAGAACTTGTTTTTTTCATAAACGGAACTTTTCCTATCCAACCAATACTGGTCACAGCACAAGAGTCACTATTTATGATGGATATTTTGCACAATGTTGTATGGATTTGTATGATTTAACACTGGTCACTTTAGTGATGCTGCACTATGCACTTTTGTTGAATAATTGAAGCACCTTATGTTGCAATTGTACCTTTAACAGTAAGGACTTGGCACCAGTCACATATTTATTCATTTTTGGCACACACACTTTAGGAATTATAAAGTCATTTTAAAGAGAGGTGTTTTTTTTTTTTTTTTTGTCTCCATAAGGGCAGCGCCATACTATTCCTGTTTTCCTTTTTTTTTTTTTACACTTTCCACCTAGATGATATTACATCTATATCCACAACTACTTTATTACTTAACTTAAAGGGCACAATGCACCTTTGTTGAACAATTGGAGCACCAGTTGTTGTATTTTCATTTTGAATAGAAATATTCACCACCAGTCAGTTTTATTCAATTTTTGAACATATACAGGTTTTAGAAGCAATTCTATAAGGATACTAGGCAATACATTCACTACAAAGAAGGAAAAAGGGAAAGAGAAAAAAAAAAAAAAAAAAAATTTTGTCTCCATAAGGGCAGCGCCATACTACTCCTGCTTTTTTACCATTTTTTAATACTTTCCACTTAGGTGGTATTGTATGTGTAGAGGCAGCAGCCATATCCATAACTAAAACATTCAATTCATTGCGCGGATTTACTCCATACACCTACATATATCAGTAATCACGCTGCTCAGTTGGCTTGGGCTACACATTTTGAGAAAAAGAGAACTGCATTGGAAACAACTGATGTATTAGATTATAAAGACTCCAGTATGTTTACATGCCTGGGGAAAGGAACGATACACTTTAACAATAATTAGGTTCAATTTGTTTCCTTCACCTAAATTAAGCAATTTAAAACATCTGAAAATAACATACCGGTAATTAGAAAAACACGATGCAAAAGCAATAACTATATCTCAAGTAAACCTTCACTTTTTTTAAGTAACCATATGAAAATTAGGGATGAGCCCGATGTTCGAGTCGAACGTAAGTTCGACTCGAACATCGGGGGTTCGCCTGTTCATTGAATAGTGAACAATTTGGGGTGTTCGCAGCAAATTCGAAAGCCGTGGAGCATCCTTTAAAAGTCTATGGGAGAAATCAAAAGTGCTAATTTTAAAGGCTTATGTGCTTGGTATTGTCATAAAAAGTGTTTGGGGACCTGGGTCCTGCCCCAGGGGACATGTATCAATGCAAAAAAAAGTTTTAAAAATGGTTGTTTTTTCGGGAGCAGTGATTTTAATAATGCTTAAAGTGAAACAATAAAAGTGAAATATTCCTTTAAATTTCATACCTGGGGGGTGTCTATAGTATGCCTGTAAAGTGGCACCTTTTTCCCGTGTTTAGAACAGTCCCTGCACAAAATGACATTTCTAAAGGAAAATAAGTCATTTAAAACTACTAGCGGCTATAATGAATTGTCTATGGGAACAATCAAAAGTGCTAATTTTAAAGGCTTATATGCATGGTATTGTCATAAAAAGTGGGGGACCTGGGTCCTGCTACACGTACCTGGGGGTGTCTATAGTATGCCTGTAAAGTGGCGCATTTTTCCTGTGTTTAGAACAGTACCACAGCAAAATGACATTTCTAAAGGAAAAAAAGCCATTTAAAGGACTTGCGGCTATAATGAATTACAGGCAATACAGATAAAAGAAGTCATTGAAAAAAATGGCATGGGATCCCCCAGTCCATTACCAGGCCCTTTGGGTCTGGTATGAATATTAAGGGGAACCCCGAACCAAAATTAAAAAAAAAATTGCAAGGGAATTTCCCCAAATTCCCTATTAGGTCCTTCAGGTCTGGTATGGATATTAAGGGGAACCCGCACCAAAATTAAAAAACAAAATGGCGTGGGGGTTAGGGAAACCCTGCGCCAAAATAAAAAAAAAAAATTGGCGTGGGGGTCCTCTTAAAAATCCATACCAGACCCTTATCTGAGCACGCAACCTGGCAGGCCGCAGGAAAAGGGTGGGGATGAGAGAGCGCCCCCCCTGAACCGTACCAGGCCACATGCCCTCAACATTGGGAGGGTGCTTTGGGGTAGCCCCCCAAAGCACCTTGTCCCCATGTTGATGGGAACAAGGGCCTCATCCCCACAACCCTTGCCCGGTGGTTGTGGGGGTCTGTGGGCGGGGGGCTTATCGGAATCTGGAAGCCCCCTTTTACAAGGGGACCCCCAGATCCCGCCCCCCCGTTTGAAATGGTAACGGGTACATTGTACCCCTACCATCTCACAAAAAAAGTGTCAAAGTGTTAAAAAACCACAGGACACATCTTGGGACAAGTCCACCCGGTGATGCACGGGGACTTCCAAATGGCTTCCCTGTGGCGTCAGAGGGGGGGCGGGCCACCTGTTTACGTAAATGGGTGACCCCGCCCCCCTCTGACGCACGGGGATTTCCCATTGGCGTCCCTGTGGCGTCAGAGGGGGGCGGGCCACCCATTTACGTAAATGGGTGGCCCCACCACCTCTGACATCACAAGGAAGCCATTGGGAAGTCCCCGTGCATCCAAGGGGGCGGGGTCACCCGGGTACATCATGGTGTGGCCCCGCCCTCAGTTATAAAAAGAACTGTCACCTGAGAGGACGGTCATTACTGCGGGTACCTCCCATGGAGGTGGATCGGTGGCGGCATGCAGGTTTTTTGGACTTCGTGGGACATCTTTATTTCTTAATTAAGGATTTGTCCCAAGATGTGTCTTGTGTTTTTTTAACATTTTGACACTTTTTTTGTGAAATGGAAGGGGTACAATGTACCCGTTACCATTTCAAACAGGGGATGGCCGGGATCTGGGGGTCCCCTTGTTAAATGGGGCTTCCAGATTCCGATAAGCCCCCCGCCCACAGACCCCCACAACCACCGGGCAAGGGTTGTGGGGATGAGGCCCTTGTCCCCATCAACATGGGGAGAAGGTGCTTTGGGGGGCTACCCCAAAGCACCCTCCCAATGTTGAGGGCATGTGGCCTGGTACAGTTCAGGAGGGGGGCGCTCTATCGTGTCCCCCTCTTTTCCTCTTTTCCAGACCTGAAGGGCCTGGTATGGAATTTGGGGTGACCACCACGCAATTTTTTTTTTTGGTTCGGGGTTCCCCTTAATATTCATACCAGACCCAAAGGGCCTGGTATGGATTTTTGAGGGGAACCCATGCCATTTTTTTCAATGGCATTTATCTGTATTGCTGAGACCCGACAATTTCCTTTTAGAAATGTTATTTTGTGCAGGGACTGTTCTAAACATGGAAAAAATGCGTGGCTTTACCGGCATACTATAGACACCCCCAGGTACGAAATTTAAAGGAATATTTCACTTTTATTGTTTCACTTTAAGCATTATTAAAATCACTGCTCCTGAAAATGGGCCGTTTTTAAAACTTTTTTTTGCATTGATACATGTCCCCTGGGGCAGTACCCAGGTCCCCAAACACTCTTTATGACAATACCATGCATATAAGCCTTTAAAATTAGCACTTTTGATTTCTCCCATAGACAATTCATTATAACTGCGAGTACTTTTAAATTACTTTTTTTCCTTTAGAAATGTAATTTTGTGGGATTGTTCTAAACACGGGAAAAAGGCTCTACTTTACAGACATACTATAGACACCCCCTAGGTACGAAATTTAAAGGAATATTTCACTTTTATTGTTTCACTTTAAGCATTATTAAAATCACTGCTCCCGAAAAAACAGACGTTTTTAAAACTTTTTTTTGCATTGATACATGTCCCCTGGGGCAGGACCCAGGTCCCCAAACACTTTTTATGACAATAACTTGCATATTAATCCTTAAAATTAGAACTTTTGATTTTTCACGTTCATGTCAGATAGACTTTAATGGTGTCCGCGTGTTCGAACAAATTGTTTGCCTGTTCGCATGTTCTGCTGCAAACCGAACCAGGGGGTGTTCGGCTCATCCCTAATGAAAATATCTTTCAATCTATATGAATTGTGTACAAACGTTATATAACTGTCGAAGAGAAAACATTTAGTCAGGCCTGCCATCTTCTGGCCAATGTTTGTACAGCAGTTGCTAATATGGGATTATATTGGAGATTAATAAATAGTTCTGGATGTAATCTTGTTTTATCACATAAAGATATCTTGAAACACAAAATGTAACCACTGGTATTATCTAAATATAATGATTTCAGGACAATTGAAACTCATATAATGTTATGTGTTATACAGTTTTTTTTTCAGAACATTTTAAAGTAGATCTAAATGCAAAACGTGTTTTATTTCATTTTGTATAGCATGGTGACACAGTGCCATCCATGTCCCACTGTGAGCATTTCCTGTCCGATAGCCAAAGCAGAAAGGAACACCAAAGTGAGGGAATCCCTGGTTGTCACCAGACAGGACAAATACAGGGGATGAAATTCCCTAATGGGGCACAGACAGCAATAAAAACCTGACAGGTATTCTAATCAGTCTCCACTCTATCCAAAACTAAACAAAAAAAGTTGCCTTTAGTTATATTTTAACCACTTGTCGACCAGCCACCGTCATTATACTGCGGCAGGTCGTCTCGTTCCCGCGAATCGCCGTAACTGTATGCCAGCTTCTTTAAGAGCCATAGGAGTCGCGCGCGCCTGATGCATGGTGGGGAACTCAATGCGTGTGGCTGCAATGCCCGCCGGCCACGTGCGATCGTGGGCACGAGAGCGAGAATGGGGATTTGTGTGTGTAAACACACAAATCCCTGCCCTGACAGGAGAGGAGAGACAGATCGTCTGTTCCTAGTAATTAGGAACAGTGATATGTCTCCTCCTCTAGTCAGTCCCTACCCCCCCACAGTTATAAACACACACAAACACATTTAACCCCTTGATCGCCCCTAGTGTTAACCCCTTCCCTGCTAGTGACATTTACACAGTAATCAGTGCATTTTTATAGCACTGATCGCTGTATAAATGTCAATGGTCCCAAAAATGTGTCAAAATTGTCCTATCTGTCTGCCGCAATGTCGCAGTCCCGCTAAAAATCGCAGATCGCTGCCACAAATCTATCCCCTATATTGTAGATGCTATAAGTTTTGCGAAAACCAATCAATATACGCTTATTGCTTATTGCGTTTACCAAAAATATGTAGAATAATACATATTGGCCTAAACTGATGAAGAAATTTTTTTTTTTTTAAAAAGTGTTTTTTGGATATTTATTATAGCAAAAAGTAAAAAATATTGTTTCTTTTCAAAATTGTGGCTCTTTTTTTGTTTATAGCGCAAAAATAATAAAACGCAGAGGTGATCAAATATCACCAAAAGAAAGCTCTATTTGTGGAACAAAAAGGACGTCAATTTTGTTTGGGTACAGCGTTGCACGACCGCGCAATTGTCAGCTAAAGAGACGTAGTGCCGAATCGCAAAAAATGGCCTGGTCATTAAGGGGGAAAATATTCCTGTCCTTAATTGGTTAAAGCCACATTGCTTTCCTCTAAAAGTGTTTCACATATGAAAAGTATTAGTTATGTGTTCACATGTTACATACTCTATGAACAGAGTTGTGTGCTAATCCGCATTACTGAGCATTTCTTTGTCTTTGTCTAGACTATTAGAGACCTAGATCTCCACAATCAGAGAGTAGGGAACTCCCTAACTGAGTGTATCAGATCTATATATTTTTTGTGGTATATTTTGGAGTTCTGTTTTAAGTAATTTTAAAAGGCTTTGTCTTCAGGTATGTTTTGAATCTTTGTGTTTTAGTCTTTTTTTTTTTTTTTTTTGAGGGAACATTAGTGAAAAGAAGTACTAGAATTTTGTATATAATTTGGATTGACAATTGATAGCTTGTGACTTGATTGTGTATTGTTGACATTACTATCCCCTGGTAGACCTAATTGATGGAATGCACTTAAGATATTTAAGGGAACAGATTGGTCTCAGAACATTTATTGCATAGCAATGTCTGTCTGTATCATCTTGAAAGTTAGGTAAATACCAAATCTTATATAAGGCCCCATTCACACTAGCGCGTTTTTTGATGCATTTTGCATTTTGCAGAAATGCACGGGAATTTTTTAACATGGGTTCCTATGGAACATGTTCACATCAATGCCTTTTTGTTTCTCTGCGTTTTTGGAAAGGGTCGGGGACTTTTTTTCATGCAAAAAGCAGCGTTTTACATGTAATGGTTTTCAATAGACAAGCATCAAAAACGCAAGTGCACCGTTTTTGCAGCGTTTTTGCTGCGTTTTTGGTGCGTTTTTGGTGCGTTTTTGCCGTTTTTTTTTTTTTTTTTTTAATTTTTTTTTTTTTGTAATTTTTTTTTAAGACTGTAAAAAAAAATGAAAAAAAAAAAAAAAAACGCAAAACGCAAATCGCGGCAAAAACGCCGCAAAAACGCGGCAAAAACGCGGCTCAAAAACGTGGCAAGCATGAAAAAAAAACCTCCAAAAACGCTCAAAAGCAACATGCATAGGTGTGAATCGAGCCTTAGGGCTAATTGGAGTACTGATTTTTTTTTTTTTTAAAAGCATAAGGATTAGATATATAACACACAATTATACATTTAGATAGTATGAACAAAAGTTATACTTAAAGGGTTCTTACAATAACCTGACTCACACCAGAGGGAATTTGGTAAGTACCTGCTAAAATAAGAACATATATCATTATAAAGAAAAGAGAATCATATGCTTCAATCAATTTGAAATTAGTAGGATGAGCAACTTGCTTTGTTTTTCCACCCTTCAACTAATCCATTTTACATGCAGCCACACTGTCATCACCATGATGATATCAGGATGATTATCAGTGAATCATCTGGTCAGAAGGTTTTTATCTTAAAGTTACAATGGCTTACAGCTGTATTCATACACTGGTAGAGAAATACTGTATGTCAGTGTTCAGCCACCTGATTCCTGGCAAGGCTGCATGAGATAAGGTTTCTGATATTACAAAATATAATAAAGAAAGCAACAACCCCTTCATGCACTCTCCTTTATAGATATGGGCCACAAAACACCCCTGAATAACACTAGCATAGGTTTTTATGGGCTGATATAAATATATTCCACTAGGTGTGGAGCAATGAGTATTTAAATCTATATCCAAACTTACTTTAAGGCTGGGTTCACACCGCAGTGCGGGGCGGCTCACAGCAGGGGTCTGGTGCGCCCCTGTTCGCTGTTTCAGGTCAGATTTTGGTCTGAATTTTTGGCTGAATCTGGACCTGAAACAGACCAGAAGACTCTTGTGTGAACTGGCTCCACTGAGAGCTGGTCACAATCTCTAGACATGCGTATTGGATGCAGGGAAGTTCACATCCAATTTGCAATAGTGTGAACCCAGCCTAAAGGCCAAGCTCATAAATTATATACAACCCACCTCAGTCCCTTACAGTAGCCTTTTAAAATGCCATATGCTGAACCATCCTCCCACTTACTTCATCTGATAGCAGAGGCTTTTTATGTTGTCTACATTGTGCCCATTAAAAATCTAGTGAAGTGCACCTATCATCCCATAGATTTGAGCAATGTTACATTGAAGCTTGGGTCCATGGGTTGTTGATTTGCAGGCAAAGGCAGCCTGGCTCTAGATTTGTAGTGGTTGGAGTGTAGACAATGTTACCACCGTTAGTAAAAGAAGTAAGTGCCCTTGGGGGATGGTTCAGCCTAGATTAGTTAAGAGGGCTAGGGAGGGGGAAACTTATTTTTTGAAAGTTTCATCAAGTTCTCAGCAAGCAAAACTAGGGGACTCTGAAGACATGCTGTGTGATGAAATGCATTGGGGCAGGGCTTGCTTGTGACATCATTATGTATGCCAGCTCGAAGTGTGTTCTATTATGCTGTTCGCTACTATATGTTTGTGAGTACCCTTTTTTGCTATTAATACATTTTAATGTTATCACACTATCCAGTTTATGTATTTCCTCCTATGTGCCTTGGATTGTCTATGTAATATTTGAGATCTGGATATCAGTGAAGGCACTTTGGGACTTTCATATCAGGGGACATCCTTGAGGCATAGCCTTTTTCTCTATCAAGCTCTCAGGAGCTTATGTTTGAGAGGGCATTTGAAACCATTAAGAATACTGTGTGCAATCAGGTGGTGGAACATGAATTGGACACATCATTACCTGTGGAGTGTTATCAGAGCTTATTCACATGATATGTGGACTTTTTCATTGCACTATTTATAATGGTTGCACTTAATATAATTTTGATGCACAGTTGTATTGCTCATGACAAAGGTACAGTATATGTACAGTATATATGAATTCTTTGAAATATTTAAGGAGATTGTGCAGCTCATGTATTTCTTAAGTAATTTATGTGTCACTTAAACATATAAGACAGAGAACATATTTTTATTCTGTTTTTACTTGTTGTATTTTGGCAACTATTGAGTGCACACTACAGCATGAAGGGGAACCAGATTGGTAACCCCAAGTTAGAGTTGTTTAAGGAGGACAAACCATGGTATACAACTATAGAAAGACACCTTTATTAAAAAAGTAGACCAAAATACAGTATAATTGTAGTCCAGAACTGGACAATACCCCCCAAACACCCTCAGTTTAAAAACATGCCATGCATGACAATGTTGTCACAAAAATGCCACAGACAGGCGTAGGCAGCGCGGCAGGGCCTTGCTTTCCACCATGCACTTCACCAACTAGGCGGCTCGACTTCTGCCTTCTCAGACTCACCAGGCTTGATGCATTGAGCTACGGAGGTTTCTATTACTAGGAATGAACTCACTAGCCCACCTCCAGACAGACCATTTTCACAAAGGATATTGCTGGCACGCCACATGGAACAAAGATAGATGCCTTATCTTGTCAGCACAGAGGAGTGGTGAAAGCCTACGGGCAGCCTTCAATTTCCATTTAATATAAGCACTGCAGATAACATACTCACTCTCCTCACAGGACTTTGAGCACTTAACTTCATACACTGGCCTTATCCAGAGCCCCGCTAATGATACAGGCATGACCCGCCATTACCCCTTCCAACAGAATCAGTGGAGGGAGTAACAAGCAGTGGCTTCAACTGTTATCTGCTACCACCCAGCCAAGATAGAATACCACATCAGCCACCTGCTGAACCATTTCAAAGACACAAAGGCTTTTCAGTGCTTCTGTGTATCCTTGGGTACAAGAGGGATGAGCTGAGACACAGACAATTAAAGTATGGCCATGAACAGTGTTGACCTGCATTACCCATCCATAAGGTCTCTCTATGTAACTCTTCCCCCCCTTCCCCCCTCCCCCATCCCCCTTCCCCTCCCCTTTCTTCTCCTTCCCTGGGCTCCCTTTCCCTCTCTCCCCCTCCCCCTCTTTCTCACCTGTCCTTCTTTTTCCCCCCTCCCCCCCTTCTCCTTCCTTTCCTTCCTCCTTTTTCCTCCCCTCCTTGTCCTCATTTCCATCTCCCTCCTTTCCTTTCCCCCCCTTCCCCTTTTCTTCCCCCCTTTCCCCCTTCTCTCCTGTTTCCCCCCCCCTTTCCACCACCCCCTCCTTTCCCCTGCCTATTCTTCCCCCATCCTCGCTCACACCTCCCCCTCCCTTTCCCTTCCTTACCTTCCCTACCCTTTTCCCCCCTCTCCCCCCCCTTCCCCCCCCCTTCTCTTCCCCCTTTCTTCCCTTTTTCCCCCCTATTCGCTTGTTTGATTAATCTAATATTTATTTATCAGAGGCTGTCTGTCATCCCCTGTGTCCGCCGCAGGGGGAATTTTATGGGGCTCCGCATGCCCACAGAGTTTTCCTGAACTGGGTGAGCTTGTCCTTATTGTTAATGTTTTGTATGGAATGTTTAGTTATTTTGTTAACAATCCTGCTGCCATAATCCTTTGTGTACTTGATGATTTGTTTGTATATGCTAAAACTACTCCATGTCACATTATAGATACGGTTCTCCTGAAGAAGCGGTGTTAACCGCGAAACCGGTCGAGAAATAAAGTTGTACACATATCTGCCATTTAAAGTGTGCGGAATCCACTTGTTCAGACTATGTGGTATCTTCCCCTTTTTATGTTCATATGTAATATTGTTACTTTTGTCGTCTACGATCGTAATTGTATACGGCACTGCAATTTTTATAAACATTGTCTCTATTAAAATTGTATTTTTATAAAATATTCTTTGTCTTTTACTCTTTACCCTTATTGTATACCTATACCCAGTACCGTAATAGTCCCCTTCTTTCCCTCGTTGGGGGGTGGGGACGCCGGCTGGCAGTAGCAGCAACTGCAGCCATCGCCCTACCCTTCCCCCTTCTTTCTTGCATATACATGGGATCGTCCATATTCATTTTAAAAGAGAGAAACTGTCACATGGAGTCATTCGACCATCCTGCCCACATTATCACTGCTTGAAGTAAATTTCTGTGAAAAAGGTATCTCCAGCCCAGAGTGTATAATGAAAAGATATATATAGGGACTATGCCTCAATGCCCCAAAACAATAGAGAGGGTATTGTCCCTAATTGTGGCAAGGCCACTTGTAATGGGGCCTAAAGAACGAGAATCCTGTAAATAAATATAATAAAAAAATATATAAACAAAAGGAAAAGAAAAGGGATGTAAATATACATCCATAGTCCCAAAAAGGTTATCCTATGGTCAAACATACCTAAAATGTGAGGTCACATCAAACACTGGCAGCCAGGCTTGGAGGGACAGGGAGATTAGGAGATGCTGTAAAGTGATCCAATCACTGTTGCATTGAAGGACTGTTCAAGATCCCAAATTTAAAAAAAAGAAGCAAGAAAACAAAAATATCATGAGTGTCAATAGCCACCCCTAAATATGGAATATTTAAATTGCAATGGCAATAGAAAGGAGATCAAAAAGATCTCCATATAACTCACTGTGAATGTGTTCAATCTCCGATCAGCAAGACAACCCTTTCAGAATCATTACTAAATATTTCGGCATGTAGAGATTAGGAAAATTGTCTCCAAATTTTGGCATGTTTTAACAATGGACCCTTCTTTGGGTCTTCTGATTCCTGAGGCTCCCCTTTTTACATTTAGGAGAGCAACCTCCATTGCCTCCAAATTAGTGAAAAGTGAGTTCAAAGGCGACCTGGGTGTTGAACACTGTAAATACAGAGGTACATACAGTATATGTTTGGCTCTTGTGGTTACTGTAAATATATGAATGAATATATGGATACCAACAAAAAAACAATCCTGCCGGATGGTAGAGCTTTCAAACCTAGACATTTTGCGAATTGCAGGACATTAGGTGTGATTTATCTGTTAAGATGTGACTGTGGTTGCTTTTATGTCAGTAAGACTAAGCTCAAATTTTTACATAGTTAGTCATGCTGTAATCTCAAAATTTCAGAAAAAATAAATAGTAATAATGAAAAGTCATCTATTAAGGTAATATGGAAACAAGCTTACTGAAATATTAGGAGCATGCAGACATGCAATCCTGACTTAGCCCTGGGAAGACATACTACCCTTATCCACCAGGGCAAATTCCTGAAGATCAAACTTTTGATCTTAGACCATATCCACCCCAATCCCAGAGGAGGAGACTGGAATAAGAGTCTCCTCCAGCTTGAATTGCATTGGATTTACATGTTAAGGGCTACACATCCCCCAGGACTCAATGAGCCAGTTTGCTTCAAGCCTTTTCTTGAAGGGTTTACCTCGAGAGGGATAGAGAAGTAGCCGTATGATTGGTCTCATTATTGTAGATTGATAGTGTAAACTACATATCATTTGCTTCCTTGCTTCTCTTTCCCTCTGTATATTTTGTTTTCTGTTTCCCTGTCTATATAGGTTCTGAACTGTCTAACAGCAAAAGATTTTTGATTTGTGATCTACTTGTATTGGATTTGCCTGTTCATTATTTGCATCTTTGCTCAGTCCTTAGATTTGCGTTTTTCTTGTTGCTCTCCTAATGTAAACACTGTCACATGCAGTCTCTGCCATCTTTGCCATGATCTATTATCTTTTGTTACCATATGCCTTTATTGGTATTTGGATTTTCAGGTCACTTTGCCACTGTGTTTTGTCGCTTATTATAGCCTTACAAGACACATTTCTCTTTTTTACGCCATCTAATCTCTTTTTTCACATTTCTTCTCCATCTTAAAATCAGCCCTCAGTTATTATACTTTTTTTACTTCTTTTATTGGATGTGGTCCAATCATGTATGCACGGCACGGCAAAGACACTCCCTTTTGAGCGCTCTTTAGGAGTGACATGTTTTTCCATCTACATTGGCCATTCCTTTTCTGTTTCCAGGGTGACCGTTCTGTGTTTGCCTAGAGACACATCCATGCCGGTGGGACACACGCAGGTTGCATCATTCCGCAGTGTGTGTGCATGATGTTATGTTGCACACGCGCTGTGGGGAGGCCCGGCGCAAGCGCAACTCAGGGGGCCTTTATGGAATCCTGTAGGATTTCCGGCTGCACGCAGCTGTCCCTCATTGGTGGGCGGTGCGCCTGACCTTAATATATGTTTAAATACTTGGCATTACAGGTGCACAGACATGGTCAACAGGCGGACGTATCCGGAGATGCTGACAGGAGATTGAACACGTTCACAGTGAGTTATATGGAGATCTTTTTGATCTCCTTTCTATTGCCATTGCAGTTTAAATATTCCATCTTTAGGGGCGGCTATTGATGCTCATTATATTTTTGTTTTCTTGCTTCTTTTTTCTAATTTGGGATCTTGAACAGTCCTTCAATGCAACAGTGATTGGATCACTTTACAGCATCTCCTGATCTCTCTGTCCTTCCAAGCCTGGCTGCCGGTGTTTGATGTGACCTCACATTTTAGGTATGTTTGACATAGGATAACCTTTTTGGGACTATGGATGTATATTTACATCCCTTTTCTTTTCCTTTTATTTATATATTTTTATTATTATATTTCTTTACATGATTCCTGTTCTATAGGCCCCAGTACATGTGGCCTCACCACAATTAGGGACAAGCCCCTCTCTACTGATTTGGGGCATAGTCCCTATATATACAGTATCTTTTCATTATATACTCTGGGCTGGAGATACCTCTTTCATAGAGATATACAGTATTTCAAGCAGTGATAATGTGGCAGGATGGTCGGATGACTCCATGTGACAGTGTCTCTCTTTTAAAATGAATATGGACAATCTCATGTATGTGCAATTGAATAAGATGTAAGTGACCAGCACTTTAGGCCTTCTTTGGCTATGCATTATGGGATGAATATACTAACTTACTGCTGATCATTTAAATTTGAATTCTATAGCGTATATATTTCCTGTTTATCCCTGTTGAAGGAGTCAACATTCATCTCTGAAACGCGTTGGATATAGGATCTTTGTATTATCAATTTGCATATCTTGATTTTTCAATGTTCATGACTTTATTTCATATTCATTCATATTTGTATTTTTCTACAAAATTTTTAAAATTATCATTCTTAATGTTCATTGTCTGTTGGGAGTACCTAAAAAATTGCACCCCAGAGGTTCTCTTTCTTTCTATTATTCATGGGATGTGGCACACTCTTGAAATCTTGTATATCAGTATTTCTTTTTAATTTCTGTTCAGTGCTATTAGACAGTTAGTGTGTAGGGATGAGCCGAACACCCTCCGGTTCGGTTCCCAGCAGAACATGGGAACAGGCAAAAAATTCAGTAGAACACACGAACACCGTTAAATTCTATGGAACACGAACATGAATAATCAAAAGTGCTAATTTTAAAGCCTCATATGCATGTTATTGTCATAAAAAGTGTTTGGGGACCTGGGTCCTGCCCCAGAGGACATGTATCAATGCAAAAAAAAAAATTTCAAACGTCCGTTTTTTCGGGAGCAGTGATTTATTCAATGCTTGAAGTGAAACAATAAAAATGAAATATTCCTTTGAATATCGTGCCCGGGGGGTGTCTATAGTATGCCTGAAAAGTGGCGCATTTTTCTCGTGTTTAGAACAGTACCTCAGCAAAATGACATTTCTAAAGGAAATTGTCATTTAAAGTTGATCACGGCTGTAATGAATTGTCAGGTCTCGGCAATATAGATAAGACTCATTGAAAAAAAGAGCATGGGATCCCCCCAGTCCATTACCAGGCCTTTTGGGTCTGGTATGAATATTAAGGGGAACCCCAAACCAAAATTAAAAAACAAAATTGCGTGGGGGTCCCCCTAAAATCCATACCAGGCCCTTCAGGTCTGATATGAAAATTAAGGGGAACCCTGCACTGAATTCTAAAAAAATGGTGTAGGGGTCCCCCTCAAAATCCATACCAGACTGAAGGGTCTGGTATGGATTTTAAGGGGAACCCTGCGCCAAAATTTAAAAAAATGGCGTAGGGTCAAATTTAACCAAATTTAACAATGTAAATTTGGTATTCCCTCAAAATAACTCAACGCACAGCCATTAATGTCTAGACCGCTGGAAACAAAAGGGAGTACACCCCTAAGTGGAAATGTCCAAATTGGGCCCAATTAGCCACTTTCCCTCCCAGGTGTCATGTGACTCGTTAGTGTTACAAGGTCTCAGGTGTGAATGGGGAGCAGGTGTGTTAAATTTGGTGTTATCGCTCTCATGCTCTCATACTGGTCACTGGAAGTTCACCATGGCACCTCATGGCAAAGAACTCTGAGGATCTGAAAAAAAGAATTGTTGCTCTACATAAAGATGGCCTAGGCGATAAGATTATTGTCAAGACCTTGAAACTGAGTTGCAGCACGGTGGCCAAGACCATACAGCGGTTTAACAGGACAAGTTTCACTCAGAACAGACCTCGCCATGGTCGACCAATGAAGTTGAGTGCACATGCTCAGCATCATATCCAGAGGTTGTCTTTGGGAAATAGACATATGAGTGCTGTCAGCATTGCTGCAGAGGTTGAAGGGGTGGGGGGCAGCCTGTCAGTGCTCAGACCATACGCCCCACACTGCATCAAATTGGTCTGCATGGCTGTCATCCCAGAAGGAAGCCTCTTCTAAAGATGATGCACAAGAAAGCCCGCAAACAGTCTGCTGAAGACAAGCAGGCTAAGGACGTGGATTAATTGAACCATATCCTGTGGTCTGATGAGACCAAGATAAACTTAATTGGTTCAGAAGGGGTCAAGTGTGTGTGGCAGCAACCAGATGGGGAGTACAAAGACAAGTGTGTCTTGCATATAGTCAATCATGGTGGTGGGAGTGTCATAGTCTGTGGCTGCATGAGTGCTGCCGGCACTAGGGAGCTACAGTTCATTGAGGCAACCATGAATTCCAACATGTACTGTGGCATATTGAAGCAGAGCATGATCCCCTCCCTTCAGAGACTGGGCCGTAAGGCAGTATTCCAACATGCTAATGACCCAAAACACACCTCCAAGATGACCACTGCCTTGCTAAAGAAGCTGAGGGTAAAGGTGATATACTGGCCAATAGGGATGAGCTTCGAGTTCGAGTCAAACTCATGTTCGACTCGAACATTGGCTGTTCGCAAGTTCGCCGAACAGCAAACAATTTGGGGTGTTCGCGGCAAATTCGAATGCCGCGGAACACCCTTTAAAAGGCTATGGGAGAAATCAAAAATGCTAATTTTAAAGGCTTATATGCAAGTTATTGTCATAAAAAGTGTTTGGGGACCTGGGTCCTGCCCCAGGGGACATGGATCAATGCAAAAAAAAGTTTTAAAAACGGCCGTTTTTTCAGGAGCAGTGATTTTAATAATGCTTAAAGTCAAACAATAAAAGTGTAATATCCCTTTAAATTTCATAGCTGGGGGGTGTCTATAGTATGCCTGTAAAGGGGCGCATGTGTCCCGTGTTTAGAACAGTCTGACAGCAAAATGACATTTTAAAGGAAAAAGTCATTTAAAACTACTCGCGGCTATTGCATTGCCGGTCCGACAATACACATAGAAGTTCATTGATAAAAACGGCATGGGAATTCCCCACAGGGGAACCCCGAACCAAAATAAAAAAAAAAAAAAATGACGTGGGGGTCCCCCTAAATTCCATACCAGGCCCTTCAGGTCTGGTATAGATATTAAGGGGAACCCCGGCCAAAATTTTAAAAAAAAATGACGTGGGGGTCCCCCTAAATTCCATACCAGACCCTTGAGGTCTGGTATGGATTTTAAGGGGAACCCCGCTCCAAAATTTAAAAAAAAAATGGCGTGGGGTCCCCCAAAAATCCATACTAGACCCTTATCCGAGCACGCAACCTGGCAGGCCGCAGGAAAAGAGGGGGTCGAGAGAGCGCCCCCTGTAAGAGAACTGTCAGGATGCGCCCGGCACGCACATGTGCGCATGCACGCATTCACGGGCATCGGCAGATTTCCTTGCGCAGAAACACACATCTGACCACAATTGGCACCTGACAGCCTATTTAAGGGTTGCTCTGATTTCTGACAGGTGCTGCTTGATCTTCAGCTGTGTCCTGAGATTCTGAAACCCTGTTTGTTTGACTTGACTTCCTGTTGCTGAAACCCTGGCCTTCCTGACCCTGTTTCTGGACTCTGATTACTCTGATTACTGGTTCATGATCCTGGCTTCCTGTTTGACCTTGCTCTTATACCTTGGTACCTCGCTGCCCGCCCGTTACTGAAACCGGCTTACCTGATGACCTCGCTCCTGTCTCCAGTTTGGCTCCACGCTGTTTCCGAGTACCTGTGCTGGCCATCCATCCTATCAGCTGTGCTGGTTCCAGCTCTTCACCAGAAACCCTGCCTGCACTTCCCAGTCTGCAACACTTCCGGCAAGTTCTGCACGCAGCATTCACAGGCACTCGTGTTCCTCCTGATCCTTGCCACCATCTGTTCCATCTCCAGTGGGGCATGGATTGGAGATACAAGAGAGGCTGACCTCGTCATTTCAGACTCCTACCAGGTACGTGACAATATCAAGCAGCCTCAAATGGAGTCTGAAAGGGAGGCCTCTCCACCAGAGGACATTTACAGATCTATTTCTGTGCTATCCAATATTGTGCAGAAGTTACAAGAAAATCTGAGTCGCATGGAAGAGCGATTTCCCCACGATGAGAATGTCGCATTGGCCTGTGCTCCGCTTTTGGTCTCTGATTCATATACCCAAACAGAGCCCGGCTTGTTCCATGAGGTTGCTTCCACTCCTGAACCCAGGGTGCCTATGCCTGAGCGATTCTCTGGAAATCGCAAGAAGTTTCGCACATTCCGGAATTCCTGCGAACTATATTTCTCCCTGTTACCCCGGACCTTCACGTCTGAAAACATCAAGGTGGGGTTTATCATTACATTACTATTGGATGAACCACTTTCCTGGGCTCATCATCTCCGGGAACAACATGACCCTGTCCTGACAACTACGGATTCTTTCTTCTCAGCCATGGCTCAGCTTTATGTAGACCCCTTCTACCAGCAGACTGCCGAATTCATGCTTGGCAAATTACAGCAAGGTCCAAGGCCTGCTAAGGACTATGTAACTGACTTCCGTGTATGGAGTGCATATACCCAACGGAATCATTCCGCACTTCGCCACCAGTTTCGACTAAGACTGTCTGATACCTTAAAGGATGAGCTTGCCAGAGTGGGAGTTCCAGCATCCCTGGAAGACCTGATCGATCTAACCATTCAGATCAATCGGCGATTACGTGAAAGGCAATCCGAAAGGTCCAAAGGAACCCTTTCTGTGGCTTCAAGGTCTGACATTCCTGCATCCTCATCCATTGCATCCCCCAGAAGGAGGGAACTGCATAAGACTCCTCATAGAAGTTTTCAAAGACCACCCCTTTCTCCTGATGAACGCCTTCATCGATTACAGGACAATCTGTGTCTCTATTGCGGGGAGGCGGGTCACTTTATACAGACTTGCCCGGCAAAGACCCGCAGGTCTTTCTCCCGTCAGCCTCACATGATGCATCTCTCAGGGAGGTACCAGTCTCATGTCTCTCTTTCCATTGTGCTCCAGTTTTCTGAAAAGACTGTTCCTGTACTTGCAATCATAGACTCTGGGGCCTGTAGTTGTTTTATGGACTCTGCATTTGCTTCTCTCCACCAGCTGCCTGTATGTGCCAAGAAGCAGGAATTCCATGTTCATCTGGCTGACGGTTCCGGCATTAAATCAGGCCCAGTTACCCAAGAGACTTTACCTATTTCCTGCCGTACTTCTTCCGGCCACTATGAATTCCTCCGTTTGGATATCATAGCTTCTCCCATGTTCCCGGTCATCCTTGGCATTCCATGGTTGAAGGCACATAATCCTCACATTAACTGGCTTACCGGAGACATCTCCTTCTCCTCTGACTACTGCCAAATTCACTGCCTATCTGAAAAGACTTTCAATGCCACACCCCTCCTGGGTATCCTCCCTGACCATGAAACCTCTAATCTGGTCCCTGCTGCCTACCACGAGTATCTGGATGTATTTAACAAGAAAGGAGCGGACACTCTTCCTCCCCATAGAACATATGATTGTCCTATTGAACTTTTACCAGGGGCTGAGATCCCATTTGGGCGAATTTATCCTCTCTCTGAGCCTGAACTAGAAGCCCTGCGGATTTATATAGATGAAAGCCTTGAAAAACAGTTCATCTGACCCTCCACTTCACCAGCAGGGGCCGGTATTTTCTTCGTGGAAAAGAAAGACCATACCCTTAGGCCCTGTGCGGAATATCGTGACCTTAACAGGGTCACTGTTAAGAACCGGTACCCTCTGCCTCTGATCCCTGAACTTTTTCAAAGGCTGCGTGGGGCACGAGTGTTCTCCAAATATGATCTGAGAGGTGCTTATAATCTTGTCAGAATCAGGGAGGGAGATGAATGGAAGACGGCCTTCCGAACACGCTTCGGGCATTTTGAATATCAAGTCATGCCATTCAGACTCTGCAACGCCCCTGCCACATTCCTACATCTGGTTAATGACGTTTTTCGGGACTTCCTTGATTTATTCGTCATCATGTATCTGGATGACATCCTTATATTCTCTGAAACACTAGAATCCCATAGGACTCATGTAAAGAAAATACTGGGTCAGCTGAGGGAACACCGCCTTTACGCAAAGGCTGAGAAATGTGACTTTGAAAAACCAACCATACATTTCCTGGAATTGTCATCTCTGCTGACGGCATCTCCATGGACCCACAGAAAGTCACTTCCGTCCTGGAATGGCCTGCCCCTGTTGACAGGAAAGCTGTTCAGAGATTTGTGGGATTCGCCAACTTTTACAGAAAATTTATCAAGAACTTTTCTGGCATCATCACTCCCATCACTCAGTTAACAAAGCAGCATGTTCCTTTCCGATGGACCCCTAAAGCTCAAACAGCTTTTGAACAGTTAAAAACTTTATTCACGTCAGCTCCTATCTTGAAACATCCTGATCCATCCTTAGCCTACGTTTTGGAGGTGGATGCCTCTGAGAGTGCACTGGGTGCTATTTTGTCTCAACGCCAAGGTCCCAAATCTTTGCCCCATCCTGCAAGGAACTTCTGAAAAGGAACTATGATGTTGGAGACTATGATGTTGGAGACTGAGAATTGCTGGCTATCAAGGCTGCGCTTGAAGAATGGCGCTACCTCCTGGAAGGAGCAGCTCACCCCATCCTCATCTTCACGGACCATAAAAATCTCGAATACTTGAGGACGGCTAGACGACTAAGACCCCGGCAGGCAAGGTGGGCACTTTTCTTTTCTCGTTTTATGTTCCATATAGCTTATCGTCCTGGCTCAAAGAATGGTAAACTGGATGCCTTGTCCCGCATGTTCAGCGACCCAGTGGTATCCTCAGAACCTGATACTATTCTACCAGCCAAAAATTTTTTGCTTCTTCAGGCGGATTTGATGTCTCAGATAAAAGCAGATGTGATAAACCAACCACCTTCAAAGATCTTACTCTTCAATTGAGGGATGGTCTGTACTTTCATGAGGAGCAAATCTTTATCCCTGAGCAATTCAGAGTTGCTGTCCTGAGGCGATGTCATGACCACCCATTAGCGGGCCACTTTGGAATTCGCAAAGCGGCCGATCTGATCTCTCGTACATTCTGGTGGCCAGACTTGATGCAAGACTGCAAAAGATATGTTAACTCTTGTGTGACATGCCTTTGGAATAAGACAGACAGAGCCAAAACTTGGGGCCTACTTGAGCCACTCCCTGTACCTGAGAAACCACGGAGCATGATCTCCATGGATTTCATCGTGGAACTCCCCCCATCCAAAAACTTCACCACCGTGTTTGTTGTGGTGGATCGCCTGACCAAGATGGCCCATTTTTTCCTTTTCAAGGAACTCCTTCGGCCACAAAGACCGCCTCAGCTTTCATCAAGGAGATTGTAAAATTACATGGTGTCCCTGATAGCATAATCTCTGATCGTGGGGTGCAGTTTACGTCAAGATTTTGGAGGGCATTATGCCAGGCACTGAACATTGAACTCCGCCTCTCCACAGCCTACCATCCACAAACTAATGGACAAACTGAAAGAACCAATCAAACCCCCGAGCAGTACTTACGGTGTTTTTCCTCTTTTGCACAAGATGACTGGCTATCACTTCTCCCACTGGCAGAATTTTCATACAATAATTCCATCCACTCTGCAACCAAGCAATCACCCTTTTTTGCCAATTTATGGGTACCACCCCTCTTTCTTACCTGAGCTGGCCATTGAATCATCTGTACCTGCTGTACAAAACAGATTAAACTTCCTCAGTACTAATAACCAATTACTGCAAGATACAATCTCCAAGACTCAAGCAAGCAATAAAAAGTTCTTTGACAAGAAGAAGAGAGGTAATCTGAACCTTAAACCTGAAGACAAGGTCTGGCTTTCCACAACAAACTTGAAACTGAGCTGTCCGTCAAGAAAACTTGGCCCAAAATTTTTGGGACCCTTCCCAGTCAAGAGGAAAATTAATGCAGTAGCATTCGAGTTGGTGTTACCCAAGAATCTAAAGATCCACCCTGTATTCCATGTCTCTCTTTGTTGAAACCAGCTGTGCCAAATCCATTTCCAGATCGGGTTTCTGAAATTCCTCCTCCGCTGCTCATTGAAGGGAATGAGGAATTTGAGATGCAAGCTGTATTGGACTGTAGTAGAAGGCATAACCAAACACAGTTCCTCATTAAATGGAAAGGCTATGGGTCGGAAGAAAATTCCTGGGAACCAGCTTCAGATGTGCATGCTCCCAAACTAGTGCAAGCCTTTTTTCAACGCCACCCAGAGAAAAGACACTTGAAGGGCATCCGGAGGCTGCCCTTAAGGGGGGGGCAATGTAAGAGAACTGTCAGGATGGACCCGGCATGCACATGTGCGCATGCGCGCATTCACGGGCATCGGCAGATTTCCTTGCGCAGGAACACACATCAGACCACAATTGGCACCTGACAGCCTATTTAAGGTTGCTCTGATTTCTGACAGGTGCTGCTTGATCTTCAGCTGGGTCCTGAGTAGGGATGAGCTTCGAGTTCAAGTCGAACTCATGTTCGACTCGAACATCGGCTGTTCGCAAGTTCGCTGAACAGCGAACAATTTGGGGTGTTCGCGGCAAATTCGAATGCCGCGGAACACCCTTTAAAAGTCTATGGGAGAAATCAAAAGTGCTAATTTTAAAGGCTTATATGCAAGTTATTGTCATAAAAAGTGTTTGGGGACCTGGGTCCTGCCCCAGGGGACATGGATCAATGCAAAAAAAAGTTTTAAAAACGGCCGTTTTTTCAGGAGCAGTGATTTTAATAATGCTTAAAGTGAAACAATAAAAGTATAATATTGCTTTAAATTTCGTAGCTGGGGGGTGTCTATAGTATGCCTGTAAAGGGGCGCATGTTTCCCGTGTTTAGAACAGTCTGACAGCAAAATGACATTTGAAAGGAAAAAAGCCATTTAAAACTACTCGCGGCTATTGCATTGCCGACACCGGTCTGACAATACACATAGAAGTTCATTGATAAAAACGGCATGGGAATTCCCCACAGGGGAATCCCGAACCATAATTTAAAAAAAAATGACGTGGGGGTCCCCCTAAATTCCATACCAGGCCCTTCAGGTCTGGTATGGATATTAAGGGGAACCCCGGCCAAAATTAAAAAAAAAAAAATGATGTGGGGGTCCCCCTAAATTCCATACCAGACCCTTCAGTTCTGGTATGGATTTTAAGGGGAACCCCGCGCCAAAAAAAAAAAAAAAACGTTGTGGGGTCCCCCCAAAAGTCCATACCATACCGGACCCTTATCCGAGCATGCAACCTAGCAGGCCGCAGGAAAAGAGGGGGGACGAGAGAGCGCCCCCCCCTCCTGAACCGTACCAGGCCACATGCCCTCAACATTGGGAGGGTGCTTTGGGGTAGCCCCCCAAAACACCTTGTCCCCATGTTGATGAGGACAAGGGACTCATCCCCACAACCCTGGCCGGTGGTTGTGGGGGTCTGCGGGCGGGGGGCTTATCGGAATCTGGAAGCCCCCTTTAACAAGGGGACCCCCAGATCCCGCCCCCCCTGTGTGAAATGGTAAGGGGGTACTTTGTACCCCTACCATTTCACTAAAAAACTGTCAGAAATGTTACAAATGACGAGACAGTTTTTGACAATTCCTTTATTTAAATGCTTCTTCTTTCTTCTTTCTTCTATCTTCCTTCATCTTCTTCTTCTGGTTCTTCTGGCTCTTCCTCCGGCGTTCTCGTCCAGCATCTCCTCCGCGGCGTCATCTATCTTCTTCTCCTCGGGCCGCTCCGCACCCATGGCATGGGGGAGGCTCCCGCTCTTCTCTTCATTTTCTTCCCTTCTTCTTTTCTTCTCTTCTTCTCTTCTTCATTTTCTTCTCCGGGCCGCTCCGCACCCATGCTGGCGTTATTTAAGAACCGTCAGACGAGGAGACGCCGTCACACAACGGGAGCCTCCCTCCATGCCAGCATGGGTGCGGAGCGGCCCGGAGAAGAAAATGAAGAAGAGAAGAAGAGAAGAAAAGAAGAAGCATTCACTCTCCTGAACCGTACCAGGCCACATGCCCTCAACATTGGGAGGGTGCTTTGGGGTAGCCCCCCAAAACACCTTGTCCCCATGTTGATGAGGACAAGGGCCTCATCCCCACAACCCTGGCCGGTGGTTGTGGGGGTCTGCGGGCGGGGGGCTTATCGGAATCTGGAAGCCCCCTTTAACAAGGGGACCCCCAGATCCCGCCCCCCCTGTGTGAAATGGTAAGGGGGTACAAAAGTACCCCTACCATTTCACTAAAAAACTGTCAAAAATGTAAAAAATGACATTCCCCGTGACGTCACAGGGAAGTCCTGTCAAGTCACCCCGCCCCCCCGTTATTTAAGAACCGTCAGAAGAGGAGACGCGTCACACAGTGGGAGCCTCCCACCATGCCAGCATGGATGTGGAGCGGCCTGGAGAAGAAAATTAAGAAGAGAAGAACATGAAGAAGAAGATGAAGAAGAGAAGAAGATGAAGAGAAGAGCGGGAGCCTCCCCCCGTGCCAAGGAGAAGAAGATAGAAGACGCCGCGGGGGAGATGCTGGACGAGAACACCGGAGGAAGAACCAGAAGAGCCAGAAGAACCAGAAGAAGAAGAAGAAGATGAAGGAAGATAGAAGAAAGAAGAAAGAAGAAGCATTTAAATAAAGGAATTGTCAAAAACTGTCTCTTGTCAGTTTTAACATTTTTGACAGTTTTTTAGTGAAATGGTAGGGGTACTTTTATACCCCCTTACCATTTCACACCGGGGGGGTGGGATCTGGGGGTCCCCTTGTTAAAGGGGTCTTCCAGATTCCGATAAGCCCCCTACCCACAGACCCCCACAACCACTGACCAGGGTTGTGGGGATGAGGCCCTTGTCCTCATCAACATGGGGACAAGGTGTTTTGGGGGGCTACCCCAAAGCACCCTCCCAATGTTGAGGGCATGTGTCCTGGTACGGTTCAGGAGGGGGGGAGCTCTCTCGTCCCCCTCTTTTCCTTCGGCCAGCCAGGTTGCGTGCTCGGATAAGGGTCTGGTATGAAATTTAGGGGGACACCCATGTCATTTTTTTTTTAATTTTGGCCGGGGTTCCCCTTAATATCCATACCAGACCTGAAGGGCCTGGTATGGAATTTAGGGGGACCCCACGTCATTTTTTTTTTAAATTTTGGTTCAGGGTTCCTCTGTGGGGAATTCCCATGCCGTTTTTATCAATTAACTTTTATTGAACTTTTATGTGTATTGTCGGACCGGCAATAGCCGGGAGTAGTTTTAAATGACTTTTTTCCTTTGAAATGTCATTTTGCTGTCAGACTGTTCTAAACACGGGAAACATGCGCCCCTTTACAGGCATACTATAGACACCCCCCAGCTACGAAATTTAAAGCAATATTACACTTTTATTGTTTGACTTTAAGCATTATTAAAATCACTGCTCCCGAAAAAACGGACGTTTTTAAAACTTTTTTTTTGCATTGATCCATGTCCCCTGGGGCAGGACCCAGGTCCCCAAACACTTTTTATGACAATAACTTGCATATAAGCCTTTAAAATTAGCACTTTTGATTATTCATGTTCGTGTCCCATAGACTTTAACGGTGTTCACGTGTTCGAACGAACTTTTTCCTGTTCGCATGTTCTGGTGTGAACCGAACAGGCGGGTGTTCGGCTCATCCCTACTGGCCAAGCATGTCTCCAGACCTAAACCCTATTAAGCATCTGTGGGGTATCCTCAAATGGAAGGTGGAAGAGTGCAAGGTCTCTAACATCCACCAGCTCCGTGATGTTGTCATGGAGGAGTAGAAGAGGACTCCAGTGGCAACCTGTGAAGCTCTGGTGAACTCCATGCCCAAGAGGGTTAAGGCAGTGCTGAAAAATAATGGTGGCCACACAAAATATTGACACTTTGGGCCCAATTTGGACATTTTCACTTAGGGATGTACTCACTTTTGTTGCCAGCAGTTTAGACATTAATGACTTTGTGCTGAGTTATTTTGAGGGGACCGCAAATTTACACTGTTATACAAGCTGTACACTCACTACTTTACATTGTAGCAAGGTGTAATTTCTTCAGTGTTGTCACATGAAAAGATATAATAAAATATTTACAAAAATGTGAGGGGTGTACTCACTTTTGTGAGATTCTGTATGTCATTGCATTACTGCAAGTTTAACGCCATATATTTCATTGCATTACTGCAAATTTAACGTCGTATATTTCATTGTGTTATTGCAAGTTTAATGCCATATAGTTCTGTGTGTTACTGCAAGTTTAATGCCGTATATTTCATTGTATTACTGCAAGTTTAACATTATATAGTTCTGGGTGTTACTGCAAGTTTAAAGCTGTATATTTAATTGCGTTACTGCAGGTTTAACACCATATAGTTCTGTGCTTTACTTCAAGTTTAACACCGTATATTTCATTGCGTTACTACAAGTTTAATGCCATATATTTAATTGCGTTATTGCAAGTTTAATGCCATATATTTCTGTCCGTTACTGCACGTTTGACACAGTATATTGCAGTATATTACAGTGTACCCATATAGTGTGTCTGTATAGTGAATACTCAAATTAAAGTGCACCAAACACCACTTTCCATTGATTAAAGTGCATCCATGTACACATTTACACATCTTTATTACATTTTGTTTATGAGCACCCCCACTCCCCCTTCATGTCTGGGAGGACAGCAAGGAGAGGCAGACATTCCCAAGGCACTGTAATGGGGCCAGCAGCATATGTGTCTACAGGCAAAGGTGGGCATTGTCAGTCCTCAGGCAGGGCATCCTTTCCTCTGTTTAGTGATGTTGCCTGTGCTATCCAGCCACAGAATGCAGAGGAGGTGGTGGACTGGCTTATTAGACCATCCTCATCCTTGTAACCATCCGTCACCCAAGCAGAGACTAGTGCGCAGTCCCCTGCAGCTGCCAGAGGGGTAAAACCTGCTTCCTTGTCCACAGCTATTCCTGCCATAGACCCAGCATCAGGCATGGAGGAGTCAGCAAAGTTATTTGAACACAGCATCAGCCACTTGCACAGCCATTACCCAATATATAAGAGTGCAGCACTGAATCATGAAATATAAACAAATATCAAAAATCATTGAAACAAACAACATATAAGTGCATAATTAGATCTCCATACAATAAAGTGCAAAAAAGTCCATAATAAAAAATTCCACAAATGGATGTTGATTGATGAACAACTAAATGTAATTGTGAAATCCTATATAAAGCTTCCAGACCACCAATGAATCACCTCACTCGTGCCCCCCCCCCCCCAATTGGTATAGGCTCGCCTCTGGTAATGCAACCCCCCAACTAAGCAGGGTCAGAAAATGCCCGTGAGCCACCCCAGGACTCAGTGAGATATCAAACAGTGCTGGTTCCTAAACTTCTTCCAAGATCTACTACTCAGTATGTCAGTAGCAGAGTATATGCAGAGAAAGACTCCAATAGTGCCTGAATTGTTTAAAACACTTAACATGCATTTATATTGTGAAATCTTGTATAATAAGCTTCCAAACCACCAACGAATCACCTCACTTGTGCTCCCCTCCAATGGGTATAGGCTCACCTGTGGGAGTGTGACCCCCCAACTAAGCAGGGTCAAAAAAAGCCTGCCCCTCCTCCTTACTCGCCTCAGTCTGTCCCTGCTAGACCTCATGACCTCTCAGCAGCCTCCACTGACAGGCCAACCAGCCAATCCACTTCAGGACTGGCCGTGCATGCTCATACCAAGTGTCAGTGGATTCTTTACCAAACCATTTGCCTAGCTGCCGCTGCTGCCAGCTGGGCATCCGCTGACAGGGCTGATGGGCATCTAGTGGCTATTGTCTATAGCTTCTTATATTTCCCCAACTGAATGCTGGGACTGATCTGGCCTTTTTGCCTACACCTCACTGCAAACTGTATGCAAGATCACTACTGCACCTATTCCTGATAATCAAATCATGTAGTTGGGCTCTTACTTCTCTGCCGTGTATGCGCTCCCACTGCTGGCGGACCTGGTGCCCCTATACCCACCCCCAGGCTGTTTTTTGGGGGGTTTGCATGATCGACTGCAATATTTATTGCTTGACTTTAACATATGGGGTCCTGAAGAAGCCATTATATGTCTTGATATCTACATGTGGATGGTCTTCTGGTACCTGAGTAGAGCGTATTTTGCAACATTTATCTGTGGATCAATGTTAGGCTTTTTTGCATCTGTTTTTATGAATTTTGTAAAATAAAGATAATATTTTATAAACTTTCTGTCTCCAATGCCGAAGTCTGGGTAATTAGGCAGATTCCAGGATATCTGGTCCTGCAGCTTTGTATTTCCTGTTTCGAATGTGGCTTAAGCCAAATATATTTTTCTATCTGGTCTATAACATAACTCAGAATGCCCGCCCGCTGGTTTTTGTATAATTTGAAACAGGCTGACTGACAAAGTTGCTAGGTTGCTGGCAGGTGCCTGTGTCCTAGCAACTAATGATACTTGTGGCAATGAAATAGACCAAATATGCCCATCTTTCCCTTATATATGAAAAAGAAAAAAAATGGTCGCACACTGGAGCCAAACGGATGCTTGATAGTAAATCTTTATTGTAGGATGCCAGACACAGGTACAGGAATCACAGTTGACATGTTTCATATGGGTATAGCGTGGCTCCAGTGTGCAATCATTTTGTTTTCTTTTTCATATCTGCTGTGGACGGTGGTGAGACGGGGTCTGCACCTGGGGCTTGTCTGCACCTTCAGGCTGCCTGGAGCGGTGTGTTCTCTCTTGTTGGCTTCCCTTATATAGCCAATGACAGCTCGGGAAGCTGTCATTCAGCTAATGATACCACCAGAATCAGTGTCAGATCATCTGTTTTGTTTTTTTTTCAGTGAGTTGGGTGGGGTGGGGGGGGGCATCGTGATTGACAATGGATTTACAAGGGACATTTTTTGTGAATTTTTTTTTTAATAAAGGAATTTTCTGTTTCTTTGTTTCTAGGTTACAACCTTTTTTTTGTGAATGAGTAGAGGAATTGTGTACCCCATACTCATTCAGTTAGGGGGTTGACATTTGGGGGCCCCCTTATTAGTAAATAGGGCTTTCAGATTCGAATAAGCCCCCTCGGCCTACATACCTATACAACCATTGGTCAGGTTTTACCCTCCTGCAAGGCACCCCCCTATGTTGAGAGCCTGGTATGGTTCAGTAGGGGGGAATGCATGCTCATCCTCTCCCTTTCCTGGCTCCATGCTCGGATTAAGGCCTCATGCACATAGGGGGTTTACCCATCTCTCCTAGCTGCCTTTCCTCCTGGCAGCAGCGTTTTAGCAGAAAAAACTCTTTGTGGTTATAATTGCGTGTAATTGCATCTAGCCATGTCTGGAAGCATTTAGGCCTGTCAATCACTTGGGGACTAATTCATTTCATTGGCAAGAATAATAATTTTATCTTGCCATTGAAATTAATTAACGCTCAAGAATTTAAAACACCTAGCGTTAACGCTCGTTTAGACGTGTTTACACACAAATCATTTTTTTCTGCCAAAACGCTGCTGATCCTGGACGCACTAGTAGTGGGTTTTTGTTTTCTTCCTCTTAATACCACTGCCACTAAACAATTCTTAACACATATGTTTGCATAGACACATGGGTTAACATGCAGAGGAGTTAAAAAAAAAAAAAACGCCAGACACCCCTAACAGCAATGTTAAACTTGTTCAGTGTGCATGAGGACTAAGGGTCTGGTATGGATTTTTAGAGGGACCACATACATTTTTCATTCTTTTTTGTAATTCTTGCTATAGGATGAGCTACGGCGAAAGTGATACAATTTAACTTGCCGACAGTGATGAAAAACATTGCCAGCTTTGATACATAGAATATTGTGACATGGCCATCATCTGTATTGTATATATAGGGGAAAAAAGAGCACAAAGATGTCAGACTATACAGACCACAAAAGGAGCAAGAAACACATTGGTGTCCAGCCACTGTATATATGGCGGCAGGTCTGGTTGATTGCGCAAACCGTGCATGTGACACTGTGGGCATATGCATGCTGCATGCCGTGGGAGTGTGCCTACAGGTCCTGTGGGCTCGATGTCCGCCGGCGAACTGCGATCACAGCACAAAGAGGCTGAACATGGATCTGCATATGTAAAAAAGGTGATCCCTGTTCTGACAGGAGACATCATGGAGATCTTCTGTTCCCAGTTATCTGGAACAGCGATCTCTGTTGTGTTCCAGTGAGCCCAGCCCCCACACAGTTAGAACACACCCAGGGAACACAGTTAACCCCTTTATCGCCCCTAGTGTTAACCCCTTCCCTGCCAGTGTCATTTATACATTAATCAGTGCATTTGTTTAGCACTGATCAATGTAATAATGTCACTGGTCCCCAAAAAGTGTCACTTAGGGTCAGATTTGTCCGACGCAATGTCGCTAGCCCGCTAAAAATCGCAGTTCAACGTCATTACCAGTAAAAACATAAAAAAATAAACAAAAGTCCATAAATCTTTCCCATAGTTTGTAGACGTGATAAGTTGCACAAACCAATCAATATACGCTTATTGCAATTTTTTACCAAAAATATGTAGAAGTATATATTTTGGCCTAAACTAAAGAATACATTTTTTTTTTGGATATGTATTATAGCAGAAAGTAAAAAATATTGCTTTTTTTCAAAATTGTCAGTATTTTTTTGTTTATAGCACAAAAAATAAAAACCGCAGAGGTGATCAAATACCACCAAAAGAAAGCTCTATTTGTGGGAAAAATAGGACATCAATTTTGTTTGGGTACCACGTTGCACGACCGCACAATTGCCAGTTAAAATGACGCAGTGGCGTATCACAAAAATGTCCTGGTCATCAAGGGGGTAAAACCTTCCAGGGTTGGTGGTGAAACAGCAAAAAGGCCCTCCCAAATGCCAACAAAATACATAGCAGACCCTTCGAATTGTCTGTGTGCTGTTGTTTTTAAAGACATGTCATTTTCTGGCAATTTTAGAAATTTTTTCTTTGTAAACATCAGTTCTGCAGCAGCACATTCTGTACATCACAGAGATCACAAGTGGATCAAAGCAGTAATTCATTCAGTGCTGGATCCAGATTGCCAACATCCCTTAAATTGCAAAAAAATTTGAATGACCTTATGGGACTTTTACATGGCAATTAATATAACAAACAACATTTGTAAAAAAAATATTAATTTTATTCTTCATAATTTAAAACAGACCTCCATGAGGCTCCTCATGGGCATGACAATTGTCACCCTGTAATGTAGAGAAAGCTACCAATAACTTGCATTCTACATTTATATATCAAAAAATACATGTAAACAAATCTGTACTCACATACATTTCAGTAGCTACCAGTCTCCATATAGAGCTTAAATACAGCACTCCACCCCGTGGGGCACAAAAAAAATCACCCAACAGGATCACATAAAGGCAGTCCCCGGGTTACAAACAAGATAAGGTCTGTAGGTTTGTTCTTAAGTTGCATGTGTATGTAAGTCAGAACAGGTACATTTTTTAAGTGTAGTTGCAGTTCGCACCAGAACAGGCAAAAAATTTGTGTGAACATGCTTTAAAGTCTATGGGACAAGAACATGAAAAATCAAAAGTGCTCATCTTAAAATCTTATATGCATGTTATTGCCATAAAAAGTGTTTGGGGCCCGGGTCCTGCCCCAGGGGACATATATTAATGCAAAAAAAGTTTTAAAAACTGCGTTTTTTTCAGGAGCAATGATTTTAATAATGCTTAAAGTAAAACAATAAAAATGAAATATTCCTTTAAATACCGTATCTGGGTGGTGTCCTTAGTATGCCTGTAAAGTAGCGCATCTTTCCCATGTTTAGAACAGTACCACAGCAAAATGACATTTCTAAAGGAAAAAATGTAATTTAAAACTGCTCGCGGCTGTAATGAATTGTCAGATACGGCAATTAGGACTCATTGAAATAGGTAGGACTCCAGTCCATTACCAGGCCCTTTGGGTCTGGTATAAATATTAACGGGAACCCTGCACCAAAATTTTTTAAAAATTGTGTGGGGATCCCCCCAAAATCCATACCAGGCCCTTTAGGTCCGGTATGGATAATAAGGGGAACCCTGTGACAAAATTACAAAAATAATGGTCTGGGGGGGTCTCCCCAAAATCCATACCAGACCCTTATCCGAGCACGTAACCTGTTATGCAGCAGGAAAAGGGGGAGCTATCCCCGAACATATCAGGCCACATGACAAAACACCTTGTCCCCATGTTGATGGGGACAAGGGCCTCTTCCCCACAACCCTTGCCTGGTGGTTGTGGGGGTCCCCCAGATCCCACCCCCTATGTGAATGGATATCGGGTACATTGTACCCCTACACATTCACCAAAAAAGTGTCAAAATGGTAAAAATGACAGTAAACAGTGTGGGACAAGGCCTTTATTATCTCACAGTGCATTGACCATTGCGCCGTTCATTAGAGGGGGTTCCCCAGCCGCTGAAATTTCCCGCAAACGTCCCATAATGTAAACAGTTTGGGACAAGGCCTTTATTATCTCACAGTGCATTGACCGTCTCGTTGTTCATTAGAGGGGGTTTCCCAGCCGCTAAAATTTCCCGCCAACGTCCCATAATGTTCGGTATTCGGGGAACGGTCGAACATCTGGCTCATTCCTAGTAGTTTCAGACAAAAAAAATAGTTTTAAGGTTCTTGAGGAGCATAAGAAAGGCTTAACACCTCTGTAACATTTGTTTTGCTGTCTGTGCATCTGTTCAGAAGATTTCATCCTCACTTTCTGCCCCTATGACAATTGGATTTTGAAAATTTTGGGTTGTTGTGGAAACAAGGATTGGTAATAAAGCTTCAGTGGAGACACCTTTTTCCTCATGATAACTCCTACAGGAATGAATTTCCATTCCTAGGGGTAGATTTCCTCTCACTTCCTGCTGTTTCCCTCCGTTTGTAAGTAGGAGTCATTTGTAAGTGTTTCTTTAGTTTATGGGAAAAGATCCCCCAAAGGCTAAAAAATCCAACAAAGAAGGAGAAAAAGCATTTTCTTCAAAGGCTGGGGCTGAAAATAAACACAATATACAAATGAAGTAATGCCTGTTCCTAGAGCAAAAAATAAATAAAAATATAGAGTAGAATAAAAAAATGGAACCCAAGCATAGGGGTGCTTACAATTTTTCATAAATGCTTTTGTAACACAGGTCGCAGAATGATGTGATGTTGCCCTCACAGTCCTAGAGAGCTCTCTGATGTGCTTACATATTGCCCTATAAATAAGGGGAGCCAATTAACACCTGTTGCTACACAGAAAAACAGCTTGTTACAGCTGCAGCAATGGAGACTGAACAGCCTCGTGTAGCCCCCGGCGTTTTATCCTTATTGTGCATGCGCATGATGTCATACCGGAAGTCCTAAACCAGATTTCGGAAACTGGAAGTGACACCATGACGCAGCACATGATGTAATGCGCATGTGCAACAGGGAGAAAATTTCAGGGACTATACGAGGCTGTGCAGTCTCCATTGCTGCGGCTGTAACAAGCCATTTTTCTGTGTAGCAATAGGTGTTCATTGGCTCCCCTTATATATAGGGCAATATGCAAGCACATCAGAGAGCTCGCCAGGGTGAGGGCAACATCACATCAATCTGTGACCTGGGTTTCAAAAGCATTTATGATAAATGGTAAACACCCCTTTGCTTGGGTTCCAAATGTATTTTATTTTATTTTATATATTTCTTTTGCTCTCGGAACAGGCATTACTCTTTTTGTGTATTGTGTTTATGTTCAGCTCCAGCCTTTGGAGTAAAATGTTTATTTCTCATTCTTTGTTGGACCTTTTTAGCCCTCGGGGGGCCCTTTTCACATAAACAAAAGAAATATGTGGTCCTGTTGGGTGATTATTTTTGAGCCCTGCAGGGTGGAGTGCTGTATTTAAGCTCTATATGGAGATTGGTAGATTCTGAAATGTATATAAGTAAAGATTTGTTTACATATATTTTTTGAGATATAACTGTAGAATGCAAGTTATTGGTAGCTTTCTCTACATTACAGGGTGGCGATAGATATCCTTGATGAAGTTATTTTACGGACATTCTAAATGTGTTGGATACCCTTTCCATATTAACCGTTACTGAACTATCCTGATTGTACAGTAGTGTATGGTACTGGGTATTATCACCAATAATTCTATCTGTATATACACTGTTGTGTTGTTTTTAGCCTCATGGAGGTCTGTTTTAAATTATGAAGAATAACATTTATATTTTTATACAAATGTTTTTGTTATATTGATTGTCGTGTAAAAGTCATTGGAATATATATTTACAGTAAGTGGTGCAGTGTTCCAGAAGCAGTACCAGAGACCTCCCCTCTCCTGTTGGTATAGAAAAAGCCAGTTGTACCACATCGCCACCATTTGGGAGAAGCCTTGTGATTGCATTAACAAATATAAGGTTTCCTTTGATTGGCTGAGTTGGAGTTTGTAACACCATCCACATGCCTCTCTACCTCAGGCAATCAGAAGAAGCCTTGTATACATTATTTTCCTAAAAGGCAGAGATGTGGTATGACACACTTTAAATGAGGCATGTACAGCGTGGCTAAGAAATTAGTTAATTGTAAAAAAAAAATTATCTTTATTGTCTGAACAGTAGATGACATAACATGATACCGTATATACATACATAAATTAGTGAACATGCAAATATCGTATTGCAGACCATATTCATAGAAAAAGATCATAACATCATGGCACATTAGATTGTATGGCATGGGAGCCTGTCCTCCATGTTCTAGAGTAACTTGAGAAACAGAATAGTAAAGTAAACTAAATGAAAAATATTAGACCGTCAATCTGGAACAAGATGCATCCAAATATGTCCAATGCGTTTCGTCGGTTAAAACGCTTCCTCAGGGGTGGGTGCATCCACATGTCTAAAAACACATAGGTAAACCAATATGGTATAATAGATACCCATATAGTAGGAAAAATAGTATGTAGGGGAAATGAGTCACCTATCCCTTTATATATTTACATATAACCAAAGTCTGGAACCTGTGAAGCTAGAACCTGGAGGCTGCCAGTAGTGTCTATCCCGGGAACTGTGGTAACAGGGACCCGCTGGAAGAGCGAGTGCACACATAAGGTCCCCAGGGAAAAAAAGTGAGAGGGGTATCAAAGTGATGGTCTGTGTGGACTCCATTTTCTGTGGAATCAAAAAAAATAACTATAAGTGGATACTATAGAGGTTGGTGAAAGAAAAAGAAAAGGAAAAGAAAAGAATGGGGCCCAACACTGAAGTGAAAAGAATGAATATGAGAATATGAAAACAAGTGTATATCCAAGGAAGCATAACCTCCATGTGAGGGCGAGGACCATGAAACAAGTGTATGAGGTATGACAACAAGCCAAGCATACAAAACAACAACAGAAAGGCAGGAATTGAAAAAAGTGCTAAGAGCCTATAAAGGAATAACTTGAAACAAGACCTTTTAATTTTGTATATGAATAAGGATGGAGATGTATATTTCCATGCGTTTCATCTAAAGTCCCAAATCCTCCCCCCAGTCTATATATGGATAGGGATGGACGCATGTTGGTTGGTAGGGATGGGCCTAACACCCCCCCCCCCGGTTCAGTTTGCACTAGAACATACCGAACAGGCAATAAATTTGTCAGAACACATGAACACGATTAAAGTCTATGGGACACGAACATGAATAATCAAAAGTGCTCATTTTAAAGGCTTATATGCAAGTTATTGTCATAAAAAGTGTTTGGGGACCCGGGTCCTGCCCCAGGGGACATGTATCAATGCAAAAAAAAGTTTTAAAAACAGTTGTTTTTTTGGGAGCTGTGATTTTAATAATGCTTAAAGTGAAACAATAAAAGTGAAATATTCCTTTAAATTTTGTACCTGGGGGATGTCTATAATATGCCTGTAAAGTGGCGCATTTTCCTGTGTTTTGAACAATCCCTGCACAAAATTACATTTCTAAAGGAAAAAAAGTCATTTAAAAGGACTTGCAGCTATAATGAATTGTTGGTCCCGGTAATACAGATAAAAGAAGTCATTGAAAAAAACAGCATGGGATCCCCCCAGTCCATTACCAGGCCCTTTGGGTCCAGTATGAATATTAAGGGGAACCCCAAACCAAAATTTAAAAAAAAAATTGCGTGGGGGTCCCTTCAAATTCCATACCAGGCCCTTCAGGTCTGGTATGATATTAAGGGGAACCCCATGCCAAAATTAAAAAACAAAATGGCGTGGGGGTCCCCCTTAAATTCCATACCAGACCTGAAGGGAGGGAGGGTCAGGACTTGGCCCCGCCGCTGGGGGGCGGGGCCGAGTCCTGCATTTGGCCGAATGCTGGACTCGAACCCCACGCCAAAATTTTAAAAAAATGGCATGGGGGTCCCCCACAAAAATCTATACCAGACCCTTATCTGACCACGCAACCTGGCAGGCCGCAGGAAAAGAGGGGAGGACGAGAGAGCGCCCTCCCTCCTGAACTGTACCAGGCCACATTCCCTCAACATGGGGAGAATGCTTTGGGGGCCCCCAAAACACCTTGGACCCATGTTGATGGGGACAAGGGCCTCATCCCCACAACCCTTGCCCGGTGGTTGTGTGGGTCTGCGGGCAGGGGGATTATCAGAATCTGAAAGCCCCCTTTAACAAGGGGACCCCCAGATCCTGGCCACCCCCCTGTGTGAAATGGTAACGGGTACAAATGTACCCCTACCATTTCACAAAAAAAGTGTCAAAATGGCACAAAAGACAAGACACAGTTTGAGACAAATCCTTTATTAAAAAATAAAAATGTCCCACAAAGTCCATTCATCTTCTCTAGCTCTGCCGACGGACCGAAAAAGAAAAAAAAAGCCGCGACCGTCCCGCCTCCGTGGAAGGCACCCGCTGTATGATGCGTCTTCGCTTGGACAGCTCTTATATTACTTAGGGCGGGGGCCACGCTGTGACGTTCCCGGGTGACCCTGCCCCCCTCTGATATATGGGGACTTCCCCATGGCTTTCCCGGGGTGTCAGAGGGGGGCGGGGCCACCTGGTTACGTAAACGGGTTACCCTTAGGGGTTACCCTTAATATTCATACCAGACCCAAAGGGCCTGGTAATGGACTGGGGGGATCCCATGCCATTTTTTTTCAATGACTTCTTTTATTTGTATGTATTTCCCCTAAACACAAGAAAAATGCGCCACTTTACAGGCATACTATAGACACCCTCCAGGTACCAAATTAAAAGGAATATTTCACTTTTATTGTTTCACTTTAAGCATTATTAAAATCACTGCTCCCGAAAAACAGCTGTTTTTAAAACTTTTTTTGCATTGATACATGTCTCCTGGGGCAGGACCTGGATCCCCAAACACTCTTTATGACAATAACTTGCACATAAGCCTTTAAAATTAACACTTATGATTTTACATGTTAATGTCCTATAGACTTTAACGGTGTTCCGGTGGCTTTCGAATTTGCCCCGAACACCGCATATTGTTCGGTGTTCTGCAGAACATTCGAACAACCAAAGTTCGGCCCAAACTTATGCTCGGGCCGAACCTTTCGCTCATCTCTATTGGTTGGCCACTATGTAGTCAGTGATCCTTTGTGTATTGCGTTTATGTAAGAGGATTCATGTATACTGGTTCATACTTTTGTTGCACCCAACGCCTTGCTCTTCATGTGGTGAAGCCTGTTAGCCATATGTGATCTATATCTTTTTGGCTGTCTGGCTGTCTACTGCCCGGGAGCTGCAATGCACTTTAGGTGCCTTCCCCTCCCACCTGCGTTGGCAGGACGTGGGGGATTGGGTGGGAAGTCCCACCGCCATGCCCCCACATGGTGTGTGTGACGCCCCTCCAGGCATCCCATTGCCGGCATGTGTGCTGTTTTATCTCAGCTGACACATGGGGAGGTTAGCCTCTGTGGCCGATGGCACCACTCTGGTGGGAACGCCTTTCCTTCCCATTTTTGTTACGCCGGTGTGACGCTGGTGAGTGGCCTGCTGGGTATGTTGAGCGCGTATAACATCCCAAATGACAATCTATGATAGAGCATAAAAAAATTTTGAGTATATAAAACAATGGACAAAGAATGAGCATCGTTGGAGATGGAACGAGGATCACTCACCAGTCAACTGGATATTGTATTTCAACACTGCCAATATATAAGTGTGTATATAGAGGTATGATATACACAGATATAAAGAACTCATACGTAAGGGTGGATGATGAGGTAATGAACCCGTTGTGGTACCACGAACAACCAGATCTGGAGCTTTTCGGGTATGGTGTCTGGATCTGTGGAAATCTCAGAGAGCGTGTCAGAGCTTAAAGGGGTCAGAGGTGATGATGAGCTTACTAGTCCATTGTTTTATATACTCAAACATTTATTATGCTCTACTATAGATTGTCATTTGTCTCGATTTCTCCTGAAAGAAATTTCCCTGATGAAGGAATTACTATTGAGATCCTGAAATGCGTCGACAAAACAAAAGGAGACCAACAATTCCAATTATATCAACTGTATTCTTTTATCTCTATTTTTATGTTCTATATGGTGATGTATGCACCTACTAGTTTTTAATACCATCTCAATAAATTGTGTTATTTCTATATATATCCTGATACTCTTTAATCTCTCTACATAGTTGCCCTAAAAGTCCCCTGTGTACTCTTCTTGGGGGGCACTCTTTTTATAACACAAAATACAGGCAACTAATGCATTTCGGGATTCCTTCTTCAGGGAGGTCCTGAATTAACAATACGAATAGTCTTCTGCAAAGTAAATGTACATATCAATTTACAAAATTTCAGTGCATATATGTGAAAAGACCCAACAAAGACTACAATTACACTAACACAAATTGGAGATAATGGATGCATGTCGCAAAGACCAGAAAACATATCACTTGGGCAAGGATCCAATATACTCTGACACCACACCCAGTGTGGCTAAATACCATGTATGGCATGTCTATATCCATATTTTTAATCATTGTTTATGACATATGTTTTTTTTACATGTTTGTATTAATAAAACTGATATTTTATACAACCTTTGGTTCTTCACTTCTGTGCTGCTATAGTCCCACCCTCATGGGCATTTCTCTTTTACAGTGCAATTAAGCTCAGCAACATGCTCGACATATTAACCACTTCAGCCCCGGAAGGTTTTACCCCCTTCCTGACCAGAGCACTTTTTACAATTCGGCACTGCGTCGCTTTAACTGCTAATTGCGCGGTCATGCAATGCTGTACCCAAACGAAATTTGCGTCCTTTTCTTCCCACAAATAGAGCTTTCTTTTGATAGTATTTGATCACCTCTGCCGTTTTTATTTTTTGCGCTATATACGGAAAAAGACCGAAAATTTTGAAAAAAAATGATATTTTCTACTTTTTGTTCTAAAAAAAATCCAATAAACTCAATTTTAGTCATACATTTAGGCCAAAATGTATTCGGCCACATGTCTTTGGTAAAAAAAATGTCAATAAGTGTATATTTATTGGTTTGCGCAAAAGTTATAGCGTCTACAAACTAGGGTACATTTTCTGGAATTTACACAGCCTTTAATTTATGACTGCCTATGTCGTTTCTTGAGGTGCTAAAATGGCAGGGCAGTACAAAACCCCCACAAATGACCCCATTTTGGAAAGTAGACACCCCAAGGAATTTGCTGAGAGGCATGTTGAGCCCATTGAATATTCATTTTTTTTGTCCCAAGTGATTGAACAATGACAAAAAAAAAAAAAAAAAAAAAAATTACAAAAAGTTGTCACTAAATGATATATTGCTCACACAGGCCATGGGCATATGTGGAATTGCACCCCAAAATACATTTAGCTGCTTCTCCTGAGTATAGGGATACCACATGTGTGAGACTTTTTGGGAGCCTAGCCGCGTACGGGGCCCCGAAAACCAATCACTGCCTTCAGGATTTCTAAGGGCGTACATTTTTGATTTTACTCCTCACTACCTATCACAGTTTTGAAGGCCATAAAATGCCCAGATGACATAAAACCCCCCCAAATGACCCCATTTTGGAAAGTAGACACCCCAAGCTATTTGCTTTGAGGCATGTTGAGTCCATGGAATGTTTTATATTTTGACACAAGTTGCGGGAAAATGACAAATTTTTTTTTTTTTTTTTTTTTTTTGCACAAAGTTGTCACTAAATGATATATTGCTCACACAGGCCATGGACATATGTGGAATTGCACCCCAAAATACATTTAGCTGCTTCTCCTGAGTATGGGGATACCACATGTGTGGGACTTTTTGGGAGCCTAGCCGCGTACGGGACCCCGAAAACCAATCACCGCCTTCAGGATTTCTAAGGGCGTACATTTTTGATTTTACTCCTCACTGCCTATCACAGTTTCGGAGGCCATGGAATGCCCAGGTGGCACAAACCCCCCCCAAATGACCCCATTTTGGAAAGTAGACACCCCAAGCTATTTGCTGAGAGGCATGGTGAGTATTTTGCAGCTCTCATTTGTTTTTGAAAATAAAGAAAGACGAGAAAAAAAATTTTTTTTTTTCTTTTTTCAATTTTCAAAACTTTGTGACAAAAAGTGAGGTCTGCAAAATACTCACTATACCTCTCAGCAAATAGCTTTGGGTGTCTACTTTCCAAAATGGGGTCATTTGAGGGGTTTTTTTGCCACCTGGGCATTCCATGGCCTCCGAAACTGTGATAGGCAGTGAAGAGTGAAATCAAAAATTTACGGCCTTAGAAAGCCTGAAGGCGGTGCTTGGTTTTCGGGGTCCCGTACGCGGCTAGGCTCCCAAAAAGTCCCACACATGTGGTATCCCCGTACTCAGGAGAAGCAACAGAATGTATTTTGGGGTGTAATTTCACATATTCCCATGGCATGTTTGAGCAATATATCATTTAGTGACAACTTTGTGCAAAAAAAAATAAAAAAAATAAAAAATTGTCTCTTTCCCGCAACTTGTGTCACAATATAAATTATTCCATGGACTCAACATGACTCTCAGCAAATAGCTTGGGGTGTCTACTTTCCAAAATGGGGTCATTTGGGGGGGTTTTGAACTGTCCTGGCATTTTATGCACAACATCTAGAAGCTTATGTCACACATCACCCACACTTCTAACCACTTGAAGACAAAGCCCTTTCTGACACTTATTGTTTACATAAAAAAATAATTTTTTTTGCAAGAAAATTACTTTGAACCCCCAAACATTATATATTTTTTTTAAAGCAAATGCCCTACAGATTAAAATGGTGGGTGTTTCATTTTTTTTTTTCACACAGTATTTGCGCAGCGATTTTTCAAACGCATTTTTTGGGGAAAAAACACACTTTTTTACATTTTAATGCACTAAAACACACTATATTGCCCAAATGTTTGATGAAATAAAAAAGATGATCTTAGGCCGAGTACATGGATACCAAACATGACATGCTTTAAAATTGCGCACAAACGTGCAGTGGCGACAAACTAAATACATTTTTAAAAGCCTTTAAAAGCCTTTACAGGTTACCACTTTAGATTTACAGAGGAGGTCTACTGCTAAACTTACTGCCCTCGATCTGACCTTCGCGGCGATACCTCACATGCATGGTGCAATTGCTGTTAACATTTGACGCCAGACCGACGCTTGCGTTCGCCTTAGCGCGAGAGCAGGGGGGACAGGGGTGCTTTTTTTTTTTTTTTTTTTTTTTCTTTATTATTATTATTTTTTTATCTTATTTTTAAACTGTTCCTTTCATTTTTTTTTTTTTTTAATCATTTTTATTGTTATCTCAGGGAATGTAAATATCCCCTATCATAGCAATAGGTAGTGACAGGTACTCTTTTTTGCAAAAATTGGGGTCTATTAGACCCTAGATTTCTCCTCTGCCCTCAAAGCATCTGACCACACCAAGATCGGTGTGATAAAATGCTTTCCCAATTTCCCAATGGCGCTGTTTACATCCGGCGAAATCGAAGTCATAAAATGCTCGTAGCTTCCGGTTTCTTAGGCCATAGAGATGTTTGGAGCCACTCTGGTCTCTGATCAGCTCTATGGTCAGCTGGCTGAATCACCGGCTGCATTTTCAGGTTCCCTGTTGAGACAGGAGAGCCAGAGAAAAACACGGAAGACGTTGGGGGGGGAGGGGCATTCCCTCCCACTGCTTGTAAAAGCAGTCTAGAGGCTAATTAGCCGCTAGGATTGCTTTTACATGAAAGCCGACCGCTGGCTGAAAAGAATGATACCAAGATGATACCTAAACCTGCAGGCATCATTCTGGTATAACCACTCAAAGTCGTGAATGGCGTACCTGAAGACAAAAAAATGGTTAACAATAAAGCACAGTAAACGGTAAGGTATAAAAAATTGCATACCTGAAAAGCAAACATGATAAAACATAATAACAATAAAACATTGCAGAATAGAATACAGTAAAAAAGAACAGAACAATAGAGAGAGAATAGAGAGAGAAAGAACAATAAAACGACAACTATTTTTTTTTTATTTTATATTTTTGTATGTGTTTTTTTTTTTTTTTTTTTTTACACTTTTTTTTGTAACTAACTTTTATAACTGTAACCGGTTCCAGGTTCGGGTCTCTCAAAATGCGATGGCATCTTGGGAGACCCTGTGAAAGTGTGTCCTAGTCTGTGCAATGCTGTACCCTACGCTAATACTCAACTAGTGCATGGTAGCGTTCAAAATATTCACCAATGCAAAGACCAGGATTGTCAGGACAGGAGGGACAATAATAGCGGGTGTCACGCCTATATCCGCGCTTGCTGCAGACACAACATCTTTTTTGGGGGGGTTCGTTGGGTAGGGGTACTCGGGAGGACATAAAGAAAATGCCTCTCATGCAGCCGACTGCATTTGGTTGGGGATGTGAATGGGGGAAGTACGGGCGCTGCAGAAGCGGTGGGTTCCCAATTAGGATTGGCGAATGCAGAAGGAAGGGCACTATGGGCACGACGGGCCTGTGTTTGTCTTCTTGGTGGCAGCGGGACACTACTTGTGCTTGCCACCTTACCAGCTTGAACTGCACTTATGGGACTCGCCACGTCACCAAGTGTTACTGCAGTGCTGGTTTGACTACGACCGGGGTGTACTAGGCCGCTGGTGCTTGCCAGTTCACCAAAACGCTACCAAAAAAACTGTTAGCGATCGCAAGGATCAGGCCTGACTCTGCGAACGCTGCAGTTATGCGTTTAGTGTTTTGTAAGTGTCAGTGATCGATCGATACTGCACTTGGGTGGGCTGGGCTGGGCCGGGCGGAGGGGCAAAACGCAGGTGCTAGCAGGTATCTGGGCTGATCCTGCTAACACTGCGTTTGTGGGAACCCTAAACTGCTGGGGACGCTAGTATAGATCTGATCGGATCAGATATTGATCCGATCAGATACTATACCACTAAGGGAGGCGTATGCTGCGTGCGTGGGTGTTAGCGGTACTGCCGCTAACCTGACGCTGCCTGGGGCTGGTGCTTGCCAGTTCACCAAAACGCTACCAGAAAAACTGTTAGCGATCGCAGGAATCAGGCCTGACTCTGCGAACGCTGCAGTTATGCGTTTAGTGTTTTGTAAGTGTCAGTGATCGATCGATACTGCACTTGGGTGGGCTGGGCTGGGCCGGGCGGAGGGGCAAAACGCAGGTGCTAGCAGGTATCTGGGCTGATCCCGCTAACACTGCGTTTGTGGGAACCCTAAACTGCTGAGGACGCTAGTATAGATCTGATCGGATCAGATATTGATCCGATCAGATACTATACCACTAAGGGAGGTGTACGGTGCGTGCGTGGGTGTTAGCGGTACTGGCGCTAATCTGACGCTGCCTGGGGCTGGTGCTTGCCAGTTCACCAAAACGCTACCAAAAAAACTGTTAGCGATCGCAGGGATCAGGCCTGACTCTGCGAACGCTGCAGTTATGCGTTTAGTGTTTTGTAAGTGACAGTGATCGATCGATACTGCACTTGGGTGGGCCGGGCAGAGGGGCAAAACGCAGGTGCTAGCGGGTATCTGGGCTGATCCCGCTAACACTGCGTTTTCGGGAACCCTAAACTGCTGGGGACGCTAGTATAGATCTGATCGGATCAGATATTGATCCGTACAGATACTATACCACTAAGGGAGGCGTATGCTGCGTGCGTGGGTGTTAGCGGTACTGGCGCTAATCTGACGCTGCCTGGGGCGACGCATATCACCGCCGGGCGATCAGGGGGCTAAACCTTTATTCGGTAATAAACGGCGGGTGCCCTGACACTATAAAAAATAAACGAACTAACCAGCGTCACCCGTAACAGTTATACGGTGATCAGTGGTGAAAGGGTTAACTAGGGGGCAATCAAGGGGTTAAAACCTTTATTAGATAGTATATGGGGGTCCATGTCGCTATAAAACGCTGACGGCGAACCTAAATATTTACGTCTCTAACTAGCGTCACCAGCGACACTAATACAGCGATCAGAAAAATGATCGCTTAGTGACACTGGTGACAGGGGGTGATCAAGGGGTTAAAACTTTATTAGGGGGGGTTAGGGGGGTATCCTAGACCTAAAGGGGGGTAATATTCACTGCCCTAACACTGTAACTGTCACAAACTGACACTATGCAGTAATCAGAAAAAAAAAAAAAAAAAATACTGCTAATGTCAGTTTGTGACGGGGGGGGGGGGTGATTGGGGGGGGATCGGGGGGCGATCGGGGGGGGATCGGGGGTGTAAAGTATGCCTGGCATGTTCTACTGTGTGTGTTTGTGTTGTGTGGACTTACATGTCTTCTCTCCTCGGCGCTGGACGGAAACTGCCAGACCGAGGAGAGATGACATCACATCCTCTGCCTGTGTGAAACTACACACAGGCAGAGGAGGATTCCGATTGGCTGGGAGCGATCGCGAGGGGGGGGCCACGATCGGATGGTCTCCCCCTCGCCTCCCGACGCTCCCAGTCAGATGCCGACCGCCGCTGGCACCGGGGGGGGGTCCGATCGGACCCCCCGCCCGCGGGAGGCAGATCACGTACAGGTACGTGATTCTGCCTGCCCGTGCCATTCTGCCGACGTATATATACGTTAGGCGGTCGGCAAGTGGTTAAAAAATATGCATAGATTAAAAAAAAAATTCCAGCATTAACAGCGCAATAAGTGCAATAAGATAGCATTCAGTGGGCTATAAACATCACACACACATAAAGTGAGCGACATCAAAGTTCATGCAAAAGTCCCTAAATCAGTGTATGTTGCTGCGTCCCATCAGTTGTTTAAACGAAAAGCGTTCTTTTCCTGAATACCGTCACTGATCCACCACGTGAACACCCCTTTGGTGATGCACTCACCGCAATTAAGAATTAGATAAGCCTGGTATCTCTACAAGGATATTGGTAAAACTGGACCCTCTCCTAATGTTAACAAAGATCTTTCCTGGGATGGCTCAGCTCAGCAGGTGCAACATAAAAAAACACAAGGGAATGCTCTGCATAGCGTAATACTGTCATTTATTAGAAACAAAAACCCCCGCATACAAAATGTGCTTACAGGATGAATCAATAAAAACAGCGTGTCAAGTTTAGCCTGTACCTTACAGCGTAGCGTCTTCTCACCACCTCCTGGAATTCCTAGAATCACTGGCCGCCATGAGACCCAGGATTATGCACTCTGTGATTGACAAGGGAGCCACATGGTCACCCCCTAACACGCTTCGTCATCACGTCTTCATCGGAGACATGCTTGACATGTTTCCCATATTTATATGCTTCTTTGGGAGCTTGAGGGTTGTAACGTCATAATTTATAATAAAGTGAATATTATATCATTAAAGTACATTAATATCTTTTTATTTATAAAAATAAATGCATATTCACTTGATATTTAGTGGTTGGCTCTGGTTTTGATTGTGTGCTCACAGCACAGTGCTTATAAAGTAGGTGGTCCCCTTTGGTTAGTATATAAGCTCCTTGTTTTGTTACCCACAGAATTGGATTTTTTCTGATGAAGTTATAGTCATCTGTACACACCTTGTAAATCTGGTGAATGATGCATATTTAATATCAACTCCACTGTGTGAAACATTATAGTGAAGGCAATCCGCAGTATATTGATGCGAGATAGTTATATCGTTACTGCCAACTATTCCCCAGAAAGAAAGCAATTGATCTGCAAGTTTGAAAATTACTTGCTCAGCTATTGCTAGACTTGCCAGGCTTCACAAGTTTGTTGCACAATTGCAGCAAGTCCACAGTGCATGACTCCAGATCAACTTTCATTGCAAACATTCTGCAAGTCTGCTGAAAGTTCTGGTTTAGTTATGTTGTGCAATAGTCATCCCACCACAGGGGTCACTGTGACTTGCAGAGCCCTGGCTGCAGACTCACCACTGCAACTTTGCTCTTCCTAGAGACTTGCCATGTAAATTTGGCACAAATTGTAAAAGCGTCAACTTGAACTTGTGCTTCAAGTGTACAACTTGCCAGTAAAAATGTGCAGCAAGTGACAATACTTACAATTTAACACTGCCACAAATGTGTGGCAAGTTATCCTTGCTATCTGGGTCTGCACACATCTATTTCTCCATATGACAGAGTTTCACAAACCAACAACCAGCATATTATGGATTACAGTTAAGAATGTAAGATGTATGACAGTTCAGTTTTCAGTCAAAAACCAGAGTCTCAGATGTGCATTGCTCTCTATACTATGTTTATGACTATTTACAACAGGGCCCAATATGACAGGGCTTTCTCAGGAATCCTTTACAGGCCCTAGCTACTTGGGGTTTATGATATCTCTGCTTTTTGTCAAATGCATCTTAAACCATACTGTATTTTTCGTCAAATGCGTAACCTTACATGAATGGCTAGCATTGAAATGAGATGTAAATCTGACCGTTTTTGTTACTGGCTGAGAGTGACACAGTGGGGGTTATTTACTAAAGGAAAATTCACTTTGCACTGCAAGTGCACTTGAAAGTGCACTGAAAGTGCACTTGGAAATAAAGGTGCTGTAGATCTGAGGGGGACATGCAAGGAAAATAAAAAACAGCATTTTAGCTCTAAGCTAAAAAACAGCATTTTAGTATAAGGGGTAGAACTACCCCTTATGTCGCGTACACACGACCTGACTTTATGGCATACTTTGCCTGGGGGACTTTTCAACAGACTTTACGACGGACTTTCCGAATGAACGGACTTGCCTACACGCAATCAACCAAAGTCCAATGGATTCGTACGTGATGACGTATGACCGGACTAAAACAAGGAAGTTCATAGCCAGTAGCCAATAGCTGTCCTAGAGTCGGTTTTTGTCCGTCGGACTAGCATACAGACGAACGGACTTTTCGACCGGACTCGAGTCCGTCGGATAGATTTGAAACATGTTTCAAATCTAAGTCCGTCAAACTTTTGAGAAAACAAAGTCCGCTGGAGCCCACACACGATCGAATTGTCTGACGAAATCCGGTACACTGGACCAAGTATGCCGTAAAGTCCGATCGTGTGTACGCGGCATAAGATTTAGAGTGACTGCACTTCCAAGTGCACTTTCAGTGCAAAGTGGATTTGTCTTTCGTAAATAACCCCCAGTGTTCAGAACTACTCCCCCATTCTTCTAACATAGTTTGAGGATTGTGAGACCTGACTATCGCCACACTGATCATAACAAGTATCCCTACTCTCCAGACCACCCAACTTCCTTAAACTCGTAAATGATTAATGATGTCATAATCTACTTACCTTGGTTTAAGAACTGTTGCTTTGGAACACCATAGTTACTTGTTTTTGTCAAATTTCTGGACATTTGGTTATGTTAGCACTGCTGAAAGTGAAGCTTAGGATTAAGATTGGATGATCTTACTCTGCAGCAGAGATCATGTTCATTGAAGAATTGTTGTTATTCAAATAATAAACCATGGGTAACAAGGGATATGAAGAGTATTGTTAACTCCAAGAAGATGGCTTTTAGAGAAGGGAGGAGTTAAAAATTATTTAAAGGGACCTGAAGATAAAGATTAGAGAGGAGAAGGAGAAATATAGGAGAAAGCTGGAGTGGAAACACCATCAAAACAATGCAAGAGAGGTCTGAAGTGGCATGATGTCAGAAACCGTGAAATCAGGCCGAGACAGAAGTACAGTTAAATCACACTTGTTTAATAATGAAAGTAAAAAGAACAAACGTAGTCAAAACATAGTCAGAGTTCAGTAACCGGAATGGAAAGTCAGCCAAGCCAGAAGTCAGGGATCAATGTAGTGGAACAGGAAGCGGGATCTGGAGCCAGAAGGGATGTCAGCAAAGCAAGTCTTGAACAGGATCGCAGGAGATGAGTAACTGTGGAGAGATAGGAGCTAGCAATTAGCCAACGGTTGAGTGGGCAGCTCAGAGAGGGAAGGGCTGAGCCCAGCCCTGACACATGAGAACAATTACAGGTCTCAATCCAGTTGGTGGAGGGACTAGGGAAAGTGTGGAGAGGGCAAATAAACTGAAGGGAAGGGCTGAGCCCAGCCCTGACACATGAGAACAATTACAGGTCTCAATCCAGTTGGTGGAGGGACTGGGGAAAGTGTGGAGAGGGTAAATGAACTGAACCATTTTAATAACAGGTTTGAGTCGGGGGCCCTGGCTTTGAATGACTCAGATTTAACACAAAGTTGTAGACAAGCAGAGATGAGGCAAGTACCCTCCACTCCTCAAACTAGATGTCCTTCCTCCTTTAGGGTGCGTTCTGCTTCCCCCTTATTGGATACTTTCATCAGTTGTTCTTTTTATAAGAACAACTCTATTCCTCCTTCAGGGGAAAGTACGTCAATGTCTTTTACAGCTGATCAGGTGAGTAAACAGTTGAGGAGACTTAAGGCAGGAAAATCAGCAGGTCCTGTTGGCGTTAGCCCCAGGGTGCTTAGGGAGAGTGTGAAGACCAGCTGGGGGGTGTCCTTCAATACGTCTTTAACCTGAGCCTGAGTCTACGAAAGGTCCCTGTATTGTGGAAGGCATCTTGCCTTGTTCCTGTGCCGAAGATACCCTGTCCAGACAAAGCCCCAGTCAGTGGGAGGGGCGGAGGGATACACGTACCCCCCCCCCCCCATGGTGCACAGTTTGTATTCATCCCAGGTTTGCTGATCACATGCCAGTAACAAGTGAATCTATGTGGGCATGCATCTTTGTCTTAGAGAGGGTCCAAGATATGATACAGTAACTGCAGTATACAGCATCTAAAAGAGCACATATGGAAGTCAATACTTTGGAAGGTATTCAAACTATCAACTACAATTACCAGCATACACCATCCAGGATCAGTCATCTCTAATATCATGGAGACACAGCTGCAGCCATAAGTGATCAAAGGGAGTGGTGAGCAGACAACTGATTACCTGTCGATATATGAGCATTGTCTAATACCGGACAGGACATTTATACTACGATGTTTAGACACTATTTCTGCACCTTGTTGGCCGATTACAGAGAATATAAAATATTGAAAAAAGTGGACTATAAAGCTGTGTAGGCACGACCGGACTTTTCGACCGGACTGGTCCGACGGAACAAATCCGTTGGACAATCCAACTGTGTGTGGGCTTCATCGGACCTTTAGCAGACTTTTTCTGTGTGTGGGCTTCATCGGACCTTTAGCAGACCTTTAGCAGATTGTGTTTATATACAAGCCTTATGTCATTATCACTGTCTAGTTCAACAATCCATATGTTCACACTACAGGAAAGCACATACACGTGCAGATAGTCGGTTGACAATAGTTCTCTCATTAGCACCATCTTCCAGTTTGGGTCAATCAACTGCTGAGTGTTCAATTGAAATCAGCCTTCAGTGCTTAGCAGGCTGGACGAAAGGGGAGTTAGAATAGAAGCGGCATATGAGAGCACAATCTATGGAATCACTGATCAGCATGGTATGTTAGATCTCTTTACCACGAGAGGGCACATTCATGTTTATATAACTGGGTTGATACTTAACTACTCAATTCTACCACAGAGCATGCTCATCACATATACAAGTTAAAAACCCTACAAATATCGCCATTTGACAATGCCGCTGCTAAAATTTGAAGTCCCAATGTAGCTCCTACATGTTGTCGAGTCACATTGACATTGAGTTAAGCGGGTTGGATGCAATTGAATTTGCAGATACGTGCACAAGGCGATTAGGCGGGTAGATTATATCTCTATCACATGGCATGCAGCCATTCTATCTACAGATCATCCCACATAGAATACTGACACAACTGGACTCAATACCATCGGGGGTGACATAATTGTTTTGGGGTAGGATACAGAGGGGAAGCTTCAAGTGGGGGGGTCAGCTTTGGGGAGATCAGAGTGGGGTGGGTTGTGTTAGGTGTAAAGAAGGGGGCGGTGAGAAGAACATCTGGGGTACCTGGGTGAAGGGAAAGATAATCCTCAAAGGGTTTTCTCATTTTTCCATTGTCGTATGTCCATTGAAGTAGGTAGCCTTTGTAGGTGCATTTTTCTTTGATGGTTGTTTTTAGAGTAAATAGTTAAGGAGACTTAAGGCAGGAAAATCAGCAGGTCCTGTTGGTGTTAGCCCCAGGGTGCTTGGGGAGTGTGAAGACCAGCTGGGGGTGTCCTTCAATGGGTCTTTAACATGAGCCTGACTCTACAAAGTGTCCCTGTATTGTGGAAGGCATCTTGCCATGTTCCTGTGCGGAAATATCATGTCCTTGTGGCTCCAAGGATTACAGACCAGTGGCTTTTACTTCCCACATTATGAAGACTTTGGAGAGACTTGTTTTAATTCAGTTAAGGCCCATGGTTAGTAAATATTTAGACCCTTTGCAGTTTGCCTACCAGTCAAGACTAGGAGTTGAGGATGCTATCACCTTCATGTTAAACCACATGTACACACACATGGATAAGCCAGCGAGCACTGTGAGGGTCATGGTTTTTTTTTTCTCCAGTGCTTTTTTACTATAAGCACTGGATAAGAAGCTAGCAGCAATACAGTTTGATGTCTCCCTTGTGGCATGGATTGTAGACTACCTGACTGGACGAACACAGAATGTGCATTTGCAAGACTGTGTGTCAGATAGGGTGATAAGCAATATTGGGGTTCCACAGTGGATAATTCTCTCTGCCTTCCTCTTTACTGTCTATACCAGCCCTCAAAAAATCCACTCGCCTGCTCGCATTTTGCAAGTGGATTTTGAGGGCTGGCGAGGAAGGGCTGCCTGGGAGCGGGGGGAGAGCTGACAGCCTGTGTGGAATGGGAGTTCTTCTCCCAACGATCACGGAGGGGAAGAGAGAGAGAGAGCCACCCAGGTGTTCAGAGTGCAGCGTGGGGAACACAGCGATAACAGCTTTCATCTCATTAGCCATGTTCCCGCCGCTCGCTGTCACATACAGCCCCTCCTCCTGGTCCCGGGACTTTGATAGATAGATCACCCGTCCAATCCCAGTGACGGGGTGATCTGTCAATCAATGTTCCCCAGCCAGGGGGCGGGGCTGTATATGATGTTGTGCGGCAGGAATGCGGCAATTGAAATGAAAGCTGTTATCGCGGTGTTTTCCCCGTGATGCACTCTGAACACCTGGGTGGCTCTCCTGTTCCTCTCCTCCCCTTCACAGGTAGGCCGCATGGTGGACACAAGGCTGCATGGTGGGCACAAGACTGCATTGGTGGGCACAAGGCTGCATGGTGGAAATAAGACTGCATTGGTGGGCACAAGGCTGCATTGTGGACACAAAGCTGCATTGGTGGGCACAGGGCTGCATGGTGGACACAAGACTGCATTGGTGGGCACAAGGCTGCATGGTGGACACAAAGCTGCATTGGTGGGTGCAAGGCTGCATGGTGGACACAAGACTGCATTGGTGGGCACAAGGCTGCACGGTGGACACAAAACCGCATTGGTGGGCACAAGGCTGCATGGTGGACACAAAGCTCCTTTGGTGGGTACAAGGCTGCATGGTGGGCAAAAGGATGCATTGGTGGGCACAAGGCTGCATAGTGGACACAGGCTGAATGGTGGGCACACGGCTGCATGGTGGACACATGGCTGCATTGGTGGACACAAGACTGCATTGGTGGGCACAAGGTTGCATTTGTGGGCACTGGGCACAAGGCTGCATTGGTGGGCACAAGGCTGCATTGGTGGGCACAAGGTTGCATGGTGGGCACAGGGCACAAGGCTGCATGGTGGAAACAAGGCTGCATTTGTCGGCACAAGGCTGCATTAGTGGGCACTGGGTACAAGGCTGCATTGGTGGACACTAGGCACAAGGCTGCATTAGTGGGCACAAGGCTACATTGGTGGACAGAAGGCTGCATTGGTGGGCACTGGGCACAAGGCTGCATTGGTGGGCACTAGGCTGCATGGGGGACACACGCCGCCTGCATTGTAGGGCATGGATACAGTTGTTGTTAATATTTATTTTTATAACTTAATTCTGCATAATACATTTAAGTGTCATTTCATGAGATAATTTATGAGGGCTGATTAGGGGCGGGGTGGGCTGGGTGGGGCAACTGGTGGCGAGTAACCCTTCAAAAAAAGCAAAAGGAGAGGAGCACCTCTAAGTAAAGAGTTTAATCCAATAGACAAGATAAACAGTAGCCACTTACATTTAAAAACACAATGATGCTTTAGGCAGGTGGATGTGTGTCAGAAAAAGGTGGTGTAGAGGAAAGCCAGTTCCCAGGAGTGTCTCAAATCCGTACTGCAATACGGTGGGGGGCCAGGACGGAACACAGCCAGTCCTGCAGAGGAGAGGAGCAGCCAACCCATGGAAACAGCATGTGACGTCAATGACTGTGGAGAACACAACGCGTTTCAGAGCATGCGCAAGGTCCGTGAGGCGCATGCGTGCTCCTTTCTCAAGTGTAGAGATAGGGGAAAGGTAGTGTGGTATTTAAAGGTGCCATCTGCTGACTGAGGGAGCACACAACTCCGGCACTGGAAGATACTAAGAAATTCACAGTATGTGGTCCGTATATGTATAAAACTCAATCGTCATCTATATATTGTGTAATAAGTGCATGATATGCTTCAAGAGGTCATTGAAGAGTCATTGATATTACACGCTGTTTCCACGGGTTGGCTGCCCTCTTCTCTGCAGGACTGGCTGTGTTCCGTCCCGGCTCCCCGCCGTATTGCAGTACGGATTCGAGAGACTCCTGGGAACCAGCTTCCCTCTACACCACCTTCTTCTGACACACATCCACCTGCCTAAAGCATCATTGTGTTTTCAAATGTAAGTGGCTACTGTTTATCTTGTCTATTGGATTAAACTTTTTACTTAGAGGCGCTCCTCTCCTTTTGCTTTTTTTCTGATGATCCCGAGCTGACTTAACTCCTGAGAAGAGCTGCCCTTTGTGAAACAGTCCTATATCGTGCTGGATCTACCCCCTCCATCTGGTATTATTCAATAATTCTTCTTATTGGACATTTCCTGAACTATGGACTTTTCTTGTGCTTGAAAGCCCATACATTTATTACCATTATTTTTTATATATTTATTTATTCTATATGTTTTATATGATCCACCAGGATTATTTTATTATTACAACATCACACATTTCTTATTATCTTTGTTTGCTATTTTGCCTCGGTTGTTCTGAGCGCCAATTTTTTCCTGTTTTTTGCGAGTAACCCTTGAGGTCTGGCTAGTAGCTCAGGATTTGAAATTTTCAGCCCTAGTCTATACCACTGATTTCAGCTACCAAACAGAGTTTTGCCATCTTCAGAAGTTTTTTGATGACTCTGCAATAGGGATGAGCCGAACACCCCCCGGTTCGGTTCGCACCAGAACCCGCGAACGGACCGAAAGTTCGCACGAACGTTAGAACCCCATTGACGTCTATGGGACTCGAACGTTCGAAATCAAAAGTGCTCATTTTAAAGGCTAATTTGCATGGTATTGTCCTAAAAAGGGTTTGGGGACCCGGGTCCTACCCCAGGGGACATGTATCAATGCAAAAAAAACTTTTAAAAACGGCCGTTTTTTCGGGAGCAGTGATTTTAATGATGCTTAAAGTAAAAAAAAAAAAGTGAAATATTCCTTTAAATATCGTACCTGGGGGGTGTCTATAGTATGCCTGTAAAGTGACGCGTGTTTCCCATGTTTAGAACAGTCCCTGCACCAAATGTCATTTTTAAAGGAAAAACCTCATTTAAAACTGCTTGCGGGTTTAATGTCATGTCGGGTCATGGCAATATGGATGAAAATCAGTGAGACAAACGGCATGGGTACCCCCCAGTCCATTACCAGGCCCTTTGGGTCTTGTATGGATATTAAGGGGAACCCCGCACCCAAATTAAAATAAGGAAAGGTGTGGGGCCACCAGGCCCTATATACTCTGAACAGCAGTATACAGGCGGTGCAAACAAGACAGGGACTGTAGGTTTGTTGTTAAGTAGAATCTGTTTGTAATTTTGAACATTTTTAACGTGTTTAGCTCCAGCCAAAAAATCTTTTCTAAGCTTTTTGGAAAACATAGGGAAGGGTTATCACCCCTGTGACATTTGTTTTGCTGTCTTTCCTCCTCTTCAGAAGATTTCACCTCACTTTTTTGTCCCAATGAAAAATGTTTTTTGAAAATTTGGGTTTTTTTGTGGAACAAGGATTGGAAAGCATCAGTGGAAAGGAGAAATTGTTTTCCCATATTAACTCTTACAGGAGAGAATTTCCCTTCCTAGGGGTAGATTTCATCTCACTTCCTGTTGTCTCCTTCCGTTTGCAAGTAGGAGTCGTTTGTAAGTTAGATGTTTGAAAGTAGGGTCCTGCCCTATATACTCAGCAGAAATTTGGGCCTTAGGTGTTGCTGTGGCCACAACACTGTAAGCCCTCACAGGGCCCTGCTGTGAAATATTAGATCAAGAATTGTAATTACATGCCCCTGTTGAACAGGAGCTGAAAAATTAGGCCTTAGGCACTGGTGCTGGTGCCACAACACTGCAACCCCTCACAGACACTCTAGTTGGAATGCAGGAACGAGCCCTGCTGCAAAGTATTGCATCAAAAATTGTAATTACACGCCCCTGTTAGACAGGGGCAGAAAAATTGGGCCTTAGGCACTGGTGCTGGTGCCACAACACTGCAACCCCTCACAGACACTCTAGTTGGAATGCAGGAACGAGCCCTGCTGTAAAGTATTATATCAAAAATTGTAATTACACGCCCCTGTTAAACAGGGGCTGAAAAATTGTGCCTTAGGCACTGGTGGTGGCGCCCAGAACCAAAAATGTTCTTACAAGCTATCAGCGTGATGATTGAGGAGGAAGAGGATAATTACTCAGGGATAGTCACTCAGCATCAGCATAGGCAGTCTTTGAAGGGATCTGAGATTTCAAAAAAAATTATTCGGTTACATCAGCATCAGGTGCTTGGTAGCTGGTGGTGATCCAAGACTCATTCATTTTTATGAAGGTCAGCCGATCGACCGAGTCGGTGGACAGACGCACCCTGTGATCGGTTACCACGCCTCCAGCAGCACTGAATGTGCGTTCCGAAAGAACGCTGGATGCAGGACAGGCCAGTAGCTCAATTGCATACTGTGCAAGCTCTGGCCAGTGATCCATCCTCAAGACCCAGTAACCCAGAGGATTTTCGGTGGGAAAGGTGTCCAAGTCTGATCTTGCCCCTAGGTATTCCTGCACCATGTAAAACAGACGCTGGCGATGGTTGCTGGAACCGATCATACCTTGGGGCTGCGGACCAAAAAATTGTCTGAACGTATCGGTCAGACGGCCACCTTCTCCACCGCTCCTTCTTTGACTGACCGAAGCCTCAGCAACACGTTGTCCAGAAACAGGAGTTTGTAACCTCCCAGTCTCTGGGAACGCGTTGCACAGACCTTTCTGCAAGGCCTCCCGAAGATGTTTCATCCTCTGCTCCCTCTGCGATGGCAAGATAAGGTCCGCAACCTTACCCTTGTAACGTGGATCAAGGAGGGTTGCCAGCCAGTATTGGTCCTTCTCCTTGATACCACGAATACGAGGATCCTTACGCAGGCTTTGCAGGATCAGGGAGGCCATGCAGCGTAGGTTTGCTGAGGCATTCGGTCCGGAGTCCTCTGGGTCACTAAGGACAACAACGTCCGCAGCCACCTCCTCCCAGCCACGTACAAGTCCATGTGTTCCTTGGGACTGATCCCTTAAAGACTGCTGCTGATGCTGAGTGCCAGGCTCCACCCCCATACTGACACAATCTTCCTCCTCCTCCTCCTCCTCCTCGTCCTCTTCCTGTGTGATCGGCGGGCACGCAGGAACACTGTCTGGATAAAGGGGGCCTTGAGAGCTAAGGAAGTCCTCCTCTTCCTGCCTCTGTTCTGCCTCAAGTGCCCTGTCCATTATTCCACGCAGCGTGTGCTCCAACAGGTGGACAAGGGGGGCAGTGTCACTGATGCATGCACTGTCAGTGCTCACCATCCTCGTGGCCTCCTCGAATGGTGACAGGACAGTGCATGCATCCCTGATCATGGCCCACTGGCGTGGGGAAAAAAAACCAAGCTCCCCTGACCCTGTCCTGGTGCCATAGTCGCACAGGTACTCATTGATGGCCCTCTGCTGCGTGTGCAGCCGCTGCAGCATGGCCAACGTTGAGTTCCACCTGGTGGGCATGTCACAGATTAGGCGGTTCTTGGGCAGGTTAAACTCCTTTTGGAGGTCCGTCAGCCGAGCACTGGCATTATATGACCGGCGGAAATGCACACAGACTTTCCTGGCCTGCCTCAGGACATCCTGTAAGCCCGGGTACCTGCCCAAGAACCGCTGCACCACCAAGTTAAGGACGTGAGCCAAACAGGGCACATGGGTCATTTGTCCCTGTCGGAGGGCAGAGAGGAGGTTGGTGCCATTGTCGCAAACCACCATTCCTGCCTTAAGTTGGCGTGGCGTCAACCACCTCTGAACCTGCCCCTGCAGAGCTGACAGAACCTCTGCCCCAGTGTGGCTCCTGTCCCCCAAGCACACCAGCTCAAGCACCGCATGGCATCTTTTGGCCTGCGTACTTGCGTAGCCCCTTGAACGCCTACGGAGCACCGCTGGTTCCGAGGAAGAGGCCATGGAGGAAGAAGAAGAGGAGGGGGTGGAGGAGAGAGGTGTGTCACAATCAGCATTTTGGAGGCGTGGTGGCGGAACAACCTCCAACACTACTGCACCTTGTCCTGCATCCTTCCCAGCTGCCAGCAGAGTCACCCAATGCGCCGTGAAACTTAGGTAACGTCCCTGTCCATGCCTGCTGGACCATGAGTCAGCGGTAATATGCACCTTACCGCTGACCGCCCTGTCCAGCGAGGCATGGACATTGCCTTCCACATGCCGGTAGAGAGCCGGAATCGCCTTCCGTGAGAAAAAGTGGCGTTTGGGTACCTGCCACTGAGGAACCGCACATTCCACAAACTCACGGAAGGGGGCAGAGTCTACCAACTGAAAAGGCAGCAGTTGAAGTGCTAGCAATTTTGCCAAGCTAGCATTCAACCGCTGGGCATGTGGATGGCTGGGAGCAAACTTCTTTCGGCGGTGCAGCAGCTGGGGCAGGGAAATTTGCCTGGTACAATCTGACGTCGGTGTACCAAAAGCAGATTGCCCACAAGTACTTGGCTGTGACACACCTAATTCTACACCTTCATTCCTCTCACTGCAGGTCTCAGAGAGGACTGAAGGTCTAGTGGGGTTGGAAATCTCAGCTGATGAGGAGCAAGGAGAGATCCTCTTTGTTCTTTGGTGTGGGTCTTTTAGATACGCTTGCCAACGAACTGCATGGCAGGTCAACATATGTCTGGTCAAGCATGTGGTACCCAAGCGGGAGATGTTTTGGCCACGCGAGATACGCTTGAGACATATGTTGCAAATAGCAGCGGTGCGATCTGATGCACTCATCTCAAAAAAGGCCCACACCAAAGAACTTTTTGAATAATGCGCAGAGACTGCAGCGCCCTGCACATGTGGAGCTTTGGGGTGTGATGCAGTCAATGTGCTGCCCTTAGGCTGGCCCCTGGAGGGCATCCTGCCTCGTTGGTGATGTGCCGCCGCCTCCTCCTCCTCCTCCTCCTCTCTCCTATCAGGCACCCACGTTGAGTCAGTGACCTCATCATCCCCTCCCTCCTCATCACTGGAGCAAACCTGGCAGTATGCTGCAGCAGGGGGAGCATGACTGCCAGATTGCTGTCCTTCTTGGGCACCCCCTCTGTCCGTGCTCATGTTACTGCCTTCATCGAGCTCAGTATCGTCATCAGAGCCTTCCAAACGCTGGGCATCCTCCTGGAGCATGTACCCAACACTGTGGTCAAACAGTTCGAGGGAATCCTCATGAGGACATGGTGGAGCTAGGGAAGGAGTCACTGATGACATTGAGCTGAGGGAAGAGGCCGCTGCTTTGCCAGACAAAGCACCCTGGGCATGGGTGAGAGAGGATGAGGAGGATGAGGACGGCTTGGTCATCCACTCGACCAAGTCTTCCGCATGTTGCGGCTCAACACGGCCAGCTGCCGAAAAAAAGGCCAAGCGTGTCCCATGGCCACGTGCTGATGAGGATGCACCGTCTCCACGACCAGCACTAGACACAGAGCCTGCTTGCCCTCTCTTATTGGCTTGTGACTGTCTGCCTCTCCTTCTTGGCCTTCCAGACATACTAATGGCCTGTAGCTGCACTAAGCTGGGATAGAACACCTGTAATTTTCTTCAGGTAGCTTTATATACTGTAACCAGACAAGCCTGCCTGTCAGTAGGAAGATAACAGGAACGGATCTAGCTGAACACTGTGAGCAGGACGCACTGTACTAAATGTAAATAGTCTAGCTGCCTGACCGTGGTACTAATAGGATCAAATAGAACACCTGTAATTTTCTTCAGGTAGCTTTATATACTGTAACCAGACAAGCCTGCCTGTCAGTAGGAAGATAACAGGAACGGATCTAGCTGTACACTGTGAGCAGGACGCACTGTACTAAATGTAAATAGTCTAGCTGCCTGACCGTGGTACTAATAGGATCAAATAGAACACCTGTAATTTTCTTCAGGTAGCTTTATATACTGTAACCAGACAAGCCTGCCTGTCAGTAGGAAGATAACAGGAACGGATCTAGCTGAACACTGTGAGCAGGACGCACTGCACTAAATGTAAATAGTCTAGAAGATAACAGGAAGGGATCTAGCTGAACACTGTGAGCAGGACGCACTGCACTAAATGTAAATAGTCTAGAAGATAACAGGAACGGATCTAGCTGAACACTGTGAGCAGGACGCACTGCACTAAATGTAAATAGTCTAGAAGATAACAGGAACGGATCTAGCTGAACACTGTGAGCAGGACGCACTGCACTAAATGTAAATAGCAGGAACGGATCTAGCTGAACACTGTGAGCAGGACGCACTGCACTAAATGTAAATAGTCTAGAAGATAACAGGAACGGATCTAGCTGAACACTGTGAGCAGGACGCACTGCACTAAATGTAAATAGCAGGAACGGCTCTAGCTGAACACTGTGAGCAGGACGCACTGCACTAAATGTAAATAGCAGGAACGGATCTAGCTGAACACTGGCTTTGGCTTTGGCCAATTACAGCTCTCTCTACTGACGGCGCTGTGATTGGCCAAGCATGCGGGTCATAGTGCATGCTTGGCCAATCATCAGCCAGCAATGCACTGCGATGCCGCAGTGAATTATGGGCCGTGACGCGCCACACGAATTTAGCGCGAACGGCCCATATCGTTCGCAATTCGGCGAACGGGCGAACAGCCGATGTTCGAGTCGAACATGGGTTCGACTCGAACACGAAGCTCATCCCTACTCTGCAATAGTGGTATCAGGGATGGGGAAGAAACTCAGTATAGGACTGTGGTGGAGAGCTTTGTCACATGGTGGAAAGATAATCACTTGTATTTAAAAGTGACTAAGACAAAGGTGCTGGTTGTGGATTTGAGAAGGAGGAATGCATCTGGGGTGCATATAGATAATAAGCTGGACTGGATCAAGAACACTAAAGTGCTCTATAGGTAGGGCTAATGCCACCTATGTTTTTTGAGGAGGCTGAACTTTTTAACATCTGCCAGACAATGATGAAGAAATTTTATGAGTATGTGGTGGCCAGTGCTCTCCTGTATGTGGTTGCATGCTGGTGAAGCAGACTTAGGGTGGCCAACACCAAAACTGATTCCCAAGGCCAGTAATGTTGTTGGATTGGAGTTGGAATCTTTAACAACAGTGTCAGAGAAGAGAATGTTAACCAAGGTGCATTCAATCTTGGACAACTCCTCTCATCCACTGGTCAGTCTGGGTAGTACCTTCATTAATAGATTGTTACAACCACAATGTACAACAGAGCCACACAGGAAATCATTTTGCTGGATGTAAGGGTTTAATCGGTTTATGATCCACATTTTTATGTGAAATATGGAATATTGCCTCAATCTAGTTCAATCTGAAGATGGGGGCAGGTACCATCATTCTTTGTAGTAGAATATTGGAAGGAGGTGTGTGCCAGGGGCTGCTCTAAACATGCCCCGCGGCACTATGAGAGTTGAGGACTATCTCAATATCCAAGAATTAGGCTAAAGTAAGAATAAAATAACAATTTATTAAGAGAAAGACATGATTAAAAACACTTTATACATTAGTAGTTATTTCTAACTGTGCATAACTGGTAAAGGTGGTTTACAAAGAACAAGTAAACCCCACGGGTAATGTGGAAAGTTGAGATGTAGGTCCTGACGTAATCCTCTACATGTTTTGCGGCTATAACCGCTTCTTCAGGAGGAGTCAACCATAAAAATCTACAAAATAAATACAGTCTCAATCTCATAGTTACAAAAAAGGTGTTGAACAGAGAAATTAGGAAAACAAGTTTAATACAGTAAACATAATAATATTGGAGATTTATATAAAGCCATGCATAGCTTACCAGTGAAGGACTGATGGAACACCAAGCAGCACAAAAAGCACCCTAAGAGGGTAGTCTCCCCACGGTGGACACGGGAGACACTTGATGGTGCAATAACTATAATTGAGAGATACAATACTCTAATGGTGGGTATATGTTTTGGTCTGTGAATAAAGACAGACATCAAAAAACAACAAAGAAAAAGAAAAAAGAAAAGAGGAAAAAAAGGAAAAAAGAAGAACAGTAGGATGGGAGTATAAAATAGGAAAGATAAAGAAGATAAGAGGAAAGAGAAAAGAGAAGGAAGAGAAGGGAAGGGGGAGGTAGGAAGGAAAAGGTGGAGGGAAAAGAAGGGGAGAAAGGAGTAGGGAAATGGAAAACGAGGATAGGGTGGAGGGAAAGGGGGTGGGGAGGGAAAGGGAAGGTGAGGGGAAGTAAAAGGGTGGGGGAATATAAGGGGGAGGGGGAAAGGGGGGATGTGGAAAAAGAAAAAATAGAATGTGATGGTGAGAAAGTAGTAGTACAGAGACTAGAAGAGAAAAGAGGGGAGGACAGGAGCGAAACATGTAGAGGATTACTCCAGGACCTACATCTCAACCTCCCACATTACCTGTGGGGTTTACGTGTTCTTTGTGAACCACCTTTACCAATTATGCACAGTTAGAAATAACTACTCATGTACTCATATATAAAGTGTTTTTAATCATGTCTTTCCCTTAATAAATTGTTATTTTATTCTTACTTTGGCCTAATCCTTGGGTACCGAGATAGTCTTCAACTCTCATAGTGCCGCTGGTCATGTTTAGTGCAGACCCTGGCACAAGCCCCCCCCCCTTTCCAATATCCCACATTTTTATGTATTTTTATATTATTTTTGTATTGGGTTAACTATGTGTAATGATATTGGGTAGTTTTTTAATAGGATGGTATGCTTGATTACATTACAGTATTAATTTAGTTTTATATGGTATTAATTGCTGTTATTGGTAACATTATTTTTGTTGTGCCTTGTTGTTGTGATCTTTCTATTGTTTTGTTGAATGTAATTGTATCTTAGTAATTTCCCTTTGGGATTAATAAAGTATTATAAATTTGAATGTGAATCTGAATATGAATGTCGTCAAATGCCAGTGACAGGGAGTTTGTGGCTTCAGTTATCATTTATATATGAACAGTATGGGTAGGGGAGCAGGGGAACTTAATTTGATTATAGGTACTTTAAGAGTCTCTAAAGTTAGAGCGGGATCATGTAACATCATCATACAGTGGAGCAACCTATTTGTGTGAGCTTGGAGGTAGCAGATACCACTGACAGTGGCTGCCTTCTCTATTTTTAAGGAATATTTGTGGATACCAGTTAACAAAGTGGAAATAAGCTGCATAAAGTTTAGCATAGAAGCAAACAATGAGAGGAGAAATCCAATACAGAGATTGCAGTAGAAAATACCATTCGCATTTAAATTTTTCTATCATTTGTTAATTTAATATACTGTATGTTAGCACGTAAGTACTGTATGCAGATAATGAAATGAGCATAGAATCACGTGATAAGTAGATCTAAAGCTAGCTACAAACTTTGCACCGATAATACCAAAATTATAACTATAACATTTTTATTCAATCTTATTTATCTATGCTGGTTTTGTTTTTTTTTATGTTTTAGTTCTGTAATATGCTTCAGATCTTAAAATGAATTGCAATTTCATTTGATGGGTATTCTCGGTGCTTTAAACATCTTAAAATTCTTGCTTTAGGTCTTTAATTTTAAAGGAATCATAGCAAGTAGGTGTGAATTAATCTTGTCTGATGTACTCCACACGCTATGCACAGCAATAAATGATCTGGTATTACTTTTTCCACTGGCAAATGTGTAAGTGTAAAAGTACAACAGACGGATTACTCTGCAGAATTGGCATGTATTTTCAGGCAAAGAATAAAACAATAGCAATAAAAAAATATTCCAGAAATCCACGCAAGCTTTTTCTTTATAAAGTTATGGTATCACTTACTGAAATGTAATTTATTCTTTTGCCGTTACAGCTTAGGGGAAGTAAGCCTAAAGAAGAACTCTGCTAAGCACTAATTACATACTAAGATGGTAGCATAAATGAATCTCTTTCAATTTCAGATAAAAATCAATTTTTGTGAAAGTATCTCCAATTTATATGGTCCATATGTGTAGAGGTTTTGTATATAACTGTTACGCTACACTTTTTGATTCTTTATGTATAATGTTTTTGTACATAACTTTTATTTCTTTATTATGGTCATGAATAACAAAAATAAAATGTGTTTCTTAGTTTTTATTCTAGTAAATTTTAAATATAGCATATGGACATTATATATTCTTATACAGGGGGTCCCCTACTTACAAACATCCGACTTACAAACGACTCCTACTTACAAACGGAGGGAGACAACAGGAAGTGAGAGGAAATCTACCACTAGGAAGGGAAATTCACTCCTGTAAGAGTTAATATGGGTAAAAGGTGTCTCCACTGATGCTTTATCACCTATCCTTATTTCCCTATTAACCCCAAATTTTCAAAATCCAATTGTCATTGGGACAGAAAGTGAGGTGAAATCTTCTGAACAGGGGCACAGACAGCAAAACAAATGTTACAGGGGTGATAACCCTTCCCTATGCTATCTACAAAACTTAAAAATAGATTTTTTGGAGGGGGCAGGAGGCGGAGCCTAGCGGAGCAGACATGCATTGTTAGAGCTCCACACCGCTGAGGAGAGAAGAGAAGGACAAAGCGGAGCCTGCAGGCTCAAAAGGTATCCATTTGAACCTTTTTGCCCCTGGGAACAAACTGTGAAAGTTTGGGCAGGAAATATGGTACTGGGAGGAAACCGTGGCAGAAATAAAAATCACCTCACAAAGAGCTCACAGGCACTCACTGCAGCTGAAGCAGCTCCAGTCACCTCACAAGATACAGCATCAGGGCGCTCTCACAGACAGAAAATGTCACAGCAAGACTCTCCATTTGAGTCAGATACAGAACAAATCCTCTCACAAACTTCTCCACAAGCCTCCTCAGTATCCCCAGTAATATTATTACAATTTGAAAAGATGCTTCATAAGGCTTTAAAACAAACCTCAGACCAAATAACAAAAAGCCTAACCAAAGAAATAAGAGAGCTGGGAAACCGCACCGCAGCCTTAGAAATAAAAATGGATGAAATTGAAATTACAGCCCAAGAAAATATAACAGAATTGGAACAATTAAAAAAAGAGAATTTAATACTTCAAACTAAGCTTGAAGATTACGAAAATAGAGCCAGACGTTCAAACTTGCGCATAAGGGGAATACCTGAAACTGTGACAGACCTGCAATCTACTATTACTGCTCTATTACAAGAACTAAAGCCAGATATCCCTATTGAACGTTTAGAACTGGACAGAGTACACAGAGCCCTCACAGCCAAAAAGAAAGATGGACCCCCACGTGATATCATCACAAAATTCCATTATTACAGAACGAAAGAACAAATACTAATTGCTGCAAGAGAAAAAAAGGAACTTAATTTTCAAGGACACAATTATCAAATTTTTGCTGACCTATCCCAACTTACTATTACTAAAAGACGATCCATGAAACCCCAACTAATGGAACTGCAACGCCACAACATTATGTATCAATGGGGCTTCCCCTTTTCAGTCAGATTTAACTACCAAGGTACAATTTACAGAAGCAGATCAGCAGATGAACTACAACAAACCCTTTTAAAATTAAATCTGACAGAACCCACAAGCAGCAACACTCCCACACGCAGAAGAATGGCATCATCTTCACCTTCAGGCAGCACCCAGAAAATTTCAGAACAAAATGGGAATCATCATTCTCACAAAAGAGGCCGTTATGCCACATCATCCATGGACCAAGAAGATTCAATGGACTGACATCCTAATTCCTGATATCTCTTCATTTATTATACTAAGAGATGGTTCTCTATAAAAAACCTATATTTATAACTGAATGTAACTGCATTCTGATAGTCACACACTGTGTGGGATCATGTTACATTCCAGTTATATTTCTTATTACTTCTGATTCATATAGCCTTAGAATATATAAGTGAAATAAGGAAATTCTTGTTCAGTTATATATTATCAGGTAATAACAATAGATTTATTACTTTTTAGGACAAATATGTTCAATAATCCAGAAGTAATGGAAGCTTTTTCTTTCTTTTCTTAAAACAAATATATTATTACCTAACTAGTTCCTAGAATTATGTTTTTGTTTATTCTAATCTGAAGCAATACAACCTCAATTTTATGAGTTAACATATCTAAACAGTTACATATGAATAAAATATGTAATTGTTTACTCTAAAAAGGTTAAAATCAAAAAATAATTCAAACTATCTTCATCAATACCAAAGTTATTAACAGTACCTTTCTAACTGAATTATTTAGCCTAGGGCAAGACTAACCATATACAACCACCCTGGAATAAATAATTTCAACAAAAACTATATTCTGCACTCCAATTAATGAAACATCATTTTGATGTCTTTTGACATAGCACTTCTCTCCTGTAAGCGGAAGATCCGTGTACCCCCATTAGCCCTCCTCATTCTCCCAACCATATTATGTGGGAGTGTGACGAAGGCACTTATTCCCCTGAGAGAGATATTTATTCTCTTTCACGGGTAAATTGTGATTACTTGCAAAAAATAATTTATACAATGTATCATCTAATCTCATATGTTTTTTGTTTACTCTTTACTCCAGAATTCACTGGTTTCTTTTCTATCTTTTCATCTCTTCAGTCCACACAGGTTGATCTGCGCAGTCAGCTCTGCATAACAAAAAGTAAGTCAAAACTATTTGATCTATTGCCATGGCACCACTGAATATACTTTCCCTGAATGTTCAGGGAATAAATGTCCCTCAAAAAAGGACCAAAGCCTTCCGTACTTTCCATAACAAGAAGGCTCACATAGTATGCCTCCAAGAAACACACTTCACCAAAGATTCTACTCCAAAATATATTTCTCCTTTTTATCAACAAATTTACACGGCTTCTGCCTGTACCAAGCAAAGGGGAACTCTAATTGCATTTCACCGATCCACACCATTCACCTTATCATCAGAAATTAAAGACCCAGAAGGTAGATACCTGATACTCATGGGTTATATAATGGATACAGCAATCACGGTGATTTCCTACTACGCTCCTAACAAACAACCTACACCATTCCTCTCACATATATTACAAGTGATTAATACACACAAAATAGGAACAGTGATAATGTGTGGGGATTCGAACCAGGTCCTCCTCCCATTTCTAGATAAATCACCTTTTACACCATCCAAAATAACCTCTAGATTACCTTTTTCTCAACTTCTTTCCAAATACAATCTGGTAGATTCATGGAGAGAAAGTAACCCAATGAAAAAGAAATTCACTTATTTCTCGCACCCTCATCAAACCTTCACCAGAATAGATCATATTTTTCTAACAATAGGAATGATTCCAGAAATTATTGCATCAGATATAATTCCGATTCCGTGGTCTGACCATAATGCAGTATACACTACTATAGCCTCAGCCATACCAAAAGCGCATGACCCAACGTGGTACTTACCGGACATAATGCTCAAACACCCACTACATCAGATGGCCATTGAACAAGCTTTAAAGGAATACATATCAATTAATAATACAGCAGACATCTCCCCAATAACACTGTGGGAAGCTCATAAGCCTGTCTTGCGTGGTACAATACAAAGACAAATGGCACTATTTAAACGGGAACGCAAAAATCTAGCAAAAAAACTAGAACTCAATTTTAATGCAGCCTACATATCATTTCAAGATAATCCATCTCAGAGTACAAAATCTCATCTGGAAAAATCTAGATTGGAATACGATCTATTTCTCACTGAGTCAGTTGATAAATCCCTCAAACGCTCCAAACACAATTTCTACATGAATACAAACAAACCAGGTACATATTTGGCTCGGGCATTAAATTCAACTAACAAATCTTTCAAACCAATACGTTTGAAATTATCAAAAAATGTTTACACTTGTAATCCAGTTAAAATAGTCCATAAATTTCACTCACATCTCGCAACTTTATACAAGACAAACAATGAATTTAATCCTACAGAGGCTGAATCCTTCTTCTCAAAATAACCTTACCTGAGTTATCTCAGAATCAAAAAAGCAGTTTGGATGAGCCTATAACTATAGATGAAGTTGCTAACGCCATAAAAGACCTAAAACTTAACAAAAGACCAGGCCCAGACGGCTACTCGGCTTTATACTATAAAACATTCTCAGAAATACTCTCTCCCATTCTCACTGAAACTTTTAACAAACTTCTAGATGGACATTCTTTTCGGCAAGAAACCCTAATGGCAATTGTTTGTATGATCCCAAAACCCCTTTCTGATGATACTTCCTGTGTGAATTATCGGCCTATCTCTCTGTTAAACCTCGATATTAAATTATTAGCAAAAATAATAGCAAAACGCCTCAATAGCATTATAGGAAAATTAATACATAGAGATCAAGTAGGCTTCATGCCAAATAGACAGGCAGGCGATAATATACGCAGGGCAGTGTTATTGGCACATATTGCTAAAAAACGGAAAATCCCTTTATGTTTTCTATCTCTCGATATTAAGAGGGCATTTGACACAGTATCCTGACAATATATGCAATATTCATTACAAAAATGGGGTTTTGGACCCCACTTTTTAACATGGATCAAAGCATTATATAATAAACCCAAAGCCTATATAAAATATGCTGGATACAAATCTGAAGCCTTTAATATCGAAAGAGGTACCCGATAGGGTTGCCCATTATCTCCCTTATTATTTGCCCTTATACTCGAACCCATGGCCCAATACATCAGAACAAACCAAACTATAACTGGCATTGAAGTAGGAGGTATTACACACAAATTATGTATATTTGCAGACGATATATTACTTTTTCTATCATCACCACAGGTCTCTGGTCCTAACTTAATACCAGCTCTTGATGGATTTGCAGCCCTATCCGGCCTTATGATTAATCCTAAGAAATGCCTAGTGCTTAATATTTCACTCACAAACATGGAATTGATCCCGGCTAGGGCTGCACTCCCATTCACATGGGCAGAAAAATCAATCCCATATCTTGGAATTCATTTAACAGCATCTCATTCTGACTTATTCTCAACCAATTATCCTCCTGTATTAAGACAGATCACAAATCTAATAAAACAATGGTCGCAACTTCCTTTATCCTGGATAGGGAAGATTAATGCAATCAAAATGACTATTCTACCCAAATTGCTTTATCTATTCAGAGTCCTCCCTATTCCAATTCCTTCCTATTTTTTGAGAATAGTACAAAAAAGAGCAACTTCGTTTATATGGGGCTCTTCTAAACCACGTATACCTATACACACACTACATCTTCCCAAAAATAAAGGAGGCCTGGGATACCCTAATTTTACTAACTACTACAGAGCAGCACATTTGGCCAGTCTGTCAAAATACCATGCGAAACAGGAAATCCCATTATGGGTATTTATAGAGGCTTCAGAAAATGACCCTCTATTAATATCAAATTTATTATGGCTTGATCCTAAAGACCGCTTTAAAATTCATAATCCCATAACTAAACACTTCTTATCTCTCTGGGATAAACTAAAAACCAAATATCAGTTACAATCTCCACACAATCCTCTCCTTTCTTTTATCAGAAATCCGGCCTTTTATCCGGCATGGATCTACCCAAATTCTTTTAAAGCTTGGACAACATCAGGCATTCAGACACTAAATGACTTCATAGCATCTAAATCATTCCTTTCATTCCCATCGCTTAGAGAAAAATATGATCTACCAAACTCTGAGATATTTAGATATCTCCAAATCAAAAATTTCTATACACCATTCCTAAAGGGGGATACACCATTATCCCAATTATCCATTTTTGAATCAATCTGTACAAAAGATCCATTTGCTAAAGGTACAATTTCATCACTTTATAATCAATTATATGGAGTAGCAAATCTTAATAGACCCTCTTACGTTCAGAGGTGGGAGGAGGACCTGGGACGAACTTTAGAAGACACGGACTGGTCTAACATATGGCTCACATCTAAGTCATCTTCACCCAACATCTTAGCACTGGAGACAAATTATAAAGTCCTAACTCGCTGGTACCTTGTACCCGCTAGAGTGGCAAAATATTCACCTAATACCTCAGCTCTTTGTTTTCGAGGATGCCCAGAAATAGGCACCTATTTACACATATGGTGGACGTGCCCAGTAATCCAAACCTTCTGGAAGGAAGTCTTCGTGATTGCATCTAAAATATTTAAAAAAATAATACAACCAGATCCATATTTAACTTTACTTAATCTAAAACCGGAATGGTTAACACTCTCTCAATTCAAACTTATGATCCAACTAATAACGGCTGCAAAACAAACAGTGGCCAAGGCATGGAAATCTCCTAAATTGGTACTAGCAGAAACAATTCACAGAATGAATAATACAATGTCCCATGCTAAGATGGTAGCCATCGATCAAAATCAAATTCCAAAATTTGAAAAACTTTGGCATCCTTGGATAAAACAACAGTTCCTGTCAAACTTCAATGACTCTGTCCTGTTGCCATGGTAACAGATTAAATGACTTACAGAGACACCCATTCTAAGGCTTCAAAGAGAACTAAAAAGAATAATAAACTGACGAGCGGGACAACCTTGTGGACCATACCTCTACCTTTCAACCCTTTTTCTTCTTTCTCTTTCCTTTTCTCCACCTTACGATTAAAGCTCATTATCAGAATTTATTTGACCTATATACACTCTACTTGTAAACAATATGTATAGTAGGTATAAATCATTTAAATACCTACAAAAGTAACTAAGGAAATGATATATATCTTTAATTTAGGTTTACGTGAACCCAATGTTTAATATTTGAAATTTCATGATATTTACCTATATAAACCCTACTGTAAAACAATGAGCTTACTTTATAGATCCTTGTAAACTTACTTTATGTATCTTTATAACATTGTATACTCAATAAACTTCTTTTGACAAGGAAAAATAGATTTTTTGGCTGGAGCTACACTTAAAAAATTTACCTGTTCCGACTTACAAACAGATTCAACTTAAGAACAAACCTACAGTCCCTATCTTGTTTGTAACCCGGGGACCCCCTGTATCCAGCTAGCAGCCTAAAAGAAGCTTTAGGCTTTATTTCACATTTCCAGTTTTTCCTCTTATTGTAAGAAGCGCGTTGTTTTCAGAGCTCTATAGTTCAAGGTAAAATCTACTCACATAACTCAATAAGTCAGAGGGGTTATTTCTTCTATTCACCCCCCTCACTCCAAACAGAGGTTTTAGTCAGAGGTATCATGCCTGAAAGAACATCAGTACTATACTGTGCTCTCTCTTTTGAAAACCCTTAGTGCTCTAATGACTAATGTCTATTTGTATCTCTCTGGCAGTCCACTCCATCCAGAGAGTGGTGGTGAAGTTGGGGTTCACCTGGATTTTACCTGGACTGCACCTATGAGAAGTTCACATTTTTACTGTATTGTACATAAGTTACAAATTACAAATTACTCGCGCCTTGGAGTAATGGCACTATATGTGCCACTGCTGTCCCATGCTATCCCCACTGGAGGGCAAATTGTAAAGAATGTGTAAGACGGCGCCTGCTCTACCTTAACTGTATGCTAAATTTCATGTAAGTGACTATGCCTTGTTACTATCCTACAGAACTACTCACAGGTATAACATCTAAATGTTATGACAATGATATACTTGTGCAGTATCAAAAATGGATAAACATCTATCAAATGTAAATAATGTAAAAAATGCCAAGGATAAAGTATTGCAATTACAAAAGTGAATGAACATTTATCAAAACAAATTTCCAGTGACTAAGATTAAATAAAGTGCACGAGTGATATTAGTGCAAACGGTCTTTTCTTGGTGGAAAAAGTGCTGTTATGCTTTGTGTGGGACAACAGCACTTTTTTCCACCAAGAAAAGAATCTGGGGTAGATTTACTAAAACTGGAACACTCGTAATCTGGTGCAGCTGTGCATGGTAGCCAATCAGCTTCTAACTTCTAATTTCAGCTTGTTCAATTAAACTTTAGCAATAAAACGTGGAAGCTGGTTGGTTTCTATGCAGAGCTGCACCCGATTTTGCACACGCTAGTGTTAGTAAATAACCCCCTCTGTTTGCACTAATATCACTCATGCACTTTATTTAATCATAGTGCAATTTCAAGTGCACTTTGAACTTGTAGTTTGCACTTGTAGTGCAAAGCAGATTTGCCTTTCGTAAATAACCCCCATAGTCACTTACATGAAATTTACCACACAGTTAAGGTAGAGCAGGAGCTGTCTAATATACATTCTATAAGATATATATTGATCTCAAATATTACAAGCACTGAGCAGTGATTATATAATTCAGATGATTATTTATGGGCAGCATTTGCATCTTTCATGGTGCACGTGATTTGATTTTGGTCCAATAGCACTGCAACCTGTTTTTTGTTTATTTAATGAATTTAAAAGCTTCATGTTAGGTTAAAATTTTGCTTTTAACACCAGTGAGAGAATAAATACATATGGGGTACAGGTACCAATAAAGATAACTTTGATGAAAAGATCATGTCTTCATAAGCCCTCCTTGGGACTCCCCTACCTCCTGCACAGTGGCTGCATAAAGCAAAGGACACCTGCAGGGGCCGCATTCCCCTTATTCTCCCTCCATGCAACCAAAATTCCTGCCATGCTGGTAGGCCATGCCACTAGTGTGACACCATAATATTGGGCATGTGGTGCATGCACAGGTGCATCAGAAGGCATACAGCAATGCCAGTGATGCATGCTAAGAAAGCATTGACACAAGATTGAAATTTTTGATTTTCTGTTGATTTGATGCTGCATACGTAAATATACTGCATGTATTTACATATGAATAATAAGTTATTCATGTGTTATAACACTATCTATATTTATTGGAGATATATACCTCTTTTGTTCTCCCAATGAAGTGGATCATTGGTCTGAGAAATGCATAGCGTATATGACTTTCCCATCATTTATTGTCACTTAGACATTGCTGCACATGATATAAATGATGTAATGAGGTTGATTTACTAAAAGCAAATAGACTGTGCCTTTGCCAAGTGCAATTGCACTCTGAAAGAGTTGCTCCAGAGCTTAGTAATTGAGCGGAAGCTCTGATGACTTCCATCATCCAATCATGTGCAAGCAAAAATTCAGGTTTTTTTTTCCTTGGACGTAATTGGGTACTCTTTATGATGTAAAGTTTTACCTCATTTACTAAGCTCTGGAGCAACTGCACTTGCAGAGTGCAACTGCACTTTCCAAAGTGCCCAGTCTTTTTGCCTTTAGTAAATAAACCCCAATGCGTTTAGCACATAATTTTTATCTTTATGAAGACTTATGGTAGGTTAGCCTTGGAGGTACTATTTAATACAACTTTCAAAGAGTATCTTTAGAATGTGTGTTTTTATATGACATTGTAATAAAATATGATATTAGATTTTAACAGTGATTACATTATGTTGTGATTTTATTGGCACCTGCAAAGTATTCCCTATCTACTGCAATCAAGGATGTTGATACACTTTTAACCATAAACAGACTATCACATACATACTATGTTTGTTTAAATAATTTTGTTTTAATACCAAGGTCTTTGTCAATTACCTTCTAAAAGAAAAGCAGAAAGCATTGCAACTTCTGGAATGCATATCTTCTGTTTATTTCCCGGGGGTCCTTCTTTGGGTGTCCACATAACTACCTGCACAATTTGGAAACCTTCTATTGGTGTAGGTGACACTTCCAGTAGCTGGGTTACTTCTCTCATAGGCTCCAGAGGCAGGAGAACATGTGAGGGTATTGAGGTCACCAATGCTCAAGAAGACAACAAGCAGTGAATAATTGAAAGAAAGAGGGGGGATAGTGGGACTTTATATGAAGCACACAGCTATAATTAACAACCCAATAATAATATAATAATGATTGTTTATTACATACGGGTACACATAAAACAGTAGTAAAATATATATAAAGGTCACAATAATCATTATCTAAATAGTACAAAATCATGTACACAATTATAACATGATACACATTGTATTGGACCTACAGTATGTATACCCAAAGCAAACAAACATGGTAGTATGTAAACCAGATAATGGTAATGGGAATAATTCATTATGATAAAATATAAAAATTCAAATATCGCACATGGTTACTGTGACGTAGCATTGTAGGAAAGTTCTACGCGTTTCGTGGACATAATGCCACTCATCAGGATTGGATGCAGGTTAGACATATCTATAATAGAATAAAGATGCCAAAAATAGTATGATGGTAGATAAAAAGGGGGGTAAAAAAGGGAAAAAGAGGGGGAACAACAGTGGATCCCAAATGCTCTTACTTAACCGTAATATGTGGGTAAAAAATGTATTGATGATAACAATAACTGGAGGCACTGTAGTAGACGTCATCCCCGGGAGCTGAGGTGGTAATAATTGTGACAGAATGGCAGCACCAACATCAGTGAGCGTAGATAAAAATGAACTCCCCGGTTATCAGCAGTGATATATAGTTTGGTGTTATAAATATTTTCCAAAAAGTATCTGTAAAAATTGATATTGTATCAATAAAGTGGTTGCACAACTAATACCAAAAAAGGAAGGGAGAAACAGGAATGGTAACCCAAAAAGTAGGGAAGAGCCGAACCCCCTCCCCCCCCCAGTTCGGTTCGCAGCAGAACATGCGAACAGGCAAAAAAATTGTGCGAACATACGAACACCGTTAAAGTCTATAGGACACGAATGTGAAAGATCAAAAGTGCTCATTTTAAAGGCTTATATGCAAGTTATTGCCATAAAAAGTGTTTGGGGACCCGGGTCCTGCCCCAGAGGACATGTATCAATGCAAAAAAGTTTTAAAAACAGCCGTTTTTTTTCAGAAACAGTGATTTTAATAATGCTTAAAGTGAAACAATAAAAATTAAATACTCCTTTAAATATTGCCTGGGGGGTCTACCTGTAAAGTAGAGCATCTTTCCCATGTTTATAACAGTACCACAGCAAAATGAAATTTCTAAAGGAAAAAATTTAATTTAAAACAGCTCGCAGTTGTAATGTATTGTTGGATCCCGGCAATATAGATAAAAATCATTGAAAAATATGGCGTGGGTTCCCCCCAGTCCATTACCAGGCCCTTTGGGTCTGGTATGAATATTAAAGGGGAATCCAGCACCAAATTTTTTAAAAAAATGGTGTGGGGATCCCCCAAGTCCCCAGGCACAATATACTCTGAACAGCAGTGTATATACTATATGGCCTGTCCCATATACTCTGCAGAAAAATTGGGCCTTAGGTGTTGGGGGTGCCAGAACATTGTAACACCTCACAGTTACTCTTGTTGGGTGCAGGAACGGACCCTGCTGTGAAATATATCAAAAATTGTAATTACATGCCCCTGTTAAACAGGGTTAGAAAAATTGGGCCTTTGGTTTTAGTGGTGCCAGAACACTGTAAGCCCTCACAGTTACTCTTGTTGGGCGTAGGAACAGGCCCTGCTGTGAAATATTATATCAAAAATTGTAATGACATGCCCCTGTTAAACAGAGGCAGAAAAATTGGGCCTTGGGTGGTGGTGGTGCCCACAACACTGTAATCACTTACAGTTACTCTTGTTGGGCACAGAAACAAGCCCTGCTGTGAAATATTATATCAAAAATTGTAATACATGCCCCTGTTAAACAGGGTTAGAAAAATTGGGCTTTTGGTTTTGGTGTTGCCAGAACACTGTAAGCCTCACAGTTACTCTTCTTGGGTGCAGGAACGGGCCTTGCTGTGTAATATTATATCAAAAATTGTAATTACATGCCCCTGTTAAACAGGGGCAGAAAAATTGGGCCTTGGGTGGTAGTGCCCTAAACCAAAAATATTGTTGGAAGCTAGCATCATCAAGATTGAGGAGGAATAGGATAGTCAGCATAGGGATCCCAGATCCATAGCGAATTCAATCAGTTACATCAGCATCAGGTGCTTAAAAGCTGCGTATCCTAGACTGAATCATTTTTATGAATGTGAGCCTATCAACGGAGTCTGTGGACAAGCACACTCTTTGATCCATTACAAACCTTCCATCAGCACTGAATGTGTGTTCAGAAAGCACGCTGGATGCAGGACAGACCAGTAGCATATTGAGCAAGTTCTGGCCAGTGATCCATCCTCAAGACCCAGTAACCCAGTGGATGCACTGTTTGAAAGTTCTCCAAGTCTGCTCCTGCCCCTAGATATTCCTGAACCATGTAATGCAGATGCTGGACGATGGTTGCTTGAACTGACCAGACCTTGGCGCTGAGGACTGAAAAATTGTTTTAAGGCATCAGTCAGCCGGCCACCTTCTCCACCGCTCTTCCTCTGACTGAACAAAGCCTCAGCAACATGTTGTCCAGCACCAGGAAATAGTAACCTCCCAGGGTGTGGAAATGCGTTACACAAACCTTTCTTCAAGGCCTTCTGAAGATGTTTCATCCTCTGCTCCCTCTGCGAAGGCAGGATGAGTTCTGCAACTTTACCCTTGTAACGTGGATCAAGAAGGGTTGCCAGCCAGTAATAATCCCTCTCCTTGATACAACGAATCCTAGGGTCCTTTCGCAGGCTTTGCAGAATCAGGGAGGCCATGCAGCATAAGTTTGCAGAGGCATTCGATTCTGAGTCCTCTGGGTTACTAAGGATCACATTATCTACCTCCTCCCAGCCACGTAAAACTCCTTGGGTTTCTGGGGACTGAAAACCATCCCTTGAAGACTGCTGTTGAATGTTATCCTCTCATGCTGACACAATCCTACTTCTCCTCCCCCTCCTCTTCTTCCTGTGTGTTTGGCGGGCCTGCAGGAATGCTATCTGGATAAAGGGGGCCTTGAGAGGAAAGGAAGTCCTCCTCTTCCTCCCGCTGTTCTGCCTCAAGTGCCCTGTCCATAATTCCACAAAGTGTGTGCTCCAGCAGGAAGACTAGAGGGACAGTGTCACTGATGCATGCATTATCACTGCTCACCATCCTTGTGGCCTCCTCAAATGGTGACAGGACAATGCATGCATTCTTGATCAGTAGCCACTGGCGTGGCGAAAAGAAGCCAAGCTCCCCTGACCCTGTCCTGGTGTCATACTCGCACGGTACTCATTGATGGCCTTCTGCTGTGTGTGCAGCCGCTGCAGCATTGCCAATGTTGAGTTCCACCTGGTAGGCATGTCACAAATGAGACGGTTGGTGGGCAGGTTGCATTCCTTTTGAATGTCAGCCAGTGGAGCACTGGCATTGTATGACTGGCGGAAATGACCACAGACTTTTCTGGCCTGCCTCAGGAGATCTTGTAAGCCTGGGTACCTGGTCAAGAACCGCTGCACCACCAAATTCAGGACGTGTGCCAAACATGGAACATGGGTCAAGTGTCCCTAATGGAGGGCGGAGAGAAGGTTGGTGCCATTGTCGCATACAACCATTCCTGGCTGAAGCTGGCATGGCTGCCATTCCTGGCTGAAGCTGCCACCTCTGAGCCTACCCCTGCAGAGCTGACAGAATCTCTGCCCCAGTGTGGCTCCTGTCCCCTAGGCAGACCAACTCAAGCACCGCATGGCATATTTTAGCCTGATTGCTTGCGTAGCCCCTTAAACGTTTACGGAGCACTGTTGGTTTAGAGGACAAATCTGCAGAAGAGGCCATAGAGGAAGAAGAAGAGGAGGAGGTGGAGGAGAGAGCTGTGGCAGAATCACCACTAGCATTTTGAAGGTGTGGTGGTGGAACAAGCTCCAACAACAACTGAACCCTGTCCTGCATCCTTCCCAGCTGACAGCAGAGTTACCCAGTGCGCCATTAAGGTAATGTCCCTGCCCATGCCTGCTGCACTATGAGTCAGCAGTAATCTGAACCTTACTGCTGACCACCCTGTCCAGCGAGGCCAAAACATTGCCTTCCATATGCCGGTAGAGAGTCGGAATGGCCTTCCGTGAAAAGAAATGGTGTTTTGGAACCTGCCACCGAGGTACAGCACATTCCACAAGTTCACAAAAGGGGGCAGAGTCTACCAGCTGAAAAGGCAGCAGTTGCAGTGCTAGAAATTTGGCCAAGCTAGCATTTAGATGCTGAGCATGTGGATGGCTGGGACTGAATTTCTTTTTACGGTTCAGCAACTGGGGTAGGAAAATTTGCCTGCTAAAATCAGTTGGTGGTGTACTGCTAGCAGATTAGCTGCAAGTACTTGGGACACCTATTGCTATACCTTCATTCCTCTCAGTGCAGGTTTTTGAGCGGACTGGAGGTATAGTAGGGTTGGAAATCCCATATGAGGAGCAAGGAGAAGTCTGCCTTTTTCTATGATGTGGGTCTTTCAAGTGCTGTTGCCAATGGACTGCATGGCAGGTCGTCATATGTCTGGTTAAGCATGTGTTGCCCAAGCAGCTGCTGTTCTGGCCTCTCTTGATCCGCTTCAGACACAGGTTGCAAACAGCAATGATGCAATTTGCTGCACATGTGTCAAAAAAGGCCCACACCAAGGAATTTTTAAAAGTCAGCGGGGAGTCAGCAACATAGCCCTGCATCTGCGGAGCTCTGCGGTGTGATGCAATAGGGTGGCTGCCCTTAAGCTGCCCCCTAGAGGACATTCTGCCTCGTTGGAGTTGTGCCTCCTCCTCCTCCTCCTCCTCCTCCTCTTCCTCCTCTCTTCTCTCAGGCACCCAAGTACAGTCAGTGACCTCATCATCCCCTCCCTCTTCATTACTGGAGCAAACTTGGCAGTATGCTGCAGCTGGGGGAACATGACTGCCAGTTTCTTGCCCTTCTGTGCCACCCCCTCTCTCTATTCTCTTGTTACTCTCTTCCTCAACTTGTGAGCCAACATCGGAGCCTTCAAATCGCTGCACATCCTCCAGCAGCTATAATCGACACTGTGGTCGAAAAACTCTGGGGACTCCTCCATGCATGATGGTGGGGCTATGGAAGGAGTGACTGTGGACAAGGAGCCATTGGAATAGGCTGCTTTGGCAGCTGCTTTGGAAGGCAAACCACTATGAGCCCGGGTGACAGAGGATGAGGAGGATGAGGGCGGCTTCATTATCCACTCCACCAACTCTTCTGCATGTTCTGGCTCAATAATATGGCCAGCAGCAGAAAAAAAGGACAAGCTTGCCCCATGGCCACCTGCAGAGGATGCACCATATAAACGACCACCACTGTTCACTGTAGACACAGAGGCTGCTTGCCCTCTTTTAGTGGCCTCTGAGCGTCTGCCTCTTCTTCCAGACATGATGTATTTTTTGTTTTGAAACACCACACTACACTGTATTATATACTGTGTACACTGCCTGAAGTGTATTAGAAACTATACACCACCGAATGCACTGTATATATAGGCTACGATGAATGCAGAGTATATAAATATATCAGCCCTCAAAAATTGCACTCGCCTGCTCGCATTTGGCGAGTGAAATTATCAGCAGTGCGAGTACTGAAAGGGCTGTGCTGCATCGGGTATGTATCCAGTCCCCCTGCCGCGCACACACTTGCAGTGTGGCCAGTTCAATATGCAGCTGCCTGGGACCACACATCTCTGCCCCGCAGAGGCTCGCAGCGCGAAATTTGCAAAAAAGAAGTGTACCAGACAGCGCCACCCCTCTCCACCGTCCACACATTGCCGCTCGGGACCGCCCCTCTCCACTAGGGATGAGCCGAACACCCCCCTGTTCTGTTCGCACCAGAACTTGCGAACAGGCAAAAAATTTGTTAGAACACGTGAACACCGTTAAAGTCTATGGGACACGAACATGAATAATCAAAAGTGCTAATTTTAAAGGCTTATATGCAAGTTATTGTCATAAAAAGTGTTTGGGGACCTGGGTCCTGCCCCAGGGGACATGGATCAATGCAAAAAAAGTTTTAAAAACGGACGTTTTTTCGGGAGCAGTGATTTTAATAATGCTTAAAGTGAAACAATAAAAGTGTAATATCCCTTTAAATTTCATACCTGGGGGGTGTCTATAGTATGCCTGTAAAGGGGCGCATGTTTCCCGTGTTTAGAACAGTCTGACAGCAAAATGACATTTCAAAGGAAAAAAAGTCATTTAAAACTACTTGCGGCTATTAATGAATTGCCGGTCCGACAATACACATAAAAGTTAATTGATAAAAACGGCATGGGAATTCCCCACAGGGGAACCCCGGCCAAAATTTTTTTTTAAAAATGGCGTGGGGTCCCCCTCAAAATCTATACCAGACCCTACAGGTCTGGTATGGATTTTAAGGGGAACCCCGCACCAAAATTTAAAAAAAAAACGGTGTGGGGTCCCCCCAAAAATCCATACCAGACCCTTATCCGAGCACGCAACCTGGCAGGCTGCAGGAAAAGAGGGTGGGCCCCCCTCCTGAACTGTACCAGGCCACATGCCCTCAACATTGGGAGGGTGCTTTGGGGTAGCCCCCTGTCATGAAGCTTGGAATACTGAAGTATTTCCCCTTTGATATTATTACAAAGTGGGGGGATCTGCTGCTCTGTTTTAAGGCTAACCCCCTCCAGACGGCTCCATGGTCTGGAAGGAAGGCATTGTTCTGTGTTTGACTGTTTGTTTATGTACTTTACCCCCTGGGTCTTCTCTGTGTCATTACACATATCAGTCCTAATATTCAAGCTATCGGACCAATCCCTGCTGACCCTGTTTCAAGTCCTCATTTGCATGGACAAGAGGACCTGAGTGAAGACTCGAGTGTACTTTACAATTGACCAATAGGAAAGTGGTTTTTGGGGGCGGGGTGTTCAAACTGCTGTGTATAAAAGTGTGTTGTGTGCATAAATAAAAAGTGAGATTCCTGTTTGAACTTACATACAGCCTGCCTGGTGTTTGTTCTGAGCTATCACAACTGGATTAGAACGGCACATAGCTGTAGTTCAATTCCCGGAGCATCGGATGACCGAACCATCAGATGTTGCGACCTGCGATCTGATTCAGTAGCCACAGAGGAGTGTCGGGAGAGTAGAACCGAGCGAGCAGGGGCTTGTTACATTGGTGGCAGCAGTGGGATTTGCTCTCCAGTTACTGGGACACTCCAAACCACCACAGTGAATGACCAGCTATGCAGCCTGCAGGAGAGCCATGCTGAAAGACTTACTTGAGTAGAGTAGAGGGACCGGTGGGATCGTGCTTCCTTGCTATGAACACATCCAAACCATCACCTGGATCCAAGGTCCAGATAGCAGGAGAGGAGAGGTACAGATACATCGTCATGGAAGAGGAATTCAGAAGGAGGTTGCGAGAGATGCAGATACAGCACAGAGGACCAGTATCAGAGCAGGTCCTGCTTGAATGGTTTGATTCTATCCGCTGCGAACTCTGGAAGGAAGCGCTAACCCGTGAGCAGTGACACCAGGGAAAAGTTCTCCCCTCCATCCATGTAAGGTACTGGTCGCAGTATGAAGTACGAATGCTGTTATTGGGGGAACAACCGAACCAGGAGTGGACTGCTGAGTTAAGCAGGCTGATCTGGGCAGAAATGCGGTTGGACGAGAGCTACAGAGCCCTCCAGTGGTATGTAGCCCAAGTGTGCCCGTGGACAGCGGATGACAGCCCCACAGAAGGCTTTGACTATGATGGCCTGGGATTGTTGTACTGGAGGCTGTCCAGGGACCCTGACTTTGGGAGTGATCGGGAGTGGCGTTTGGAGGAAATAATGGAGCACAGAGAGGGAAGACTGAATGTCTCGGAAGTGCACTGGGCACAGGAAGATTTGGAGTTTCTGGATGTTCAGGAATAGGAGCTGGAGATCGCCTACAGACAGCTTCTAGACTCTGCTCAGCAGCAGGATGGGGCTCCCTTTGCCTGGGACTATCAGGAAATACCACTTGACAACTCTGAAATCCTGGCTGAAGAGTTGACAATGTGGCAGAGTAACAGTGTGCCATTTCCAATCGTTGGATTTTCAGAACACCAAGCACTACTAGGATGCGATCACATGGTACTATTCTGTGAAGAGTCTTTTGGTCAGATTGTTACGTATGTGGTCACCTGGATATTGCCAAATTGAGAAAGAAAAGAAAATATCCAGCGGTATTATGGTTTTATACTCCTGATCTGAGGAGATTTCTGCAGATCACAGCCAGCCCAGCAGTCTGCCACGGACCCATTTATGCTGTTTCGGACCCCCTATAATCAAGGGGTCAATTGGATCTGGTAAGCGCAATCTCTTTCCACATTTACCGCATGGATTTAAGTTTGTTACCAGTTTCCCCAGAAGAGAGTTATCTGCTACTTTCACCATTTCATATTTAAGGACTTTTGTTATTTCTTAGGATTTATTAGATTATTCAATACTCCATGATTATTAATATTCTTTTGCGCTGCACTTATTTTATCTATAGTGTGCTTTGCCAACCTGGCCCCGCAGCTATGGACGCGGAGGTCTTATGGCGGATGGAGCACGTGCTGACTGACCTTGATAAACCTGTTTCTGCATTGGATGATCTTGGATGGAGGAATGTGCCTGTCCAGCAGAATGTCAGAGAATCGGCAATGGAAAATCTGGAGATCGCTATCCCCAAAGCTGAAGTGCTGACAACAGGGCAGAGCTCTGCTAACCTCTGCCCAGCACTGATAGCATCTTCTGGGTTCCACGGACAGGAGATGGTGAACCTTTATCCCCAGACACCAGTTGCAGAGACAGGGGATTTGATAGACTTTTCTGCTGAGGAAGAACAACCTGGTGAGCCTTCAGCAGGAGAAGAGCTGTTATTAGGTACAAACTTCACTGTGCTCTGCCCAGCACCAACAGCAGTATCTGTGGAGTCACAAGGAACTTCCCCAGCTGAAGCGCTGGCCACTGGACAGAGGTTCCAAGACCTCTGCCCCACATCTGTGGCGGTTCCAGAGGCTCAGGGTGAGAAGGAGGTGGTCACTTCCCAGCAGCAGATCAGGATACAAGGGGAGAAGGGAGAGGAGGTGTTCATCGTCCCTCCCCAACAGTTGGCCAGGGTGGAGGAAGCGGTCTTTTCTCCCCAGCAAAGATCCGTGCACCTGGGAGACAGTACCACAGACATATCATCCCAACAGCCAGATGAGGGAATGGAAAAGGAAGCAGCCGACTCACCTCCCCAATGGCAGTTACACAGTTTGGGAGTGGAGGAAGCCAGCCTTCTGCCCCAATGGTTAGCCAGAGCGGAGGATGTGGAGTCCCCAGCAGAAGTGCTGGCAAGAGGGCAGAGTGCTGCTAGCCTCTGCCCTCAACTAACAGAAGAGGGAGTTCCTGTGGTAGTGGGTGGGACTTTGGTCTCCACTGACACAACCCCAGTAAATGGTGCGACACTGAGACAGGAGGATGTCAGCCATGCTTTGCAAGCACTGTGGGATTTTCACCTACTAAAAGTGGATGGGACTTCAGTCCCCACTTATATACTCCAGGGATGCTGGCCCAGATCCCCAACAGCATGACGGAGTGAGCCCAGTCACCCTGTCTTCTCTCCAGCAGCTGAAAGGACTCCAGGGGGAAGGGGCAGTCCAGGCCTGTCCCCAGTGGCGGGCATGTTCTCTGAGAGAGGCAGAGGTTGGCTGGGTAAGTAATGCTCTGTTTGGAACAATTTGTTTGGGGTACTGTGTGGGTACAGGCATTAGGGGACTGGAACTATGGACTAACTTCGGAGTAAATCTGTCTGGGGACTCCTTCTGTGTTATTCATCTGCTGACAAGGGAGAAATGTGACAGACCTAGCCGGGACAGAGGCTTTTGGAGGGGACTGAATGCTAGCCTCTTGCCGACCGATCGTGGGCCCTGGCATTTGGGGGAACGGTGTTCTTTGTGAGCTGTATGCCTGAGGACCCTTGAGGTGGTGTTACTTTGGATTCAGGTCCATATCCCCCAAGAGACACAGACTCTGGGAAATTGTATTTGCCATATTACAGTGTGACCGATTCACACTGTTGGAACCTTAAGACTACTTTTCCAACATTCTCGAGTTGACCCGTTCGGGGTCCCACTGTGGCTGTTGGACTGTTTTCCAGGGGGGAGTATTGTCATGAAGCTTGGAATACTGAAGTGTTTCTCCTTTAATACTATTACACAGTGGGGGGATCTGCTGTTTTAAGGCTAACCCCCTCCAGACGGCTCCATGGTCTGGAAGGAAGGCATTGTTCTGTGTTTGACTCCGCTGTGAAGAGTGCTGATAAGGACATCTCCACTGTTGGTACCTGCAGCTTCACCACGCTTATCGCTCCCAATTCCCTATACCCCCGGTGCTGGTAACCACTGGAATAGAACGTCTCTTGAGCGCAGCAGAGGAGACTAGGCCCCTATCTGCTCTATATTCTAATTTGGCTGAACTAGATACCGCCAAGGACTTGCAGCTGTTCTTGGTATGGCAGGGGGTACTGTCACAATCTGACGGCAGAAGATGAGCTTGGCGCTTGTGGATGTTTCGATCTGCAGTTGTGTTTTAAATGTGAGTTTTTCTATTCTCTTTAATAAAATCAGATTTCCATACAGTATTATGCTATGTTTTTTTGGTTTAAATGGACATACAAAGGAGAGGGATTTTCACGGTGCAGGTAAGTTGAACATACGGAAAAGCTGTATATCTTTTCTCTTTTTTTAAAAAAAACAGTTTATTGTTTACATTTAAAAACACATATATTATATAGAGTATCAGACATATTCCTTTTGAAGTTAAAGTTAAAACAAGGTGGTCAAAGTAGGGAATAACAAAGAAAAATGTACACTACAGATTCACAGATGGTAGTTATTGCATACTAGCCCGACATGTTTCGCATTGTTGCTTTTTCAAGGGATATGCAACTGTTTAGTGAGTCATCCAATACTTTTAGTAATTCTACAGAAAATAGAAAAAAGAGAAAGTTTTTTTGTATACACACATAGGTAATTTTCAGTATTGATACAACATTAAATATAATGAAAAAATACGTGTTGTCACTCTGAAGTGTCCATGAAGGCTTACCCCTGAAGTTGACCCTACAAAATCTCGTCAGAACCGGTATAAACAGACACAACCAAGCATGACAGCAGGGGGGCTTATTTGCAACCACAGGGAGCAGTAAGGAGAAGCTGTTGTATGAATAATAAATATTGAGTGTCAGGGAAAATTATGTACGAAGGGTTAATTAGATTTAAGAAGGAAAAAACAAAATCAATCAATTAACACTTACGCCGAAGATTAATTAGAGCTGCAACCAAGGATACAGATGGTCAGCGGTAATAGTGAAATGATGATTGCAAGAAATATTTGAATGGTGGATGTGTTAAAGCTAAGGAATGAAATAAAATAAGAGCAAAGGATATTGTCACTACACAGAAGAATGCTGAACTAGGTAATTTAGATTGTAAGAATGTTTATAGGCAGGTAGGGAGAATCTACACATGTAGCATAATGGTATAATTAGACTCACATTACAAAGATTTGCTGGATGAGACAGCAAAGGATAATATACACAAATAAGACTCTGCAAGAGTTCAATAAGTAAATAAAGGACAGAGAATGTATAAATGTATAAATATGGGTATAGAGCAGGGTATGGTGTGCAACACCAGTCACTTACCCTGCTAAAATCTTGGCTTGCATCCTCCGGCGCTATTATGCTATGTATATCCTCTCTTTATATTCTATTTATACTTATCACATCTGACGAGCATCTGTGAGCAGGAACTGACTGGAGCCACCGGTGAGGGCATACGAACTCGGCGTTCGTGGATATGTGTCTACACTCATTTTAACAAATGTGAGTGCATCCCCTTTTGGTCCATCCCTGTCTCACTGTGGTCATCACGGAGTCACACTATATATGTGTTTTATGTAATTTTTTACATATCATCTGGAATATCCATTGCTGGGATCGCTCGAAGCATTGGATTGGATATCCTCTCAACCTTGTATCCACCAGCTTACCTGTGGTCTGCGATCAGCATATGCTGTACACCTTACAGCAGTGAGGTGAGCTGCTTGCAGACACAGAGGTGCTATCACTGAAGATTTTTTTGGCACACTTACGCTACTTGGTGGTGGGACTGTTTCATATTCACGTTTTATGGACTTATTTAGTCTTTTTTGATTTACATTTATTATAACTTGTTTTGTCACTTATACATTTTTGTGTCAGGTATTTTGCACTGTTTTACTATATTCAGTTTTTTTGGACTTTTTGTATTTATGATTATATAGACATTGGACTCACTCTTTTGCCATTTGTTTTTCACACAGTCCTATTTCTTCATATTTTTTGAATTTATTTATCACATCACACATTCTGTGATATTTGAGTGTATTTATGGTTGTATCCATTTTCATCATTGCTGCTTTCACCTCCACACACTTATTTTAGTATATTTTAAGGGGCTACGCAAGCACGCAGGCCAAAAGATGCCATGCGGTGCTTGAGCTGGTGTGCTTGGGGGACAGGAGCCACACTGGGGCAGAGATTCTGTCAGCTCTGCAGGGGCAGGTTCAGAGGTGGTTGACACCACGCCAGCTTAAGGCAGGTATGGTGGTTTGCAACAATGGCACCAACCTCCTCTCCGCCCTCCGACAGGGACAACTGACCCATGTGCCCTGTTTGGCTCACGTCCTTAACTTGGTGGTGCAGCGGTTCTTGGGCAGGTACCCGGGCTTACAGGATGTCCTGAGGCAGGCCAGGAAAGTCTGTGTGCATTTCCGCAGGTCATATAATGCCAGTGCTCGGCTGGCTGACCTCCAAAAGGAATTTAACCTGCCCAAGAACCGCCTAATCTGTGACATGCCCACCAGGTGGAACTCAACGTTGGCCATGCTGCAGCGGCTGCACACGCAGCAGAGGGCCATCAATGAGTACCTGTGCAACTATGGCACCAGGACAGGGTCAGGGGAGCTTATTTGAGGAGGCCACGAGGATGGTGAGCAGTGACAGTGCATACATCAGTGACACTGTCCCCCTTGTCCACCTGTTGGAGCACACATTGCATTGAATAATGGACAGGGCACTTGAGGCAGAACAGAGGCAGGAAGAGGAGGACTTCCTTAGCTCTCAAGGCCCCCTTTATCCAGACATTGTTCCTGCGTGCCCGCCGATCACACAGGAAGAGGAGGAGGAGGAGGAGGAGGAAGAGGAGGATTGTGTCAACATGGAGGTGGAGCCTGGCACTCAGCATCAGCAGCAGTCTTTAAGGGATCATTTACAGTCTCAAGAAACCCATGGACTTGTACATGGCTGGGAGGAGGTGACTGTGGATCATGTCGTCCTTAGTGACCCAGAGGACTCCGGACCGAATGCCTCAGCAAACCTACGCTGCATGGCCTTCCTGATCCTGCAAAGCCTGCGGAAGGATCCTCATATTCGTGGTATCAAGGAGAGGGATCAATACTGGCTGTAAACCCTCCTTGATCCACGTTACAAGAGTAAGGTTGCGGACCTTATCTTGCTGTCGCAGAGGGAGCAGAGGATGAAACATCTTCGGGAGGCCTTGCGGAAAGGTCTGTGCAACGCGTTCCCAGAGACTGGGAGGTTACAAACTCCTGTTCCTGGACAATGGGTTACTGAGGCTTCGGTAAGTCAAAGAAGGAGCGGTGGAGAAGGTGGCCATCTGACCGATGCGTTCAGACAATTTTTTAGTCCGCAGCCCCAAGGTATGATCTGTTCCAGCAACCATCGCCAGCATCTGTTTTACATGGTGCAGGAATACCTAGGGGCAAGATCTGACTTGGACACCTTTCCCACCTAAAATCCTCTGGGTTACTGGGTCTTGAGGATGGATCACTGGCCAGAGCTTGCACAGTATGCAATAGAGCTACTGGCCTGTCCTGCATCCAGCGTTCTTTCGGAATGCACATTCAGTGCTACTGGAGGTTTTGTAACCGATCACAGGGTGCGCCTGTCCACCAACTCGGTCGATCGACTGACCTTCATAAAAATGAATCAGTCTTGGATCACCACCAGCTACCAGGCACCTGATGCTAATGTAACCAAATATTTTTTTTTGAAATGTCAGATCCCTTCAAGACTGCCTATGCTGATGCTGAGTGACTATCCTGTTATGCTGAGTGACTATCCTCTTCCTCCTCAATGATCATGCTGATAGCTTGTAAGAATATTTTTGGTTCTGGGCGCCCCCACCAGTGGCTAAGGCCCAATTTTTCAGCCCCTGTTTAACAGGGGCGTGTAATTACAATTTTTGTTGCAATATTTTGCAAGGAGGGTTCATTGCTGCACTCAACTAGAGTATCTGTGAGGGGTTGCAGTGTTGTGGCACCAGTGCCTAAGGCCCAATTTTTCTACCCCTGTTCAACAGGGACATGTAATTACAATTCTTGATCTAATATTTCACAGCAGGTCCCATTTCTGCACCCACCAAGAGTAACTGTAAGGACTTACAGTGTTGTGGCACCAGCACCACCACCACCAAAGGCCCAATTTTTCTGCCCCTGTTCAACAGGTGCATGTAATTACAATTCTTGATCTAATATTTCACAACAGGGCCCGTTCCAGCTCCCACCAAGAGTAACTGTGAGGACTTACAGTGTTCTGGCAACACCAACACCTAAGGCCCCAATTTCTGCAGAGTATATAGGGCAGGCCCCTACTTTCAAACATCCAACTTACAAACGACTCCTACTTGCAAACGGAAGGAGGCAACAGGAAGTGAGATGAAATTTACCCCTAGGAAGGGAAATTCTCTCTTGTAAGAGTTAATATGGGAAAAACGTGTCTCCTTTCCACTGATGCTTTATCACCAATCCTTGTTTCACTAAAAACCCCAAATTGTCAAAAAACATTTGTCATTGGGACAGAAAGTGAGGTAAAATCTTCTGAAGAGGTGCACAGACAGCAAAACAAATGTCACAGGGGTCATAACCCTTCCCTATGTTTTCCAAAAAGCTTAAAAATAGATTTTTTGGCTGGACCTACACTTTAAAAATGTACCAGTTCAAAATTACAAACAGATTCTACTTAAAAGCAAACTTACAGTCCCTGTCTTGTTTTCACCGCCTGTATACTGCTGTTCAGAGGGCTGGGGCCCCATGCCTTTCCTTTTTTTAATTTGGGTGCGGGGTTCCCCTTAATATCCATACAAGACCCAAAGGGCCTGGTAATGGACTGGGGGGGTACCCATGCCTTTCGTCTCACTGATTTTCATCCATATTACCGGAACCGGAGTTTACATTAAAGCCGTAAGCAGTTTTAAATGACTTTTATTACTTTAAAAATGTAATTTTGTGCAGGGACTGTTCTAAGCACGGGAAACACATGCCACTTTACAGGCATACTATAGACACCCCCCAGGTATGATATTTAAAGGAATATTTAACTTTTTTTTTCATTTTAAGCATCATTAAAATCACTGCTCCCGAAAAAAACGGACATTTTTAAAACTTTTTTTTGCATTGATACATGTCCCCTGGGGCAGGACCTGGGTCCCCAAACCCCTTTTAGGACAATACCATGCAAATTAGCCTTTAAAATTAGCACTTTTGATTTTGAATGTTCGAGTTCCATAGACTTCAATGGGGTTCTAACGTTTGTGCGAATTTTCGGTCCGTTCGCAGGTTCTGGTGCGAACCGAAAGGGGGGGTGTTCGGCTCATCCCTATTCTGGAGGCATTGGGGGATTGAACAAGAAGTTTGCTGGGAGTAACTGGGGATTGAGAGCACATATGTGCTGGATTGGGGGGGTTAATTGGAGGCATAGGTCTGAATCAACACCCCCCAATCCATTATACCTATGCCACCAATTCTTCCAGCTCTCCCCCCCATTCTATCATACCTATGCCTCCAATTCTGTCCCCCTCCCCCCAATCTATCATACCATATGTATGGAGGCATAGGTATGATAGAATGGGGGGGGGGAATTGGAGGCATAGGTATGATAGAATGGGGGGAGGGCTGGCAGAATTGATGGAATGGGGGAGGGGGGGCGGAATTGGAGGCATAGGTATGATAGAATGGGGGGAGGGGGGTGGAATTGGAAGCATAGGTATGAAAGAATGGGGGGAGGGCTGGCAGAATTGGTGGCATAGGTATGATAGAATGGGGGGAGGGCTGGCAGAATAGGTGGCATAGGTATGATAGAATAGGGGGGACAGAATTGGAGGCATCGGTATGATAGAATGGGGGGGTGGGGGCGGAATTAGAGGCATAGGTATGATAGAATGGGGGGGCAGAATTGGAGGCATAGGTATGATAGAATGGGGGGGCGGAATTGGAGGCATAGGTATGATAGAATGGGGGGGCAGAATTGGAGGCAAAGGTATTATAGAATGGGGGGAGGGCTGGCAAAATTGGTGGCATAGGTATGATAGAAAGGGGGGAGGGCTGGCAGAATAGGTGGCATAGGTATGATAGAATGGGGGGGTGGAATGCCTCCAATTCTGTCCCCCTCCCCCCAATCTATCATACCATATGTATGGAGGCATAGGTATGATAGAATGGGGGGGGCAGAATTGGAGGCATAGGTATGATAGAATGGGGGGAGGGCTGGCAGAATTGATGGCATAGGTATGATAGACTGGGGGGAGGGTGGGTGGAGTTGGAGGCATAGGTATGATAGAATGGGTGAGGGGGGCGGAATTGAAGGCATAGGTAGGATAGAATGGGGGGAGGGGGGTGGAATTGGAAGCATAGGTATGAAAGAATGGGGGGAGGGCTGGCAGAATTGGTGGCATAGGTATGATAGAATGGGGGGAGGGCTGGCAGAATAGGTGGCATAGGTATGATAGAATGGGGGGGACAGAATTGGAGGCATCGGTATGATAGAATGGGGGGGTGGGGGCGGAATTAGAGGCATAGGTATGATAGAATGGGGGGGCAGAATTGGAGGCATAGGTATGATAGAATGGGGGGGCGGAATTGGAGGCATAGGTATGATAGAATGGGGGGGCATTATTGGAGGCAAAGGTATTATAGAATGGGGGGGGGGCTGGCAGAATTGGTGGCATAGGTATGATAGAAAGGGGGAGGGCTGGCAGAATAGGTGGCATAGGTATGATAGAATTGGGGGGTGGAATTGGAGGCATAGGTATGATAGAATGGGGAGGGGGCGGAATTGGAGGCATAGGTATGATAGAATGGGGGGAGGGGGGTGGAATTGGAAGCATAGGTATGATAGAATGGGGGGAGTGGGGGCAGAATTGGAGGCATAGGTATGAAAGAATGGGGGAGGGCTGGCAGAATTGGTGGCATAGGTATGATAGAATGGAGGAGGGGGTGCGGAATTGGAGGCATAGGTATGATAGAATGGGGAAGGGGGGGCGGAATTGGAGGCATAGGTATGATAGAATGGGGAAGGGGGGCGGAATTGGAGGCATAATTATGATAGAATAGGGGGAGGGGGTGGAATTGGAGGCATAGGTATGATAGAATGGGGGGGTGGAATTGGAGGCATAGGTATGATAGAATGGGGAGGGGGCGGAATTGGAGGCATAGGTATGATAGAATGGGGGGAGGGGGGCGGAATTGGAAGCATAGGTATGATAGAATGGGGGGGAGTGGGGGCAGAATTGGAGGCATAGGTATGAAAGAATGGGGGAGGGCTGGCAGAATTGGTGGCATAGGTATGATAGAATGGGGGGAGGGCTGGCAGAATAGGTGGCATAGGTATGATAGAATGGGGGGAGGGGGGGCAGAATTGGAGGCATAGGTATGATAGAATGGGGGGAGGGGGGCGGAATTGGAGGCATAGGTATGATAGAATGGGGGGCAGAATTGGAGGCATAGGTATGATAGAATGTGGTGAGGGGGGGCAGAATTGGAGGCATAGGTATGATAGAATTGGAGGAGGGCGGGCAGAATTGGTGGCATAGGTATGATAGAATGGGGGGAGGGCTGGCAAAATAGGTGGCATAGGTATGATAGAATGGGGGGAGGGGGGTGAAATTGGAGGCATAGGTATGATAGAATGGGGGAGGGGGGCAGAATTGGAGGCATAGGTATGATAGAATGGGGGAAGGGGGGCAGAATTGGAGGCATAGTTATGATAGGATGAGGGGAGGGGGGCGGAATTGGAGGCATAGGTATGATAGGATGAGGGGAGGACTGGCAGAATTGATGGCATAGGTATGATACAATGGGGGAGGGAGGCGGAATTGGAGGCATAGGCATGATAGAATGGGGGGGCGGAATTGGAGGCATAGGTATGATAGAATGGGGGAGGGGGGCAGAATTGGAGGCATAGGTATGATAGAATGGGGGAAGGGGGCGGAATTAGAGGCAGAGGTATGATAGAATGGGGGAAGGGCGGCGGAATTGGAGGTATAGGTATGAAAAAATGGCGGGAGGGCTGGCAGAATTGGTGGCATAGGTATGATAGAATGGAGGAGGGGGTGCGGAATTGGAGGCATAGGTATGATAGAATGGGGAAGGGGGGGCAGAATTGGAGGCATAGGTATGATAGAATGGGGAAGGGGGGGCAGAATTGGAGGCATAATTATGATAGAATAGGGGGAGGGGGGTGGAATTGGAGGCATAGGTATGATAGGATGAGGGGAGGACCGGCAGAATTGGTGGCATAGGTATGATAGAATGGGGGAGGGGGGCGGAATTGGAGGCATAGATATAATAGAATGGGGGGATGGGGGGTGGGTTTGGAGGCATAGGTATGATAGAATGGGGGAGGGGGGCGGAATTGGAGGCATTGGTATGATAGAATGGGGGAAGGGGGGCGGAATTGGAGGCATAGGTATGATAGAATGGGGGAGGGGGCAGAATTGAAGGCATAGGTATGATAGAATGGAGGGAGGGAGGCAGAATTGTAGGCATAGGCATGATAGAATGGGGGAGGGGAGCGGAATTGAAGGCATTGGTATGATAGAATGGGGGAAGGGGGCGGAATTGGAGGCATAGGCATGATAGAATGCAGGAAGGGGGTGGAATTGGAGGCATAGGTATAATAGAATGGGGGGAGGGGGGCAGAATTGGAGGCATAGGCATGATAGAATGGGGGGAGCGGAATTGGAGGCATAGGTATGATAGAATGGGGGGAGGGGGCGGAATTGGAGGCATAGGTATGATAGAATGAGGGGAGCAGAATTGGAGTCATAGGTATGATAGAATGGGGGGAGGGGGGCGAAATTGGAGGCATAGGTGGGTTTGCTGGGGGTGCATTGGAGGCAGAGACATACTGGGAAGAGGGATTATAGGTATAGAGGAGTGCTAGGGGGAGAAGGGATTGTAGACATAGGTATGATGGAGAGGGGAGGTTTTGGAGGAGGCATTGAAGGTAGAGGTGTACTGCGGTGGAGGTAGAGGTGTAATGCCGGAGGCGTTGAAGGTAGAGGTGTACTGCGATGGAGGTAGAGGTGTACTGCAGGAGGCGTTGAAGGTAGAGGTGTACTGCGATGGAGGTAGAGGTGTACTGTGGAAAGCGTTGAAGGTAGAGGTGTACTGTGAGAGACGTTGAAGGTAGAGGTGTTGAGCAAGGAATTTCTCTGGGTTTTTTTTGCATGTGTTGCCCTTCCATGTGCTCCTTGCTGCAAAGGACAGTTATAGGTGAGGGCAGTGGCCATTTGTTTGTACTGTGAAAATATTGGTGAGGGGATGCACTGGACACCTTTGCTGCCATGTGCTGGGTGTTCAGTGTGCCCCTGTGCCATTAAGGAGGGGTGGACTCCCTCTAGGCTCACTTGCCCTCTGCCTAGCCATTATAATGCATGTGCTTCAATTGTGGAGGCTTATAAAAGTTATAGTTAGGACTACAGAAAATACTGGGGTACCTTGATGGGGCTCTGTAGCTTACGCATGTATTTGCAAATGTGTGAAAACTAAACCCCTGTTTTTAACACATACTGTTAGACAGAACAATTTGGTTGTTTATAGCAGGCTGGTCGGTAAGTTGAGCTGGGAATTTCTGGGGTTTTTTTGTTGTTTTTTTTTTTTTTGCATGCGTTGCCCTTCCATGTGCTCCTTGATGCAAAGGCCAGTTATAGGTGAGGGCAGTGGCCATTTGTTTGTAATGTTAAAATATTGGTGAGGGGACATACAGGACACCTTTGCTACCATTGTGTTGCTGGGTGTCCAGAGCGCCTTTGTGCCTTTAAGAAGAGGTGGTCCCCCTCCAGGCTCACTTTCCCTCTGCCTATCCATTATAATGCATGTGCTTCCACTGTGGAGGCTCTCGAAATTTATAGTTGGGACTACAGAAAATACTGGGGTGCCTTGACGAGTCTCTGTAGCTTACGCATGTATTTGCAAATATTTTTATATAATATTTTATTATACCCCTGTTTTTACCGCGTACTGTTAGACAGAAAAATTCAGTTGGTTAGCAGGCCGGTCGGTAAGTTGAGCAAGGAATTTCTCTGGTTTTCTTTTGCATGTGTTGCCCTTCTATGTACTCCTTGTTGCAAAGGCCAGTTAAAGGTGAGGGCAGAGCCCCGTCAAGTATTTTCTGTAGTCCTAACTCTAACTTTTATAAGCCTCCACAATAGAAGCGCATGCATTATAATGGATAGGCAGAGGGCAAGTGAGCCTAGAGGGAGACCACCCCTCCTTAACGGCACAGGGGCACACTGGACACCCATCACATGGTAGCAAAGGTGTCCAGTGCATCCCCTCACCAATATTTTCATAGTACAAACAAAAGGCCACTGCCCTTACCTATAACTGGCCTTTGCAGCAAGGAGCACATGGAAAGACAACACATGCAAAAAAAAACAGAGAAATTCCTTGCTCAACACCTCTACCTCCAACGCCTCCCGCAGTACACCTCTACCTTCATCACAGTACACCTCTACCTCCAACACCTCCCGCAGTACTCCTCTACCTCCATCACAGTACACCTCTACCTTCAATGCCTCTCAAAATACACCTCTACCTCCATCACAGTACACCTCTACCTTCATCACGGTACACCTCTACCTCCAACGCCTCCCGCAGTACACCTCTACCTCCATTGCAGTACACCTCTACCTTCAACACCTCCGGTAGTACACCTATGCCTCCATCGCAGTACACCTCTACCTTCAATGCCTCCCGCAGTACACCTCTACCTCCATCACAGTACACCACTACCTTCAACGCCTCTCAAAATACACCTATAACTCCATCGCAGTACACCTCTACCTTCAATGCCTCCTGCAGTACACCTCTACCTCCATCGCAGTATACCTCTATGTTCAACACCTCCTGCAGTACACCTCTACCTCCATTACAGTATATCTCTACCTTCAACGCCTCTCACAGTACACCTCTACCTTCAACGCCTCCCGCAGTACACCTCTACCTCCATCACAGTACACCTCTACCTTCAACGCCTCCCGCAGTACACCTCTACCTGCATCAAAGTACACCTCTACCTTCAACGCCTCCTCCAATGCTTCCCCTCTCCATCACATCTATGTCTCCAATCCCTTCTCCCCCTAGCACACCTCTATACCTATAATCCCTGTGATATAAGTATTAGCAAAGAGCCACAGGTGACCACCAACATCACGCAGCTTAGTAAAAGGAAAGGTGGTGCCAGCGCCTGAGCACCAATTGGCGCTCGGCAATTGACACTCAAACCTTCCTCATGATGTACCCAGATTGGACAAACAACGTGTTGGCGTGCAGCGCCATGAATGATGCCACCCACTCAACACGTGGGCGTGGCGTCGACCCTCAGCGAGTGCCTGCCCGTCCCCCCATGGCTGTAATATGTCGGGAGGGGCCTGGTGCATGTCGCAGCTACCGGGGATGAAGAAAACCACAGCTGCCCCCAGTGAACATCCAAAATTTGCCCCTGTATCAAAATGAAATCTAGATAGGTAGAAATGTGTCACAGATAATACTAATGTGATAAATTAGTTGTGTTCTTCCATTCCTAAATTGCTTGAAAATGAAGAAGTAAGAGGTTGGGACTAGTAAATTTATATAGCAGAAAATGTGGGTGATTCTGCGCAAAGGAAGTGGGTGCTGACAAAAAGCAAAAAACAAAAAACAAGAAACAAAAACTAAAAGAACTGCTGCCTCTACTAATTACTACCACCAGGTGGAGTACATGATTGAAAAGAAAATAAAGTAGATATGGCGCTGTTTAAAATGAACTAAATAAATAAACTGATTGGTGAATTTACACATGAGGATGCAACTAGCATGTATGCTACATAACTTTACTTGTCTCCTTTCACAAAGAGAAGGAAAAAATATGAAAATATAATAATCAAACAAACATAAATACAGTATTAATTAATCACCTCTGTGCAAGTATGTCAATTGCTAAACCAATACATTTTCCACACAGAAAATATGTTTAAAATATGGATATTCCCATTGATATTTCAAAGTGCTTCTGTGCAAAAAACTTTAAACATTAAAACTTAAAATATAATAAGTGCGCAGTCCCAACTTTAAATAACCAAAAAATAAAAGTGCTTCTGTGCTGGTGAAGACAGTAATTGTGTTGATATTTTCACTTTGCAAAGGTGATCACAGCATGCGTGTTTATCCGTGCTCTTATTGTGGCTGCACTCACTGGAAGCCCCCCTTGGGGTATGGAACATTCACAGTATCTGCCACTGTGCAGCACTCTGGAGGCTGGATAATCCCGATATGTTAATGGTTTCCACTCTTGTCCCATAAGTCATATAAAGTATAGGAGGAAAGGATTCCAATAGTGTAATATTGTTTCAACTATTTTATTGCTTAAAATCATGAAAAGGGTACTCACATTCATTGAGAGATAAAAAAGCATTTGTTGCTGACACAAAAGCCGGTGACTGGAAGTGATGCAAGAGCGCGTGCTGACCCCTCCCTACGCGTTTCGTCACTCTGACGTCATCTGGAGCGTGCACCGCCCTTGCCTCATCTCCTTTATATAGTGAATCGTAACCTAAATAATTAACATTGATGGCGGCCATTTTGGGTACGGTTTTGCAGACCGAAGTCCATGCTCTATAATGTATGCACGCTTATCGCGGCGGCCATTTTTGGTAAGATGATGAAGACTGAAGACCACTGTAATAAAGTTTGTATACACCATTAATGTGCTGTGTAATACACGCGGCCATATTTGGTGGGATTATGCAGACCAAAGTCTGCTTTCCAAGTAATTTGGAACCATATTAATAGCGTTCTATTACGTAGTTAATATTTCTTAAAATCATGAAAAGGGTACTCACATTCATTAAGAGATAAAAAAGCATTTGTTGCTGACACAAAAGCCGGTGACTGGAAGTGATGCAAGAGCGCGTGCTGACCCCTCCCTAAGCGTTTCGTCACTCTGACGTCATCTGGAGCGTGCACCGCCCTTGCCTCATCTCCTTTATATAGTGAATCGTAACCTAAATGATTAACATTGATGGCGGCCATTTTGGGTACGGTTTTGCAGACCGAAGTCCATGCTCTATAATGTATGCACGCTTATCGCGGCGGCCATTTTTGGTAAGATGATGAAGACTGAAGACCACTGTAATAAAGTTTGTATACACCATTAATGTGCTGTGTAATACACGCGGCCATATTTGGTGGGATTATGCAGACCAAAGTCTGCTTTCCAAGTAATTTGGAACCATATTAATAGCGTTCTATTACGTAGTTAATATTTCTTAAGATTAATGGGATGTTTATTACTGAACGCTATATACCATCATTCTTTTGAATTAGTTTTGATGAACTGCAATGTTAAACAGTTACGATGCATTATAGATTTAGATGTAATATAAAACTATACATTTAAACTAAAATAATTAATGTGCCTTCAATTTGTATGCATACCAAACACCCATAGCAATGATCTATATGAATATACCCCTATGCACAAAAAATTCTATTTTATTCCACTTATTAAAAAATTCTCCAAAAAATATGTATTAAAAATTCTTAAAAATTATTTTTTTTTTTTAATACTAGAAAATTCTAGAAAAATCTAGAAGGGCTTTTAATAGGAAACATTTAGAAATAGTATTTTGTTAGAAAGGAAAATTATGAGAGAAGAAGAAGTCAAGGTATAATTTAAAATACTTTTTTTAAAACAGTGACAGAGATAGCATGTATTTCTTTACTTCAGATGTTAAAGTCCCCGAGGATTAGATATAAAGGGACTTGTTATATTAGGGCCTCTGTTTAATTTACTATTCCCCCAAGAAAAGATTTGTTAAAAAACAATTCAAATCTACATCTATGTTCATTCCTATGGGTTGTAGAGTGTCTAATTGGAAAATCCAATAAAGCCCAGACTGGTGGAGGGCTGCAGTGATGGTTGACTTTCTACAACTTTCTCCCATCTCCCGACTGCATCTCCCGAGCTCAGCCACAGTGATCTTTGGGTTCTTCTTTACCTCTCTTACCAAGGCTCTTCTCCCCGATAGCTAAGTTTGGCCGGACGGCCAGCTCTAGGAAGGGTTCTGGTTGTCCTAAATGTCTTCCATTTAAGGATTATGGAGGCCACTGAGCTCTTAGGAACCTTATGTGCAGCAGAAAATTTTTTGTAGCCTTGGCCAGATCTGTGCCTTGCCACAATTCTGTCTCTGAGTTCTTCAGGCAGTTCCCTTGACCTCATGATTCTCATTTGCTCTGACATGCATTGTGAGCTGTAAGGTCTTATATAGACAGGAGTGTGGCTTTCCTAATCAAGTCCAATCAGTATAATCAAACACAGCTGGACTCAAATGAAGGTGTAGAACCATCTCAAGGATGATCAGAAGAAATGGACAGCGCCTGAGTTAAATATATGTCACAGCAAAGGGTCTGAATACTTACGACCATATGATATTTCAGTTTTTCTTTTTTAATAAATCTGCAAAAAATGTCAACAATTCTGTGTTTTTCTGTCAATATGGGGTGCTGTGTGTACATTAATGAGGAAAAAAATGAACTTAAATGATTTTAGCAAATGGCTGCAATATAACAAAGAGTGAAAAATGTAAGGGGGTCTGAATACTTTCCGTCCTCACTGTGTATATATATATATATATATATATATATATATATATATATATATATATATATATATATATATATCTTAGCTGATAACTGATACACTGAGTGTTAATTCTTTTCTACACTCACTGATGTTGGTGCCATCATTCTGTCACAGTTTTTACCACCTCAGCTCCCGGGGATGACGACTCCAGTTAATGTTATCATCAATACATTTTTTACCCACATACTATGGTTAGGTAAGAGCATTTGGGATCCATTGTTGTTCCCCCTCTTTTTCCCTTTTATACCCGCTTTTTATCGATCATCATACTATTTTTGGCATCTTTATTGTATTATAGATATGCCCAATCTGCATCCACTCCTGATGAGTGGCATTATGTCCACAAAGCACGTAGAGCTTTCCTACAATGCTACGTTACAGTAACCATGTGAAATATTTTAACTTTTTTATCATAATGAATTACCGTATTCTGATTACTATTATCTGGTTTACATATTACCATGTTTGTTTGCTCTGGGTATACATACTGTAGGTCCAATACAATGTGTATCATGTTATAATTGTGTACATATTTTTGTATTATTTAAATAATGATTATTGTGACCTTTATATATATTTTTCTACTGTTTTATGTGTATGTGTGCCTATATGTAATAAACAATTATTATTATATTATCATTGGATTGTTCATTTTAGCTGTGTGCTTCATATAAAGTCCCACTACCCCCTCTTTCTTTCGATATGTACCAGGGATGGAGGTATATGAATTAACTAGTCATGACCTCATATAATGTCCCAACATCTTCCTTCTTCGTTTTCAAGCAGTGAAAAATGTCTGGACCCTAGGGCAGGAAATTAGCTTACCTCATAGAGGAGACCATGATCCAATACACTGCTGGATGGCTTAGGAAGAAGAGGTGTCAAAACTGATAAATATATCAATTGATGAGCAACGTGTTTAAAAAAAAAAAAAATTCTTTGAGTTGGGCTTTAAATTTACAGTATATGTAATATGCTTGTTTAAAACAAGCTTCATGTGCAAAAATGATGCATGCAATAAAGCTAAACATTACAATAATTCCATTAAGAGTTCAAATGTATAAATCCTAAGAATATATGTGCTATTCTGCATCCAGCACATGTATAGCTCAGTAGGATTTCTGGTGGTTATAGACAGGGATGGGCCGAACACCCCCCTGTTTGGTTCATAGCAGAAAATGCGAACAGGCAAAAAAAATTTGTTCGTGGGACACGAATGTGAAAAATCAAACAGTCCGAGTGCAAAATGACATTTCTAAAGGAAAAAAAAGTCATTTAAAAGTACTAGCAGTAGCGCCGACAGCTATAATGAATTGTATACCCCGCACCAAAATTTTTTTAAAAATGGTGTGGGGGTCCCCCTCAAAATCCATACCAGGGGAACCCCGCGCCAAAATTTAAAAAAAAGGGAAGAAGATGGAAGAAGAAGCGGGGAAAGCAGAAGACATTAATAAAGGAATTGTCAAAAACCGTCTCTTGTCATTTTTAACATTTTTTACACTTTTTGAAATGGTAGGGGAACATTTGTACCCCATTACCATTGCACACGGTGGAGCGGGATCTGCGGGTCCCCTTTTTAAGCCCCCCGCCCGCAGACCCCCACAACCACCGGGCAAGGGTTGTGGGGATGAGGCCCTTGTCCCCATCAACATGGGGACATCCTCCCCATTATGAGGGCATGTGGCCTGGTACGGTTCAGGAGGGGGGCGCTCTCTCTTCCCCCCTCATTTCCTGCAGCCTGCCAGGTTGCGTGCTCGGATAAGAATTTGGTATGGATTTTGAGGGGGACCCCCACGCCATTTTTTAAAAACATTTTGGCATGGGGTTCCCCTTAATATCCATACCATACCTGAAGGGCCTGGTATGGAATTTGGGGGGACCCCCACACATTTTTTTTTTAAATTTTGGTTCAGGGTTCGCCTTAATATTCATACCAGACCCAAAGGGCCTGGTAATGTACTGTGGGGGAATCCCAGGTGTTTTTTTTTTCAATTTTCAATGACTTTTATGAGTATTGCAGAGACCCGACAATTCATTATAGCTGCCGGCGTTACCGCTAGTACTTTTAAATGACTTTCTTTTCCTTTAGAAATGTCATTTTGCTCTCAGACTGTTGTAAACACGGGAAACATGCGCCACTTTACAGGCATATTATAGCACCCCCCAGGTACGAAATTTAAAGGAATATTTCACTTTTATTGTTTCACTTTAAGTATTATTAAAATCACTGCTCCTGAAAAAACAGCCGTTTTTAAACTTTTTTGCATTGATACATGTCCCCTGTGGCAGGACCCAGGTCCCCAAACACTTTTTATGACAATAGCTTGCATATTAACCTTTAAAATTAGCAATTTTGATTTCTCCCATAGACTTTTAAAGGGTGTTCCGCTGCTTTCGAATTTGCCGTGAACACCCCAAATTGTTCGCTATTCGGCGAAAGGGCGAACAGCCAATGATCCAGTCGAACTCATGTTCGACCCGAACAGACAGCCCATCCCTAGTTATAGATGCTATTGACATGCCACATAACATAATGGTGGATACTTAAATATCCAAGCAGTGTTGCAAGAGGGAACTATAAAAGAGTTGTCATTGAATATGTTACAACACATTCTGGATGCTTTATGATTTTAAATGCATGTTCATAATATGGGTGTAGCTCCATATTGTGGGACCTCACTGTAAAATTCTCAGAATATGATCATTTTGATTTATACCTTTCCCTACTTTTTAAAGCAAATTAAAAGTGGTACCAAGTTATACAGAAATCAGCTAGTCTCAGCTACTACTTTAGTAATTCTTCTGGACCAAGCACGAATGATAATTTTTAGTTGCTCTTCTGACTAAAGTGGCATATATGTAAAATTGGCTAATATGTTGGATTTTTTTACACTTTGAAAAGCAAATGCTCTCGTAGCTTGGTTTATAAGATGAATTTGTGTTCACTTACCAAATTGCGTGCAGGAAGAATGAAAAAAACAAAAAAACAGGATTTTTGCTAGAGTTTCAGTGAACAGTTGGGGTGAACATAGTTGCACCTTATTCTGAAAATTCTCTACTCCTTTAGAAAAGCCATATCTAAGTATTGAAGCAGCATGATAGCTGAATAGCTCACATTTTCAGAAGGAAAGCTTAGTAATGGAATCCTTCTTTTTTTCCTACGACAGATTTATTTTGTAGGGAATGCGGTTAACAACATGCTGCGTCAAAAATGGACCAGGAACTCAAACATAGAAATCCCATGTCTGGAGTATTTAGGAGATGAAATATGACAGTGGAATGATCAGTCTAACTGCATTCACCCAGAAAAGAAATATCAACTTTTGGTGGATAAGGCCCTTAAAATTGGCCTATTATTAAGTCTGTATGTTATAAAAATTAGAGTTTTGGAAGATAAAGTGGATCAGAAAGTTGATATGAAAGGATTTCAAGCATGCCTTTTGAACTCTAATCCAGTGGAAATATAATTGCCTTGCTTTCAATATAAAGCTTAGACATTCCATTCTCTCAAGATTGTTACTTTATGACTTCAGCCTGACAGAATTTATATTATATATGAATATTAACAGTATACTTTCTTGAAAAATGTTTACTTTGCTTCATAATGTAAATTAGCTTCAGAGTGCTGTAGATACACACTATAATACATGCTAGTTGTTTCAAAAGCAAAACGCTTTCAGGTCTGCCTATCATGTAGTGTGAACCAGATGTTTAATATCCAGCAATATGGCATGCAATGGAACCTCCGATCACTTTTATCAACCTGTTTTATGAAGTGATTCATAGAGAATGCTTCATAACCCAAATTTCTCGGGAAGGAATCAAAATGAAATGTTACAAGTTGACGTGCAGTACATGTTGACACCAAAAAACAATAAGCGTTTGATCCAAATTCATTTGAACATGTGGAAATGGAACACTTGGGAAAGTCAGATACCTGCGTTATGCAGCCATGATGCTAGCAATTATATGATTTCCTCACATCCAAAGAAGCAATCTGCCTCTTCAAAGGATAGAATATTAAGGCTTTTTGACAGACATGTGCTAATAATTTGTTGGCAAAAGCAAGCACTGTTAAGAAGAAGTGCTGTAAACTGCTTTTTTTTTTTAAGTAGTACTTACAGTTATTTTGTTACAAGTAAAAATGGTCACAAGTAAAAATGTTTACTTCATTTTTTTTTTAACTGAGATTTCCAAAAATGGGCTTATACAATTTTAAACTCCAGATTCCACATTTCTGTAACCTTTACCTTTGTTAAGCCATAGCTCCCAATTGTCCCTGATTTTGAGGGACTGTCCCTAATTTGGAACAAAGTCCCTCTGTCCCTCTTTTCTCCTCATTTGTCCCTCATTTTGGTCTAATCTATATAGTTGTATATAAAATGCACTTTTTGTCTTTCAAAAAGTGTTTCCTAGTTTTAAACCTTTCCTCCGATTTCCAAATTGCTGCATTTGTAAATTTTGAAAGCCAGTATAAAGGAATAGTAGTGGTAAAACAAACAAATGGGTTTAACCAATCATTTTTTGTATAATTCTCCTTTAAGGGGGTGTGGCAGGGGGTGTATCTTATGCCTAAATACTTTTGCTAATAGGTGTCTCTCATTCCCATCTCAAAAAGTTGTGAGGTATGGTTAAACCATTTTCTACAGAATCCATAAATGGAAAAAAAAAATTTTTTTTAGAAATGTTGCACAAGCAGACTATTTAAGATATGTGATTTTTGTATCAAAATTTAGACCTTGCAGTAAAATGTAAGGTCTGTTTATAATGTCCAGACCCCTGCCCCCTCTAAAAATCACTAGCTCCTGCTCAATGCAAAAATTACTTTTAAGGAAAAAAATGATTTATACTTACTTTACCCCTGTCTCCTGCATTGTGTGGAGTGACATAGCCATCCTTTCTGGAAAAAAAATGAGGAACAATAGGTACCCCAAATCTTGCAAGAAGACATTCCAGTAATGTACAATAGCATTTACCACATGGTTTGAGCTGCGTCTCTATACCCAGAATATTACTGTAAGTAGTGTGATGAAATTCCCACAGGATGGGGGTGGAGGTACCTTTTGGACACAGTACAAGCTAGTGATTTTTACAGAGAATGCCAATTGTGTAGTTGTCATAGTGATGCAGTCCTTGCAATACTTTCTACTGAGTTACTGTGGTTGATTTACTAAAAGAATAGAGGTTGTTCACTTTGTAACATTATTGTGCACTTGGATTGAAAGATAAGATTAATAGATAAGGCTAAACTGTTCACATTGAATACCAAATCGTGCAAAAAAGGAATTTTAAAAAAACGTAATTTTACTTGTGCATAGTTGGGTGATTAAAGTGAACACAGCTTCACCTTATATAAAAAGCTAAGGGGAAATTAATTTTGCTAGGAAATAAAGTGTAAATGAGACAGCACTGCATAGGTATACAAACACACAAAAATAACAAAGCAAAATGAATGTGCAATATAAATGTTCAAACAAAAGTCCAATAATATTATATAAAGTGATAGTTTTTTTACATGCGGGGAGATATGAAGTGTTTCTTTGCTTCAAACAACCTCTATATGCATAGTGCTCCCGCCACCACATGCAATGCTCGCTCGCCTCCTTACAAGACCCTGCTAGGGGTCAAACACACCTTGTACTTTGTGCAACTCTCCCTTCAGGAAATCCTCACTGGTCCTTGGTAACCTCTGTTGAGCTCTCAGGACACAAGTAATGATCTATATCTGATAAGCATTCCTTCCACTCTGCTACTTCAGACTTGATTCTAGTGTAATCCACATTAGCTTCAGATAGTTTCAAAAATACATGGAAAAAACAGAAAGTGCCTCCAATAGTGCCGTATCCGAGGGATTAAAAATAAATCTCTCCACCCCAGCTAATATACAACTCACATTTAATTAAAAAAGTTTTAAAAGCATAGTTATATATCAGAAAGGTCTCACTCAGTGGTGACAAGATTCCACCACCAGGCTCAACCTCCTGGAGCCTGGCGGGGGAATCTTGTCGCAACAGAGTGAGACCTTTCTCATGTATTATCTATGCTTTTAAAACTTTTTAATAAATAATAATAATAATAAATGTGAGTTGTATATTAGCTGCGGTGGAGAGGTTCATTTTTAATCCCTCGGATACGGCACTATTGGAGGCACTTTCTGTTTTTTCCATGTATTTTGAAACTATCGGCAGCTAATGTGGATTACACTGGATTCAAGTCTGAAGTAGCACAGTGGAAGGAACCCTTATCAGATATAGATCATTACTTGTGTCTTGAGAGTCCAACAAAGGTTACCAAGGACCAGTGAGCATTTCCTGAAGGGATATTTGCACAGAGTGCAAGGCGTGTTTGACCCCTAGCAGGGTCTTGTAAGGAGGTGAGTGAGCATTGCATGTGGTGGCGGGAGCACTATGCATATGGAGGTTGTTTGAAGCAAAGAAACACTTCATATCTCCCTGCATGTCAGTGTAAGAAACGATCACAATATAATATTATTGGACTTTTGTTTGAACATTTATATTGCACATTAAGTTTTTATTTGTTTTTATTTTTGTGTGTTTGTATACCTATGCAGCACTGTCTCATTTACACTTTATTTACTTTTTTTCTGTGGGAGAACATAAGTGACAGCAGCAGCAATTTCAGGTTTAAATATTTCCCTGCATAATAGCACGGAACTATCCTACTTTCAATTTGCATTTTGCAAGGAAAGTCTCAATTCCTTTAGAAAACCAAATCCACTGAAGACTAAAAGTTTAACTCACAAAGCTTTAACAAAGATCTATTTTTTAGTCATGTGACTTTAAATTGAACTCAGCTGAAAATAACTGCCACATTTGTACAAATTCGAGTCTTTATGCCTGTCAGTTTAGCATTGTGAATTTAGTGTCAAGCGTGCAATTATACTTGCTTCATGCTTGCTATGTGTTAATGGCTCAGAATTTCCTGAAGCTAAGCATTTACCATTTTAAAAAGCAGGTAAGCAATGATGGCCTAAGAATTTTTCTCAGGACAGATTACCTTCTACTCTTTCATGACTTGAGGTCATCAATGCCTAGATGTCCAGGTAAAATTTAGCAGCATCAGTACACATCAGTTTCAGTTAACTTGGCAATAAATCTATGACTAATATGCATGCTCAATTTTGATATATTTTCAAGGGCATATAAGACTTTTATTTGGTACTCTATTTTAATATAACCCCTATTTTACTGTAGTTTAATTTTACTTTCTTTAAACTTTTTAACCCCCTTTTTTTTTTTTTTAATACCGGACATTTACTTTGTAAAACTGAAGGTGACCATGGTTCAGCTGCATGTTATCCTTTTATCATAGCTGACATAGATTGACAGCGAGAATTGAGAGCCAGCAGCTGCGGAGCAAAGTGCTGGAAAAGTGCCTGGCATACATTATTTATAGATTGCAGGCCTGGACAGGAGGGGTGGCATATATGCGAAACAGATCCCCTCCATTTTCCTCCTGCAGCCGCTGGAAGCCTGCTTCTCCTCATCTCCTTCCCACCTACATTTAGCAGCTGCAGGAGGAAAATGTAGGGGATCAGTTTGTCTGTATGCCACCTCTCCTCTCCAGAGAACACAGTGAGTGATCAGTACCAATCACTCACTGTGTTTACTATGCTTCAGTTTGTGAATGAATGGTAAGCTCTATACAGTTATTCCTGTTCAATCATTATGTGCTGCTTAAGCTACAGAGATGGAGATTGAGGGCTGTGTCCTCTGGCTTCTTTCTCTGTCTCAAAAGTGTCTCAAAAGTTTACCAAAGCCCCCAGGCAGGGCTGCTAAAAAGAATGTACAAAATAATAAAAAATTAAATTTTAAAAATAAAATAAAATGGTAAAAAAAATATTAAAAAACTACTGACACTGTCCACTGCCTTATTGACTCCATCCACTGCTCTACTGACCCCGTCCTCTGCCCCACTGACAAAGTTCACTGCCATATTGACTGACACCATTCACTGCCCTATGACTGGCAATGTCCACTGCTCTACTGACTGACCCCTCCCTCTGCACTACTGACAAAGTCCACTGCCCTACTTACTGACACCATCCACTGCCCTGTGACTGACACTGTCCCCTAGTCTACTGACCCAGTCCACTGCCCTATGACTGACACCTGACACCATCCACTGTCCTACTAACACGTCCACTGTCCTACGGATATGTCCACTGCCCTACTGTCACCATTCACTGCCCTACTGACATCATCCTCTGCCCCACTGGCACCATCTACTGCCCTACTGACACTGTTCACTGCTCTACTGACTAACACTGTACACTTTTAAGGTAGGTTAAGTTGATATTTTTACAGTAACATTTGTTTTATTATATTTTTGCATTTTTCCTTACTATTTAGTTAGACCTTGCTAGTTAGTTACTAAAAAAAAAAAAAAAAAAGGGTACCGAACCCGGTGATCTTTAAGCTCTTTCATGTTGCTCCAGGACATTCAAAATAATTGGAGAGGTATGTCAAAATGTGGACAGTTTCTCCAAAATCTTTTGAATGACCCTCAATATGTAATTAAAGATCTGAAATAACTCTTTAGCCACTTACAGTATCTTGGCGCGTAGTGTAAGTGGCAGGTGGTAGTGGGGGGCCCCAGATCAACTTTTGCATCGGGGCCCACAGGCTTCAAGTTACACCTCTGTGCCTGGGGAGGTTGTTACCACGCTATAGCACAGTAAATACATTATAATCGCAGACATCCCATGTTGTCAGTTACCTATTTAACTAATTTCCATCTTGATGATTTACTGTACATAATTTTAAAAATTAAACTGCATTAAAGAAGTAGTAAAAACTTGGTATAAAAAAAAAGTAATTTTTTTTCTCTTGGACTTTTGGGGATGATTTGTTTTTCTATTATCAGGGTCCTTGCATATGTTACCAAGCAACACAATTTAGATTTCTTGTAATTAAGTTGTTTAAAACTTGCCACATTAGATTTTACAGACTCCTATGCAAATCAGGTTTGCATAATCACTTTTGCTTACAAAGTTAGTAAGACACCTAGTTGGCTTGTAGTAAAACGTATACAACAATGGACCTCTGCACTTTTGAACAACTTATTGGTGAAGGACAAATTGTATTTGCCTGTTTTTGCTATGTGCCATCATTAAAAAGATCAGTATAAGAAAGGACACGATTGGTTTAATTTGTCACTGACCTGATCTGCTTCACTTGTTACTACACCCAGAATAAATAACTGCATCTTCACACACTCACTGGAAATTGTTCTTTTATTTAGTATGTAGATGTGAATTTCTGAGTGGAAAAATTAATTTTAAGATTATATTTATTGTATTGAGTAAAAAGAGCATTTTTTAAATAAATATTAATGCATTATTTCCATGATGTCAATAGGAATCAAAGGTGGCAGGCTTAGCCATGAAGTATAGAAGGAACATCACAAAAGTTCTACCACTGTTGATGTATTTTTACTCAGTGGCTGGTGGTGGCGAATGAGAAGATTGGTGGCAGACAAGCTGGGGAACTACTACATGAGATGGAGGATGATACAACAAAAAAGAAGTGAAAGGAAGGGATCTGCACCTGTATGTTTTTCCTCTGACTTCCAGTAACTGATATCTTTCAATGCAAGCAAGTTGACTTTCCCCTTTTATAGGCCTATCTGCAGTTCCCCACTCTCACAATTGAACATGTAATGGTCTCTTGCACCTGTAATGGCTGCTGCTGAATCTACCTTACCCAAAAATAGTGAAAAGTTGTATTTCTTTATAAACCAGCCATACAATCAGCCATACATTACCACCCACCTAATATTGATTAGGTCCCACTTTTGACACCAAAACAGCCCTGATATGGTGTTGTGCTTTTCAGAATAATTTTCCCATACTATAATTGTGAATGAGTCATTTTTAAAGGATAATATTTTTCTGTTTCAATGGTTTTTGGTATGTATGTTTTATGTAGATTGTTAAAGAATCGTCAGTAGAACAGCGAACAGTCCTCACTTGCTTCACGTGTATAAAACAAAAATGTTGAACATGAAAGCAAACATTCAAGCATGGAAACAGTATACAAATTCAATAATTGAATGCTAAGCTTAATACAGACAAATATAGACCAGACTTACAGGTTAGGCCCTTTATTGCGCCCCCCCCCAACATAAATTAACTAAGATGGAAGGCAGGACAATGCCTATTGTTGAAATAGTGGTAGAACACGGAATCTACCTGTACTCTGCAGGGCAGCCATTCTATCAGCCACCCCATACGATGTGTGTATGTAGGACAACTTAGTCTCTGTGAAACATCCTAACTAGAGTAAAATCACAGCAAAATAGTCTGGGTGGCTTGATACCATAGCGGGTAAGATTGATTCAGCAATTGTTTAACATAACTGTCCCCTATAGGGGACCCTATATCAACAATATTCCTAGACGGGTCTGGGTTAACCAAGAAGAAGGAAAGCGAGAAGATCGTGGAAACATAATGCCAGAGGTAAGCATGAGATAAGGCTATGGTAGAAGAGAATAGAAGAGAGAAGAGGGAAAGGTGGGTCCACCCGGGAATCCGTCGTCAGCTGTCTGAGTGGATAGCCTTATGTCTCGGGGGCCTGTAGGTAAGTGAGCCAGGGGGACCATATTTTCTCAAAAAGGGGTTGTTTGTCATTTAGAATGCCCACTATTTTCTTGTTTAACATTTACAATTTAGTTTGCGTTTCATCAATGCTATATCTACAATGGGGCTTTTCCAGGCTGACGCAATGGCTATTTTTGCTGCTAAGAATATGTAATATATTAAAGTCTGAGTGTGTCTAGGGATATTGTCCACTGGTTTGTTTAGGAGGGCAACTGAGGCGTCTTTAATTTTATTAACATCGTGATCGATAATATGAGTGAGTGGGCCCTGATCCAGAAGCGATGAACCTTGGGGCACGTCCACCATACATGGAGTTGTAAACCCACCTGTCCACAACCCCTGAAGCAAAAGGACAAGGCTCCTGAAAACATTTTGGAAAGGCGTTCTGGTACCAGGTACCACCTGGTATCCGGCCTCAATCAGGCCTACATTGAGGATGCCTTTGTGGATTCTTATGCTCCATTTACACCAGTCCTCTGCCTCAGGGCTAATTTCCAGATCCCTCTCCCATGCCACCTGGTACGAGAGCCTGGTGAGAGGGGCGGTGAATTGTTTGTAGAACACGGAGATGCCCCTCCCCCCCCAGAGAGCAGAATCCTGCATACACCTATTCTCAAAGGTGGTGCACACTGTCAGGTCAGACTCATTTTTCCGTAAAGATTGGAGAAAATGCTGAATTTGTTGAAGGTGGTACCTCTCCGTGGGAGGTATCTCCAAGGTGTCTGTGTAGTGTGAGGAAGGACGTAATCCTCTGTGATCTAGGTAGTCGCCTATCCAAAATAATCCCCTGTTTACCCACCAGCTAAACCTGTCAGGTTGTCTGCCAGGGGGGAACAGGGGAGTGCCGAAAAGCGGGGCCACTGGAGTGTGTGCGGACCTCAGAGACCATCTTTTACAGCCCATTTCCCATATGTTTAAGGAATGAGAGAGTGTCGGGCTCAAAATAGCTTTGTGGTGCTTTGGGTAAGTCCAAAGGATAAGGTCCATTGCTAGTGGAGCACATGCCTGAGCCTCCAGTGGAACCCACTCAGGACAATAATGATGACTGTGCAGTTGGAGTAATTGGGCTAACTGTGCGGCTATATAATACTTTCAAAACTTGGGCACCACCATACCCCCTTCATCTTTGGGGCGTGCATCATTACCTGGGCTATTCCAGGACCTTTAGAACCCCAGATGTAATGGAGAATTTTGGATAGGAAGCGGCGTATGGCAGCGACGGGGACTTGGATTGGTACAGTTCGAAAGTAATACAGTAGGACTGTCATTTTGACCGATACGATTCTACTCATCCATGACAGGTTCGCATCGGACCACTTCTTCACGTCTTCTAATAGGCAGGCGAACAAGGGCGGGTAGCTTGTTTTGTATAGCGAGGTTACATCGGAGGTCAGTTTAATACCCAAATAAGAAAGGGACAACTGTTACAAAATAGTAATATGTATTGGTTGACAGAAATAAATGTTACATAAAATATTGAAAACCAATTGAAACACCCGCTAATGGTAGTGCTGTACTTTCTGAATGACCAAAAATGTTAAATTTCCCCGTAGAGTCAATACCGTATATATATGACGATTAAACACAACATCTGTATTTCACAAATTCAACCTTTACTATACTGCAGGTAAGTGATAAATAGCGTGAAATAAAATAGACATCCTCTATATAACGTCAACAGAAATAAAAATTACAAAAATTGTAATGTAAAAATTAAGTTAAAGAAAAATCTACGAATTGGTTATTGACTTGAGGGAAATATTTATCTAACTGTTCAATAATCAATAAAAAACGAATGAATATAAGGTAGAATCAATACTATATAATTACCCTTCCCAAAATGGCCACTGGTTTAAAATGGTGGTCACCAGATTTTCTTAAGATTGCTGCTGTGATTTCCTAAATGGAGTCTGCTTAAGGAGGAGCTACATCTTGCGTCCCTAAAATTTTAGAGTATAAGGTGTAATGATTAAGTATGAGCGTCAATGAATCTTCATGAGTGTCAGTGGGTGTATGAGTTGATGGATCTTATGGAGTGTATAAAGTTGATGGATGATGTGTCTCCTTTGGGTAATGGCCAGTGGAGTTAAATACTACTAGAAACAATGAATTCATAAAAATGTTCATAAACCTAGCCCATAAGGTTTGACTTAATTTCCATTAGTTGAGGTAGATAATAATATACCTTCCTGGAAATCCTGTTATTTGATTTGTCAGAGCTTCTTTTAACCACCAAGGGTCATTGTAGAACAGAAATATTTAACCTAAAAAATGTATAAGTGGTATTCTGTAGAAATGTTCATATCTTCATAATGTGTATCTGATCATATATTGTTGCTAGTATATCTATAATATGCAGGAGCTGCATATTATAGACATATATGTCATTAACAACAATGATTGTTATACTTAAAGCTATTTTTACTTCTAATATCTTCTTTATTATTATTATTATACGGATTTATATGGCGCCGACAGTTTAGGCAGCGCTTTACAACATTAGGGCAGACAGTACAAGTACAATACAATTCGATACAGGAGGAATCAGAGGGCCCTGCTCGTTAGAGCTTACAATATAGGAGGGAGGGTCAAGTTATACAAAAGGGTAATAGCTGTGGGGGATGAGCTAATGGAGAAAATAGTGCAGTTGTTAGATGGAGGCAGGATAGGCTTCTCTGAAGAGGAAAGTTTTCAGGGATCGCCTAAAGGTGGATAAATTTGGAGACAGTCTGACAGATTGGGGTAGGGAATTCCAGAGAATGGGCGAGGCTCGGGAGAAGTCCTGGAGGCGGATATGGGAGGAGGTGATGAGGGAGCTAGAGAGCAGGAGGTCTTGGGAGGAACGGAGATGGCAATTAGGTTGGTATTTTGAGACTAGGTTAGTGATGTAGCTGGGGGCAGAGTTGTGGATGGCTTTGTAACTTATTGTTAGTATTTTGAATTTAATTTGTTGGGTGAGTGGTAGCCAAAGGAGGGATTGGCAGAGAGGGGTAGCAGACACTGAGTGGTTTGTAAGGTGGATGAGTCTGGCAGCAGCATTCATGATGGACTGAAGGGGGATAGTCTATTTAAAGGTAAGCCAATGAGGAGGGAGTTGCAGTAGTCGAGGCGAGAGATAAACAGGGAGTGAATCAGGAGCTTTGTGGTTTCATTGGTTAGAAAGGGACGTAGTTTAGAGATGTTGCGGATGTTGAGGCGGCAAGCTTTGGAAAGTGATTGGATGTGGGGCCAAAGGAGAGTTCAGAGGCCAGGATAACACCTAGCACCCTGACATGTGGGGACGGGTGGATGGTTTTGCCATTGCTCTTGTCAGAGAAGTCAGGGGAAGAGGCACGTGGGGGAGGAAATATTATAAGCTCGGTTTTGGACAAGTTGAGTTTGAGGAAGTGGTGTGACATCCATACAGATATGTCCGTTAGTAAGTTAGTGATGCGTGAGGAGACTGATGGAGTGAATTGAGGGGTGGAGAGATAGATTTGTATGTCATCAGCATAGAAATGATATTGAAAGCCGTGAGAGGCTATCAGCTGACCCAGGGAAGAGGTGTAGATTGAAAATAAAAGAGGTCCAAGAACAGAACCTTGGGGGACCCCAACAGAGAAGGGAAGAGGAGTGGAGGAAGTATAATTGTAAGTGACACTGAAGGTGCATTGGGATAGGTAGGATGAGAGCCACTGAAGAGCACAGTCACGGAGACCAAGGGAGTAAAGTTTTTTGAGGAGGAGGGGGTGGTCAACCGTGTCAAAGGCGGCTGAAAGATCCAGAAGTAGGAGTACAGAATAGTGTCCGTTGGTTTTTTCAGTTAGTAGGTCCTTTGTGAGTTTTAAAAGAGCAGTTTCTGTGGAGTGTTGAGGGCAAAATCCAGATTGAATTGGATCAAAAAGGTTGTTTTTAATGAGGTGGTCACTCAGTTGGTTGTAAACCAAGCGCTCAAGTAGTTTAGAGGAAAAGGGGAGCAAGGAGATAGGGCGTAGGTTGTTAAGATTGGTAGGGTCCAAGGACGACTTTTTAAGTATGGGAGTGACCAGTGCATGTTTTAGAGCATTGGGGAAGATGCCAGAGGTGAGGGAGAGATTGAAGATGTGGGTTAGAGAGTGTAGGATGGGGTCAGAGGGTGACCGTAGGATTTGAGAGGGAATAGGGTCCAGTGGACAGGTGGTTAGGTGGGCGATAGAAAGGAGTTTAGCAACTTTGTCTGTAGTAGCAGATTTAAATAGGGGGAGTGTCAGTTGTACCTGTTGACATGGGGTCTTAGCTAGGGGAGATACCTGTAGAGTGGAGATTTCATCACGGATTGTATCAATCTTGTTTTTGAAGTGATTAGCGATCTCCTGGGCAGTGAGTAAGTCAGTGGGTGGAGGCGGTGGAGGACAAAGTAGAGAGTTGAAGGTAGAGAAGAGTTTACGGGGACTGGATGAGAAGGTGTTAATAAGAGTTGTAAAATAGGTTTGCTTGGCAGTGTGGAGAAAAGAATAGTATTTTGGGAGGGCAGATCTGTATTGCTTGAGGTCTTTGAGAGACTTAGTCTTGTGCCACAGACGTTCAAGAGCGCGACTACGTTTTTTGAGAATTTTAGTGTCATCTGTTTGCCAGGGTTGTAGGGGTCGAGGCCTGATTCTATGTGTAGTGAGGGGAGCGAGCTTGTCCAGGGTGGAGGACAGGGATTTATTGTAGATGGAAGTGGCTTGGTTGGGGCAGGACAGGGGAGAGATTTTGTCATAGAGGTGGTCAGTAGCAGAATAGAGGAGAGAGGAGTTGAAGTTGCGAAAGTTTCTACGGGTGATGGTTAGGCGATTGGAGGGAAAGGTGGTGGAAGACAGGGGGAGAGAGAAACTAATAAGGTGATGGTCGGAGAGAGGAAAAGGATTATTTGAGAAGTTGCATGGAGTGCATAGGTAGGAGAATACAAGGTCAAGGGTGTTCCCATTAGAGTGAGTAGAAGCCTGTACCCGTTGGTTCAGGTCAAATGAAGAGGTTAGACTAAGAAGTTTAGAAGTAGCAAGAGTGTTTGTATTAGCAGGGATGTTGAAATCACAGAGAAGGATTGTGGGAATTTCTGAAGAGAGAAAGTAGGGTAGCCAGGCAGAGAACTCATCAAGAAAAGTCGATAATGGTCCAGGGGGCAGGTAGATCACAGCAGTTCTTAGGGAAGTAGGAAAGAATAGACATATACAGTGGGCTTCGAATGAAGAGAGGGAAAAAGAGGGAGGAGAGTGAATAACCTGGAAGGTGCTCTGGGGGGATAGGAGGAATCCCACTCCACCTCCCTTGCATCCATTAGGCCTAGGGGAGTGAGTCCAGTGAAGGCCACCCTGGGAGAGGGAAGCAGGAGAAGGGGTGTCATGTTCGTGGAGCCAGGTTTCGGTGAGAGCAAGTAGATTAAAGGAATTAGTGACAAAGAGGTCATGAACAGCAGTGAGTTTGTTGCAGACAGAGCGGGCATTCCAGAGGGCGCAGGAGAGAGGGAGGCTGGCGTTGGGAAGAAGAGGAATGGAGACTAAATTGCGTAGATTGCGACTACTGTCAGAGGGTGTAAGGTGATGGTGATGGGTGTGTTGGGTACAGTTAACTAAGGGAGGCCCAGGGTATGGGGAAATATCTCCAGCGATTAGGAGAAGCAGAAGAGTAAGGGAGGTAGTATGAGAATGTGATTTGTATGAGGGGACATGCTTGAGTATCCTGGGGGGTTTGTTAGCAAGTGGGCTTAGAGTTAGAAAGAGGTGATGAGTGCAGTAATAGGGGGAGGGGAGAAGTGCGGGTGATATGTACAGATTGTGGGGTGGAGCAGAGGGGTGAAGAAAAGAGAGTTTGAGGAGAGAGGCAGCAATTGTGAAAAGAAGGATAGGTAAAGAGTGCATGTTTCAGAGAGGAAGGTGAGATAATTTGGAATTGAGGTCATCTGCAGTCTGTTGTAGTTTGCTTTGTGCAAATCACTGAAGTGCAAGAGCAGAAGTGCCACTTATTTAAAGAACCCCACTTCTTTGGAAGAACCCCTGTATATGCAGCCCCCTGTATGTGTCCCCCCCCCCGTAAAGAAAGCCTTGTTATATACTGTGTTGGGTGTGGATGGAATCTGACAATTAATCAATTAGGAGGTGATATAAAGGCACATAGCTAGCAGAGCAAAGCTTTCACATCACAATCAAATTGCAGGAGGACCAAGAGGCCAAAATTGTAAAGATAAGGGAGCCCATAATTTAGGTAAGACTTAATAGCTAAATAAACATTGAAATAGTGTGAACATGGCTACAAATGGAGCTGAAACAGCAGTGACAAACAGATTTACCAAGTATATATATAGGCAGTCAGTCAATTTTCAGTTTGCAGGACATGGGGGTATAAAACGCAGATTACCAAGTATATATATAGGCAGTCAGTCAATTTTCAGTTTGCAGGACATGGGGGTATAAACGCAGATTACCAAGTATATATGTATGCAGTCAGTCAAATTTCTTTATCAAAATAATATATTTTTATTTTATAACAGAATTACTATTGTGCCAGTAGACACCAAAATCGTATAACATGGAAAATAATTTATAATTTGAACGTCATATACTTTTAAAATACTACTGAGTAAAAAGAGTTCATATATTTCTTTGAGTTGCCTAAATTGGACTTTGGACAGTCTTACTGACTATTTAGACAGTGTTCAGCTGAATAAACAACAAAACTTCCTCAATAGATTTTGTTTGGAGGCGTGTAATTCACCTTGAAGAGACATTCGGTTTTTGCAGACCTTTTAATTATGGGTTCAATGTCTTTTCAATCCTTCTATTTAAGGAACAGAGATTGTAGGTATTTTTGGCTTTATGACTTCAGCTCTACAAACAGTTTGTATGGAATGTTCAAGGACTGCTGAGTCACTAGAATTTGGAAAGGACTGAAATACTTGTGACCTTACTGTAACCTTATATCACAGGGCTTATTCCATATAGTAATTAAAAGATGTTTTTATTTCTTCCCCAAAAGTCTGACAATGGCAATGCATGGACTCGCCTAGACCTCTGAAGGTAGGTTGTGGTATCTGGCACCAAGTTGTCATTAGCAGATCACTGTCTTCTTTCCATTATGCTATAATTATGCCATGGTTGTTCAGACCAATATTCCAGTATTCTGGAAAAACTTTGTGTGTTTATTTTTAATTCATCTGTACATGGTTAACTATATAAAAATAAAGTGCAGCGCTTAATGAATAAAGTGTAATCTGTGTATTACACGGTGTATGTGGTTAATGAAAAAATATGCAATTGAAAATCACAAATACTAATTAAAGTGCAATAAGTGCCATGAATTGTGCAAAGATATATAGGCTGAAGATGAGTCTCAAGCATATATAACTGTGTGGTATAAAAAAAGAAGTGCAGTTCCCTGCAAAATTTCACAGAAATCTAAAGTCCATGTGCAAAGTGTGTTGAAAATGATGATCAAACACCCAAAGGTGTGACACCCATCACCAAAAGGCTGAAATAGAGGCTTACCAGAAAGCCGACGACCCTCTTTACTCAGGGAGGTCATACAACGTTTGACTGGTGTCCTTGGTTGGTATACCAGAAAGCTCTTGATAGATCAGGAAGTGGTACCAAAAGACCATCAATAGACCACAATGCTTTCATGAACTGAAGAAGCGAAGGCAGGTGTGGGTGGTGCCTGGAGAGCACACCTGCCCACACCTGCCTTTGCTTCTTCAATTCAATTAAATTAATTCATTGTGCCTGGTGTCTGGGTTTTAGTGCATACCTGCTGTTTATTTATATTTCTAGCGCAAGTATATTTTTTACAATATGCATGGTTAACTGTAGATATCCCAATGCCTGTCAGATAATCTGACCATCTGACAATTATTTTGTACCATTTATTGTGATATTTAAAGCAGAACTATGATCTTCAAGTCATTCAAGTCCGAAGCTCAAAAAAGTTCTGGAGATTTTTTGTAGCTGAAATTGGGTATATTTGAGTGTTTTTGGTGCATTTTTATTCCCATAGAAATTAATGTAAACGCACTATTTTTTTATGGCTTTAGAGTTAATTATTTATTTATTATTACATAGTATTCATTTGCTGTATTTATTTATAAGAATTTTTATGTACTGTATTTGTGCATTTATTTTACTTTTATTTATGCATTTATTATTATTATTATTATTAGTAGTAGTAGTAGTAGTAGTAGTAGTAGTAGTGGTAGTAGTAGTAGTAGTAGTAGTAGTAGTATTAACACCCTAACCCCAATAAAAATAATACAATAAATAAAATATTGACCCAAACCCTAACCCCGATCCTAACCCCAACCCCTAATCCTAATCCTAACCTAAGTTTAACTCTAGCCCCTTGTCCTATCAAAAAATAATAATAATAATAATAAGTGAATAACAATAATAATAATAATAATAATAATAATAAAAAAAAGAAATACATGGAAAAGCTAACAAAGATGAAAAACCTAGCAACAAATGATGCAACAGATGATAGATTTCTCTATTGGCTAATAAAAAATCGCCAAAACTCAAGAACGCTGTATAAAAAAAAATGTGCAAATTGAGCATAACAACAGGCAAAAAAAGTTGGAAAAATGCTCAAAGACGCTACGCTCAGGTGTGAATGCAGTTTTAGCAGAGTTCAGGAGCTGCTGTGGTTAGGTGAGCCTCAACCTCCCTCTCCTGAACGTGGAAGAATCACGTTCAGGATAGGAACGTTTTGACCATCGGCTGTGGGAAAACGCAAAACCATGGGAGAATTGCCACGGTAAATGTAGGCAGGGTGTACACGAAGCTTTAGCCAGCTTCATTTCAAACTAAAACAGCATACAGACCCCCCCAGAGACCCCAAAATACATAGCAGACCCTTGGAGGGGGTCTGTGTGCTGGCAATGCAACAAAATGCCATTTGCAAACAATTGTAAAGACTTTTTTCATTTGTAAATGTCAGTGCTGCTGCAGCACTTTATGGACAGAGATGCACGCCGTCACAGGATTTATTAGGGCATCCCCTTTTGAATGTTTCACACTAAGCATTTAAAGAAATCACTGCTCTGTGTATGCTGCCTGGCTCCTACAAGCAGAATAAAAAAGGCTTAAGCCCTGTACACACAATCGGACATTCCAACAACAAAACCGTGGATTTTTTTTGCGACGGATGTTGGCTCAAACTTGTCTTGCATACACACTGTCACACAAATGTTGTCGTAAATTCCGATCGCCAAGAACGCACTGACGTACAACAAGTACAACAGCACTATAAAAAGGAAGTTCAATACCAAGTGCGCCACCCTTTGGGCTCCTTATGCTAATCTCATGTTAGTAGAAGTTTGGTGAGAGACGATTCGCGCTTTTCAGCCTCGTGCTTTTCAGTTTGTTACTGCTCTTTAGTTTGTGCTTGTGGGTTCATATCTGTTCTTCATTGCGTGTTGTCTGTTCGTATCAGTTTTTCAGTGTGTTCTTGTCCGCTCCTTTATGATTTACAGATCATTCTTATCAGGTTCTTTCTGATATTCAGTGCGTTCTATTAGTTTGTTCTGACCAGCCGACCGTTTTCAAGCCATGTTGTGGGTACGTACTTGTGGTAGAGTTTGTGCTGTGCAAGAGCTTGATGTTGGAGGTCTTTCTTTGACCCAAGTCCAGTCCATGAACAGGGTGAAGAGTTCATGGATGAAGAATTGGTTGCTCCAGCGTGATCAATTCTCGCACATGTCTTTGTTGCGGGAGATCCAGGAGAATAATCCTGATGATTTCAGAAATTATCTCCGGATGACGGACCCTGTTTTTCACCATCTGTTGGCTTTGCTGTCCCCTTATATTATGAAGCAGGATGTCAAGGTTATGCAGTAATGTGTGTCTGCCAGCTCACCTTTCCCTCTGTGTTCACCTTTAGAGGCCAGCCACCCTCACCTGACTGTTTAAATAATCTTCACTCAGCATAGCTCCACCCCAGTCTCTAATCAGGAACACTATATTAACCTGGGCATTGCAAGCCAACCTGGCTGATCAACCATTGTGTATTCATTGTGTGTTTGGCTTCCTGTTTCCTGCTTGCCGTGTGCTTTTCGTTTGTCTCTGTTACCGACCTTGGCGTGTCCTTGATTATTCCTGTCTGCTCGTGACCCTGACCTTTTGGCGTGTCCCCGACTATCCCTGTTTGCCTGTGATCCTGTTGTTCCTGTCTGCTAGTCTCCTTGACCTCTGCCTTATCCCTTTACTATCCTTGTTGTTGCAACCTGCTGCTTCCTTCTCCTGTAGTTTTCTGTGAGCGTGAGCTGTGAGACCGTAGGGGCCGCGACCTGAAGCCAGACTGCAGCGCAGTCCATCCTAACCACTAGAGGCTCTGGTGAACACCTGCTGGCTCTTAGACTCCTGGGGAATCTATGCTCTAGCTCCCACTGGGATCTGTGTTAGTGATCCAGTAGACCTGCTTCCTGAACCTCCATGGGTACTATCCGCAGCAGTCAGTCCTAGGGTCCACTATCTTAGCGGTGCACTTCCGACTCCTATGGAGTGCATCTGTCACCTGATTTCAGGTGACCTGACAGTTTGATCAGCCATGGACCCGGCTGATGTGCTGCTATCCGCAGATGATCCATTGCAGGGCCTAGTTGGCAGACTTGAGACCCAGGTGATGCGATTCCTTCAGGATTTGGCCTCCCGTTTTGAACAGGTTCAGGTCTCATTAGGATCCCCGGTTCAACAACTTCAACCGTTATCTGCTGCTGCAACCTACCAGTTGCAGCCACACATTCATTACAACTGCTAGCTCCGGGCCGCTTCTCTGGGGACTCCAAGGCCTGCAGGGGGTTCCTTAGCCCGTGCACAATTCATTTTGAACTCCAGCCCCAAAACTTCCTGTCCGATTGGGCGAAGGTAGCCTATATTATATCCCTCCTGTCCTGCGAGATGTTAGCCTGGGCTGCTCCTCTATGGGAACTGAATGATCCAGTGGTTTCTAGCCTGTCTGATTTCTTGAAACTTTTTCGGAATATCTTCGAGAAACCAGGTCGTGTCTCCTCAGCGGCCAATAATGAGGCCCTAGTTGCAACCTTTTTACATGGCCTCTCTAGCCTCTCTGATAGAGTGAAGGATGAATTAGCAGGAAGATCCCTCCCTGCTGATCTGGACGGTGTCATCACCTTGTGTAACCAGATCGATATTCGCTTTCATTAGAGGGCCCTGGAAAAAAGACGCCAGCATTCCCCATTCTTTAGGCAGCCTGAGCTCCCTGTCCCTTCTCTTCGATCTGAGGAGCACCCCCTGCCTGCTGAGAAACCTATGCAGCTGGGCCAGTTGTGACACTTGTTCTCTTCATCTGGAAAAAACGCTCGAGGCTAATACATCTGTATACCTACCATTGTGATACTTTGTATTGTACTTTTCTTTCAATAAAATCTATTGAAAAAAAAAACATCTGGAAGGTGGAGTATTAGACCCTGAAATATCATCTTCACCTTTTCATCTTCTCCTTTCTGTATTCCTTCATGTCAGCGCTTCCTCTCATTCGGTCTCGGCACATCTGGATTCCGGAGCCGCTGGCAATTTCATGGATTGGGAAACTGCATCTTCCATGAGACTTACCCTTTTGCCCCTTACAACACCATTGCTGGTCTTGGCGATTGATGGCACTGTTCTCCCAAGGGGCTCTATCCGCTTCCAGACCCTCCCTGTTAGGATGTCGGTAGGGACATTCCACCAGGAGTGGATATCCTTCCTTGTCTTACCTAAAGCTTCATCTTCTATCATATTAGGTCTTCCTTTTTTTTAATCAGAAAAAAGTTTATTATTTTATTTTGTTTGCTCATTGAGTCAAATATACATCATACAGGATAGTACAAAGCCTGATATGAAGCATCAAATTTTTTAAACATGCTATTCAAATATATGGCAGAACTTACAGATAATATATAATGATACCTGAGACAAGGTACAATGAGTATAAAGAAACAAACCAATTAAACCATCAAAGATTTAGTCTAAAGAAGACTAAAATCGTCAAACATCTTGGATGGGTTCTGCATGCCTTCAGGACCCTGTAGGCAAGCCGTTCTCCAACATTCTACTCAACCAACCGAAGTTATGACTGCTATCACACTTCAGAATTGTGTCAGTTCTTTTTCCTTGTCAAAAGAAATTTATTGAGTATACAATGTTATAAAGATACATAAAGTAAGTTTACAAGGATCTATAAAGTAAGCTCATTGTTTTACAGTAGGGTTTATATAGGTAAATATCATGAAATTTCAAATATTAAACATTGGGTTCACGTAAACCTAAATTAAAGATATATATCATTTCCTTAGTTACTTTTGTAGGTATTTAAATGATTTATACCTACTATACATATTGTTTACAAGTAGAGTCTATATAGGTCAAATAAATTCTGATAATGAGCTTTAATCGTAAGGTGGAGAAAAGGAAAGAGAAAGAAGAAAAAGGGTTGAAAGGTAGAGGTATGGTCCACAAGGTTGTCCCGCTCGTCAGTTTATTATTCTTTTTAGTTCTCTTTGAAGCTTTAGAATGGGTGTCTCTGTAAGTCATTTAATCTGTTACCATGGCAACAGGACAGAGTCATTGAAATTTGACAGGAACTGTCGTTTTATCCAAGGATGCCAAAGTTTTTCAAATTTTGGAATTTGATTTTGATCGATGGCTACCATCTTAGCATGGGACATTGTATTATTCATTCTGTGAATTGTTTCTGCTAGTACCAATGTAGGAGATTTCCATGCCTTGGCCACTGTTTGTTTTGCAGCCGTTATTAGTTGGATCATAAGTTTGAATTGAGAGAGCGTTAACCATTCTGGTTTTAGATTAAGTAAAGTTAAATATGGATCTGGTTGTATTATTTTTTTAAATATTTTAGATGCAATCACGAAGACTTCCTTCCAGAAGGTTTGGATTACTGGGCACGTCCACCATATGTGTAAATATGTGCCTATTTCTGGGCATCCTCGAAAACAAAGAGTTAAGGTATTAGGTGAATATTTTGCCACTCGGGTACAAGGTACCAGCGAGTTAGGACTTTATAATTTGTCTCCAGTGCTAAGATGTTGGGTGAAGATGACTTAGATGTGAGCCAAATATTAGACCAGTCCGTGTCTTCTAAAGTTCGTCCCAGGTCCTCCTCCCACCTCTGAACGTAAGAGGGTCTATTAAGATTTGCTACTCCATATAATTGATTATAAAGTGATGAAATTGTACCTTTAGCAAATGGATCTTTCGTACAGATTGATTCAAAAATGGATAATTGGGATAATGGTGTATCCCCCTTTAGGAATGGTGTATAGAAATTTTTGATTTGGAGATATCTAAATATCTCAGAGTTTGGTAGATCATATTTTTCTCTAAGCGATGGGAATGAAAGGAATGATTTAGATACTATGAAGTTATTTAGTGTCTGAATGCCTGATGTTGTCCAAGCTTCAAAAGAATTTGGGTAGATCCATGCCGGATAAAAGGCCGGATTTCTGATAAAAGAAAGGAGAGGATTGTGTGGAGATTGTAACTGATATTTGGTTTTTAGTTTATCCCAGAGAGATAAGAAGTGTTTAGTTATGGGATTATGAATTTTAAAGCGGTCTTTAGGATCAAGCCATATTAAATTTGATATTAATAGAGGGTCATTTTCTGAAGCCTCTATAAATACCCATAATGGGATTTCCTGTTTTGCATGGTATTTGGTCAGACTGGCCAAATGTGCTGCTCTGTAGTAGTTAGTAAAATTAGGGTATCCCAGGCCTCCTTTATTTTTGGGAAGATGTAGTGTGTGTATAGGTATACGTGGTTTAGAAGAGCCCCATATAAACGAAGTTGCTCTTTTTTGTACTATTCTCAAAAAATAGGAAGGAATTGGAATAGGGAGGACTCTGAATAGATAAAGCAATTTAGGTAGAATAGTCATTTTGATTGCATTAATCTTCCCTATCCAGGATAAAGGAAGTTGCGACCATTGTTTTATTAGATTTGTGATCTGTCTTAATACAGGAGGATAATTGGTTGAGAATAAGTCAGAATGAGATGCTGTTAAATGAATTCCAAGATATGGGATTGATTTTTCTGCCCATGTGAATGGGAGTGCTGCCCTAGCCGGGATCAATTCCATGTTTGTGAGTGAAATATTAAGCACTAGGCATTTCTTAGGATTAATCATAAGGCCGGATAGGGCTGCAAATCCATCAAGAGCTGGTATTAAGTTAGGACCAGAGACCTGTGGTGATGATAGAAAAAGTAATATATCGTCTGCAAATATACATAATTTGTGTGTAATACCTCCTACTTCAATGCCAGTTATAGTTTGGTTTGTTCTGATGTATTGGGCCATGGGTTCGAGTATAAGGGCAAATAATAAGGGAGATAATGGGCAACCCTGTCGGGTACCTCTTTCGATATTAAAGGCTTCAGATTTGTATCCAGCATATTTTATATAGGCTTTGGGTTTATTATATAATGCTTTGATCCATGTTAAAAAGTGGGGTCCAAAACCCCATTTTTGTAATGAATATTGCATATATTGCCAGGATACTGTGTCAAATGCCCTCTTAATATCGAGAGATAGAAAACATAAAGGGATTTTCCGTTTTTTAGCAATATGTGCCAATAACACTGCCCTGCGTATATTATCGCCTGGCTGTCTATTTGGCATGAAGCCTACTTGATCTCTATGTATTAATTTTCCTATAATGCTATTGAGGCGTTTTGCTATTATTTTTGCTAATAATTTAATATCGAGGTTTAACAGAGAGATAGGCCGATAATTCACACAGGAAGTATCATCAGAAAGGGGTTTTGGGATCATACAAACAATTGCCATTAGTGTTTCTTGCCGAAAAGAATGTCCATCTAGAAGTTTGTTAAAAGTTTCAGTGAGAATGGGAGAGAGTATTTCTGAGAATGTTTTATAGTATAAAGCCGAGTAGCCGTCTGGGCCTGGTCTTTTGTTAAGTTTTAGGTCTTTTATGGCGTTAGCAACTTCATCTATAGTTATAGGCTCATCCAAACTGCTTTTTTGATTCTGAGATAACTCAGGTAAGGTTATTTTTGAGAAGAAGGATTCAGCCTCTGTAGGATTAAATTCATTGTTTGTCTTGTATAAAGTTGCGAGATGTGAGTGAAATTTATGGACTATTTTAACTGGATTACAAGTGTAAACATTTTTTGATAATTTCAAACGTATTGGTTTGAAAGATTTGTTAGTTGAATTTAATGCCCGAGCCAAATATGTACCTGGTTTGTTTGTATTCATGTAGAAATTGTGTTTGGAGCGTTTGAGGGATTTATCAACTGACTCAGTGAGAAATAGATCGTATTCCAATCTAGATTTTTCCAGATGAGATTTTGTACTCTGAGATGGATTATCTTGAAATGATATGTAGGCTGCATTAAAATTGAGTTCTAGTTTTTTTGCTAGATTTTTGCGTTCCCGTTTAAATAGTGCTATTTGTCTTTGTATTGTACCACGCAAGACAGGCTTATGAGCTTCCCACAGTGTTATTGGGGAGATGTCTGTTGTATTATTAATTGATATGTATTCCTTTAAAGCTTGTTCAATGGCCATCTGATGTAGTGGGTGTTTGAGCATTATGTCCGGTAAGTACCACGTTGGGTCATGCGCTTTTGGTATGGCTGAGGCTATAGTAGTGTATACTGCATTATGGTCAGACCACGGAATCGGAATTATATCTGATGCAATAATTTCTGGTATCATTCCTATTGTTAGAAAAATATGATCTATTCTGGTGAAGGTTTGATGAGGGTGCGAGAAATAAGTGAATTTCTTTTTCATTGGGTTACTTTCTCTCCATGAATCTACCAGATTGTATTTGGAAAGAAGTTGAGAAAAAGGTAATCTAGAGGTTATTTTGGATGGTGTAAAAGGTGATTTATCTAGAAATGGGAGGAGGACCTGGTTCGAATCCCCACACATTATCACTGTTCCTATTTTGTGTGTATTAATCACTTGTAATATATGTGAGAGGAATGGTGTAGGTTGTTTGTTAGGAGCGTAGTAGGAAATCACCGTGATTGCTGTATCCATTATATAACCCATGAGTATCAGGTATCTACCTTCTGGGTCTTTAATTTCTGATGATAAGGTGAATGGTGTGGATCGGTGAAATGCAATTAGAGTTCCCCTTTGTTTGGTACAGGCAGAAGCCGTGTAAATTTGTTGATAAAAAGGAGAAATATATTTTGGAGTAGAATCTTTGGTGAAGTGTGTTTCTTGGAGGCATACTATGTGAGCCTTCTTGTTATGGAAAGTACGGAAGGCTTTTGTCCTTTTTTGAGGGACATTTATTCCCTGAACATTCAGGGAAAGTATATTCAGTGGTGCCATGGCAATAGATCAAATAGTTTTGACTTACTTTTTGTTATGCAGAGCTGACTGCGCAGATCAACCTGTGTGGACTGAAGAGATGAATAGATAGAAAAGAAACCAGTGAATTCTGGAGTAAAGAGTAAACAAAAAACATATGAGATTAGATGATACATTGTATAAATTATTTTTTGCAAGTAATCACAATTTACCCGTGAAAGAGAATAAATATCTCTCTCAGGGGAATAAGTGCCTTCGTCACACTCCCACATAATATGGTTGGGAGAATGAGGAGGGCTAATGGGGGTACACGGATCTTCCGCTTACAGGAGAGAAGTGCTATGTCAAAAGACATCAAAATGATGTTTCATTAATTGGAGTGCAGAAATGTTGGAGTGTTGAAATTATTTATTCCAGGGTGGTTGTATATGGTTAGTCTTGCCCTAGGCTAAATAATTCAGTTAGAAAGGTACTGTTAATTACTTTTGGTATTGATGAAGATAGTTTGAATTATTTTGGGATTTTAACCCTTTTAGAGTAAACAATTACATATTTTATTCATATGTAACTGTTTAGATATGTTAACTCATAAAATTGAGGTTGTATTGCTTCAGATTAGAATAAACAAAAACATAATTCTAGGGACTAGTTAGGTAATAATATATTTGTTTTAAGAAAAGAAAGAAAAAGCTTCCATTACTTCTGGATTATTGAACATATTTGTCCTAAAAAGTAATAAATCTATTGTTATTACCTGATAATATATAACTGAACAAGAATTTCCTTATTTCACTTATATATTCTAAGGCTATATGAATCAGAAGTAATAAGAAATATAACTGGAATGTAACATGATCCCACACAGTGTGTGACTATCAGAATGCAGTTACATTCAGTTATAAATATAGGTTTTTTATAGAGAACCATCTCTTAGTATAATAAATGAAGAGATATCAGGAATTAGGATGTCAGTCCATTGAATCTTCTTGGTCCATGGATGATGTGGCATAACGGCCTCTTTTGTGAGAATGATGATTCCCATTTTGTTCTGAAATTTTCTGGGTGCTGCCTGAAGGTGAAGATGACGCCATTCTTCTGCGTGTGGGAGTGTTGCTGCTTGTGGGTTCTGTCAGATTTAATTTTAAAAGGGTTTGTTGTAGTTCATCTGCTGATCTGCTTCTGTAAATTGTACCTTGGTAGTTAAATCTGACTGAAAAGGGGAAGCCCCATTGATACATAATGTTGTGGCGTTGCAGTTCCATTAGTTGGGGTTTCATGGATCGTCTTTTAGTAATAGTAAGTTGGGATAGGTCAGCAAAAATTTGATAATTGTGTCCTTGAAAATTAAGTTCCTTTTTTTCTCTTGCAGCAATTAGTATTTGTTCTTTCGTTCTGTAATAATGAAATTTTGTGATTATATCACGTGGGGGTCCATCTTTCTTTTTGGCTGTGAGGGCTCTGTGTACTCTGTCCAGTTCTAAACGTTCAATAGGGATATCTGGCTTTAGTTCTTGTAATAGAGCAGTAATAGTAGATTGCAGGTCTGTCACAGTTTCAGGTATTCCCCTTATGCGCAAGTTTGAACGTCTGGCTCTATTTTCGTAATTTTCGAGCTTAGTTTGAAGTATTAAATTCTCTTTTTTTAATTGTTCCAATTCTGTTATATTTTCTTGGGTTGTAATTTCAATTTCATCCATTTTTATTTCTAAGGCTGCGGTGCGGTTTCCCAGCTCTCTTATTTCTTTGGTTAGGCTTTTTGTTATTTGGTCTGAGGTTTGTTTTAAAGCCTTATGAAGCATCTTTTCAAATTGTAATAATATTACTGGGGATACTGAGGAGGCTTGTGGAGAAGTTTGTGAGAGGATTTGTTCTGTATCTGACTCAAATGGAGAGTCTTGCTGTGACATTTTCTGTCTGTGAGAGCGCCCTGATGCTGTATCTTGTGAGGTGACTGGAGCTGCTTCAGCTGCAGTGAGTGCCTGTGAGCTCTTTGTGAGGTGATTTTTATTTCTGCCACGGTTTCCTCCCAGTACCATATTTCCTGCCCAAACTTTCACAGTTTGTTCCCTGGGGCAAAAAGGTTCAAATGGATACCTTTTGAGCCTGCAGGCTCCGCTTTGTCCTTCTCTTCTCTCCTCAGCGGTGTGGAGCTCTAACAATGCATGTCTGCTCTGCTAGGCTCCGCCTCCTGCTATGTCAGTTCTTTTTCTAACAATTTAAAGCAGCATATTTTTAAACGTTAGCCCTGTAAAAGTCTATCTTTAACTAATTGATATGGTGCTAGCCCAGGGACCTCCAACCAGGCCTGCCACATTGTAAAAAATTTGCGGGGTGCATTTCTGTGCTGGTATGTCAGTTTCTCTCTGATTAACATTTTATTAACCTGCTCAACCCATTGACGCCTAGTGGGAACCCTGGAAGTTATCCAAAGTTGTGCAATTAGTTTGCGAGCCATATATAACAGGCGAAGAATCGCTGTGTGTGCGGATGGGGATAACAGCTCTTCATCCAGGGCACCCAGTAGGTATGTCGTAGGGGCTCGTGGAATGGTAAAAGTATAAACCTGAGAAACTATGTCAAGGACTTCTTTCCAATAGCAAAAGAGTTTGGGGCACTTCCAGAGCATGTGCAAACGGTCACTATTGTCCCTCTGACATTTTTGACATAGAGGTGTGTCACGTACTCCCCATTTGTAGAGACGAGACGGAGTCCTGTATGCCCGGTGTAACAAATAAAGGTGGGAAAGTTTTTGAGAGGCAGATACTGAGACCAGGGAAGCAGATGTGAGGGAAAGGTTCCAGGTCTCCCCATCCATGGCTCCCACATCCTCCTCCCATTTGCGTCTACATGGTAAATTGGCTGGGTCTTGAATTGTATTAAGAAGCATTTTATAACATCTAGAGATCATGCCCTTCTTTTCACCTTCCATTAGGATCCCTTGTATTAGTGGATGGTCTATCAATCTAAGTTCTGTTTGTCTTGACTGTGTCTGTTGTGCGTGTCGTAGCTGCAAATACTTGTAAAAATTAGTGCGCGGTATGTCAAATTCTGTTTGTAGCTCCGTGAACAATTTAAGGATAGTCCCCTTATATATTTGTGCAATGTATCTTATGCCTGCCCTTTCCCAATTCCCGAAGCCTTTAAGTTTCTATAGCTCTTTAAAGTTTAGGTTTCGCCATAAGGGAGTATGGGACATATAGCCCTTTATCCCCAGCATCTTTTTAATGTATGACAATAGGGTTTTTTAAAGGAGCATTGTTGGAGCCCCAGTATTTAAATATGGATAACCTGCCTCCAGACATGTCATCGCCGTTGTATTATCATCGGCTGTGGGATGGAGGAGCCTGCGTATTGGATCTGATGTGTCCATTAGTCCCCAGCCTCCCAGTTGTTGCAGCTGTGAAGCAAGGTAATAAGCTCTAGAGTGAGGTGCTGCTAGTCCCCCCTCTTTTTTATTATATTGTAGCATCGATAAACTGATTCTTGCCATTTTTTTACACCATATAAGTTCCCTAAACTGGGAGTCTATTCTATCAAACCAGCGTTGGGGGATCCAGATGGGGGCGTTATTAAAGATGTACAGTAATTGGGGAGCCCATACCATCTTTATTAGATTAATTCTTCCTACTACAGATAGAGGCAGTTTACCCCAGGCATTAGATTTATCCCGAAATTTAGCAAGCAGAGGAAGCAAGTTAAGGGATGTGTATTGAGAAACATCCGGAGATATTTGGATACCTATATAGCGAAAGGAGGACACTAACTGTACCATTGCCACGCACTCCGGTAAAGGACTTGTAATGGGGTCTACTGGCATTAGTACCGACTTATTGCAATTAATAGAGAAGCCAGATAATGCACCGAAAGCCTTGATGAGAGTCATCACAGCACTCAGTGAGTTCTGCGTGTCACCTAAATATAGCAAAGTGTCATCAGCATATAATGACACTACATCAGTACTCGTGGCACGCTGGAATCCCACTATGTCACTGTCCCCCCTTATTCTCAATGCTAGAGGTTCCAAAGCCAGGGCAAACAGCAGGGGTGATAATAGGCACCCCTGTCTGGTGCCCTGGAACAGTGGGAAGGACCCCGATAATTCCCCATTTACCCTAATCCGAGCCGATGGTTGGGCATACAGAAATTTAACCCAGCTAATAAAGTTGGTGCCCAGTCCTAAATGATCCAACACCTTCCACAGGTAAGGCCACTCGACACTGTCAAAGGCCTTAGCTGCGTCCAGTGAGAAGATCACCCTATTTCCTGTGTTAATAACAGGAATCTGTAAATTTAGAAAAAGTCTCCTGATATTTTGAGCCGTGGACCTGGTGGGTATGAACCCTGACTGGTCCCTGTGTATAAGTTTATGTATCACTTGCGCCAATCTAGTGGCCAGCACCCGAGCCAGTAGCTTGACATCGGTTGTAAGAAGAAAAATGGGCCTGTATGAGTCAGGTAATGTAGCTTCCTTGCCTGGTTTCAGTAGTAGAATAATGATAGCCTCGTTCATAGAGTTGGGCAATGTTCCTGCCTTCAGTGCCTCATTATATACCTTCAGTAGTGTAGATAGTAATGTGCCTGCATATCTTTTGTAGACCTCAGATGGAAGGCCATCAGCCCCAGGAGGTTTGTTATTATGAGTTTGTGCTTTTGCCGTGGATAATTCTTCCTCCGTCAGTGGGGCGTTAAGTAAGGCTGTGCCCCAGGCCGACAAATGAGAAAATATACATTTTTCCAAAAAGCCCTCTATTTCCTTTTCTGTAGGTTGTACTTTAGATGAGTAGATATCCATATAAAATTCCCTGAAGATTTGTATTATTTCGGCAGTTTGTGTGTGAGTGACACCCTGCTCATCATGTATGGCCGAGACCATAGAAGTAGAGCTCTGTGCACGTGCTAGAATAGCCAGCATGTGCCCAGTAGATTCAAAATGGGTTTGTTGCAAGAAAAAGTATTTGTTCTCAGCCAACTGCAATGCCAGTTGTCTGGACATAGACTGAGCACCCAACCAAACTCTTTTTGTATCCTCTGTAGGATTGGCAATATAGTTATCTTCAGAATCTTTAAGCATTTTGCAGACCTCGGTCTCCCATGCTTTTAAATTGGTTTTGATCTGATTGATTGTAGTAATAAACTGCCCTCTTATAAATGCCTTGGCTGCATCCCATACCATATTTAAGTGAGCTGAATGGACATTATCCTGAATAAAAAGTTTCAATCGTTCTCTTATGGGATTTGGCTCAGGAAACAGTGAGAGCCAGAAGGGGTTTAAGTTTCCATCCTTTAGCTACATTGGTTTGGCTACATTGGGCAGAGATATCGTTACCCATAATGAGGAATGATCGGAGACATGTCTATCATTGTACCCTGATTCTACCAGCAATGGGATGATAAGGCTGTTACCCAGGCCCAGGTCTATCCTTGATAAGCTCCCATAGGAGGCTGAACAGCATGAGTAGTGTTTTGATAAAGGGTGTCTTAATCTCCAAACATCTGTCAATCCGAGTTCCTCAAGTAGGCTAGCAAAGGGTGTCTTTCCCTCTTTACTTGGGGGTAAATTAAGGAGAACCGGCAATTTATCCAGTCAATGGTTAATATAATTGTTATAATCACCCACTGCCAAGAATGGTACATTAGGGAACTGGGCCATGAAATTTGCTAGGTGGTTGCAAATTTGCTAGAGGTTTGAGGACCTCGGATGAATAGGGCAGCGGTATGTATATTGCAGCTATTATACAAGATAAACCTGAGACAGTGCATAACATAAAAATATATCTACTCTCCTGATCCACAAGCTTACGGGTACAATGGAACTCACTCCCCTGGAATAAGCTGAGTGGGTGATATGAAATTGGGTACAGTACACCCGAGGGCTAAAGCTAGGTGCAGGGTCTGATGAAAAATGAGTCTCCTGTAGGCACACTATGTTAGCCCCGTAGATTTGAGGTGCCTGAGGACTGCAAGTCTTTTCACAGGGTTGCTAAGTCCTCTCACCTTCCGGGACATTATTTTCAGTTTTTCCGTCATTTAGGGTGGTAAGGAACAAGAATGCAGTCCTGTAAGACCCGGTGTAGCAGTGTATTAACATTCTTCACCATGGCATTATAAAGTGTGGGTGGGACATACCTGGTGAGAGTGTTACCTGTATCATTCATGATTGAAGTGACAGTGTCTATGGTCATGGAAGTCCATGGCTGGAGGCCCGGTGGGTCAGAGAGTAAAGACTTGAACATGTGCTTGAAAAAAAAAAGGAAAAAACAAAAAAGTCAATGGTATGTTAGAGAATGGAGCCAACAGGGCTCTCAGCCAACAGGGCTGGAGTACGTTTTTCCCCCTAGCATGCTGCCCAGGGGGGGTATGCAATGGAAACACCCACAGAAAAACAAATTTCTGGATGGTGGATGGGGTTTCACTACTGCAGGGTGCAAAGTGCAAACCATGCTGTGGAAGATTCAAAGTTCTCCTTTTTGACCACCTTAGCTTGAAGAAGCGGTTAGTAGAAAGGAAAGGGTGAGGGGGAGAGGGGACGGCTCCAAACCTCCCCCTCCAAACCTCCCATGTAGTAGGATGAATGACCCTCATGCCAGAGTAGGACGTTGCAGTCTAGCAGCTTTAAGCGTTCTGTCCTCACGATCCAGCCATTGTGCTGCTGCAGTAGGACGATCAAAGAAGTGAATTTCACCCAGTGCGACCACTCTAAGACGTGTGGAATACAGCATTGCATTTTCAAGGTTATGGTCTCTGAGCCTTTTTTAACATCAATAAATTTTGCATGTTGTTTTTGCAGTTCTGCTGAAAAGTCCAGAAAGAGGGACACTTTTGAATTATCCATTGCCATGTTCCCACTCTTGGCTCTGGCTTTAGATAGGATCACATTCCTGTCTTTGTAACTTAACAGTTTAAACAAGAAGGCACGGGGATGATTTCCTGGTGGTAAAGGACGTGAGGGCACCCTGTGCACCCTTTCAACGGCAAACAATGGGGAGAAAGCGTCTTTGCCAAACGTGGTAATGAGCCATTGCTCTATAAAAGCTACGGGGTTTTTACCCTCCGTCTTCTCAGGAATGCCCAGGGCCAGCACATTGTTGCGCCTCATGCGATTTTCCAAATCATCTAAACGTGCAGCGTGTTGTTCTGTGAGGTGGCAGTTAAAGTTTAAGTCCCTTTGCATAGGAGCCATGTCATCCTCTACTATGCTCAGTCTGCCTTCTAAAGCAGATGTCCTCTCTCTCAGCTTTTGCATATCATGGCGCACAACTATATAAATCTCCGCTTTCACTCCTTTAACCTCATCAGAGAGTGCTGTATAAATTGCATGAAGTTATGGCCGAGAAAATGTCCCTGAGAGTGGGTTCTGGCTCCTCTATGTTAGGGGGAATTGATGTTTGAGGCACAGTAAAAATTTCTCTAGGGGTACTCAATGTGTTCCATTCAGGAGACAATCCGCCTGCATCCTCCAGTGGGACGGTGTCATCCGTTTCCGAATGGCTCCCTGACGTCTCTTCTGTGTTGAGTGCAGCATGCTGGGCATCTTTGTTTGATTTTCCCCCAAACAGGAACTTTTGAGCAGCCTCTTTGTATCTCTCCTTGGAAGAACGCTGCAGGCCGGCGCCATCTTGGTATGTATCCTCCGCAGTTCCTTTACTTTCCTTGAGCCTCCTAGCCAACGTAGCAGCAGCCGAGGGGTGATCGATCGCACGGCGCTATGCTTAGGGCACTGGTGCTGTGTGCTGTGGGTCCGGTTCGATCCAATAATGTGTTTTGCAGGATAAATGCACGGATGTTCGGCGGAGAGGGAGACAAACACGTCCTTCTATAAAGGAAAAAATGAATAGGGTGGGACTTTATAGGAGGGTGGGGGGCCGTCTAGATCCCATCCTCCATCCCTGTTTGATATTAAGGAAAAGTTTTGGGGGCGGGACTTTGAGTGAAGCATACGGATGCAGTTAAGAAGTAAATTAAAGAATGATTTATTAATTGAGTCAATTTCTAGAACATAGGTTAGGAGTTCATTACATATTGTAGGTCATTCTTTCAAAATAAGTCATCACATATAAATACATTGTCCAACCAGATTTTAAAACAGTATTTTACAAGTACACAGGTCACGTAATAACATGATTAATTGTATTGTAGAGAATACTCATAAAAGTAGCTTGCGCATTAAAGCGCCAGTAGAAATACTAGTTAAGGTAAGATAAGTAGGAAAAATAATATTATAAAAACTTACATCATGAGTCTAATAGAAAATATAAGGCAGTATTTTACAATTGCACGGGTCACATAAGAGCGTGATTAATTGCAATGTAGATAATACTGAAATCAGAAATAGGATGCATTAAAGCATCACTTTAGGAAAAGGGAAAAATTATACTTGGTGGAGAGAAACGGCCGTGGTAAGTTGATGAATGGGTAGTTCTAACGGTAGTTCTTGGCTCTACGCGTTTCGGGACCTTTAAGTCACTCGTCAGAAGCAAGACCGTGATATTCATCTGAGAAATAAAAATAAGGACATAATGATAGTCTGAAAAATGAATGGGCAAATGCAGGAGACGTGAAACACCCCCTCACATCCATACATTTGTCCTGGGTACTTACATGCCTGTGATCACGCATAGGGGAGAGCACAGCCACGTGAGTCAAACCGGCCAGGGATGCCACATCCCGGAGCTGAGGAGGCCTGTACAGACAGCGCAGAACCAGCAGCGGCAAACTCCCTAATCGGTGAAAATAGAAAAGTGAGGAAGGAGTGTAAGTGAAGGGAAAAAGGAATGGCCCCAGATGGGGGACCTGCAATACCGAAAAGCTTGTGAATGCAGTGCACTGGGGATGAGGGGAGATAGGATGGAGAGTGAAAAGTTGCAGAGTGGGGAAAGGGTGGGATACAGGGTGAAAATGAAAGGTGAGGTGCTTTTCCTAAAGTGATGCTTTAATGCATCCTATTTCTGATTTCAGTATTATCTACATTGCAATTAATCACGCTCTAACTTGTCCGCAAGTTCCACAGTCGCTACGCCCTGTGATGCGATTGAGATTGTCGCTACACCTGGTGATACTATTCAGTCAGCCTCTGCACCAGTTATGCCAGTCCAGCCCATGCCCAGTGAGCTTCCTGCTTTTTCTTATTCAGGACCTTCTGTAACCTGGTCTCACCCTACTACTACTACGTCCATTCAAACCTGTCTAAGAGGATCAATCCATCCTTTGGATAGACTGCCCCATTCGGCCAGGTGGGGTTTTCAATCTTTTTTTCAGGGCTCTCTGCATTCTGTTTGTGTTTCAGCTATCCAGCTTGACTCTTGTGACACGTCACCTTCTAACCAACCTGACCTCAGGGATCCACTGACCTCTGCCCAGTCTGATGGTCCTGTGCTGGATGTCCAGCTCATCTTTAAGGGTCTGGGGGACCCTGCTCAGGCTCCTGATGGTCTTCTCATGCCATTACCCATTCCTAAAAAGCCTTTAGTCCTCAATAAATCCTCTCATCCTCTCCCTACCTCGGTTCTGGTCTCTGAGGATAATCTAAAGTACATGGTTAGTTTTTGGATTCCCGGCTCCGTAAAGGGATTCTTCAGTACCTCGTACATTGGAAAGGGTTTGGTCCTGAGGAGAAGTCTTGGATCACTGCATCTGAGGTTTTTTCTCCTCGTCTGTTGAGGAGGTTCCATCTGGAGTTTACCTTTAAGCCTGGGCCCAGGCAGGGGAGGGGGAGGGGGTGGGGGAGGCCTCGTAAGAGGGGGTACTGTCCTGGTTTTGCAGTAATGTGTGTCTATCAGCTCACCTTTCCTTCTGTGTTCACCTTTAGAGACCAGCCACCCTCACCTGACTGTTTAAATAATCTTACCTCAGCATAGCTCCACCCCGTTCTTTAATTAGGAACACTAAATTAACCTGGGCATTGCAAGCCAACCTGGCTGATCAACCATTGTGTATTCATTGTGTGTTTGGCTTCCTGTTTCCTGCTTGCCGTGTGCTTTTCGTTTGTCTCTGTTACCGACCTTGGCATGTTCTCGACTATTCCTGTCTGCTCATGACCCTGACCTTTTGGCGTGTTCCAGACTATTCCTGTTTGCCTGTGACCCTGTTGTTCCTGTCTGCTAGTCTCCTTGACCTCTGCCTTATCCCTTTACTATCTTTGTTGTTCCAGCTTGCTGCTTCCCGTCTTCCACTATCTTAGCGGTGCACTTCTGATACCTACGGAGTGCATCTGTCACCTGGTCTCAGGTGACCTGACACAGGACACCTGCATGCGGCAAGCCATCAATCCCGAGCAGAGGCTCGTTGCCACCTTGCGGTACTTGGCGACGGGAAGAAGTCTGCAGGACATCACGTTCTCGACAGGCATCTCCCCCCAGGCTCTGGGGATCATTATTCCAGAGACCTGTTCTGCCATCATTGTAGTCCTGCAGAAGGACTATATTAAGGCATGCTTTCTCCTTTAACATCACATTCTATGTATTTAATGTTTGATAATGTATTGTAATTATTTAATTATTCCCTAATTACCATGATTGTTGCTGATGCTGTGAATGTCCTCTTTGTCCTCATGCATGCTGGAAGCTTTTAATGCTCCTTTTTTGTCCTTCATGTATTTTCTTTCACTAACCTCCCCAGCATGCTATCCTGGGCTCATACACACCTAGCCTAGTTATTTAACCACTTCAGCCCCGGATCATTATGCTGCCTAAGGACCATAGGAATTTTTCCAATTTGGCACTGCGTCGCTTTAACTGCTAATTGCGCGGTCATGCAATGCTGTACCCAAACAAAATTTGCATCCTTTTCTTCTCACAAATAGAGCTTTCTTTTGATGGTATTTGATCACCTCTGCGGTTTTTATTTTTTGCGCTATAGACGGAAAAAGACCGAAAATTTTGAAAAAAAATGATATTTTCTACTTTTTGTTATTAAAAAAAATCCAATAAACTCAATTTTAGTCATACATTTAGGCCAAAATGTATTCGGCCACATGTCTTTGGTAAAAAAAAATGTCAATAAGCGTATATTTATTGGTTTGTGCAAAAGTTATAGCGTCTACAAGCTAGGGTACATTTTCTGGAATTTACACAGCTTTTAGTTTATGACTGCCTATGTCATTTCTTGAGGTGCTAAAATGGCAGGGCAGTACAACCCCCCCCCCCCAAATGACCCCATTTTGGAAAGTAGACACCCCAAGGAAATTGCTGAGAGGCATGTTGAGCCCATTGAATATTAATTTTTTTGTCCCAAGTGATTGAATAATGACAACAAAAAAAATTACAAAAAGTTGTCACTAAATGATATATTGCTCACACAGGCCATGGGCATATGTGGATTTGCACCCCAAAATACATTCAGCTGCTTCTCTTGAGTATGGGGATACCACATGTGTGGGACTTTTTGGGAGCCTAGCCGCGTACGGGGCCCCGAAAACCAATCACCGCCTTCAGGATTTCTAAGGGCGTAAATTTTTGATTTCACTCCTCACTACCTATCACAGTTTTGAAGGCCATAAAATACCCAGATGGCACAAACCCTCCCCAAATGGCCCCATTTTGGAAAGTAGACACCCCAAGCTATTTGCTGAGAGGCATGTTGAGTCTCCATGGAATATTTTATATTTTGACACAAGTTGCGGGAAAGTGACAATTTTTTTTTTTTTTTTGCACAAAGTTGTCACTAAATGATATATTGCTCACACAGGCCATGGGCATATGTGGAATTGCACCCCAAAATACATTTAGCTGCTTCTCCTGAGTATGGGGATACCACATGTGTGGGACTTTTTGGGAGCCTAGCTGCGTACGGGGCCCCGAAAACCAATCACCACCTTCAGGATTTCTAAGGGTGTAAATTTTTGATTTCACTCTTCACTGCCTATCACAGTTTTGGAGGCCATGGAATGCCCAGGTGGCACAAAACCCCCCCAAATGACCCCATTTTGGAAAGTAGACACCCCAAGCTATTTGCTGAGAGGCATGGTGAGTATTTTGCAGCTCTCATTTGTTTTTGAAAATGAAGAAAGACAAGAAAAAACTTTTTTTTTTCTTTTTTCAATTTTCAAAACTTTGTGACAAAAATTGAGGTCTGCAAAATACTCACTATACCTCTCAGCAAATAGCTTGGGGTGTCTACTTTCCAAAATGGGGTCATTTGTGGGGGTTTGTGCCACCTGGGCATTCCATGGCCTCCGAAACTGTGATAGGCAGTGAAGAGTGAAATAAAAAATTTACGCCCTTAGAAAGCCTGAAGGCAGTGCTTGGTTTTCGGGGTCCCGTACGCGGCTAGGCTCCCAAAAAGTCTCACACATGTGGTATCCCCGTACTCAGGAGAAGCAACAGAATGTATTTTGGGGTGTAATTTCACATATTCCCATGGCATGTTTGAGCAATATATCATTTAGTGACAACTTTGTGCAAAAAAAAAAAAATTTGTCTCTTTCCCGCAACTTGTGTCTCAATATAAAATATTCCATGGACTTGACATGACTCTCAGCAAATAGCTTGGGGTATCTACTTTCCAAAATTGGGTCATTTGGGGGGGTTTTGAACTGTCCTGGCATTTTATGCACAACATTTAGAAGCTTATGTCACACATCACCCACTCTTCTAACCACTTGAAGACAAAGCCCTTTCTGACACTTTTTGTTTACATGAAAATTTTTTTTTTTTTTGCAAGAAAATTACTTTGAACCCCCAAACATTATATATTTTTTTAAAGCAAATGCCCTACAGATTAAAATGGTGGGTGTTTCATTTTTTTTTTCATACAGTATTTGCGCAGCGATTTTTCAAACGCATTTTTTGGGGAAAAAAACACACTTTTTTAAATTTTAATGCACTAAAACACACTATATTGCCCAAATGTTTGATGAAATAAAAAAGATGATCTTAGGCCGAGTACATGGATACCAAACATGACATGCTTTAAAATTGCGCACAAACGTGCAGTGGCGACAAACTACATACATTTTTAAAAGCCTTTAAAAGCCTTTACAGGTTACCACTTTAGATTTACAGAGGAGGTCTACTGCTAAAATTACTGCCCTCGATCTGACGTTCACGGTGACACCTCACATGAATGGTGCAATTGCTGTTTACATTTGATGCCAGACCAACGCTTGCGTTCGCCTTTGCGTGAGAGCAGGGGGGGACAGGGGTGCTTTTTTCTTTATTATTTTTTTGCTTTTTTATCTTATTTTTAAACTGTTCCTTTCATTTTTTTTTTAATCATTTTTATTGTTATCTCAGGGAATGTAAATATCCCCCATGATAGCAATAGGTAGTGACAGGTACTCTTTTTTGAAAAAATTGGGGTCTATTAGACCCTAGATCTCTCCTCTGCCCTCAAAGCATCTGACCACACCAAGATCGGTGTGATAAAATGCTTTCCCAATTTCCCAATGGCGCTGTTTACATCCGGCGAAATCTAAGTCATGAAATGCTCATAGCTTACGGTTTCTTAGGCCATAGAGATGTTTGGAGCCACTCTGGTCTCTGATCAGCTCTATGGTCAGCTGGCTGAATCACCGGCTGCATTCTCAGGTTCCCTGTTGAGACAGGAGAGCCAGAGAAAAACACGGAAGACAGTGGTGGGGGGGGTTTCCTTCCCACTGCCTGTAAAAGCAGTCTAGAGGCTAATTAGCCGCTAGGGTTGCTTTTACATGAAAGCCGACCGCTGGCTGAAAAGAATGATACCAAGATGATACCTAAACCTGCAGGCATCATTCTGGTATAACCACTCAAAGTCGTGAATGGCGTACCTGAAGACAAAAAAATGGTTAACAATAAAACACAGTAAACGGTAAAGTATAAAAAATTGCATACCTGAAAAGCAAACATGATAAAGCATAATAACAATAAAACATTGCAGAATAGAATACAGTAAAAAAGAGCAGAACAATAGAGAGAGAATAGAGAGAGAGAGAACAATAAAACGATAACTATTTTTTTTTATTTTATATATATATATTTTTTTTTTTTACACTTCTTTTTGTAACTAACTTTTATAACTGTAACCGGTTCCAGGTTCGGGTCTCTCAAAATGTGATGGCATCTTGGGAGACCCTGTGAAAGTGTGCCTAGTCTGTGCAGTGCTGTACTCTACGCTAATACTCAACTAGTGAATGGTAGCGTTCAAAACATTCACCAATGCAAAGACCAGGATTATCAGGACAGGAGGGACAATAATAGCGGTGTGTCACACCTATATCCGCGCTTGCTGCAGACACGACATCTTTTTTGGGGGGGTTCGCTGGGTAGGGGTACTCGGGAGGACATAAAGAAAATGCCTCTCATGCAGCCAACTGCATTTGGTTGGGGATGTGAATGGGGGAAGTACGGGCGCTGCAGAAGTGGTGGGTTCCCAATTAGGATTGGCGAATGCAGCAGGAAGGGCATGATGGGCACGACGGGCATGTGTTTGTCTTTTTGGTGGCAGCGGGACACTACTTGTGCTTACCACCTCACCAGCTTGAACTGCATTTATGGGACTCGCCACGTCACCAAGTGTTACTGCAGTGCTGGTTTGACTACGACCGGGCTGTACTAGGCCACTGGTGCTTGCCACTTCACCAAAACGCTACCAAAAAAACTGTTAGCGATCGCAGGGATCAGGCCTGACTCTGCGAACGCTGCTGTTATGCATTTAGTGTTTTGTAAGTGTCAGTGATCGATCGATACTGCACTTGGGTGGGCTGGGCCTGGGCCGGGCGGAGGGGCAAAACGCAGGTGCTAGCAGGTATCTGGGCTGATTCCACTAACACTGCATTTTTGGGAACCCTAAACTGCTGGGGACGCTAGTATAGATCTGATCGGATCAGATATTGATCCATTCAGATTCTATACCACTAAGGGAGGCGTATGCTGCGTGCGTGGGTGTTAGTGGTACTGGCGCTAACCTGACGCTGCCTGGGGGAGGCGTATGCTGCATGCGTGGGTGTTAGCGGTACTGGCGCTAATCTGACGCTGCCTGGGGCGACGCATATCACCGCCGGGCGATCAGGGGGCTAAACCTTTATTCGGTAATAAACGGCGGGTGCCCTGACACTATAAAAAATAAACGAACTAACCAGCGTCACCCGTAACACTTATACAGTGATCAGTGGTGAAAGGGTTAACTAGTGGGCAATCAAGGGGTTAAAACATTTATTAGGTAGTATATGGGGGTCCCTGTCGCTATAAAACGCTGACGGCGAACCGAAATATTTACGTCCCTAACTAGCATCACCAGCGACACTAATACAGCGATCAGAAAAATGATCGCTTAGCGACACTGGCGACAGGGGGTGATCAAGGGGTTAAAACTTTATTAGGGGGGTTAGGGGGGTACCCTAGACCTAAAGGGGGCTAATACTAACTGCCCTACCACAGTAACTGTCACAAACTGACACCATGCAGTAATCAGAAAAAAAAAAAAACTGCTTGGTGTCAGTGTGACAGGAGGGGGAGGGGTGATTGGGGGGTGATCGGGGGGCGATCGGAGGGGGATCGGGGGTGTTTTGTGTGCCTGGCATGTTCTACTGAGTGTGTGTGTGTTTGTGCACTCACATTGATGTCTTCTCTCCTCAGCGGCGGAACGGAAAATACCAAGCCGAGGAGAGATGACATAATTTCCTTTGCTGCTGTTTAGCATACAGCAGCAAAGGAATGTTCTGATTGGCCGGAGGCGATCGTGAGGGGGGGCCACGAATGGATGGCCTCCCCCTCACCTCCGATCGCCGGGGGACAAAAGAGGACCGCCTCGGGCACCGGGGGGGGTCCGATAGGACCCCCCACCCGCGTGAGGCAGATCACGTATATGTACGTGATTCTGCCTGCCCGTGCCGCCTTGCCAACGTACATCAGCGTGAGGCGGTCCTTAAGTGGTTAACAATGTATTTTGTCAGCTCCATTGTAGTGCTTACCCTAAACACCCCCTAAAATGTGTACAAATGCTATTTTTGTCCCTAAATTCATGCAGAGTGCAAGAGGCTAATTTTTTGAGGGGCCCAAACTCATTTGGAATCCCCCCCCAACCGCTAAGTCAACCGATACCAATACTCTTATACTAATACTCAATACCTACCTCTTTGTGGTCATATTTAGGGATGACATGCATGTAGTGCAAGTGCCTGCCTGAATAGTTTCAAATGGTACTGTTTCAAGTTTTGTTGTTTCAATCCTAATTTTATTGAAAAGAAAATTTTTAAATTTACATAAAAAAAAAGAAAGAAAGAAAGACAGGCATTGATCTCATCCAGTAGGTACCAATAAAAGACACACCACATAATAATAACATATATAAAACATAAACATATAACAACATACTGCAGAGGTCTCTGAAACAAGAGAAAAAATAGAATAAGATAAACAAGGAAAAGAGAACCCATGGTGATACTCCAGACCCATGATGGCGGGCCCAGAACCCCAGATGTCCCACCACCCCCGCTCTCTACGGAGTAGTTTCATATCAATGGAGATGCCGCCCCAAAATATCCGGGGCACCAAGGCCCACCACCACTGCCCAAGATCACACATCCTTAAACCCTAATAAGAATATCCCTGCCTTATATTCCTTCATCCAATTAAATAAAATAAAATATATGATTTCCTACTACCTTTCTTCAACTCCCACAGTAATTTTAGATATATTGCACTAAACACACACACACACACACAAATAAAAGGGGGGGAAGAAACAATAATACTCAAAATAAATAAAACTACCCGAAATAACTACTCAAACCAGAATCGCCTCACTCAAACCGACTCCCCAATTTCATATCCTACCTCCAACCATATACAGATTCCGTAGTTCAAGGGATTCCCTTAGCACCTTCCAAGGGAGCCAAATTTCACGACATTGTTCATAAGTGTTCAACTCCTGTGACAGAAGAGTCTACATCCTCTCAATATGGTCCATCTCTGAAACCCACTCAATCAACGATGGAGCATGCGCCGACCGTCAGTGGCGTGGTATTACTGCCCTTGCAGCTGTCAACCAGTGTCTCAAAAGGCCTTTTTTAATGCTTTTGTACGAGCCGGGTGGGATAGATAATAAAGTAATTTGTGGTATGTTGGGAATAGTTACCCCAGTTGCACGAGTATGAAGCTGGAGTATCACATTCCAAAAATTATGTACAGAAGGACATTCCCACCAAATGTGGGAATGTTCAAGTTTTGTACTATTAACTTGATAGGTAATTGTAGAATGTAAAAATGTGCTTCCATTTGGACAGTGTATATTCCAATTTTTGTATTATGACACTTCTTACCTGTCCAGTGGGCTGCCAATAGTGTAATAAGGAGGGGCTGGCCAAAGTAACACAAATTATTTATGCATTTAGCTCTCAATGAAGTGGAGAGGGTTACCTTTCCAAAACATCTCCCCCCCTCCACCATAACACTTTTACAATGGGTCATCAGATGGGGTGAGGAATCTGATAAGTGGACCTTATACTTTTTTCTTAAAATACTCATTTCAATAAATGTTATACTTATGTTGGACAAGAATATTTGTGTCTAATCTGCTTGCATTGTTATGTGCAAAAGTACTATTTTTTTTTTCTTGTTTGACTCCATGGTTTCCTTCAAATCCACAGGAATGGCAGACTGTGGCATCCCAGTTTGCTGAGCAGTGGGACTTTCCTAATTGTGGAGGGGCAATCGATGGGAAGCACGTTCACATTGTCCCATACCCCAACTTGGGGTCATACTATTATAACTATAAGGGGTTTAATAGTATTGAGATGTTGGAGGTGGTGTCGGCGACATATGAGTTTTTGTATGTGGACATGGGGAAGAATGGTCGGATGTCGGATGGTGGAGTCATCGCCCAGACGGAGTTCTACAGATGGCTCCAGAATGGCAGCTTGGGCTTGCCACCTGCAGAAGACAATGTGGGTGGTCTTCCATTTGTGTTCATCGCTGATGAAGCATTTGTGCTGGGTGATCACCTGATGTGGCCGTTCCCCATGAGGACCTTCACCCCGAAGCAGAGGGTTTTTAACTACTGGCTGGTCAGAGCCAGAAGAGTCTTGGAGAATGCGTTCGGAATAATGGCCAGCCGGTTCTGCCTATTTCTAACATCAATCCATATGGCAGAATATCAACTGAACCATATTGTACTTGCCTGCTGCATTCTCCACAATTACCTCAGAAAAAAGGAAACAAACTATGTGGCCTCAGTTGGGGCTGAGGCCGGATTTCAAAATACAACTCTGATGACACTTGAACCTGATCGTCCTGGCTTGCCCCTCCAAAGCACCCACGAAGTTAGACAGAAGTATGTCGAGTACTTTGCGGGTAGAGGGGCCATTGATATGCCAGCCAATGTGTGAAACATTTTTAAAATACATTTTTTTGGTATAAACCGAACTCATATTTTATTTGATTTACTGCTTGTGTTTCTTTTAGCTGTCTCCTAGGTTCTCCAATGGCCTTTTTTTGGCCATTTTCTTCAATAGTGCAAACATAATTTATTTGATACATGAGGTGACAATTTCTTCTTCAGCTAACTATTATGTTGTGGGTCTGCTACACACACACACACATTGTTTTTGTTGTTAATGTATGTAATGCATTAATGATAAAAATAATCATCCTTTTTAGCTCCATTAATTAATTGCTTTGAGTCCCTAAAGTGGCGTGATGGGGGCAAATTTTTAGAGCACTGTGGGGGTTATTTACTAAAGGCAAATACACTTTGCAGTACAAGTGCACTGCAAGTGCACTGAAAGTGCTCTTGTAGTGCAAAGTGAATTTGCCTTTAGTAAATACCCCCATTGTCACTGTAAACTACACCAACTTACTACAAAAACTGGTATTGAGCATTGAAAGAATAAGCCACACATTGTTGAGTATAAAATATTTTACTCAAAGCACATTCACATGTGCATTAGAAAAGGGTTTTTAACAAACCAACATCTTTGGTGTATAACATTTTTATGTTTGACAGTAGAAATATCCTTTTTTGGGTTAAACAGGCATGTTTAAAACCATAACATACACAACTCAGGAACTTACAAAGTTCAACTTGGATAAATTGAAAGCAATATGTGACATTTGTATGTTATAACTGTGTTGATCTTGTCTTCATCAGATGGGGTGATGTCACCCCTGTAAAAGCCAAATTTTTAAGATGCACACAAATTGGGAGTGGAAATGTGGATTTCCCTCCTGATCCCATGCCAAATGTCAACATGTGCTAGCTCCCATCAGGGGGATCAATGGACGTGTTTTGGGGGTGCAACCCCTTCCTCTCATCTACTTTAGTTGCAAGGAAGGGGTTGCACCCACAAAAAGCGTGATGGCTTATAGCACATGTTGACACACTGTGTGCATCTTCAGAATTTGGCTTTTAAATTACTTTAAACTTTTTTAAAATTAAAAAACAACATCATTGATGTTTTCCTTTATCTTCTCTAATTCCCGATTGCACACCATTATCTCCCCAATGAGGATCTGTGCACTTGCACTGGTGAAATTAGTTTCTTCTTCCAGAACATCCACCACATCAACTAAAAACAAAAAAACACACCACGTATTATAAATATGCAGGCTTACATCTATTACCTGATGCTGTGGCCTCAGACACTGACCTGTTGTGGTCACTATTTCACCCAATTCCGGAACCTCTCCCTCCACATCTTCTTCATGGTGTGTGGGGATTTCCCCTTCTTCAGGAAGTGTGGTGTTCTTGGTGTCCTCAGATGTCCCGAGTCTTTTCTCCCCTATGTGAAAAAAAGTAAGGCATACTTAGCACACAGATATTTGAGGCAAGAAATAGGAATATGAAAAATTGCTTGGAAGTGTCGTACAATTGTCTGTTTTGGCAGAGTTCCAAGCTGAAAACATGTTTTTTTCCCTTTCTAAAGCTGGAATACTTACCTTTTTTCTTATTAAAGTTTCACAGATGGAGAGACCCCTAGTATCCACTGAAGCACCTGCGTGGCACACCCTAAAAAGGGTGTTCTGGTGTCCCACACTAGTGCTCCTGCGCCCAGATGTGTAAACACCTGCTGAGTGTCCTCTCCTTACACTGAATCAAGTTTGCATTTCATTCTAGTTACAAACACATCTAGACAAGAATGTACTAAACTTCTTTACATTCAAATAGGCATGAACAAATGTAGTTAACCTGCATCTGCCAAAAACATCATATTAGGGGTAGAACGAACGATGTTTACTACGGACGAACAATGTTTACTACGGACGAACAATGTTTACTACGGATGAACGATGTTTACTACAACAATCTAATGAACAATGTTTACTACAGATGATTACTGTCCCCACACCATTTTAAAATTTACAACAGTAAAGAAAAGCACATGGAGCAGCATGCAAGTAATAATAATTGGAACATACGACAAAATACTTACTTTTTTGCAGCACTCTCTTAATCCTTCTGTACTGATCCTGCTTCCTCAATTTGAGGTCTGACCAGCATTTCCTCAATTTCTCCTTGGATCGTTGTACCCCAAAATTCTTCTGCAGACTTCTCACAACTTTAGTCATGATCTTGGCCTTTCTCACATTTGGGTTGCTGTACAGTCCATACTTCCCATCATAGTCGGCCCTCTTCAAGATGTCCACCATCTCCACCATCTCTACAAAGGACATATTTGACGCCTTAAATCTCTTCCTGGATCAGGACGTTTGTGGCTCCGGGCTTTCGTCGTCCTCCTCATCGCTGAGATTATAATGCACCTGTTGTCTCTCCGCCATGTGCTCTCCCACTGCGCCGAAAGAGAAGGCGTGGGGAATATACTAGAAAGAAGGTCAGGGGCAGAGTTTCACGCATGCGCAGTATAGATAAAGCGTAACACACGTGCGTCGTATATACGATCTGTGAGCAGAGGACGGAGTATCATAAGCGCCGATCGTGCAAACGAAGGTACCATTTTAACTTGGGGCATCAGTGGTTAGTGGCTTATACTGCTTTTAGAGATTGAGGCCTATATTGGGACAAGATTAGGAGAGTTTAGCCTGACATTAGGGTTTGTCTTGTGTTGTGTCTTGCAGATAAAATGGATACATTTAATGACCATGACTTCCTCCCCAACTTTATTGAGAAGTACAGAGAGCTGCCATGCCTGTGGCAAGTGAAACACCAATTTTATAACAACAAACTAAAGAGGAAGGCAGCGTTAGAGCAACTGCTGGAATTGGTGAAGCCAGTGATTCCCACGACAGACATCACCTATTTGAAGGCCAAAATTGGTGGCCTGAGGATCACGTATAATAGGGAGTGCAAGAAGGTCCAGGATTCCATGAGATCAGGAGCAGCAGCAGATGACATTTATGTGCCCAGGCTCTGGCACTATGACAGACTACATTTTTGTCAGACCAGAGTGAACCCAGGCCATCACTCTCAACCCTTCCTTCCACTCTTCCTTCCATCTCAGATGAGGCTTCCGACGTACAACCTGGGCCTTACACCCAGGAAGATGTGGAGGAGCCCAGCTTGAGACAGCTGGCATTGTTCAACATATTTCTGGTCAAAATTTGAATGATGTTAACTAGATGTTATTATTGATCACTAATTTCTGATTTAACAAAGTGGTTTACATATCAATAGACAGTAGTAGCCAAAAATGATTGGGACAAGAATGAAAAATGCTGGGGTCAGAATGATAGTCTTTTCTATGTGTTAACATTCAATTTGCAACAGTCATGAGCTCTAAATTGTGTGTGATTGATGAACCAAATCTAAAACTATGTCCCTTTTTCATACACAGGAAAGTCTCAGCCAGGAGGAGGGCGTGGAAAGTAGCAGCCAGAAGGTGGCGGGGGAAAGTGGCAGCCAGGAGGTGGCCATGGAAAGTGGCAGCCAGGAGATGGCCGCGCCCAGGAGCTTGACCAAATCCCAGGTTCCTCCCCTCCGCCTTCAAACAAAAAGGCTCAGGAAGGGAAGGAACGTGGAAGAGTTAGTGCTTGTAACAGTGAAAAGGGGATGATTAATGCGCTACCCAGAAAAAACAAAACCAGCTGCTACAAACCATGTGACAAGAAAGAAAACAAATGTAGAATAAATTGTAGCGCTAAAAACACACATATACTAATGGTGAATAAAAAGTTCTAAGTGCATGTAAACGTAATGTCCCAAAAAGTGATTGTAATCCAAAAGGACAATAGTCCATGGTGAAAGTAAATAATCCGTGTATCAATCCTGTCTGCTTCTCAACCGTCAACTTGTATGTCATCAACCTTAGCGAACAGATGGAATACGCTTACCAGAGAGGTTGGATTCTACTGCCATGAGCATAGAATCAATGGAGCTTGATGCCACCCAGGGCAAAGTGGTGAAGTGTTGGAGGCAAGGGTAGAGCCTCTACAAGGCCGGGACGTCCCCTCTTAATCCACCGAAGCAGAGCCAAAATTGATTCCAAAAAAACAGAGTGGTTTCTCAGTTCCCCTGGTCTGTGTATCAGCCCCTCCCCCAGTTTTTTTTTCCTCCCTTTTTCTCTCTGTATTTCCCCTCTCCTGTACGTTCTCTTATCTATACATACTTGTTGAGCTGTGCCATCCCATTCTATCCGATCCAAATCCAACTTAGCAGTGGTTATTAGTTAACCTCCGTTAGCCCCCCTAAAGGATATCTCTTACGATATTATTATTATACAGGATTTATGTAGCGTGAACTGTTTGCGCAGCGCTTAACAAAATGAAGGCAGACATTACCGTTACATTACAATTTGGTACAAGAGGAATCAGAGGGCCCTGCTCGCTAGATCTTACAATCTAGGAGATTTATATAGAATGGATGTGGCTCCTGCTAGCTTCTACATCTATGTATTTCATTGCAGTCTGTCTCAGGACGTACATGTACCATCACTGTTGATATGTTTTAAGTTAGCTGTTTTCAATGCATATCTCAGATATTAACTTTATTTTCTGGGTATGTCCTGTACTGATTTCTTTGTATTTGTGAAAACATCTCAATAAACATAGATTGAAAACAAATCACTGCTCTAGCATTGCATGTTACCCAGTCCAGTGCCCCCCTTCCCATGTTGTTTTTTTGACATCCCTTGCCTATTAGCTCAGGAAATTTACATTTTTAATTTGGCAGGATTGGCTCCCATTAAGTTTAGTGGGGTTTGGGCTCAGCATTCAATCTTCTTTGAAGTTTGCCAAACAACACTTGAACTGAATTTAGGGCATTTAGGCTAATGCCTAATAGAAACACTGATTTACCCATAATTTTAGTGGGGTTTGGGCTCAGCATCCAATCTGCTTTGAAGTTTGCCAAACAACACTTGAACTGAATTTAGGGCATTTAGGCTAATGCCTAATAAAGACACTGATTTAACTGATTGTGGCTGGATTAGGTATGATCTTCTTAAGCAGAGTACACACTAACAGTTTTTTTTTTTTCGTACAACCCGCTGGGTTCTAACCATGCAAGGTTAGTCCAGCGATCTCCCCCGCTGAGCTGTTGTGTTCTGACAGGGGGATGTTCTGATCGGTGTTCTCTGACATTGGTTGAGAGCGCTGATCGGGAGTCGTCGGCTGCTGGTTTTTCAGCATGCACGTCCGGCAGGAGCCGGCTTCTGTCGGCCAGACCAACATACACACGGGCAGAACGTCAACCGTTTTGTTTTTTAAGCGGCCGTTGTCTCCCGACATTCGGCCCATGTGTACGGGGCTTTATGTCCATGGGTAACTTAATAGCTGTTTTCTGTTCCATGCTGTGTTCCATTTAGGAAATTCATTAAATCTGATTATTCTGTGAGTCAGTGCATATAAGCCTTTGATTGTGTCTGAGCTGTTAAAAAATTATTCTTCCCTAAATAATTTATTGTAATTTTAATGCAAATCAGAAGTAGCTTAAAGCAACTGAAACGCAAATCAAAACTACTAGTACATGAGTCAAATAATTTACCTAAAAGCAAACTACATTTGACTTGCTCCTGAGCCTGCAGCCCATCTACACAAGCCCTTGCAATGGATATACACAGCCAAAATTTCAGCCAATTCAGCAGAAATTCGAGACATGTGTGTACCTCTCAGTCTCCCTTGGCTCAATAAAAGTCAATTTAAAAATTGACCAAGCCAGTGACTGCATCCCATCCAGTACTGGAATCTATCCATTCTGTTGAGCATGAATGGAGGAACCTATTGATTTTTTTCTTGATCAGCCTGCAGGTTGAAGACGAGCACCATATGTATGTGTGGCTAGCCTTTCAGTTTAACCTGCAGCTGTATGTATGATTTTCACTTTCTCACAATCATATCTACAGTGCTGTTTATGGACAAGAATTTCCAGAATTCCAAACTCTTGCTCAAGTACTAGGCTCACTGCTTTTACCAGAACCTTGCAGACAGTTTGGGTTCAAATTGCAGACATTCCCAGCACCATTTTTACTACAGTTATGCTGGCCACATACTACGAAAAATCGGCCAAACCCATTTTTGAAAAATTAACATTCGGCCGTGAGAGCAAACGATAGTGCCATCATGTAATGACTGGTAAATCATTCAGTGGACATGAATCCATTTTTTGTTAATTTTTTTTTTACATATACCTAGTGCAAACAGTTCAGATGGGAAGCACATTAAACTTTCAATTTATCATTCGTTCGGCAGAAAATTTCCAAACTTGTCCTTCGTTTTTTCGGCTCAAAAACGTCCCAACGGTTTTCGATTATGTGCCAATTAACTGGCTGAAAAACAAGCTAACTGGCCAAATGACCGAATTTCGACCAATTTTTCGTATAGTGTATGGTCAGCATTAGTGTTTCATCTTTCGTACAATCTTACTATTGGCTCACAGAAACCTCTACAAATCTGCTATAGGTTCTAACTCTTTCTATCTTTATTTAAAACCAGAAAAAAATCTTTGGCTAAAGTTCTTCTTTAATATGCACCGATCACTCACCTCAGAAATTTAAACTAAGCATATGAAGAACAAATACATAATTTGAGGTTAATTACCTTTTCATCAAAAATAACCTATGAAAAGTTTAATTATATGCATATATATATATATATATATATATATATATATATTCAACTGAACTTGTATACAGATGTTTTGTAAAATGTAAGCTTGATCGCCACCCGTCTCTAAGCCTCCCTGTCATGGGTGATCTGGCTAACCCATGGGAATTCAGAGGCTAGAGCAGTATGAAAAAGTTTGGAAAGGATGCATTTTGCATAAAAATGATATATGCATATAACTTCAGCAACTTTGAAATATATGTAAATTGAGTCACTAAAATCCTGTGTAAGCTGTTTACCATATTAATGTAATTCCAAAAGTTGGTCGACAATCTATTGACTTATGTCGATGGTATCAGTTTGACATCAGTTTGAGATGCCTTAAATTATTAATTGAGAGGTGCATTTTGACCTTCATTTGACTTGCTTCAAGCGGGTTTAGCATCCACATACCTTTATATGGTAATGTGAAACCCATTTGATGTGAACAAAAGACGTTGACTCAGGCTTTTGATCTGTAGCTTTCATTAAAATAATTGGTATAAAAAATGTTTGAATGGACTGGATGAATTTACGGCATGCTCACCTATGGGTCTCTCCTTCCGACGTATCCACGTCTGACCGGATGTCAAGCGTTAAGCTGCTACTCAGACAACTGAGCCGACGAAGCAATATGGGTATACACAGAGGAACCACCAAACAACGCTGATTACAGCATTCATTAAAGGAATATGGTCTATCCTTATTCCAGTTAAAACCATGGAGTGGTGGGAGCTTCCGGGCAACATCTTCTTATCCTACCCTTATTACACTCTTTTGTCAGGCTCTCAACATGTCATATCATTATCATGCTGATATGTGAAGTATATCAAGGCATTCTGAGTATACCTATACTGATAGCCACCTCCTCATAGGATTGGACTGTGTTACCTATGTGTACTGAGATAGATATATTCTCCCGTTTTACTTCAGCATGAATATTGGCTAATCTAGTCCTCAGTCTATATGCTATACGTTGACACATGAAATTGCTTTACCGGTCTAAGACTACCTATATCAGTGCTTTTCCATCATAGAATGACTTACATATCTGTTCACCTGAATTTCTCTACACAACTACTGCACAAGTCTTATATAGAACATGCTAGGTGCAGATTGTATAATCAAATAAGAGTTACCTTTGTAATTCCATTCCTTTCTTAGTGGATACGCATGAGGGTGTATGTATGAAGTGTTGAGTTTGGCTTCATATTGTGACAAAGTTGTCAATTTTTAATTGTAATTTTAACCAGGTGCACTGGGGGTTTGGTCTTACTAGTATGGTGTTGTTATTATACCCCTAGTGGAATAATTGTATGGATGAATTTTCTCAATAAAGTTTTTTCTTCTTTTTTGATACACTGTGGCTGATCCTATTAATGGCTATTCTTTTGGAGACATCTCTTTGTCATATCCTTATCGTTCATGAGTGGTAATCTTACCTTGCAAGCCCTTTTTCTGGCATTTCTGCTATAGTGTTGCAACTGGGCCTATCTTTCAAGCATATATCTGCTTTGTTGGTCATTCAGATGTTCCAATAACAGATACTGCAAGTGACCAGAAGTGTATGCTATTAATGGACATTTAGTCTATGTACCTCGCTTACCACTGTACCTCGCTGCACATCTGCTCCACCACTGTATCCCCATCCTCTTCTGTCTCACTACTGAATCACCTTCTCAACTGTCCTAACACTGAACCCATCTGCTCATCTACCCCACCACTGAAACCTACTTTCTCATCTGTCCCACCAATGTACCTCCTGCACATCTATCTCACCTCTGTACCCCCTGCTCTTCTCCTGCCCCGCCTCTGTTCCCCCTGCTCTCCTGCCCCACCACTGTAACCCCCTGCTCATCTGTCCCACCAATACACCTCCTTTCACATCTGCCCCACTGCTCATATGGCCCAACACTGTACCCCCCTGCTCTTCTATCCCACTGCTGAACCACCTTCTCATCTCTTACACCACTGTACCTCCCTGCACATCTGCCCCACCGCTGTAATCTCCTACTCATCTGTCCCACCGCTGAACCCCCTGATCATTTTCCACCTCTCTACCCTCCTGCTCATCTGTCCCACCCCTGAACCCCCCTGCTCATTTTCCCCACCGCTGTACCCTCTGCTTATCTGCTCCACCGCTGTACCCTTTTCTGATCTATGATATGCGTAATATGCAGAGTGGTGAAAGGAAGCAGAGATGAGACACATCTACCTGTCCTGGCACACTCATCCTGCTGATCCAACTCTCGCATCCAGCCCATGTGCTTGTATGTGATGTATGCGATGTCACATACAAGCATCTGGAATGGATGCGCAATGATGAGCTCAGGTCAGAGGAATTTTCAGAAAGCAGTAGGCATGTGTGCAGGATCATAAGTTGGGCCCACGCAGCTGAGTAAAAGTGCAGCGCAGACTATGTCATTATATGATGAAACGCGCGTCGAGAGTAGCTGATGTGCTGACATCATTGCATGCTATAGTCTAAGCGGACGGGCATTTGCATAAGCCAGCCGGCTGTTTATTGCTGTTTTTATACTGGGATACTGTAATGCCGATTACACACGAGTGGACTTTCCGGCATCCTTGGTCCGGCGTACCGGAGTCCGGCGGACAATTCGATCGCGTGTGGGCTCCAGCTGACTTTTTTTTCTCAAAAGTTTGACGGACTAAGATTTGAAACATGTTTCAAATCTATCCAACAGACTCAAGTCCGGTCGAAAAGTCCGCTCGTCTGTATGCTAGTCCAACGGACAACAACCGACACTAGGGCAGCTATTGGCTACTGGCTATAAACTTCCTTGTTTTAGTCCCGTCGTACGTCATCATGTACGAATCCGTCGGACTCTGGTTGATCGTGTGTAGGCAAGTCCGTTCATTCGGAAAGTCAGTCGTAAAGTCCGTTGAAAAGTCCGCCGGGCAAAGTATGCCGTAAAGTCCGGTCGTGTGTACGCGGCATAAGTGTTATTTTATATTTTTTAATAAATGATGGTCCATCAGAATTATGCTATGGTGAGTTCCTTTTTCATTTTGGGCGACATCTGAGCAACATCTGAACAGTCTGAGTACTCTGTCTGAACCTTTGACCCGGATGATCTGTGCTGTTTGCTGACCATATTCCTAGGATCCTATTGAGGCATCGGTTCATTTCTTTCTCTGGATAAAGGCCCTGGCCGGGTAATTGGCCACAGGCATACATAGCTTGCTTTATTTCCGATGAACTTTATTTATCTTTATTCGTGATATTGTTTTTGCCTTAATAATATTTATTTCACCTATATTTATGCATACATGGTTTTTTAATTTATCAGTTTATTAATTTAAACACCCATGAATCGAGTGATTTTTGAGTTGAGTTGGACAATATTTAAACATTTGGTTTATACTTGATCAATATTGATTCTATTATTCACGTTTTTAGCGCTATTACATTTTCTTCCATTTATTCTGTGTGTGTATCTCACTTTCAGTGGCTGCTTTTCTTTAAGTTTTTTTATGTTTCACTAGCGCGGCATTTCTTTTTATTCTACTTTAAGTTCTGATTTATAATTTTTTTAGAAAAAATATGGTAATTTTCAATGGTTATTGTAAGGGACCGTGAAGACCGCTCGATGGCTCTCACAGGAATATTCTGGAAGTACAGAGTGACTCACACACAAGATGAGATCAAACTATACTACCTTTAATATGGTATATTGACCTTGGTTTTATACTAAATAAAAGAAGGAAGGGTTACATATATCCAAAGCTTTATTACAGAAGAGTAAAAATGACAATCTCCAATAATACATGGGATAATACACACAATATACAACTTCATCATATTTTCTGTGAGACAGGCATATGTCCAGATGTCATGTCAGAGTTCTGAAACAATAGCTGTTTACGGCCATTCTTATCTCATTAGTCTAAACATATTTTAGCATGAACACACATTTCTAAGTCAGTCTTAGATAATAGAAATAATACAGCAACAACATGGAAACAGACATTTACACCATTAACCCTTCAATCCCTTCTTTTTATGAATATGATAATTTTCTCCACATTACCTCAGTGATAAGCTTGCCCAGGCTTTATCATCAGCCTTATTGATCATTCTGTTAATTTTCCTTTTATAGTACAAATCAAATAGCAATTGTACATGACAAGCATAGCTAAGATGGATGAAGAAATGAAGGAAGCCTTCACTACCTCACTCCCCGTCGGTGACCACCATGTAAAAGCACAAACAAACATGGTCCTCAGAAAAGGAGCCGGTCTCTAGGTGGGTGAAACAAAACTAACGGTCAGAGCTGCAGTGGAGAGGAGAATAACTTCATATCCAGTGAGCCACTGAGCGGACACATATTGAGTTCTCAGACTCTTATGCCCTGTACACACGGTCAGATTTTCCGACGGAAAATGTGCGATCGGAGCTTGTTGTCGGAAATTCGGACCTTGTGTGGGCTCCATCGGACTTTTTCCATCAGATTTTCTGACAAACAAAGTTTGAGAGCAGGCTATAAAATTTTCCGACAACAAAATCCGATCGCGTCAATTCCGACCGCGTGTGGCCAATTCCGATGCACAAAGTGCCACTCATGCTCAGAATAAATTCCGAGACGGAACTGCTTGGTCTGTTAAAATTAGCGTTCGCAATGGATATAGCACTTCCGTCACAGTGCAATGTTTGAAATTGTTTAATACAGCGCACTCTGTTCTTCTTTATAATGCGAGAAGAATGAAGTAGTTTTGCTGCTCATATTCACACAGACTTCTCTCAAACTTTTTTCTTTATTATTTATCGTGATTTCATCACTATATTTTCATATGTCACATCTGACTAAAAAATTTAAAACTTTATTTTTTTTTTGGTTTGCATTTTTTTCAAGCCTGATCTTGTGTTTTTTTTTTTTTTAACTCCAGAATAGTTTTGGGTGTGTTTTGTGTGTCAAATTACCACAACACCATTATTATCTTGTATTATTTAATCTCAAGGAGGTTGGTTGGTGTTGATGTCCCTCGTTAATTTCACATTGTATTTTTGAAATGTACCTGCCTCCTCACAAACAAACTGTCCTTTTTGAAGGAAAACACTCATAGGCGAGTATAATTGAAACAAAATTTCCTTTATTAAGGGGTCCTAACCAAACAAAGAGGGAGGCAACGCTGGAGAAACAGCAGAAATTGGCGAAGCCTTTGGCCCCCACGGCACACATCAATTATTTTACTGCAAAATTGGTGGCCTGAGGAGTCCTTATCTAAGGGAGTTCAATCTGGTCCAGAAGTCCAAGAGAATCATGAACAGCAGCAGATGACATGTATGTCCCCAGGCTGTGGTCATACAAGAGCTTACATCTTTTGTCAGACCAGATTGAACCCAGGCCTTCACCCTCTTGTCTTCCTTCCACGCTTCCTTCCACGCTGTGTCTGTGGTGGTGGAGTTGTGGCAGGAGGAGGAGGAGGAGGAGGATGGTCCAACTCACACAGGTGGGTATTGGGTGTGATTTCGCCCCTCACCCCTTTAGTTAAGGTTTTATAAAGAATGTCCTCACACATGAGGCATTGACCTTCCTGCATGTCCTTCGGTTTTGTAGCAGCCATGCAGGCAAAGGCCTCTTCGCGAGTGGGGAAGGCTCTGAGGGACGCAGAAGCCTCCTGAATCACCCTGAGTGCTGAATCCTGCACGTTACTCCCCTTCCTGGGTCTTTTGTTTGGAAGGCGGAGGGGAGGGACCTGCGATTCTGTCAGGCTCCTACTGGGCCCGGCCTTCTCCTGGCTGCCACTTAGCCCACCTCCTCCTGGCTGCCACTAACCCCCGCCTCCTCCTGGCTGCCATATTCCACAGCCTCCTCCTGTGTGCCACATTCCACAGCCTCCTCCTGGCTGAGGTCTTCCTGTGTATGAAAAAGGGACATAGTTTTCGTTTTTTCTTCATCAATCACACACAATTTTCATCTCATGACTGTTGCAAATTGAATGTTAACAAATATAAAAGACTATCATTCTGAGCCCAGCATTTTTCATTCTTGTCCCAATTATTTTTGCCCACTACTGTCTATTGATATGTAAAACACCTTTATTAAATCAGCAATTATTGATCAATAATAACATCTAGTAAACATTATTTATGTTTTGCAATAAATCTGTAGAATAATCCTATACCTGGCTCCAGCTGGGCTCCTCCACTTCTTCCTGGCTGGAAGTCCCAGGTTGGACATCAGAAGCCTCAGCTGGGGTGGAAGATAGGGTGGAAGGAAGAGTGGAAGGAAGAGTGGAGAGGGATTCCCTGACTTCAGTCTGGTCTGACAGAAATCGCAGTCTCTCATAGTACCACAGCCTGGGTACATAAATGTCATCTGCTGCAGCTCCTGATCTCTGGGAATCCGTGACCTTCTTGCGCTCCCTAAGATAAGTGCTCCTCAGGCCACCAATTTTGGCTTTTAAATAGGGGATGGTTGCCGTGGGGACCACCGGCTTCACTAACTCCAGCAGTTTCTCCAGCGCTGCCTGCCTCTTTTGTTTATTATTGTTTTGGGGGTGTTTGATCTGCCACAGACAGGGCAGCTCTATGTATTTGTCTATGAACAGGGGGGAGGAAGTTGTGGTCATTGAAGCCATCCATTTTCTCTGCAAGACACAACACAAGACAAACCCTAATATCAGGCTAAAGTCTCCTAATCTTGTCACAGCATAGGCCTCAATCTAGAAGCAGTATAGGCCCAATTTTCTATCTTACCTTCGTTATCACGATTGGCGCCTCCGATCGGTGCAGTGGGGAAGAGCACATGGCGGAGACACAGCAGGTGCGTGCTAATTACAGCAACAAGGAGGAGGAGGAAAGCCCAGAGCCAGAAATGTCCCAATCCCAGAGGAGACGATTGGGGAGATGTTGGAGATGGTTGACATCCTGAAGAGGACCGACTATGATTGGAAGTATGGACCTTACCCCAACCCCAATGTCAGAAAGGCCAAGATCATGGCGAAAGAGTCTGCAGAAGAATTTTGGGGTACGACGTTCCAAGGATCAACTCAGGAAGCAGTGGTCGGACCTCAAATTAAGGGAGCACGAGCAGTACAGAAGGATCAGGAGAGTGCTGCAAAAAAGTAAGTAGTTGTGCTGTGTTCCTATTATTTATTTTTCTAACGTTTGTGCTGCTCCATGTGCTTTTCTTAACTGTTGTACAGTTTAAAATGGCAACTTTCATGTTCATGGGCACATTGTTCGTTCGTATGAAACATTGTTCGTTCAGCATTTGAATACATTTTTGCTAGCCTACTTCTCTTCAAATAATTTTGGTGTCTAGATGGGTTGGTAACTAGAATGAAATGCAAACTAGATTCTGTGTAAGGAGAGGACACTCAGCAGCTGATTACACATCTGGACACTGGAGCACTAGGTTGGGACACAGAACAAACTTTTTATTAGGGGCCCCACACAGGTGCTCCAGTGTATACTATAGGGGTGACTCCATCTGTGAAGCTTATATAAAACAGGTAAGTATTCAAGCTTGACAAAGGACAAAAAAATTTCTTCAGCTTGGAACTCTGCCAAAGCAGACAATTGTACCCCACTTCCAAGCAATGTTTCATATTCCTATTTCTGCCATCAAATACCTGTGTGCTAAGTATACCTATTTTTTTTAACATAGGGGCTAAAAGACTCGGAGGACACCACTCATCCAAGGAGACCACAGACCACCCACCTCATTAAGAAGGGGAAATCCCCCAAAGCCAACAGGAGGAGGAGGAAGGAGACATTGTGGAAATTGTCACCACAACAGGTGAGTGTCTGCAACCACAGGCTCAGGTAAGAGATTGGATGCTGGCATATTTATAATACATGGTGTGTTTTTTTTTATATATCTTTAGGTGATCGTGATGTTGTGGATCCAGGTCATTTCACCAGTGAAAGTGCCCAGATACTGATCGGGGAGATCATGGGGTGTAATAGGGACTTGGAAAACATCCAGAAAAACATCAATGATGTTAAAAACAAAATGAAGAACATCATTGATGTTCTAGGGAGAGTTTAAAACCCCTCAAAATCCCTAATGTAGTTGACATTTTTTCCCAAAAATTTCTTGCACCTTTTTTTTACCTATTGTCGAAAAGCCAAATTTTGAAGATGCACACAGTGTGTCAACATGTGCTATCTGCCATCACGGGAGATCAATGTAGGCGTTTTGTGGGTGCAACCCCTTCCTCAATAATAAAGAAGCTGAGAGGAAGGGGTTGCACCCCTAAAACACGTCCCTTGATCCCCCGTGATGGCAGCTAGCACATGTTGACATTCGGCAATTTGTGTGCACCTTCAAAATTTGGCTTTTCCAGGGGTGACTTCACCCCATCTGAACGCAATATCAAACACAGTTTATAAATACTCATGTCTGATATTGCCTTCAATTTCTAACAAAGTTGAACTTTGTAAGTTCCAGATTTGTGTATTTCTTATTGGTTTTAAACATGCCTGTTTTACCTTCAATGACATTTCTTTTATTAATGTGACCCAAAAAATTGTTATACAACAAACATGTTGGTTTGTTTTAAAAACCTTTGATAAATGCACACGTGATTGTGCTTGTATTAAAAAGATTGATAATCAAGAATGTGTGGATTCTTCTTTCAATGCGCCAAAAAATTTTTGTTGTTAAAATTGTTGGTTTCTGTGACAATGGGGGTTATTTCCTAAGGGCAAATCCACTTTGCACTACAAGTGCAGTTTCAGTGCAGTCTCAAGTGCACTTGTAGTGCAAATTGTCTTTGCCTTTAGTAAATAACACCCAACAATGCTTTCTAATGTTACACAATCATGCCATTTTCCGGACTCCCCAAATTTATGTCAGGGTCAGCTAAAAGAAAGACAAGCAGTAAATGTCAGCAAATATTTTAGTAGTTAAAGTTTGTTTTTAATTTAAAAAATGTATCAGACCTTGTCTGGCATATCGATGGCCCCCCTACCCGCAAATTATTCCATGTATCTTATACGGACCTCGCGGGCACTCGGTGGGGGCAAGCTAGGATGGCCAGCTTCAAGAGCTGTCAGGGTTGGTTAATTTACATGAATTCCAGATTCAAGCCCAACTGAGCCAGCATAGTTCAAAGAATTTCTCCTTAAAAAGTTGTGGAGAACACAGCAAGCCAGGATGATATGATTGAGTTTATACTCCACCATATGTATGGGTGTAATGAATAGGCGGAATCGGCTGGCCATTATTCCAAACGTGTTCTCCACCACTCTTCTGGCTCTGGCCAGCTGGTAATTAAAAACCCTCTCGTCCGGTGGGTTGCCATTCCTGTGGGTTGGAAGGAAACTGTGGAGTCAAACAAGAAATAAAATTAATCATTTTGCACATAAACATGGAAAGCAGATTAGACACAAACATTCTTGGCCAACATCAGTATAACATTTATTTTAGGGACTATTTAAAAACAAATGTATAAGGTCCACCTATCAGATTCCTCCCCCCCTGCATGGGCCATTTTGTGAATTTTATGGGGGGGGGAGATGTTTTGGACAGGTAACCCTCTCCACTTCATTGAGAGATGAATGCCTAAATAATGTGGATTACTTTGGCCAGCACCTCCTTACACTATTGGCAGCCCACTTGACAGGTAAGGAGTGTCATAATACAAAGAGATAAATACACACTGTACACATTTTAGCACATTTTTACATTCTGCTATTACCTAGCAAGATAATAATAGGATACAAAAACTTCAAACAGTACCATTTAAAAGTATTCAGGCAGGCTCTTGCACTACATGCTTTGGAGAATTCATCCATAAATCTGACCACAAAAGAGGTGGGTATAGTGTGTATGGGTTTAGCAAAGTCAGCAGATAGATGATTGAGGATAGATAGAGGATTGGTATCAGCTGAGTTAGCAGTTGGGGGGAGGGAGTGATCCAAATGATTTTGTGAACCCAAAAAAAAAGCCTCTGGCACTCTGCCTGCATTTCAATCACACATCACAATTTTTAACATTTTAGGGGGTTTTTAGAGTAAAGCACTACTATGGAGCTGACAAAATACATTGTTAAGTGACTACACAAGGTGAATATAGGCCTGGGAGAGCATGCTGGGAAGGTAAGTGAAGGCAAATATGAATGAAGGCCCAAAAAAAATTAGTTCAAAATCCAGCATGCATGAGGACAAAGGGGACATTCACAGCATATTACAATCATGGTAATTAGGGAATGAGGAAAGAAATACAATATATTATCAAACATTAAATACAATAAAATGTGATGTTAAAGGATAAATCTTACCTTAATATACTCCTTCTGCAGGACCTGGATGATGGCAGAACAGGTCTCCGGGATTATGATCCCCAGAGCCTGGGGGGAGATGCCTGTCGAGAACTTAAGGTCCTGCAGGCTTCTCCCCGTCGCCAAGTACCGCAGGGTGGCGACGAGCCTCTGCTCCGGAATGATGGCTTGCCTCATGCAGGTATCCTGCCTGCTGATATAGGGGGTCAGCAAAGCCAACAAACTGTGAAATACGGGGTCTGTCATCCTGAGAAAGTTCCTGAAATCATCAGGATTATTCTCACGGATCTCACGGAGCAAAGGCATGTGACAGAACTGGTCACGCTGGAGCAACCAATTCTTGGTCCATGAACTCCTCCCCACCCTGTTCATGGACTGGGCTTGTGTCAAGGTAAGGACCCCAACACCAAGCCCCCGCACAGCACGAACTCTACAAGGAGTACGTATACGCAACATGGCTAGAAAACGGTCGGCTGCTCAGAACAAAGTAACAGAATGCACTGAAGAACAGCAAGGCCTGTGAAGAGTGACCTGAAAATCAGTAACGAACGAACAAGAACACAATGACAAGTCAATTGTACTTGCTGCACGCACAGAAGACCAGATACAAACCCACAAGCACAAACTGAACAGCAGAAAACGCTCTGAAAGCCAAGAGTCTGAAAAAGCGTGAATCGTCTCTCACCAAACTTTTACTAACACAAGATTAGCAAAAGGAGCCCAAAGGGTGCCGCGCTTGGTTCTGAACTGCCCTTTTATAGTCTCGTCGTACGTGGTGCACGTGACCGCATTCTTGGCGATCGGAAATTCTGACAACTTTGTGCGACCGTGTGTATACAAAACAAGTTTGAGCCAACTTTCGTCGGAAAAAATCTATGGATTTTGTTGTCGGAATGTCCGATCAATGTCCGATCGTGTGTAGGGGGCATTAAACAGAAATAATACTTGGTGTGGGGTATGTACATTTGAAGCATGTTACAGAGTTATCGTGGCTAATATCTTAATACCCACGGCACAGGCCACTTGGGCGCGCAGACACTCTGGCATGCCTTATACCAGAACTGGAACTACTTTGGCAAAACAAAGACTACAAGTCTCAGCTTACTCCCATGGTCTTAGGCTAGAATGGCTGCCATGGTTGTACATTGTCCTTTGTGCACAAATAACAATACACATGGTGTCCCTGTGGCAGTAACCATTTCAGGTTGTTAACCTTATGCAAACATGTATTTTCTTATCATCCCAAGTCACAAGGTCCGGGACTCTTGTCTAAATGCTTTGTGTGAGAATGCTGTGAAAAAAAAAATGGAAACAGTCAGGTATCTATTGGCGGCAGTAACCAATCGTACCTGAAGAGAACAGCATGTCTTTTGTTTAGTGGGCATGCCACTCCTACGACAGCTGTAGCCCTTGCAGAGCTTACTTTGTGTTCCCTGGGGATGAGTGCAAACCCCAAATACTCAACTTGTGAGAGACAGAGCTGGACCTTGGACTGGGAGACCTTATGACCCTCTTTATACAGACAATTCAACAAAACCAACAGTGTTTAAATGAGAAATCATCAGAGAGGGACTGCACAACAGTAAGTCATTACTGAAGGAGGAAAGAACCATTTTCAGCCATCTGTCTCCCCGTCAACAAGGACAGAAAAAAAAAAAAAAAAACTTAAATCAATGGCTAGAAAACTCTGGCACTGTGGGGTATAGACATAATCAGTGACAACACATCTAGGACAATTGGGGCTATCAGTACTACAAAATTGTTAATTTCTCTCAAATCCTGTACAGATCTGTGAGTACCATTTATTTTGGGCACAGGATTAATGGGTACATTTACATAAAAACATCACTCTTTTATTAGCCCCTGTCGCAGGAAAAATTGCATCAAAAATCTGATACCTTCAATCTCTTCCTATGACAAAAAATACTGTCTATGAAAAATTGGAGCCGTGCCTTTCCAACGAGAAAGGTCTTAAAACAAATCCCCTTTCGAAAAGATAAGGGGGTGGTAGTGGAGATGGAAGAGGGGGTTCCAACTGTACCTCCCTACTAACCTCCTCCGCCTCCCTGCTAGACGGGCAGTCCTGAGATCTGAGCCTGGTGCGTGAAGGGACCTGTGCCTTAGAAGTAAAGACAGCAGTGCTCCCCCCACCCACGGAACACACATACACAGTCGCACAACCAGTTTTAACCTCTCCATCCTTCACTCTTTTTACCTCTTCAGTTTTAACTATTTTAGTTAATGTTTCCATCTGACGCCCCTTTTTCCTGCTGTACTTCTAGGTGTGCTTCAGCTAGGTCAGATCATTTTTCTCCACTTGCTTCTGCACCACCATCTATCCTTTCTTCCTGGTCCTGGTCCGGTGGTGGGGGGACCACCCCGGGTGCCGGTGGCAGGACATCCTGTCGCTCTAGAGGGGTTGAGGCAGCAGGAAACAGATGTTCTGTAACTAAAACATCCATGTCAGCTTTATCCAAACTAGGAGAGATCTGACGATATCCTGAGGGATATACCTGCGCCGGAGTACAGAAGGAGTTTTTATGAGAAAAGGGCAATACCATTCTCTCAAGCTGTGGGCTGGGCGGTGGTGGACTAGGCTGTACACTTACCCTAACCATCTATTTAACTTTCTTTTTGTCCTTCCTCCTTTTTCCTTTGCTATTATCCTCTGGTGGAGGCATTGCCTTCCACAAAGGAGCAATATTCTACCAATTTAAACCTCCTCCTCTCGTGTATTTCATGTCCCACCCAGGATCGGGTCCAAAGAATGGAAAAGCAGTCCTGTCACCAAGACACAAACCCTTCACCATTTGCATGTGAACTTCACTGTTTGACCCTTCTGGGGGAAACTGATTATTACTTCCCATTACCTTCGTCCAGCCCTCCAATTAAAACCCAAAGGTCCACATAAAATGAACCTGTTGATGACACTCTGCCCACATAATCCCTACAATTTTTTTGATAAACAGGTGGAACATCTTTACAATTTCAAGAACCCATTTCTAATCAAACTTTAAACACTCTGTAAGGATGTGAAGAAGCCACCGTACCAAATTACTTCTTTCATTGCTATCCCCTATGTGCGTGCGTGGCCCCCTGACCTGCTGCTCTTTGGGATCTGCTGTCAATTCTCCTGTTACAGAGACTTCTCAGAAATCGGGTGAACTACAAGAGTGCAGTGTTCAGAGCACACATTCACATATACATATCATACATATATACAAATCTTACAATGGCTTTAAACATGCAATATACAATACAAACAACAAAAAGCAGTGGGAGCCATCAGCCGCGTACCAAACACGACACCTGGTGCAAGCTCCTGCAATGGTCAGCCCGACTTAACCCATTACCAAGTCTTAATGCAGAGTGCAACCGAATTACCTAGTATGATCTGTGCTAAACAAGCTATAACAGAGCTCCGATTCGTACCTAACGAATCCTGGCCCCTTTTGCCACCCACTTTATTTCCTTTATTTTATTTGCAAACTGATCAGAGCTGAGGTGATAGAATGCACCAAAAATCAGGTACAAGTCACTCACCTTAGATAATCTTACAATCCCACAACGCTGCCACCAGGCTTGTAAGGGACCGTGAAGATCGCTCAATGGCTCTCACAAGAATATTCTGGAAGTACAGAGTGACTCGCACACAATATGAGATCAAACTATACTACCTTTAATATGGTATATTGACTGTGGTTTTATAAGAAATAAATGTAGGAATGCTTACATATATCCAAAGCTTGATTACAGAGGAGCAAAAATGATAATCTCCAGTAATACATTTTTCCACACGATATGTAACTTCATCATATTTTCCGTGAGACAGGCATATGTCCAGATGTCATGTCAGAGTGTTTCTAAACAATAGCTGTTTACTGTCATTCTTATCTCATTAGTCTAAACATATTTTAGCATGAACACACATTTCTAAGTCAGTCTCAGATAATAGAAATATTACAGCAACAACATGGAAACTTACAAAACAGACATTTAGAAACACCATTAACCCTTCAGTTACTTACCCAACAATCTCCATAGAGACTATAGAGTATATATATATATATATATATATATATATATATATATATATATATATATATACTCACTGTATATGCAAATCCTTGCCTTTATTATCTTACAGCTTACATAGTCATTTCATAATAATCAATTGCATGTGCTCAGAGAATACAATCTTATTTTATGGAATTGTTATTATTGGGATGGTTCCTTCTTGGTAAAGCTTCCTTCTTTGTGAATCATCCATGGAACATATATCAAAATTAACCAAACACGACTCATAAACAGCTTCACTTGAGATGCAGTTTTTTCTCACACTATTTTTGGCAAACGGTTTAGGTCAGAATTAAGGAAAAAAGCTGTTTGATTTATGGAGGACTTTTCCTCCCAGATGGACATTACGGTCTGCAGGGTGGAGAACTGATTTGAGCAGGGTTAAACCCAACCCGATAAATGAGGTGAAATTTTAAATATGAGGACAACTATTTGGATGCACGTCAATGCAGTGATTTCTGAAGTACCATGTGCAACCAGTTAGAGCTCTCTTGTAAAGCGTAGCTTGGAATGTTTGACTAATAAAGTATCGGCAGCTTGGGGATTGCACTGTGAGTTCACATATGAGTGAGATAATATTTCTAGAGAGGTTCCATTCAATAGTATATTTACATATGATCATCAAATAGGGTGGAACATTATTCTTGTTTGATTTTGAGATCACGTGTACAAAGTACTTTATATTTTATGTAATTGGGTGACTAAAGTCAGTTAAGACAACTTCATAGCAAAGGCTCATTTTTTAAAAGACATTGCAGATCATTGTCTGGAACACTTTAGTAGGGACCTATTGGGAAAAAAACAAAGTTTAAACAGTAATGTTTAATAAGTACGTAGCAGCAATAACATACCCTTTAGTGTACAAGATATGTTACAGACCATTTCTTGTGATATCATGCATAAAGATAATTGACATTGGACTGCTCAATGAAAATTAAACAAAATATATTCACAAGCAAATATTGGGATTTATTCATCATGAAACCATCTGAGAAAATGATGCATTAATTGTAAGAACATTATGTAAGGAATTAGCCTATGGAACCGGCTACTAAATGTGCATATCAGCAAGCACCTATAATTATCTGAAATTGTCATGACCAAATATGGAAATTTTAGGGGTGATTCAATAAGACATTTTCAACACCATTGTGTGTGTAGGGGTGTAAGGTACGAAACAAGAGTTTTCATCTACTATTTCTGCCCAATGCTGTGGGATAGACAAAGGGGTTTATTTACTTAAGGCAAATCCACTGTACACTACAAGTGTACTGGAAGTGCACTTGGAAGTGCAGTCATTGTAGATCTGAGGGGGACATGCAAGGAAAATAAAAAACAACATTTTTTCTTGCATGTGATTGTATGATAGAAATCATCAGAGCTTCCCCTCATTTCAGATAGTTCCCTCAGATCTACAACAACTGCACTTCCAAGAGCACTTGTAGTGCAGAGTGGATTTGCCTTTAGTAAATCAAAGCCACAGTTCCCTGTTTGGCTACTAGGTATCTCCTTTTTCCCCTTAAGAACAGTCACATTACTACTGCTGTGCTCTGTGACTTGGGAAGCCCAGTGGAGGAGTGATTTGTTCTCTGCACCGGGCTTCAGCAGCCTTACTGGAGAGGTTAGTGCCTACTATTGACTCTGAAATCCCAAGAGATTTGGCACGACTGTGATACATATATTTATCACATACCATGACATGTGTGTCCAGCCCTGCAAGAAAGTGAGAAGGGACAACGTTATGTGTAACTTGCAATTTTGAGTAGGCCTTGTCAGTGGGATTGTCTGAGGCGTAGTAGTGAATGGAGTATGAATTATGAAAGTAACAAAAAGAGCAATACCTGACCAGAATTTGGTAAGGCTGGAACATTCCCACCCAATATTAAATCATGATCCAGTGCTGCCACAATTCCTACAGCAGGCAGGGGAAGAAAATGGGTATAAACTGGGGTGAAGTACCAATTATGGAAAAACATTTGGACAGATTCCCAGTGTGTCATACAATGGGATGCTTTTAAAGAGGTGGTAAGAGATTGGTGCCACTGTGAGGAATTAAAAGAGAGCTGAGTCGCTCGTTCCCAGTAGTGCATGGGTGGTGTTTTGAAGTGAGGAGGAGGTTCAGTTAGAAGGGTATAAATGGAATTTACTTTACGGTGAGAGTTATAATGGTCATAAAATTTCACTAAGTCCCTGAGTAGAGGATGATTGGACCAGTGGATACAAGCACCGAGCGTAGTTGCAGGCACCAGGCCCGGACTGGGACAAAAAAATAGGCCCGGGCATTTTAGACTGAGCAGCCCAGGGGGGCAGTTGATGATGGGATGTGGGGTTCCAGGATGTGTGGATTTGATTACCTTAACTCCGGTTTTGGAGGCGGAGTCCTGAAAATAGTAGGAACTTAGCAGCACAAGATGAGGGTTGCTCTAATGCAGGGGCAAACTTTAGGGCATAGTGTGCCGAAAAATGTTTTCAAAGAAATTGAGAGTGCCAGCTACACAAAAAAAAAAAAAACAGAAAGAAAACAGACAACTGCACACGTAAAGTAATCTTTATAAATAAACCACTTGAATAATAGCAAGAAATCCACTGAGCTTTGCACCTTCACACCTCAGATCAGCCCTGATTCTTGCACTTTCAGAATACACAAAAGGCAACGCAGATAGCCACTCACAGGTGTACAGCAGTTGGAATCAGCAGATACCTGCCCCTGCAATTTGTATTGTGCCTAAACACGTGTGCAAATGTAGCCTTATAACAGGGTTGGGAGCTACTACTTTAGAAAACAAGTTACCAAACCCTGTTATAAAGTGCAGTTCCCTTTTAAAACTTATAAAGTAGTGGTTACAAAGCCAGTTATAAAGCTTGACTCACAAAGCCAGATATAATGGAGTACTTATAAAGCCAGTCATTAAGCAAAACTCCTTTATAACTGGCTCTGTAAGTAATGCTTATTAACTGGCTTTGTGAATATTAAAAAGCCCGTTATAAAGCATTAAACCTTGTACACACCACTAACCTGACAGCTCATGTCGGAGCCGCTGTACTAACAATCCAATGTTAGTACAGCGATCTCCCCTGCTGAGCTATTGTGTTCTGACAGGGGGACTCCCCCCGCCAGAACACTCCTGTCAGCGCTCTCAACCATTGGCTAAAAACGCTGACCTTTTTCAGCCTTCGACAGAAGCTGGGCTGAATGGCAGGCTTCTGTCGGACCGGCTGCCGTACATAAGGGCTGAATGCCGGCTGACATTCAGCCCGTGTGCACCAGGCTTTACTCACAGAGAGAGTTATTAAGCAAAACTTCTTTGTAACTGGCTCTGTGAGTACTGCAGAGGCAGTTATAAAGCATTACTCACACTGTCAGTTATAAATATATACAGAGCCGGTTATAAAGGATTATTGCTTTATAACTGGCTTTTTGACCGTTACTTTTACCAGTGCTTCCAAAGTCTGTGCAATACTTCATCCAGACAACTATTCTGGGTAGAATTGTCTTCCCTTCATCTTGAGCCTGGCACAAGGCTGCGGAGGGAGAGGAGTGCCCAGAGATAGCAGGTACAGAAGAATTAATTACAGTTACTGAAGAAAAAAAATCATAGCTACCATTATTAAAAGCAGTGCTCCCTGGCCTGGAGCATCAGACCCTTCACTTGCAGGAATGGAGATGAATGTACACCAGGCGGCAGCCACACTACTTTCCCTATAGGCGGCCGCAGCACCTTGCTGGCTTTCATGTGCGTGAGGCGGGTCTCAGTAGGTGGTGGTGCATAAGGCCTCTTCCTCTGCTTCCCCGTCCCTCCTCTGTTCCTGGCGTCCTGGCTGCCAGGTGACCGTCGGCTGCGGGGCGCATGCGCGAACACTGACTTCCTATTCAGCGGTGGCCTGGGTTGCCATGGATTGGCTTGGTAGGAGGGGAATGAGGAGACTCTTTCCACTCCTCTCACTACCACCCAGCATACGCGGAACATAAGCGGCCGGTGTTGGAACACCGGCCCTGCATGTCAGAACCTGCAGCCGGCTCTGCATGTCCCAGACATGCAGCCCACTGGCCCCCGGCCCACAGGGCAAACGCCTGGTCTGCCCTATGGCCTGTCTGGGCCTGATGGAGATGGATGTACACCAGCCGGAAGCCACACTACTTTCCCTATAGGCGGCTGCAGCACCTTGCTGGCTTTCATGTACGTGAGGCGGGTCTCAGTAGGTGGTGGTGCATAAAGCCTCTTCCTCTGCTTCCCCATCCCTCCTCCGTTCCTGGCATCCTGGTTGCCAGGTGATTGTTGGCTGCGGGGCGCATGCGCAAACACGGACTTCCTGTTTAGCGGCAGCCTGGGTTGCCATGGATCGGCTTGGTAGGCGGGGAATGAGGAGACTCTTTCCGCTCCTCTCACCACCACCCAGCATATGCGGAACATCAGCAACCGGTGTTGGAACACCGGCCCTGCATGTCAGAACCTGCGACCGGCTCTGCATGTCCCAGACACCCAGACATGCAGCCAGCAGCCGCCGGCCCACCGGGCAAACGCCAGGTCTGCCCTATGGCTAGTCCGGGCCCGTCAGGCACTGTACGTATAGACATTTTTAGGATCCAGGCTATGCTGTGTACATAAATGTTGAAAGGAACTTAAGTGGGTAGTAGTGATAGGTCACCAACTGATTTTAAATCCTCTGAGATCTAAGGAATAAAGAAGATATTCGAAATTAAGAGCCCCATGGATTAGAGAGGCAAAATTGATAGCAGCATTAGTGGAATTGCTTTTATTTTTTAAGATAAAGCCTTCCATACCCTTAACAGTATTAACAGTATCCAAGAAGGAGCTGGAGGTTTGCAACTGAAGGAGTAAGGCTCTCAAAAAGTGCTTTGGATTTGTTAAAAAAAAGTGTGCAAAAAAGGGGTTGCTGTCCTTTAAAGTGATACTAAAGTCTTGTGTTTTTTTTTTGTTAAAATTACCAAACACGTTATACTTACCTGATCTGTGCAATAGTTTTGCATAGACCAGCCCAGATCCTCCTCTTCTTGGGTCCCTCTTCGGTGCTCCTGGCCCCTCCCACCTGCTGAGTGTCCCCACAGAAAGCAGCTTGCTATGGGGGCACCTGAACCGAGCCACTGCTCCCTGTGTCCATTCAGACACATGTTTTTGACAGCAGCGGACGCCAATGGTGTCACGCTGCTGCCTCAGCCAATGAGGAGGGGAGTCCCGGGCATCCGAGACATTCCTGCAACATCGCTGGATCTAGATTGACCTCAGGTAAGTATTAGAGGGGCTGAGGGGGGGCTGCTGCACACAGAAGGCTTTTTATCTTAATGCATAGAATGCATTAAGATAAAAAAACCTTCAGCCTTTACAACTACTTTAAATCCATCCATAAAGTGTCTCAATGCAAAAAATATAAATACAAATAAACAAACATTTCATAGTACAAAGTGCTCATGTGCATCAGTAAATTCATATACATCTACTTGTGCATATGTAACCAATCCACAAAGTGCTCAAGTGCATCACAAAATGTATTATTTTAACCACTTCAATACCGGGCCATAGTCATAAGACGTTCGCAGATGGGATCTCCCGTCCTTGGCGGGCGTCATATGACGTCCTCGGCTTCTCACCACTCCTTCAGGCCCCCGGGGGTCTGCAGCGAGGCGATCGGGGATGAGGTGTGTCCCTCTGATACAGCCCATCCCAGATCTGTGTAAAGAGCCAATAAAAAATGGCTCTTTACCACATAACCGGCTGTGTCCAATCACAGCCGGTCACATGTACTGTTTACGTGCACAGTGTTAGTGCATGCCCCTAGGGCGCGCGCAGAGCGGCAATCAGGGATGAGGCATGTCACCCTGATACAGCCCAACCCTGATTGCAGTAAAGAGCCAATGAAATTGGAACGTGGCTGGCTGTGTCCAATCACAGCTGGTCACAGAATGTCAACAAACCGCAGTAACAAGATGTTACAAGGTTCTCCTTCTCACACACCGATCGTGTGTGAGAAGGAGATTGCGGTAACATCTCGTTAATGCTAATGCCCCGTACACACTGTCAGATTTTCCGACGGAAAATGTGTGATAGGACCTTGTTGTCGGAAATTCCGACCGTGTGTAGGCTTCATCACACATTTTCCATCGGATTTCCCGACACACAAAGTTTGAGAGCAGGATATAAAATTTTCCGACAACAAAATCCGTTGTCGGAAATTCCGATCATGTGTACACAAATCCGACGGACAAAGTGCCACGCATGCTCAGAATAAATAAAGAGATGAAAGCTGTGACAAACTCACCCGGGACAGAGGCTATTGGAGGGGACTGAACGCAAGCATCTTGCCCACCGATTATGGGCCCTAGCATTTGGGGGAATGGTGCTCTCTGTGAGCTGTATGCCTGGGGACCCTGGGGTTGGTGTTACTTTGGATTCAGCTCCATGTCCCCCCAAAACACACAGACTCTGGAACCCGTTATATGCCATATTAGAATGATAAGACTGAATTATACTGTTGGGACACATACTGTGAGGAGATGCTAATGTCATCAACTCCACTCACCTGTCTGATGTCAGCTATAATGTGTTTAATGTAAATAAGTTTAGTCTAGGTTCTAAGGGTATTCAACTCATTGTTGTTTGTTCTAATTAACCCTGTGTTGATGTTTATGGTAATGTGTGTAAATTGAATGAGCTGATCACATTGTCCTCTATACAATGTAGGAGACGGGACGACTCCTATTGGAGCTCATGTTAATTAGGTTAGCTTTGAGTCATCCTGGTGTATAAATGTGTGGGAGATCTCAAATAAAGAGTAGTTCTGATGTACTCCAAGACTGGTGTTGTCTAGTTCTTGGGGGTTCCTATAGCCAGATCCATTGGACTCGTGTTCCAGAACTTAGGAAGCGGTATACTGACGGAAGCACTCAAGCGGAGTGTGGGACGTTCCGTGACATTGGTGGCAAGCAGCGGGAAAGCTTCCTGCAATCTGGGAAATTTAAACCTCCACCTGGATCCAAGATCAGGATAGCAGACTTCAGTCACCCCAGCGGAGATATGGACCTGGCATCAGAATTCCCGGGGCTGCTGCGAATCATCCTTTCAACATACACCAGGACTGTGTCTGAGGATGAATACCTGGAGCTTAGGCAGCAAATTCGGGTGGAGCTCTGGATTGCAGCCCTCCGTCTCGCTGGTATAAAACAGGGCAAGTGCTTTCCAACCCAAGAGCAACGGGCCAGTGACCAACGGGCATTGCGGATGGCATTCCTGGGAGAGCAGCCCCAGGAGCAATGGGTGACTGAGTTGGACAGGTTGGTCCAGCAGGAGATAGAGCTGGACAATCGTTATCGGGCTCTGCAATGGCACGCAGAGGAGGGATATTTAGGGGAGACAACAGAATGCTCTCCAGAGGGATATGACTTTGGCGGCCCTGGATTGCTGTGGGAGAACCTTACAGATCTTTTTATGTTTGGCGATGAAGGTGAACCTGACCTTGAGGACCTGAGAGAATATAGAGAGTCTATGCTCGGTCTTGCAGGGGTCTCAGAGCTCAAACCTGATCTGGACCATTTGCTAAGGAAGGAACAGCATCTGGAAAGGGCATACAGGAAACTGCTAGAACAAGTTCAGCAGCATGCCAGAGAATCGGCAGTGGAAAATTCGGAGATTGCCATCCCCAAACCTGAAGTGCTGACAACAGGGCAGAGCTCTGCTAACCTCTGCCCAGAAATGATAGCATCTTCTGGGTTCCATGGACAGGAGATGGTGAACCTCTATCCCCAGACATCAGTTGCAGAGACATGGGATTTGATAGACTTTTCTGCTGAGGAAAAACAACCTGATGAGCCTCCAGCAGAAGAGCTGCTATCAGGGCCAAAGTTCACTGTGTTCTGCCCAGCACCAACAGTGGCTTCGGCCTTCTTGAGAGAAGAGGTAGTCGGCCTTTCTCCCACAACACTGACAGGGACATGTGATTTTCTGCCAGCAGCATCTATGGAGTTAAAACAAACTTCTCCAGCTGAAGAAGATCTGGTAACTGAACAGAGGGTCCAAGACCTCTGTCCCACACTTTTACCACTTCCAGAGACTGGGGATTTAATAGACATTTCTGTAGAGGAGGAACCACCTAGCAAACCCCCAGCAGAAGTGCTGGCAACCGGACAGAGGGTCCAAGACCTCTGCCCCACACCTGTGGCAGTTTCGGAGGCTCAGGGTGAGAAGGTGGCAATCACTTCCCAGCAGCAGATACAGGGGGAGAAGGGAGAGGAGGTGTGTGTTGTCCCTCCCCAACAGTTGGCCAGGGTGGAGGAAGCGGCCTTCCCTCCCCAGCAAAGATCAGTGCACCTGGGAGACAGTACCATCGACATGTCGTCCCAGCAGCCAGATGAGGGAATGGAAAAGGAAGCAGCCAGCTCACCTCCCCAATGGCAGCTACACAGTTTGGGAGTGGAGGAAGCCAGCCTCCTGCCCCAACGGTTAGCCGGAGCGGAGGATGCGGAGTCCCCAGCAGAAGTGCTGGCAACAGGGCAGAGTGCTACCAACCTCTGCCCAGCATCGGCAACAACTACAGAGTTCCAGGGAGGCGGGGCAGTCGGCCTCCCTCCCCAACAGTTAGCCGGAACAGATGGTGTGGGGTTTCCAGCAGAAGGGCTGGCAACAGGGCCGAGGACTGCTGGACTCTGCCCTCAACTAACAGAGGATGGATTTCCTGTGAAGGTGGATGGGACTTCAGTCTCCACCTGTATACCCCAGGGATGCTGGGCAGTGGGCCCAGATCCCCAACAGCATGACAGAGTGAGCCCAGTCACCCTGTCTTCTCTCCAGCGGCAGAAAGGACTCCAGGGAGAAGGGTCAGTCCAGGCCTCTCCCCAGCGGCAGATATGTTCTCTGAGAGAGGCAGAGGTTGGCTGGGTGAGTAATGCTTTGTTTGGAACAATTTATTTGGGGTACTGTGTGGGTACAGGCATCAGAGGACTGGAGCTACTTACTAACTTCGGAGTCAACCCGTCTGGGGTCTCCTCCTTTGTTAGTCTCCTGCCGAAAGGGGAGAAATGTGACAAACTCACCCGGGACAGAGGCTATTGGAGGGGACTGAACGCAAGCCTCTTGCCCACCGATTATGGGCCCTAGCATTTGGGGGAATGGTGCTCTCTGTGAGCTGTATGCCTGGGGACCCTGGGGTTGGTGTTACTTTGGATTCAGCTCCATGTCCCCCCAAAACACACAGACTCTGGAACCCGTTATATGCCATATTAGAATGATAAGACTGAATTATACTGTTGGGACACATACTGTGAGGAGATGCTAATGTCATCAACTCCACTCACCTGTCTGATGTCAGCTATAATGTGTTTAATGTAAATAAGTTTAGTCTAGGTTCTAAGGGTATTCAACTCATTGTTGTTTGTTCTAATTAACCCTGTGTTGATGTTTATGGTAATGTGTGTAAATTGAATGAGCTGATCACATTGTCCTCTATACAATGTAGGAGACAGGACGACTCCTATTGGAGCTCATGTTAATTAGGTTAGCTTTGAGTCATCCTGGTGTATAAATGTGTGGGAGATCTCAAATAAAGAGTAGTTCTGATGTACTCCAAGACTGGTGTTGTCTAGTTCTTGGGGGTTCCTATAGCCAGATCCATTGGACTCGTGTTCCAGAACTTAGGAAGCGGTATACTGACGGAAGCAATCAAGCGGAGTGTGGGACGTTCCGTGACAAAAGCTATTGGCCACTGCCCCGTTTATAGTCCCGACGTACGTGTTTTACGTCACCGCGTTCAGAACGATCGGATTTTCCGACAACTTTGTGTGACCGTGTGTATGCAAGACAAGTTTGAGCCAACATCCGTCGGAAAAAATCCTAGGATTTTGTTGTCGGAATGTCTGAAGAAAGTCCGACCGTGTGTACGGGGCATTACAGTACAAAACAATCACACTGAAACCCCCTAATAAAGAGAACCTGTCACCAGCCATCAAAGTACCTGTCACCAGCCATCAAAATACATGTCACCACCCATCAAAGTACCTGAGTACGTGTCACAGTCCATCTGAGTACCCAAGTACCTGTCACAGCCCATCTGAGTACCCAAGTATCTGTCACAGTCCATCTGAGTACCTGTCACAGCCCATCTGAGTACCTGTCACAGCCCATCTGAGTACCTGAGTATCTGTCACAGTCCATCTTAGTACCTGTAACAGCCCATCTGAGTACTCAAGTACCTGAATACCTGCCACAGTTCATCTGAGTACCAGAGTACCTGTCACAGTTTATCTGAGTACCCTAGTACCCGAGTACCTGTCACAGTTCATCTGAGTACCTGAGTACCTGAATACCTGTCACAGTCCATCTGAGTACCTGTCACAGTTCATCTGAGTACCCGAGTACCTGAATACCTGTCACAGTCCATCTGAGTACCTGTCACAGTTCATCTGAGTACCCGAGTACCTGAATACCTGTCACAGTCCATCTGTGTACCCGAGTGCCTGAGTACCTGTCACGGTTCATCTGAGTACCCGAGTACCTGTTACAGTCCATCTGAGTACCTGAGTACCTGTCACAGTTCATCTGATTACCCGAGTACCTGAGTACCTGTCACAGTCCATCTGAGTACCTGAGTACCTGTCACAGTTCATCTGAGTACCCGAGTAACTGTCACAGTTTATCTGAGTACATGAGTACCTGAGCACCTGTCACAGCCCATCTGAATACCTGAGTACCTGTCACCAGCCATCAAAGTACCTGTCACCAGCTATCAAAGTACCCGAGTACCTGAGTTCCTGTCACAGTCCATCTGAATACCCAAGTACCTGTCACAGCCCATCTGAGTACCCAAGTACCTGAGTACCTGTTACAGTTTGTGACAGACCTAGCCGGGAGAGAGACTTTTGGAGGGGACTGTATGCTAGCCTCTTGCCGATCGATCGTGGGCCCTGGCATTTGGGGGAACGGTGCTCTTTGTGAGCTGTATGCCTGGGGGCCCTTGAGGTGGTATTACTGTGGATTCGGGCCCTGGTCCCCCAGGACACACAGACTCTGGGGACCCTGGATTTTCCACATTGGAATAGTAACTGATTCATACCATTGGGACTCCTACTGTTAAATGCTAATGTCATCAATTCCAGCTACCTGTCTGTTGTCTGCTAAAATGTGTATTGTAAATAAGTCTCTAGTATGGGATCTAAGAGTCATTAGATCCCCATTGTTGTTTGTGTTTAATTAACTCTGCTATTGTGATAATGTTGATTGGGGGTTCTAAGCTACAAGATGGCCAGTCTGGCCTAAAGGTCATGTCTGAGTCATCTAGGCTGTCTAAAGGGATTAGTTAATTAGCCCATGTTAATTAGGTTAATTAGGTTACAGGTGTATTGTTAGAGTAATATGAGCCGGAGGTATGCACCTCCACTGTTAGTGTATAAAAGAGCCTGTATTTTTGAATAAAGGAGATTCCTGGGTGAACTTACATACAGCCTGCCTGGTGTTTGTTCTGAGCTATCACAACTGGGTTAGAACAGCACATAGCTGTAGTTCTAATCCCGGAGCATTGGATGACCGAGCAATCAGATGTTGCGATCTGCAATCTGATTCTATAGCTGCAGAGGAGTGTCAGGAGAGTGGAACCGAGCGAGCAAGGGGGTCTTTACATTGGTTGGCAGCCATGGGATTTGCTCTCCAGTTACTGGGACACTCCAAACCAGCCTGCAGGAGAGCCACGCCGAAAGACTTACTTGAGAGCCGTGGAGGGAATGGTGGGATCGTGCTTCCTTGCCGTGAACACATCCAAATCATCACCTGGATCCAAGGTCCAGATAGCAGGAGAGATACCAGCCACCATGGATGAGGAATTCAGAAGGAGGTTGTGAGAGAAGCAGATACAGCACAAAGGACCAGTATCAGAGCAGGTCCTGCTAGGATGGTTTGATTCTATCCGCTGCGAACTCTGGAAGGAAGTGCTAGCCCGTGAGCAGCGAAACCAGGGAAAAGTTCTCCCCTCCATCCATGTAAGGTACTGGTCGCAGTATGAAGTGCGAATGCTGTTATTGGGGGAACAGCTGAACCAGGAGTGGACAGCTGAGTTAAGCAGGCTGATCTGGGCAGAAATGCAGTTGGACGAGAGCTACAGAGCCCTCCAGTGGTATGTAGCCCAAGTGTGCCCGTTGACAGCGGATGACAGCCCCACGGAAGGCTTTGACTACGATGGCCTGGGATTGTTATACTGGAGGCTGTCTAGGGACCCTGACTTTGGGAGTGATCGGGAGTGGCATTTGGAGGAAATAATGGAGCACAGAGAGTGAAGACTGAATGTCTCAGAAGTGCACTGGGCACAGGAAGATTTGGAGTTTCTGGCCGTTCAGGAATGGGAGCTGGAGATCGCCTACAGACAGCTGTTAGACTCTGCTCAGCAGCAGGGTGGTGCTCCCTTTGCCTGGGACTATCAGGAAATACCAGCTGACAACTCTGAAATCCTGGCTGAAGAGTTGACAATGTGGCAGAGTAACGGTGTGCTTTGCCAACCTGCCCCCGCAGCTATAGAGGCGGAGGTCTTATGGCGGATGCAGCAAGTGCTGACTGAGCTTGATGAACCTGTTTCTGCGTTGGATGATCTTGGATGGAGGAATGTGCCTGTCCAGCAGAATGCCAGAGAATCAGCAGTGGAAAATCTGGAGATCGCTATCCCCAAAGCTGAAGTGCTGACAACGGGGCAGAGCTCTGCTAACCTCTGCCCAGCACTGATAGCATCTTCTGGGTTCCACGGTGAGGAGATGGTGAACCTTTATCCCCAGACACCAGTTGCAGAGACAGGGGATTTGATAGACTTTTCTGCTGAGGAAGAACAACCTGGTGAGCCTCCAGCAGAAGAAGAGCTGTTATTAGGGCCAAACTTCACTGTGCTCTGCCCAGCACCAACAGAAGTATCTGTGAAGTTACAAGGAACTTCCCCAGCTGGCAACCGGACAGAGGGTCCTAGATCTCTGCCCTACACCTGCGGCGGTTCCGGAGGCTCAGGGTGAGAAGGAGGTGGTCACTTCCCAGCAGCAGATCAGGATACAGGGGGAGAAGGGAGAGGAGGTGTTCACCGTCCCTCCCCAACAGTTGGCCAGGGTGGAGGAAGTGGTCTTCCCTCCCCAGCAAAGATCAGTGCACCTGGGAGACAATACCATCGACATGTCGTCCCAGCAGCCAGATGAGGGAATGGAAAAGGAAGCAGCCAGCTCACCTCCCCAATGGCAGCTACACAGTTTGGGAGTGGAGGAAGCCAGCCTCCTGCCCCAACGGTTAGCCGGAGCGGAGGATGCGGAGTCCCCAGCAGAAGTGCTGGCAACAGGGCAGAGTGCTACCAACCTCTGCCCAGCATCGGCAACAACTACAGAGTTCCAGGGAGGCGGGGCAGTCGGCCTCCCTCCCCAACAGTTAGCCGGAACAGATGGTGTGGGGTTTCCAGCAGAAGGGCTGGCAACAGGGCCGAGGACTGCTGGACTCTGCCCTCAACTAACAGAGGATGGATTTCCTGTGAAGGTGGATGGGACTTCAGTCTCCACCTGTATACCCCAGGGATGCTGGGCAGTGGGCCCAGATCCACAACAGCATGACAGAGTGAGCCCAGTCACCCTGTCTTCTCTCCAGCGGCAGAAAGGACTCCAGGGAGAAGGGTCAGTCCAGGCCTCTCCCCAGCGGCAGATATGTTCTCTGAGAGAGGCAGAGGTTGGCTGGGTGAGTAATGCTTTGTTTGGAACAATTTATTTGGGGTACTGTGTGGGTACAGGCATCAGAGGACTGGAGCTACTTACTAACTTCGGAGTCAACCCGTCTGGGGTCTCCTCCTTTGTTAGTCTCCTGCCGAAAGGGGAGAAATGTGACAAACTCACCCGGGACAGAGGCTATTGGAGAGGACTGAACGCAAGCCTCTTGCCCACCGATTATGGGCCCTAGCATTTGGGGGAATGGTGCTTTCTGTGAGCTGTATGCCTGGGGACCCTGGGGTTGGTGTTACTTTGGATTCAGCTCCATGTCCCCCCAAAACACACAGATTCTGGAACCCGTTATATGCCATATTAGAATGATAAGACTGAATTATACTGTTGGGACACATACTGTGAGGAGATGCTAATGTCATCAACTCCACTCACCTGTCTGATGTCAGCTATAATGTGTTTAATGTAAATAAGTTTAGTCTAGGTTCTAAGGGTATTCAACTCATTGTTGTTTGTTCTAATTAACCCTGTGTTGATGTTTATGGTAATGTGTGTAAATTGAATGAGCTGATCACATTGTCCTCTATACAATGTAGGAGACAGGACGACTCCTATTGGAGCTCATGTTAATTAGGTTAGCTTTGAGTCATCCTGGTGTATAAATGTGTGGGAGATCTCAAATAAAGAGTAGTTCTGATGTACTCCAAGACTGGTGTTGTCTAGTTCTTGGGGGTTCCTATAGCCAGATCCATTGGACTCGTGTTCCAGAACTTAGGAAGCGGTATACTGACGGAAGCACTCAAGCGGAGTGTGGGACGTTCCGTGACAAAAGCTATTGGCCACTGCCCCGTTTATAGTCCCGACGTACGTGTTTTACGTCACCGCGTTCAGAACGATCGGATTTTCCGACAACTTTGTGTGACCGTGTGTATGCAAGACAAGTTTGAGCCAACATCCGTCGGAAAAAATCCTAGGATTTTGTTGTCGGAATGTCTGAAGAAAGTCCGACCGTGTGTACGGGCATTACAGTACAAAACAATCACACTGAAACCCCCTAATAAAGAGAACCTGTCACCAGCCATCAAAGTACCTGTCACCAGCCATCAAAATACATGTCACCACCCATCAAAGTACCTGAGTACGTGTCACAGTCCATCTGAGTACCCAAGTACCTGTCACAGCCCATCTGAGTACCCAAGTATCTGTCACAGTCCATCTGAGTACCTGTCACAGCCCATCTGAGTACCTGTCACAGCCCATCTGAGTACCTGAGTATCTGTCACAGTCCATCTTAGTACCTGTAACAGCCCATCTGAGTACTCAAGTACCTGAATACCTGCCACAGTTCATCTGAGTACCAGAGTACCTGTCACAGTTTATCTGAGTACCCTAGTACCCGAGTACCTGTCACAGTTCATCTGAGTACCTGAGTACCTGAATACCTGTCACAGTCCATCTGAGTACCTGTCACAGTTCATCTGAGTACCCGAGTACCTGAATACCTGTCACAGTCCATCTGAGTACCTGTCACAGTTCATCTGAGTACCCGAGTACCTGAATACCTGTCACAGTCCATCTGTGTACCCGAGTGCCTGAGTACCTGTCACGGTTCATCTGAGTACCCGAGTACCTGTTACAGTCCATCTGAGTACCTGAGTACCTGTCACAGTTCATCTGATTACCCGAGTACCTGAGTACCTGTCACAGTCCATCTGAGTACCTGAGTACCTGACACAGTTCATCTGAGTACCCGAGTAACTGTCACAGTTTATCTGAGTACATGAGTACCTGAGCACCTGTCACAGCCCATCTGAATACCTGAGTACCTGTCACCAGCCATCAAAGTACCTGTCACCAGCTATCAAAGTACCCGAGTACCTGAGTTCCTGTCACAGTCCATCTGAATACCCAAGTACCTGTCACAGCCCATCTGAGTACCCAAGTACCTGAGTACCTGTTACAGTTTGTGACAGACCTAGCCGGGAGAGAGACTTTTGGAGGGGACTGTATGCTAGCCTCTTGCCGATCGATCATGGGCCCTGGCATTTGGGGGAACGGTGCTCTTTGTGAGCTGTATGCCTGGGGGCCCTTGAGGTGGTATTACTGTGGATTCGGGCCCTGGTCCCCCAGGACACACAGACTCTGGGGACCCTGGATTTTCCACATTGGAATAGTAACTGATTCATACCATTGGGACTCCTACTGTTAAATGCTAATGTCATCAATTCCAGCTACCTGTCTGTTGTCTGCTAAAATGTGTATTGTAAATAAGTCTCTAATATGGGATCTAAGAGTCATTAGATCCCCATTGTTGTTTGTGTTTAATTAACTCTGCTATTGTGATAATGTTGATTGGGGGTTCTAAGCTACAAGACTGCCAGTCTGGCCTAAAGGTCATGTCTGAGTCATCTAGGCTGTCTAAAGGGATTAGTTAATTAGCCCATGTTAATTAGGTTAATTAGGTTACAGGTGTATTGTTAGAGTAATATGAGCCGGAGGTATGCACCTCCACTGTTAGTGTATAAAAGAGCCTGTATTTTTGAATAAAGGAGATTCCTGGGTGAACTTACATACAGCCTGCCTGGTGTTTGTTCTGAGCTATCACAACTGGGTTAGAACAGCACATAGCTGTAGTTCTAATCCCGGAGCATTGGATGACCGAGCAATCAGATGTTGCGATCTGCAATCTGATTCTATAGCTGCAGAGGAGTGTCAGGAGAGTGGAACCGAGCGAGCAAGGGGGTCTTTACATTGGTTGGCAGCCATGGGATTTGCTCTCCAGTTACTGGGACACTCCAAACCAGCCTGCAGGAGAGCCACGCCGAAAGACTTACTTGAGAGCCGTGGAGGGAATGGTGGGATCGTGCTTCCTTGCCGTGAACACATCCAAATCATCACCTGGATCCAAGGTCCAGATAGCAGGAGAGATACCAGCCACCATGGATGAGGAATTCAGAAGGAGGTTGTGAGAGAAGCAGATACAGCACAAAGGACCAGTATCAGAGCAGGTCCTGCTAGGATGGTTTGATTCTATCCGCTGCGAACTCTGGAAGGAAGTGCTAGCCCATGAGCAGCGAAACCAGGGAAAAGTTCTCCCCTCCATCCATGTAAGGTACTGGTCGCAGTATGAAGTGCGAATGCTGTTATTGGGGGAACAGCTGAACCAGGAGTGGACAGCTGAGTTAAGCAGGCTGATCTGGGCAGAAATGCAGTTGGACGAGAGCTACAGAGCCCTCCAGTGGTATGTAGCCCAAGTGTGCCCGTTGACAGCGGATGACAGCCCCACGGAAGGCTTTGACTACGATGGCCTGGGATTGTTATACTGGAGGCTGTCTAGGGACCCTGACTTTGGGAGTGATCGGGAGTGGCATTTGGAGGAAATAATGGAGCACAGAGAGTGAAGACTGAATGTCTCAGAAGTGCACTGGGCACAGGAAGATTTGGAGTTTCTGGCCGTTCAGGAATGGGAGCTGGAGATCGCCTACAGACAGCTGTTAGACTCTGCTCAGCAGCAGGGTGGTGCTCCCTTTGCCTGGGACTATCAGGAAATACCAGCTGACAACTCTGAAATCCTGGCTGAAGAGTTGACAATGTGGCAGAGTAACGGTGTGCTTTGCCAACCTGCCCCCGCAGCTATAGAGGCGGAGGTCTTATGGCGGATGCAGCAAGTGCTGACTGAGCTTGATGAACCTGTTTCTGCGTTGGATGATCTTGGATGGAGGAATGTGCCTGTCCAGCAGAATGCCAGAGAATCAGCAGTGGAAAATCTGGAGATCGCTATCCCCAAAGCTGAAGTGCTGACAACGGGGCAGAGCTCTGCTAACCTCTGCCCAGCACTGATAGCATCTTCTGGGTTCCACGGTGAGGAGATGGTGAACCTTTATCCCCAGACACCAGTTGCAGAGACAGGGGATTTGATAGACTTTTCTGCTGAGGAAGAACAACCTGGTGAGCCTCCAGCAGAAGAAGAGCTGTTATTAGGGCCAAACTTCACTGTGCTCTGCCCAGCACCAACAGAAGTATCTGTGAAGTTACAAGGAACTTCCCCAGCTGGCAACCGGACAGAGGGTCCAAGATCTCTGCCCTACACCTGCGGCGGTTCCGGAGGCTCAGGGTGAGAAGGAGGTGGTCACTTCCCAGCAGCAGATCAGGATACAGGGGGAGAAGGGAGAGGAGGTGTTCACCGTCCCTCCCCAACAGTTGGCCAGGGTGGAGGAAGTGGTCTTCCCTCCCCAGCAAAGATCAGTGCACCTGGGAGACAGTACCATAGACATATCGTCCCAACATCCAGATGAGGGAATGGAAAAGGAAGCAGCCGGCTCACCTCCCCAATGGCAGCTACACAGTTTGGGAGTGGAGGAAGCCAGCCTCCTGCCCCAACAGTTAACTGGAGCTAAGGATGCGGAGTCCCCAGCAGAAGTGCTGGCAACAGGGCAGAGTGCTACCAACCTCTGCCCAGCACCGGCAACAACTACAGAGTTCCAGGGAGGTGGGGCAGTCAGCCTCCCTCCCCAACAGTTAGCCGGAGCAGATGGTGTGGGGTTTGCAGCAGAAGGGCTGGCAACAGGGCCGAGTACTGCTGGCCTCTGCCCTCAACTAACAGAGGATGGATTTCCTGTGAAGGTGGATGGGACTTCAGTCTCCACCTGTATACCCCAAGGATGCTGGGCAGTCGGCCCAGATCCCCAACAGCATGACGGAGTGAGCCCAGACACCCTGTCTTCTCCCCAGCGGCAGATATGTTCTCTGAGAGAGGCAGAGGTTGGCTGGGTTAGTAATGCTTTGTTTGGAACAATTTGTTTGGGGTACTGTGTGGGTACAGGCGTTAGAGGACTGGAACTACTGACTAACTTCGGAGTCAACCCGTCTGGGGTCTCCTCCTGTGTTAGTCTCCTGCCGAAAGGGGAGAAATGTGACAGACCTAGCCGGGAGAGAGACTTTTGGAAGGGACTGTATGCTAGCCTCTTGCAGATCGATCGTGGGCCCTGGCATTTGGGGGAATGGTGCTCTTTGTGAGCTGTATGCCTGGGGACTCTTGAGGTGGTATTACTGTGGATTTGGGTCCTGGTCCCCCAGGACACACAGACTCTGGGGACCATGGATTTGCCATATTGGAATAGTGACTGATTCATACCGTTGGGACTCCTACTGTTAAATGCTAATGTCATCAATTCCAGCTACCTGTCTGTTGTCTGCTAAAATGTGTATTGTAAATAAGTCTCTAGTATGGGATCTAAGAGTCATTAGATCCCCATTGTTGTTTGTGTTTAATTAACTCTGCTATTGTGATAATGTTGATTGGGGGTTCTAAGCTACAAGACGGCCAGTCTGGCCTAAAGGTCATGTATGAGTCATCTAGGCTGTCTAAAGGGATTAGTTAATTAGCCCATGTTAATTAGGTTACAGGTGTATTGTTAGAGTAATATGAGCCGGAGGTATGCACCTCCACTGTTAGTGTATAAAAGAGCCTGTATTTTTGAATAAAGGAGATTCCTGGTTGAACTTACATACAGCCTGCCTGGTGTTTGTTCTGAGCTATCACAACTGGGTTAGAACGGCACATAGCTGTAGTTCTAATCCCGGAGCATTGGATGACCGAGCAATCAGATGTTGCGATCTGCAATCTTATTCTATAGCTGCAGAGGAGTGTCGGGAGAGTGGAACCGAGCAAGCAAGGGGCTCGTTACACAGTTCATCTGAGTATCCAAGTACTTGTCACAGTTCATCTGAGTATTCGAGTACCTGAGTACCTGTCACAGTTCATCTAATTACCCAAGTACCCGAGTACCTGTCACAGTCCATCTGAGTACCTGAGTACCTGAGTACCTGTCACAGTTCATCTGAGTACCCGAGTACCTGTCACTGTTTATCTGAGTACATGAGTTCCTGAGCACCTGTCACAGCCCATCTGAATACCTGAGTACCTGTCACCAGCCATCAAAGTACCTGTCACCAGCCATCAAAGTACCCGAGTACCTGAGTTCCTGTCACAGTCCATCTGAATACCCAAGTACCGGTCACAGCCCATCTGAGTACCCGAGTATTTGTCACAGTCCATCTGAGTACCTGTCACAGCCCATCTGAGTACCCAAGTACCTGAGTACCTGTCACAGTTCATCTGAGTATCCAAGTACTTGTCACAGTTCATCTGAGTACTCGAGTACCTGTCACAGTTTATCCGAGTACCTGAATACCTGTCACAGTCCATCTGAGTACCTGAGTACCTGTCACAGTCCATCTGAGTACCTGAGTACCTGTCACAGTTCATCTGATTACCCGAGTACCTGTCACAGTCCGTCTGAGTACCTGAGTACCTGTCACAGTCCATCTGAGTACCCGAGTACCTGAGTACCTGTCACAGTTCATCTGAGTATCCGAATACCTGAATACCTGTCAATGTCCATCTGAGTACCTGAGTACCTGCCACAGTTCATCTGAGTACCTGAGTACCTGTCACAGTCCATTTGAGTACCTGAGTACCTGTCACAGTTCATCTGAGTACCTGAGTACCTGTCACAGTCCATCTGAGTACCTGAGTACCTGTCACAGTTCATCTGAGTACCCGAGTAATTGAGTACCGGTCACAGTCCATCTGACTACCTGAGTACCTGAGTACCTGTCACAGTTCATCTGAGTACCCAAGTAAACCGAGTACCTGTCACAGTCCATCTGAGTACCTGTCACAGTTCATCTGAGTACCTAAGTACCCGAGTACCCGAGTACCTGAGTACCTGTCACAGACCATATGAGTACCCAAGTACCTGAGTACCTGTCACAGTTCATCTGAGTACCCGAGTACCTGTCACAGTTCATCTGAGTACATGAGTACCTGAGCATCTGTCACAGCCCATATGAGTATCTGTCACAGTTCATCTGAGTACCTGAGTACCTGTCACAGTCCATCTGAGTACCTGAGTACCTGTCACATCCCATCTGAGTACCTGAGTACCTGTCACAGCCAATCTGAGTACCTGAGTACCTGTCACAGTCCATCTGACTACCCGAGTACCTGAGTACCTGTCACAGTTCATCTGAGTACATGAGTACCTGAGCACCTGTCACAGCCCATCTGAGTATCTGTCACAGTCCATCTGAATACCCGAGTACCCGAGTACCTGTCACAGTCCATCTGAGTACCTGAGTACCCGAGTACCTGAGTACCTGTGACAGTTCATCTGAGTGCCTGAGTACCTGAGTACCTGTTACAGTCCATATGAGTACCCGAGTACCTGAGTACCTGTCACAGTTCATCTGAGTACCCGAGTACCTGAGTACCTGTCACAGTTCATCTGAGTACATGAGTACTATCACAGCTGTGTCAGATTTATATACAACTCAATAACAGTATGATAAGTGTCCTTAAGATTGGAGGTTGAATGCAGCCCAAGAACAGCTGATTGTCCCTGCAGTTTTTCATTGACTAAAAAAATAAGAGAAAGCAATCCATTTGAACACTATTTGCTTGATATTGTAATGACCAGCTAACCAGGTTATTTGGTGACTGCCTATACATTTACTGCTGAATGTAATCAGGGATGCACCCTGTATTCTATTGGCAATGTCAGGAAAAGCCCTCTTGTAGTCATTCCAGTAAACAGAAGATTAAAAGAATGCCTGTAAGCGCCATCCGGCGCTCGCGCGCGCGCAATAGCGCCAATAGTGCTAATAGGCGAACGCGCGTACGCAATAGCGCCAATAGCGCTAATGGCGAACGCGCGTGTGCAATAGCGCCAATAACGGCGCGTGGCACGCGCCCCCTGTAACACTCTTGGCGCCAAGATGGGCTATTTAAAGGAGACTGTTCCAATGCTGCCTTGCTGTCCGGCCTACAGCATTTCCTGAGACCTCTGCTCCCTTGTTACCAGTTTCTCTGCATCCAGTACCTACTTGGCTTGATCCTGACTTACCTGTTTGCTGCCTGCCCCGATCTCGGCTTGGACTCTGACAACTCTCTTGGTTTGCCCTTCTGTACCTGATCTGCCCGCCAGTACCTTGACCCGGCTTGTCTGCACCTTCCTGCTGTCTGCTACCTGCTACTGGACTACAGTGCACCTCCCTGCTGTCTTCAACCTGCTTCGGGACTACAGTGCACCTCCCTGCTGTCTGCAACCTGCTTCGGGACTACAGAGCACCTCCCTGCTGACTACAGGATCCAGCTCTCTTCTCCAGTGTTCCAGCCAGGCACTTGTGCCCCTCTGTACTTCTGAGCCCCTGTTCTCACCTTCAGGGGTTCCTAAGTCAGAGGTATACGAGAGGCCGTTCTCTGCACTCCGGGCTCCACCTACCAGGTACGTGACAGGCAACCACCTAGTAGCTAGTCCAATTAGTCCACACCAGCCTTTTTCACCCAGGGTGCCCAGGCACCCTGGGGTGCCTTCAGGTTTCTTCAGGGCAAAATGCCTAAAAATTGCCCAAAAACTGTATACAAGCCAGTGAGTGGATCAAGCCTGCCTTTAAGTTACACAAAGCCACAGGTTTTCATTGTGCACCATTACATAGTGTTCTTGTTGGCCCCTCCCCTGCCCCTCTCCGCAAGCACTGGAATCACATTAGCTTAGCAAGGGAGAGAAACTGAGGGAGAAGATCAACATTGGAATTCTAGTCAGTACCAGTGTGCACAGGTGTATTTGTAAGAATAAATCACCTCTAATGTTGGAGCGTCCTATGTGTGTGGATGCGATGCTGTTGCATTATGTAAAACTATTTGTTTATTTTTTTGCATTTTAGAATAGGTGCCCCGAGATTGAGCATAATTTAAAGGGTGCCTTGACTGAAAAAAGGTTGAGAAACACTGGTCTACAAAACACCCTCCCACTCTATTGCCCATTATGCAAGAATGTCCCCCTTATGACTGCATAATGCCACATTAAAGCCCACCCCCACTAGCTCTCTTTATACAACAAATAAGTGAAGAACTGGGATATCACCCCCTTCATTGGGCTTAATAAGATGTGGAGTTGACAAACTGGAACACAGAGGTAACTGTGATCTGATGTGTGTGTACACAAAGCAACAAAAAGATATTCACCAACTGGTTTTGGAAAACTTCTGTTTTAAATTGCTGCTTGTATCCTCCTTTGAAGTGATTTTTCCCTCACCTCTTACCCGATTGAGAGAGGGTCAAAGGAATAGGAAATAATATTAACTCTCTCCAATAAGTGCAGAGATTAGAACAAAATAAAAAAAAATTTGTAGTGTGGGAAAGGTTAAAAACTTTGTGATGTTTTATTGCCTTCTGTGTCCTCTTGTCATGCTGACCTAGTTACTCTTATTTAGTATTCTGCTCTCAAAGAGACAAGAAGTTCAGAAAATATAACCCTTTGGCCTTTGGCTGGAGTTCGGCTTTAAGCTTATCAGAGCCTTTGGAGAATGGCCAGATGCTTGTCTCAAGGTATCTCTGGGTATATATATGCTGTCCCAAACAGTTGGGCCTTATGTCTATGGACACCTTTACAGACAAGCAACTGAAAAGAAAACGAGGAGGATCCATTGCTTTAAAGCAGTTGTAAACCCTGCTTTATTATTTTTACCTACAGGTAAGCCTATAATAAGGCTTACCTGTAGGTAAAATGAATATCTCCTAAACCTTCATGGTTTAGGAGATATTCACCCTGCATGCAGCCGCTGACGTCAGCAGTGCATGCACTCTGAAGGTTCAACATACCGTCTCAGAACTTCAGAGCTTCTTGCCGGTGTTCTGCCAAAATAGCCAACTCACCAAACTCTCCAACCAGGTCACTTCTGATCACACTCCAGCAGCAGTAATTGCAGATTTCAATGACTTCACAGAACACCGGTAGCGTGTACACTATGGTACACGATATAATGAATGGACATTTTTAGTCCGCCAGCTAGTAACCAACAACATGGCTGCCAAGGCGACGACAACTTTTTTACTCCTTAGCCGGTGTTCTGTCAAAACAGCCAACTCATTGAAATCTACAATTACTGCTGCTGGAGAGCCACCGGAAGTGACGTGATTGGAGATTTTGACAGAACTCCAGAACCGAGGGCTCCCATGCACATGCGCGGGAGTGATGTCATCGCGGCTGCGGCCACTCACAGCGCCAGAGCCCACGATCCTGGAAGAAAGGATGGAAGAAGATGTCAGCCCTCTCAGCGGTGCCCAGTCCCTTCGTTCTAAGGTAAGTATTTCATAATGTGCTATTATGTGATGCACTAGATACATATGCTGTCCCTTTAATTCCAGTTCTATACCACCAAGTTTAAAAAGACTTCTGGAGCTGTTCCTGTGTACTTTATTTTTGTATATATTTTTACACATTTATTTCACCCTTGCGGAAACACTTATGTGGTCATTTGCATCCAGGCCAGGTAAATGTGACAGCAAGGATATCTATCCTTAACCTTTTTGAGTTGCTCTAGGAGAGTACTGTAAATATTAGTCTTGAAAACTTTACAAATGTAGACAGCTTCCAGTATAAACAGTGTAATATTTTCTTCTTAGGCTGAACAGTTGATAATCACATAGATAGCACAAAAACGTTGTGTCACTTACATCAAACTGTAGCGGCATGTTGTTGTAAAGCTCTAATATTTCACGTATGCAAACAGGTACACTATCCTATGCATGACATGCCCTGCATTACATCACAAGGAAAAGGGGTATATCTACAATACACATAACCCAGGAATTCACAATATTCCAGGGACTCCAGCAGGACAGTGATGAGACTTCTTGCAATGGGAAATCTACAGTAAGACACATTTGGGTGTCCAGCATTTATTTTGGATTTTAGTTCACCATATATCTCCACTACAATATAGTAATGCAGCAAACCATAGATCACAAGCATTAAAGATAGTAAACTGTAATTTCCATATTAACCACACGATGGAGCCTTCTATTAACCAATCAGCCAAGTAACAAGTCCATATACCTCTGAGACTGAAAAAATACATTTGTGCATATTATGGATGTGACTGGTGAGATATCTCAACTCATAACAAGATATAAAAATACTTTTAAAATTAAAGTCATTAATTTTACACTTATTGTACCTTTGACTCATGCACAAACCAGGAATTACCAGTTGTTCTTGATTATAACAAATTAAATAAAGATGTCCAATTGCACAAATTAATTTCAGTGGAAGAGACTATTTTTCTTAAAGCGGCCTGAGCTGTATTAGATATTTGAAGTGGATAGTTTAGTTTATATAAAAAAAATACTAGTTTTGTTTAAATAATTAATTTAAAAATAACAGAACTAATATTATACATTAAGCTGATGCTCAGCTAAACTACACATTCCAGAAGTATTGTACAGTATAGAGAAAATAGTATATGTTATTGAATATGTGGCGAGTAACTGCAAAAAAAGGTTAGCTAATTATTAGAGTTTATAGCACTATGTCTAATTCTAACTATGTCTAATTCTTATACTCTCTAAAATCTCAAAATTTACTGACGATAGTTTAAACAGTAGAAAGGCTAATTCCAGGGGAGTTTCGGGAACCCTAAAAAAACCTGAGACACCACTGCGCACCTACAAATGCAGAGTTTGCAGTACACAGTGATAAAAGGGGGATGAGGCTGCTTTTCTTATCCGCTTGATCTGTTTTCTTTGTGGTACTCAGAAATGGCTTTCACTTGCATTAAAAAAAAAAATGCTCCTTGATGACAATAGTGAACATAAAAGTCACAAATATGAATTTTTTTTACAAAAAAAAAATTAGTTAAGTTAAAAAAGAAAGTTAATAAAGTGAATAATGTTCCAAAAGCCCAATGTGCATATATTATCAGATATAAGAATTATGTAGAATATAAGAAACATGCACTGTAAAGTACAAATCAATGTAGAAACCAAGTAGTTAATAAAAATGCCAGATTATCTAATTAATTAAATTATCTAAAATAATTCTACAATTTAAAACAGCAAACTGTAGTCACTGGTGAAGGTAAGAATGGATTACAAAATTGAAAGAAGTGTATCTACAGAATCTTATTTGGCATAATGGCATCAATTGTTGCAATTATGGCAAAGGGAACCGGAAGCCCTCAATAGAAGACAGAGCATGTGCCCTGGATGCCAGGGTCTAGCAATGCCCTGGCTAATTCATTAAAGTAAAATGTGCACAAACTTGGAGCTGTAGCCCACAGTGACCAATCAGAACTCTTATTATATTTTTCTAGTTAAAGTTTAGTTAGTTTAAATGTCATAGCTGGTTTAAATGCATATTTTTATTTTTTTCAATTAGGAAAATGAAAAGAAAAACTTCAGAAAAAAAAAAAAACATCAGTCATTTCTGATAATGCTGTATTTACACAGTTAACACATCTACACATATTCACCTCAAAATAGAATCATCAAAGTCTTCTGCATACAAGGATACCATATACGATAAATGCATATTTTACATATTACAGCAGACAGGTAAAGCCCAAAGTCAAAGCTGACCTTTCAGTTTAGAGGAGCTTTTTTTTCTTCATCTTGGACATTACATCACATTTCACAAGAAAGAAAGAATCTTTTTGTGTAAATTTTAATTGAGGCACTAAGCTAAGAGTGAGTCAGGTCTGTGCAAAAGGGAATCAGTATAACTGCTTTGTTTACAGGTTTGTGATTAGAGTTGGTTGTAAACCCTTGTTTTTTTTTTAAATAACAAACATACACTTACCTCCACTGTGCAGTTCATTTTGCACAGTGTGGCCCTGAACCTGGTCTTTTGAGGTCCCTCGTGGCGCTTGCAGCTCCTCCTCCTCCCCTGCGTGTAAAGACACAGAATGCCGGACTCGGCTCCGCCCCGGTGCCCGTGTCATTGGATTTGATTGACAGCAGCGGGAGCCAATGGTTGCGCTGCTATCAATCTATCCAATCAAGAGCCCAGAACCACGGGCAGAGAGGTAGAGCGCGTCTCCGCCGAGGGAACAAACGGGCTCAGGTGATTAAAATGGGGGGGGGCTGGGGGGCCAGTCAGTGCCAGAAGTTTTTTCACCTTAATGCACAGGATGCATTAAGGTGAAAAACCACGAGGATTTACAACCCCTTTAAATATTTGACCTATGCAATGGGACTGTCGAGAAAGTTTTTTCTTATTTTTTTCTTTTATTTGTATATTTTTCTTTTTAATTATTTACACTTTTTTCTTACTTAGGAATATGATTTAAAAAAATCATATAGGTCTAACAAATAAATGCATTGTAGGGAATCTACCTCTGGTGGGTTCGTCTTGCTGTGTGCTAAGCAGTCATCCTCAACCTACTCCTTTATATGAGATTAGGTGTTGGGCATTTAGTGAGTAGTGTGGTCTACAGTTCTTCCAATATTCCCTGGGTCCTGCTGTCCTCCTGTTACTTTTGTTGATGTTTTTTTTTTGTCCTTCCTAGGTCCTGTATACCTGTTACTGGCCTTTCCTGCACTATAGACCTCTTTCTTTTTCCCCAATACCTACCCTATTGATCAATTCTGGTGGGCTATTCATCTGCCTGATTGGTCCTTAAAGATATGGATGAGCAAGCTTGGGGTGGTGGAACTTGACTGGCCTGCACAGAGTCCTGACTTCAACCAGATAGAACGCCTTTGAGATGAATTGGAGTTGAGACTGCAAGCCAGGCCTTCTCGTCCAGATCAGTGCCTGAACTCAAATTCACTTCTGGAAGAATGGCCAAACATTCCTATAGACACACTCCTAAACCTTGTGGACAGCCTTCCAAGAAGAGTTGAAGCTGTTATAGCTGCAAAGGGTAGGCCAACTCAATATTGAACCCTACGGACTAAGACTGGGATGCCATTAAAGTTCATGTGCGTGTAAAGGCAGGCATCCCAATAGTTATGGTAATATAGTGTATATATAATGACTGTATGTGGTATTTCTTTTCCAGAGGATAAGGTGTACCATTATATAGCAATAAAAATATAACAGATGTTCTGAGCCCTCCATATTCTATTCCAGTGGTTGCCAAACTGTGGCCCGGGGGCCAGATACGGCCCTTTGCTTGCTTTTATCTGGCCCTTAGGGCACTATTTCATCCCCTGATACCAACAATGGGGTCCCCCCTACTGACACCAATGAAGAGGGCACAATGTCTCCCAATGACACCAACAATGGGGCCCAATGACATCAACAATAGGGCACAATTCCTCCCACTTAGACCTACATATTGGGGTGCAATTACACTGAAACAAGCAATGGGGCATTATTTTTTCTCACTGACGTCAGGACATTTTTTCCTGCCACTGGCCACAGTCTGGCCCTACCAAAATCTGAAGGACAGTAAACTGGCCCTTTGTTTAGAAAGTTTGGAGACCCCTGCTCTATCCAATCCATCTTTTCTGTAGCTCTGCTTAATTTTTAAATCCACATGCTTTCTATGTATCACCTATCTCTAACACTAATGCCACGTACACACAATCAGACATTCCGACAACAAAATCCTGGTTTTATTTCCGACAGATGTTGGCACAAACTTGTCTTGCATACACACGGTCGCACAAATGTTGTCGGAAATTCCAAACGTCAAGAAGGCGGTGACGTACAACACATACGATGAGCCGAGAAAAATGAAGTTCAATAGCCAGTGCGGGTCTTCTGCTTGATTTTGAGCATGCGTGGAATTTTATGCGTCGGAATTGTGTACACACGATCGGAATTTCCGACAAACGGATTTTGGTGTCGGAAAATTTGAGAACCAGCTCTCAAATTTTTGTTGTTGGAAATTCCGAGAACAAATGTCCGATGGAGCCTACACACGCTCACATCGAACATTTGTTGTCGGAAATTCGGACCGTGTGTACGCGGCATTATTCTTATGCCCCGTACACACAATCGGACTTTCCACCAACAAAACCATGGATTTTTATTCGAAGGATGTTGGCTCAAACTTGTCTTGCATACACATAACAATTACGAACGTGGGAACGTGGTGGCGTACAAGACGTACGACGAGCCAAGAAAAAGGAAGTTCAATAGCCAGTGCAGCTCCTTCTGCTTGATTCCGAGCATGCGTGAACTTTTGTGCGTCGGACTTGTGTACACACTATCGGAAATTCCGACAACAAAGTTTTGTTGGCGGAAGATTTGAGAACCTGCTAGCCAACATTTGCTGGCGGAAAGTCCGGCAACAAATGTTCGATGGAGCATACACACAGTCGGACTTTCAGCCAACAAGCTCACATCCAACATTTGCTCTCGGAAAATCAGATTGTGTGTGCGGGACATAACAGTAACACTTAACTCTAGCTGATCCTCTCCCTTACACCAAGCCATCTTCTAAAATTAGTCTTCATTCTTCTCCTTGACCCTTAAAGTAGAATTAATGTTTAACTTAACTCCTAAAATTAACACATTCAACTAATCTTAATCTAACACAGATTCCTAGCCCCAACTAATATCAGGGCCAGCACTACCCTACAGCGCACATCAGCGCACATCAGCGCACATCATTTGGGGGAGAATGCCTCCTCCTCATTGGCTAGCTGTGCAGGTTAGGGACAGCCTGAGAAGCTCTGTGTCTCCCCCCATCCAGGCAGGCAGATGGTGGATCCCAGAGCCGTACCGTACGCATTCCCCTCCCAGCTTAAGCCAAGGGGAGTGTACACTGCATGGGGGAGAGAACGACTGTCAATGTTCCTTCCCCCGCTCGGCTCCCCCTCGTCCTGTCAGCAGGGACAAGAGAAGGTGGCCTACTCTGTGTAACCCCCCTCCAATGCTTGTTCCTGATTTGCCAAGAAGGGGACCAATCACAGTAGGGGAGAAGAGCACCATGGACATGTAGTCCCAGCGATATATATAGGCAAGAACTGCAGCCCCCTGCATGCTGGCTGAACTGAGAGGAAGAAGGGCAAACCAAGAATAGAGAAAGAATCACAGTTACTGACCTGGGGAGAGACCACAAACCAGCCAGAGAGAGAAAACCACAAGACCAGAAGCAGGAGTCGGAGCTCTTTCCCCTTGCCTGCTGGGTGAGACATCAGGGCCTGAGCAAAGTGGTGACCCTTCCTGCCAGCAAGCTCCACAGTCAGACGTGGGTCAACTATCGCAGACACCTCATTGGCTGTGTGGACACTTGGGGCACCTCCAGGCACATCTATACAGGCATCACTGGGTCATCAGGTTGCCAGTAGGGCATCCTTCAAGAGCCTGTTCCAGGACATCCCATTCCTTTGAGCTTTGGTATCTTCAGGATTGGTGAGTAGGCAAGAAACTGCATGCAGACACCTTTACCCCATCTCTGTACATGAGATATCCCAAAGAAAACACTTTGCAAAGGTCATTCTTTATTGCTGGTCTCCTTTGTACAGCAATTCCCTTGGGCTCTTGTTAACCTCTTAGCGCCGGCGCCTACTGGCCCTTCAAGAGTTTTAGAGGGTGGAGTAAGGAGCGGAGCCAATGGGGCGGCAAAATGGGTTTCACCTAGGGTGTCAAAAATCCTTGCACCAGCCATGACTATAATTAAACCCATAATCTTACTAAAGCTAGCTTCACCCTAAAAACTGCATTTTCTTTTAAACCATATGCCCAAAGCTTAGCTAGTTCTGAAATTATCAGTGCTGAGGTTACATTGAGACATGCATTCTATTAAGGGCCCCAAAAACTTATGACCGTGGAAACTGGCAACTAGTGATTGTGGACACTGTGGGGTTGACTTACTAAAATTGGAGAGTGCAAAATCTGGTGCAGCTGTGTATGGTAGCCAATCAGCTTCTAACTTCAGCTTGTTCAATTAAGCTGTGACGAAAAAATCCTGGAAGCTGATTGGTTTTTGTGCAGAGCTGCACCAGATTTTGCACTCTCCAGTTGTAGTAAATCAACCCCTGTCTTTTAATTCTATGTTAAATATTCTGTTCTATATTTCCATGGATTTATTTATCTGTTTAAAGTAGAACTATAAGCAAAACTTTTTTTTTTTTCATTTTCAAATCCCTGCAAATTAAGGGAACTTTTTGGGGCCCCCCAGGTCACCAGAACTAGTGTCTCTATTGGAGATTTCCCCTCTATTATATTTCTGGGGACAACCCAAAATTCAGAATTTTGTTTTAATTTCACTTTCAATGATAATGGTAAACAGGACAAATAGAGAGAGTGACTCTAACGGAGGCACAGGCAGCAATACAAACTGACAGGTGTGTTAATCCCTCTCCACTCCATCCAAAACAAAAAAAAAATGTTTTGCCTTTAGTTATACTTTAAATAACCTGATTCACAATCCAGCCATCAATACTTAAATTATGTGCCTTGGGGAACATAATCTAACAGGACAATTTTGAAAAAAAAATTTACTTTCTACTTTAAAACATTTCCAAAAAAAAAAATGTAAAAAAACGAATTCATTCATCAGTTTAGGCCGATATGTATTCTGCTACTAATTTTTGTTAAAATAAATTGCAATAAGCGTATATTGATTGGTTTGCACAAAAGTTAGAGGGGATAAATTTATGGCATTTTTATTTTTTTTATTTTTTTTTTACTGGTAATGGCAGCGATCAGTGAGTTTTAGCGGGACTGCGACATTGCGGCAGACAGATTGGACAAATCGAACACCCAATTGACATTTTTGACACTTTTTTGGGGAACCAGTGACATTATTACAGTAATCAGTGCTAAAAATATGCACTGTTATTGTACTAATGACACTGGCAGGGAAGGGGTTAACATCAGGGGTGATCAAGGGGTTAATTGTGTTTCCTGTTTGTGTTTTCTAACTGTATGAGGACTCTGTGACTGGGGAAACACACAGATCTATCTTCCTGCTTACCAGACTCCATGCCCGCCGGCCACCCGTGATCGTTCCCCGCAGATTGGCCACTGATTAGCTCCCCCGCTGTCCAATGGGAGCGCGTGCGCCCACAAAAGCGAGTTCCCGAGCCGATGTAGAGCTGCGGCGTTTTGCAGTATAATGACGGCGGCTGGTCTGCAAGAGGTTAAACCCCTTAATACGTATTAATTACACAGGTTCTGTGGCTGATTAAGGTGCTAATTTAACTCAATTAGTGCCTTATCTGCATTAGCCTCAGAATGTAATTAATATGTGTTTAGGTTTAAAGGGAATGAGGTGGCAACCCTAGTAGCAAATCAGTCTGACTTACATTGTAGCTACTGTCTACATAGTAGTTCCGTACAGTACAGGCACCTGGCCTCTGGAGCTGCCATGCATTTTCTCTATATCTGCAAACTATGCTTTATGGCAGGTCTCATAAATGTTATACCTATATAGCAGTGCCAAAACCAGCCACATGGAACAAAACTAAAACATTAACAAATGTTTGCAAAGGTATATGTTTAAGCAGAATTTTAATTACACCTTGCACCTCCTGGCAAGCAAGCATACTGTAAATTGAGTATCCCCTTTGTATCTACAATTGTGATTTACTTTCGTATTGGTGTACTTATAAAAATTATTTTATTTCCAATATGAGCGTTTTTTTGGTATAATCAATAATCTTCAATTCACAAAAGCATAGTACATAAGGCATTTTAGTTCAATAAATAATATGCTGATTTTAACACCCAGGTTTATTTTTCAGTTCTCGAACGGCATACTGTACTGTTCTGATTAATTTACAGCATGACTAAGACAATTTACTACCTATGTATTCTTTCATCAATGATTTTTTAGTTATTTACAATAGACCATAAAAAAAAAGAAAGGAATAGACCCAGTAGCTGTTCATTAGCAGTGGTAGGAAGCACATGTGAATGAGTTACCTGTTTGCATGGTCTAATGGTTATATACGAGGTTCTGCTAGATGTTTTTCTACTTTTTGTGCATTACTTACTGGCAGCCTGTTTCTAATTTTGTATGATCTTGGATAGCATGGAATATTTGAAATTAAATGTGAACTCCACGCACAACTTAAATATAGCCCTTAATTGCCGTTCCATTTTGTATGCACCAAATATCCTTGAAAACCAAGGTACATAGTTGCCAACATTGTAAAAAAAAAATGTGGGACACTTTTGTGGCTGTAGGCGGAGCTGTCCAATAATTAGGGGGCGGGGCATTAGTAAGTAGGCGTGACCTGGCAAAAACAGACAAGGCGAAAAATGGGCGTGGTTTACGCGAAATAGTGGTCGTGGCTTAAATGGGCGTGGCTCATGAGGGTGTGGTTAGAGTCTGAGATGAATGAGGGATGGGGAGAGGGGGAGAGGGGGAGAGGGAAATGACGGGACAGCAGCCCCAGATCCTACACAATTATTTCTATTATTACATTGTAATATAAAATGAAATCATTCAACTTACCATAATGCAGAATCAGTGGGATCCCTGATCGTGTCGCTAGCCACGTCGCCTGCCACCAGTCATCCGTCCTTGCTTCAGATGTTCGAGCAGAGTCCGTCCTTGCATCAGGTGTCCCAGCAGAGTCCGTCCTTGCATCAGGTGTCCCAGCAGAGTCCATCCTTGCATCAGGTGTCCCAGCAGAGTCCGTCCTTGCATCAGGTGCCCCCAGCGGAGCCCCCCCCTTACATCAGATGTCCCCAGCGGAGCCCCCCTCACACCAGGAGTCCCCGGCGGAGCCCCCTCTCACATCAGGAGTCCCCAGCGGAGCCCCCCCTCACATCAGGAGTCCCCGGCGGAGCTCCCCCTCACATCAGGTGTCACCGGCGGAGCTCCCCCTCACATCAGGAGTCCCCGGTGGAGCCCCCCTCACATCAGGAGTCCCCGGCGGAGCCCCCCCTCACATTAGGTGTCCCCGGCGGAGCACCCCCTCACATTAGGTGTCCCCAGTGGAGCCCCCTCACATCAGGTGTCCCCAGTGCCCCCCCTCACATCAGGTGTCCCCAGTGCCCCCCCCTCACATCAGGTGTCCCCAGTGCCCCCCCTCACATCAGGTGTCCCCAGTGCCCCCCCCTCACATCAGGTGTCCCCAGTGCCCCCCCCTCACATCAGGTGTCCCCAGTGCCCCCCTCCCCCTCACATCAGGTGTCCCCAGTGACCCCTCCCTCACATCAGGTGTCCCCAGTGCCCCCCCCTCACATCAGGTGTCCCCAGTGCCCCCCCACATCAGGTGTCCCACAGCGGTGCGCGCGCCCCCCCCTACCTCAGAGGTATCCTAGAAGTGTGTCCGCAGCATGGGTAGAACCCCCGCCCCTTTCCATATCAGACTGGCAGCGGGGCGGGGGTAGGCGGGCCGAGGCGGAGCGGGGCGAGGGGTGGGCGGCGACGCAGAAGCTCCGTCTAGCCCCCCCAGCCGTCTTCCTGAACTTCAATAAAATGGTGGCCGGCGGAGACAATGTCTCCGCCGGCCGCTGACCTCTAGCGGCGGCGGCGGCGGCGGTTTCGAAAATCGGGAACCGGATTTTTTGGGACATTTCCCGGGACACCACAAATTCGGGAATGGAGTCCAAGTCCCGGGAATGTCCTGGGAAATCCGGGACAGTTGGCAGCTATGAGGTATAGCCTTGTAAATGTAGCAGTGACATCATCACTGTGCTGCATATAGCTTGCTACAAGACCAATCACCCCGCACAAGGACAGAGAGCAGCGACTAGTCTTTTTTTACAGAAAACTCATTCACAAAGGCAAGGTTTCATGCCCGATTCCTGCACAGATCAGGAAAAAAAAACACAGACAACATCGACATTCAAGTAAGAATAAACATGCATACATCTTGTATTTAGACAACGTTTGCTTATCAAGTTGACAACCCAGAGCTCCTGTTAGGCATTTTAACAAATCTGAAACTTAAACTGTTACTAAGGCCACAGCAGCAAAATCAGTGTGTGTATGCAGTAAAGCATGCTTGTTATACTCACTGTGGAACCTAAGGGGTTAATACTCTGCATTGTGTAAAAAGCCTGCATGATCTTGTATGCACAGATCCTCCGCTTCTTCCACTGACTCCAGAACATTTAATGATAAGACAGAGCCTTTGGAGTCAGGCTGCACATGCTCAGAATGGTGTGTATTGCTAAAGAGAGTTTTTCTTGGGAGAGTAAATGTGATCAGCACAGGGCCAATCAGCACTGTCCAGACAGAGGGTCAGGGGTCTTGGATCCTGATAGGACAGCTCGGTGCAGTATGAAAACTCCTCCTACAAGCATTACGAGGAACTGATAGAAGTCACAAGACTGATATATATTGCTGATGAGAAAAGGTACTGATCAGTTTATATTTACTATAATAATTGCATTTCCATGTTCTGTGTACTGTGGGAGACCAGATATAGTGAATGCAGGGTCCTGGGTTTAGTAACACTTTAAAGAATATTTAAACCTGATATTTCATATTCCTGATATATGTCTGTTGTACCATGTACTTGTATGAAAAAGTATTCTGTTCTCTTTGTATTACTTCCTTTGTGTGACATCCCTGGTGTTCCTGCCAGTCCCTCTGCTCTCCTATGAAGAACTGATGAAGCAGGACACCACAGCTGGGAACTCAGTCTTCTCTGCTTTAATGATCAGACTTATCCTGACACACCCCTCTGCACCATAGGTGTGCACAGCCTATTGCATTAGGATGTGCACCCCAAAGCTCAAACACACATGCGTGTGTGTGTGTGTGTGTGTGTGTGTGTGTGTGTGTGTGTGTGTGTGTGTGTATATATATATATATATATATATATATATATATATATATATATATATATATCACATTGTATTGTCAAAAGTCCGTAGGGTTCAATAATGAGTTGGCCCACCCTTTGCAGCTATAACAGCTTCAACTGTTCTGGGAAGGCTGACCACAAAGTTTAGGAGTGTGTATGTGGGAATGTTTGACCATTCTTCCAGAAACGCATTTGTGAAGTCAGGTAGTGATGCTGACTAGTGAGAAGGCCTGGCTCTTAGTCTCCGCTCTAATTCATCACAAAGGTGTTCTATCGGGTTGAGGTCAGGACTCTGTGCAGGCCAGTCAAGTTCCTCCACCCCAAAATCGCGCATCCATGTCTTTATGGACCTTGCTTTGTGCACTGATCCAAATCATTTGGTGGAGGGGGGATTATGATGTGGGGTTGTTTTTCAGGGGTTGGGCTTGGCCCCATAGTTTAAGTGAGTAAGGTGTCAGAATACCAAGACATTTTGGACAATTTCATGCTCCCAACTTTGTGGGAACAGTTTGGGGATGGCCCCTTCCTGTTCCAACATGACTGCACACCACTTTGCAAAAATAAAGGTCCTTAAAGACACGGACTTAGCAGGGGTGGTGAAAAATTAACTTCAAGTGCAATAATTCACATGATAATAGTAACTAAAACATATAAAATTAAGTGTAACAATCTAAAGAATAAAAATGCAAAAGTGCTATAATGGTGTGAACCTTCCAACTAAAAAGTTGCAAAAGTTACTTTGTATTTCAATTATCTGTAGGGGTTTCCACCATCCCTGCTAAGTTTACTTTGTTATGTCTTGTTTTCAGTTTGATGTGTATTATATGTGTAGCGCCCTGCTCCCATTAATCAGGTGCTTGCATGTAAATTTAGGGGGATTATCTGTTCGGTATATAGTTCAGATTTAATCTATGGCTAAATTAGCTTCTGTTCCAGCATTGGCTGAGTTGCATGTAGTTCCACATTGTTGTCTGTAGGTGTCCTTGTCACCACAGGCCAGTGTTGAAAAGCAACAGGCTGAAGTGTATTAAGTGCTATTCTTTCACAGAGGTAACTCGGCAGAGGTGGTCCACTGCTAAGCGTTCTGGGAGAGAGTACTTAAGGGGCAGATGCCATTTTTGGCTCTCTTTTACCACCTGGCCCTCCTGGCCTAAGGTGTGTGACAGCTTCCTTCATGTTTCGGGACCATGCTGGCCCGAGGCTACGTTACTACAAGTAGGCCCAGAGGTCATCTGGGGACTGTTGGTTTAGAGGTGGCCCTGTGCTGTCTGTCCTGCGGGAAGAAGCCAAGCAATTGAGAAGATCCAGGGAAGGACTCATCTTGGAGAGGACCGAGCGGCTTGCTGGTATCTCAAGAAGGGCCTGGTGACTCAATTGGAGGAAGCATCCTAACTAACCTACCACACAGTACTGCCGGTTCGGCTTAAAGGTTCTGGTACTGTGTTGCTGTTTCACCTAAAACTACAATTCTGTGGCAGAGGATTGTACAACCATTACTACGTCCCGTGGCAAAGGATCGTACAGCTATTTTGTTTTGTTTGTTTTTTTGGCAGAGACTTTTCGTCCGTGTGCCATTCCGGCTGCTAGGTCAGGGAGAGAGACCTATCCGGGTGGGCAAAGATCTTTAGACTGTAGGGGTGTTAGTCTGCAAGATCTTAAATTCCTTAGTGATTTGCAAAAGGTATTTGAATTCTCCTGCAACTCCCTTTCTACCTCTTCACTGCTACTTCCTTTCAAGTTGTTTTGCAATAAAGCATTGGAAACAGAACAAAGTCACTGGTGCATACATTGATGGATGCAAGGCCCAATATAGACTCTAAGTTCCTGATAGTTATTGATTAGTAAGTGCTTAGCAGCAAGCCTTTTACTGAAACTTTTTTATTTCACCTCCAGTAGTTTATTGTAAATAGTAGTGTGGTGATTACCTATTATTCTAAAGATTGGCATGTGGCATTATTAAACATTGACGGATTTCAGTTGTGCCCTACCAGGCCACCCCCCCCCCCCATGGACAATGTACCTGGCTGCAGAGTTCATCTCCCCATCCCTGCACTCAGTGCACTGATGGGCACTGATTGGCAGCACTAATTGACACTGATTGGCAGCAGTTATAGGCCGCACTGATAGGCCCTAATTGGCACTGATAGGTGGCACTGATTGGCAGCACTGATTGGCACTGATAGGCTGCACTGATTGGCAGCACTGATTGGCAGCATTCGTGGGTACTAATTGGCAGCACTGATAGGTGGCACTGATAAGCGGGACTGATAGGCAACACTTATGGGCCCTGATTGGCACTGATAGGCAGCACTGATTGCCACTGATTGGCAGCCCTGATTGGCAGCACTGATGGCCACTGATAGGTGGCACTAATAGGCGGTACTGATTGGCACTTATGGCAGCACTGATGGGCACTGATAGGCAGCACTAATTGGCACTGATTGGCAGCATTGATAGGCACTAATTGGCAGCACTGATGGGCACTTATGGGCACTAATTGACAGCATTGATTGGCAGTGGCACTGATAGGCAGCCCTCATGGGCACTGATGGGCACTGATTGGCAGCTCTTATGGGCACTGATTGGCACTGATAGTGAGCACTGATGGGCATTGATAGACAGCACTGATGGGCACTGATAGGCCTCACTGATGGGCCCTGATTGACACTGATAGGTGGCACTGATTGGCATCACTGATTGTCACCGATAGGCAGCAAGCACAGATGGGCACTGATTGGCACTGATAGGCATCACTGATGGGCACTGATAGGCTGCACTGATTGACAGCACTGATTGGCAGCGTTGATTGGCACTGATAGGCAGCACTGACTGGCAGCACTGGTTGGCACTGATAGGCAGCACTGATGGGCACTGATTGTCAGCACTGATTGGCACTGTTGGGTGGCACTTATGGGCAGCACTGATGGGCTTTGATTGGCAGCACTTATGGGCACTGATTGTCAGCACTGATTGGCTCCAATGGCCAGCACTGATGGGCTCTGATTGACAGCACTCATGGGCACTGACAGGGGCAGTTTCACAAGCAGCAGACAGTGAGGCGAGAGCCACACACTTCTTGGAAGCAACATTTCACAGCAGATCTCGGAAGACAGCACAAGGTGGTACACCCCAAGCGCATGCCTGTGCTCTGCACAGACATTCACTGGGAAGATCAGTGTGCTGCTGTTTCTCTGCCCCACCCCCCTTTCCAACTCTTATGCAGCTAAGAACAGAGGGTAAGTGATCACTTATAGAAAAGGGGGAAAAATGTATTCTAATGTTTTTTATATCTATAAACAAACGTTTTGATTTTGATTTTTATTTCAAACAGAATGAGTTCTTTTACAAGGTGAGGGTTTACAATCACTTTAAAATTAAAATGCCTAGCTTGCAGCAAATATGGTCTTCAGCTTTAAGAGATAATACGGCTACAACAGTTAAATATGCAGAAAAAGCAACAATTCCAGACCAGTGCCATATTAATAGAGAAAATAATCATAAGATAAAACAGCAACCACAAGTAAAATAACTCTTGTGGCTTTAACAACAGTGGCTATAGACTGCTAAAATCTAACTAGGACGTTGAATGGCCATAATTATTATCACTTGTTCCATAAAGAAATGCTTGATCATATCACATATACTGTATCTGAACTGTAAATGTGTGTATTATTTATGTGTTATCCTTAGTAAAACCATATCTAATTCCTGACAATAATTGTTAAATTGAAATAAATATTATTAATAATTATCTAAGAATCAATGTTAGCATACTTATAATATTTTTTGTAAGCAAATAATCAGACAAATTAACAGCACAACTAAAGCAACCTCACTTTTTTGACTAATAAAAGGCTAAAAAAACCCCACCAAAAACAGGACTCAAACAAGAAACAGAGAACAGTATAATCTTAATGAGTGAAATGTTCAACATACAAAGAGCTAATTTGTCTACCAGCATTTTTAAACTTGAATTTGACTGTCATTTTTACGCACCTCCATGATGGTTACAAATGTGACAGTGGAAATCTTCAAAGGACAACACAGATGAATTGTTTTCTACTCAGCACCAAGAAAACTTGTTTCTTGCTTTGCTACATTCCAGCTCTAAAGGAAGGAAATGTACATGCTGTTTGCCAGCAGCAGAAAATAATATAATACAATCCACCATTAGTAAACTGTCACATTATGTTCCATTAAATGTAATAGGACATGTTTGGTTACATTACTGCAAATGTGTCAGTGGATTTAAAAACAGACCCCACTGTCCATGCTGTTACCATCTGGTCCCCTGACATTTTTGTTTTTTCTATTCTTTATTTCATATTGTACCACAAACATTTAAGTGCTAACATTTAACTGCATTTAACATTCAGCTGCTGTTTCTAAGCTAAATGAGTGTATGATTGGACTGGGAAGATAAATTTGTGAATTTGAGTGATAATATATATGTATAGAAAAAGTATAAAAATATATAAAAAAATATAAAAAAATATAGTATATATTTATTTATTTATTTATTTTTAAATCCCCCTTCCCCTTCTCCACCATCACTGTTAAAGTTATGTTTCCTTTTTTTTCCCTCAGTGATAAGCTGGTGTCAAAGAGAAAAGGAGCAACAAAAATCAAGATTTCATTCTTAACCACTTCAATACTGGGCACTTTCACCCCCCTCCTGTCCAGGCCAATTTTCAGCTTTCAGCGCTGTCACACTTTGAATGAAAATTACACTGTCATGCAACACTGTACCCATATGAAACTTTTTCACACAAATAGAGCTTTTTTTTGGTGGTATTTAATCAGCACTGGGTTTTTTTATTTTTTGCTTTAACCTCCCTGGCGGTATTCCCGAGTCTGGCTCGGGTTGGATTTTACATACCAAAAGCGGTATCCCCGAGCCAGACTCGGGCTGGCATCGCAGGATCCAGGAAGAGCATACTTACCTTGTCCCCTGGATCCTGCGATGTCTCCCCGCTGTGATCGGCGAGCCGCTGTGTCTCGCTCGATTCACAGTGCCGAGCTCCGTTCCCTGCGAGCGTTGCGACGCACGGGGACGGAATTCGGCGGTAAATTCAAAAGTGAAACACACAGTATAGATACAGCATACTGTAATCTTACAGATTACAGTACTGTATCAAATAACTACACATCCCCTTTGTCCCTAGTGGTCTGCCCAGTGTCCTGCATGCAGTTTTATATATATAAAACTGTTCTTTCTGCCAGGAAACTGGAGATTGTCCATAGCAACCAAAACTGTCTCTTTACATCAAAAGTGGTTTTAGAGCAGCTAGAAAAAAGCGATAATAAATTAGAATCACTCGCAGAATTGAGCGATAGTGATTTGTGGGGAGATCCGTCATCAAACACTAAAAGTAACGAAAGCTAAAATTCTGCAACTGAGCAAATTTCAGTGTTTTTGATTTGATTACATTATTATATAATTTTTATTATTATTATATTATTATTTGTTATAATTATTTATAGTTATTTATTATATTATAATTTTTTATTTTGTTTTTCAAACTTTATCATACCCGGGATGTCTACTAGACTCTTGTTTGGACAGATTTAAGTGAACTATTCCTAAGAATTACAGGCCTACAATATAAAACGCCAAATTTCTGTGCAAAATAATTGTACCGCTTTCAGCACCTAAAATCAGAAATAATCATACCGCCAGGGAGGTTAAAAAAAAAAAAAAAATAGAAAGTTTTGAAAAAAAAAGTGTTTTTTTTTTTTTCTGTTTTTGCAAATAAATTATCTAGGCCAAAATGTATTCTGCTACATTTCTTTGATGAAAATAACCCAAATTAGTGTATATTCTTTAGTCTGCAGGAAAGTCTACAAACTATGGTGTATATATATATATACAGTATCAAAAAATTGATCAATCCTGAGGTACTGCCTCTCATTTCTTGAGACCCTAAAATGCCAGGACAGTACAAATATCTCAGAAATGACCCCTAAGGTATTTAGTAAGAGGCATCGCGTGTTTTTGAAATATAATTTTTTGTTACAAATTTTAGAAATTTTTTTTTTCGTTTTTTACATACCGTCACCAGTGCAGTACAGCGTCATCATATACTGTAACTGGTGTGGTGGTCACCAGGGACACTGACTGGTGACAGTATGTAAAAAAGAAAATAATAATTTTAATAATTTTTTTCAATTTTTTTGTTTGTTTTCTTTTTTTATGGTGGGTAGCGGGGGGCGGGCAGCTAGCATTGGCTCCATGTCCTCTCCTCCATCATGGCAGCTTCCAGTGTGTGGCTCCTTCCCTCCTCTTAGGCATCCAATAAGGTCACCTGTCCTTTCAGCCAGTCCCGTGATGGGTCTCAAAACCCGCTTCCTGCTTGGCCGGGAGGAGGATCAGTGCTACAATAGCGAATATTCCTTCCCTTTTGTAACACACCTGGGTTGTTTCCATTCACATTCTCTGTGCCCTGAGCCCACCCTATTTTGAAGCCAATTAGAGCCTCTGGCTATCCCAGAGCCAGCTATGTTTTCCCTACACTGCCACTACTAGTAGCTTCCTCTCTACCTCCGACCACAACTGGTTCCCTGTCCGGCTGAACCTTTGCAACTTGGTTGGATTCCAATCCTGCAGACCGAACCCTACGCTGCTTCTCCTGCTCCTGAATAGGCCTCAGGCAGCCTAGCAGCCAAGTGTCCCCGGGATAGGCCTCAGGCTTCTAACCTAGCAGCCCGGGGTGACATAACACACTTCCACCCAGACAGCCATCCATGTGGTACAGAACACCAATCACCTGACTCCACCGAAATAAATAGGCTCTCCCAGCAGGCCAAGGGACTAAAAGGAACCCCAGCCAAATGGCTGAGACACCCTATCCATTCACGATCTGACCTTGCTAAACCCCTGTCAATCTAATGTCACCAGCCACAGTGCCACCTAGTGACAGAGGAGAAAAGGTGCAGCAATTCCAGAATTTAGGGAGGAATCAGTGGATCTTCTATCAATCAGCCAGGACAATTACTTCCTGGCAAACTAAATTTGTTAGCAACCCTGTCTAAACACCAGGGTGCTACAAATATTCTAGAAAATATATTTTTTTTTAGTCATTAAATATTTAATACACCTATGGGGTATGTTATAAAGCCCACAGGTAAGGCTCTAGTGTCCGTTTTGCATATTCAGCTACTTCAGTTTTCAACTCTGCTGAAAGAAGCTTCTTGTATACATAACTCAACATATCACAGCAGAGATTCATCTTTATTTGATGGCTCAGTACTAGGTTTCTATCAAAGAAAAAGCTACAAAACAAGCTGCTCTGCTTTAGCTACCCCATATTGCTCTGCTAATCTTGTGTCTCCTAGTTAATGCTTATTAGTAAAATGAACTAAAGATAGTCAAAAAATATGTAAAACAACAGTTTAAAGCTTATAAACTTAAAGAAGAAGTATAGCCAAAGCTTTTTTGGCCATACTTCTATTGATTACAGCAGTGCAGTTTGTTCTGCACTCCTGTGTCCAGTTTTCAGGCAACAGCGGGCTAAAGTGGCTGACATCACTCAGCTGGTCCAGGTGCTGGTCCCGGCATTTATTCATTCAGGGATGAAGAGCTGTCACTGCAGACTTCTATTATAGGATCAACTGGTATTAATTTAATATAGGGAAATTTTAAAGAGAAGTATGGACCAAACATTTATACTCACCTAGGTGGATGCAGCATCAATCAGATGCTCCATCCACCACCCCCCCCCCACCCCCCCACCCCACCCCTGTCGGGCTCTGCAGTGAGAACTGAGTGCTCAAACACCACTGATCACTCAGTTCTCCTCTCCACTCTGAGCAGAGAGCCATGACTGTCAGTCACCAGCTCTCTGCTCTGCCCCTTCAGCGCTCACTGGAGCATTGGCTGTGAAGGAGGGAGGGCTGGTGATTCACTGAGAGGCTGAGCCAGGTGCCAGTCCATGCATCCGGGTGGATACTGACCATATGATTTGGAACTTTCCCGAGCCTGGACCCGCTGAGTGATATAAGCCTACAGCAGATTTTAGCCCGCTGTCAGCTAAAAACTAGAGGAGAAGTATAGCCAAAATAGCTTTGGCTATACTTCTCCTTTAATAACATAAATGCCAAAATCACTTTTCCATTTGTTAAAATTTTTATGATATTTTAGTATTTATATATACTGTGAACATCAAGAATGTCTTATTTGAGTGTTACATTATGTAGCACACCCCTCGTGAGAGCTGCTGAGTTAGGGTTCCCCACTGCTGCATGGCCAGTCACTTAGCGTTTCCTTCATTCACTCAGACACAGAAATCAGTTCTTAGGTGTCCTTTTATGAAACTGAGATCAGCGGCGATCCCGAGTCTCACCGCTGATCTCAGCTCATTACCAGTTTATGAAACTGAGATAATGAGCGGAGAACATGTTCTCCGCTCATTATCTCAGCACAGTGAGAATTTGTAACTGATTTCACAGAAACGGCCAGTTTATGAAGGTGCGATCTCGGCACCTCACTGGCGATCTGTGACAGAATTCTCACTTTCTGATTCACCATTTTAGAAGTGGAGAATCAGAGTGAGAAGCCTGAAACTGGCTGATATTCTGGAGAAAGCAAGAAGTCTTTTGACTTATTTCTTTCACCAAACAATCAGAGCACATCTTCCCCACCATTACACACCCCAAAACCAGCAGGATAGGAATTTATAGTGTGTATATATATATATATATATATATATATATATATATATATATATATCTATATATAGATATGTATATATCTATATATAGATATAGATATGTATATATCTATATATAGATAGATAGATTGATATTTATTGATATATATAGACTATATATATCTATAGATATATCTATAGATACATATATATCTATATATCTATATATAGATATATATATATCTATATATAGATATATATCTATATATAGATATATATCTATATCTATATATAGATATATATCTATATATAGATATAGATATCTATATATAGATATAGATATCTATATATAGATATCTATATCTATATATAGATATATATCTATATATAGATATATATATATATCTATATATAGATTTATATCTATATATAGATATAGATATCTATATATATTTTTAGATGTTCACGTCTCTGGCTGGGTTCACACTTGTGCGATGCGTGAACCAGAGTGATTCCTGTGTGGGTTTTCACATCGCACCTACATTGACATCTGCGCACCACTGCGGGTGTCAATGTAAAGTTAATGACACCCCCAGATCATTTCACAGATCGCAGTGCGAACTATGTAATGGTGCAGGAATCGGATCGCATGTGTGTTCACACATATGCGATCCGATTCATGCCCGGACTGTCAGTTCACAGTGCGATATGCAAGCTGAACTGGGGGTGTCGTTAACAATGTATTGACACTCCCCAGCGAGTCGCATATGGCAGTGTGAACTGACATGCGAGTCGGTGCGATGTGGGAACCCGCAGTGGATTCGCAGTGTTCTCGCATTGCACCAGTTTATCAATTTTTATGTTTATCAATTATGAAATATATTTTATTTTAATTTATTAATAAATATTTATACTTGTATACTTTGTTAAAATTATTTTTTTAATGATTATAAATGTATTTTGCATTTATATGAATGGTGTATAGCTGCATTACATATGTGCATTACATTCATTTACTATACACCATTCACATTTAAATAGGGACATGTATGATCTTTAAATATTGATAAAAACAATGTTTTTTTTTTTATAATTAGGTTAATGTATATTGTGTAAGGGGAATTTAACTTTATTATTTTATTAATATGTTGGGGAATAATGTTTGCTGATTTGTGTTAAACTTTTGTATTTTATGGTTCCTCATACTGTAATCCCGCTATATCACGCGAGATTATAGTGAGAGGAGCCGTTCTCAGGAGTTCCTGGCATTTGTAGATCGCTCCTCAACTCAACATGAGAAGCGATCTACACACTTTCATAAACAGGCACTCAGAGGAGAGCGATCTCCTCTGAGAATGCCTGAGAATTGAAAAGCGGTATTTTAACGCACTTTCATAAAAGGACACCTTAGCTTGTTTTTGTTGTTTTATTAGGGATGATAACTTGGATGGGGTACAGAATTATGGGATGCCCAACTTGAAAAATGTCCAAACTCAAACAAAGGGACAATGTCCTCTCTATTTACACAGAGCTTCTTCTTCCTTCCTCCTGCACAAACTTGGTTCCTTTGTACAGCACCTGCTGCTCACTTCTGGTGGAACTAGTAGTATATCACTAGTTCAGCAAACGCCCAATACAGGCAGGAGCTCTCACCCCTTTGGCAAAGTAGCACAAATGGAGTGAACATTATAACACAGTCCTTTTTGCTTCCCTGTGGCCACAGTTTCACTTGATTGCAGAATGCTAGCCCAACTGGCTGCCTACAGTGGCACCTGGCTTCCTCCCAGTTCTCCTGACTGACTCACACACATGCAGATTCCTCAGGGCAAGGTTTGATGAAGACTTGACACACCGTGGTCTTCAAGAGAGCACTGTTACAACTGCCTCTCTGGCATGAATCCCTCCAACTGCCTCCTGTGGTGGAATCCTTCCAGGCCAGTCATCCTGAGTTCCAGCCCTGAGGCAACCCCCGCCCCCCAGTAAGCGGTTCTTCAAGGGCCTCCTACAGCCTCTCTCAGCACTGCTTCTCCATCTTCCACCCAAACTCCCCTGCTGGCATAGCCCATGTCTATTTATGGGGTTTCCTTAGTTCTCTGTCAGGCCCACTCCTGGGGGTTGGCTAAGGGCCCATATATATTCAAGACAGCTCCTCCTCACTCCCACCCACTAATTCCAGAACATTCTCCAATGCTCTGGAAACAAGGGGGGGTATCAGAGAGCTGCTAGGATGAGTCATCCAGCTCTGGCCTCTAGTAACACTGACCCAATTCCAGTGACAGCTTGTTTTTTTTTTTTTGGAGGAGGGGCGGCAAACAATCACCATCCCCCTGAGTGGCCGGTGGCACCTTCCCCTCCCCCTCCCCCTGCTGTCTGCCGGTGGGTCCGGCACTTACCCCATCTAGGCGGGTAGCGGGTGGCGGGCAGCTAGCAGTGGCTCCATGTCCTCTCCTCCATCATGGCAGTTTCCAGTGTGTGGCAGTGTGAGGAGGATCAGTGCTACAATAGCAAATATTCATTCCCTTTTGTAACACACCTGGGTTGTTTACATTCACATTCTCTATGCCCTGAGCCCAGCCTATTTTGAAGCCTATTAGAGCCTCTGGCTATCCCAGAGCCAGCTATGTTTTCCCTACACTGCCACTACTAGTAGCACACACTAGAGGGTGCTACACTTACAATTTTATTACTATAACCAGATCCCTGTATTTACTGTTCAATCCAGCTCTAAAGCCAGCCATCAATGGGCCAAATTCCAAACAAATTTTGTTTCGAAAATCTGAAATTTAGTGCGTTTTGTGATCCAATGATGCCACCATTGATTTTGAAATTCGACCAACTACTTTCATCTCATGTTGCTACAGAAAATAATTAATTAATTGATTTGAAATTTGTTAATTTTTCCAAAAATTTCCAACATGCCCGACTCAAATTTGATAGCCACACGAAAATTGGTTGTTGCTGCAGCCCACTAATGGTGTGAAATTCAAAAGTAAATTCTTAGTTACGATTTTCGCAAGAAAATTATTTCGGGATTCAAACCATGTATGGCCTGGTAAAGTGAATTGATTACCTCATTAGCACTAAAACGTTTTACATCGAGGATGATATTGTTTAACCATTTATAGGCAGATATTGCCATGAGAACGATGGGCCTAGAGTTGCATATAATTTTGAACACTATAGGCTCAATTCACAAAGCTTTAACACAAGGACAAGGATCTTTATTTTAGCCATGTGACTGTATTTTTTACATGTCAATTGGACTCAATGTCAATTGAGATGAAAATAGCTCACTCTTTTTAAAATACAAATCCTTATCTTCCTATGTTTGCTTTGTGAATTTAGCTTTATGACTTTCTCCTCTCTTTTCTGCCATGTATTCAACTGACTGAATTTCTACTTTAATACAAAAGAGGGGTGGACTAACAAGCTGGAAAATCTCTCTGTAAAAAGCTGGAAAATCTGAGCAAGATAAAATGATGGCCTTCCATATTGGAAACACGTGTTATTGCCCTCTAGGTGTCCTAAATGCCTCAGTCCTTTCCCACTCATTTCAGCAGGCTGTCAGATCAGAGTGCAATTGAGAAATTTTTGGCCAACCTATGGCTACCATTATGTTATCTTGTAGATGTGACATGGGGCAATGGGTGTAATTTACTAAAGACAAATCCACTTTGCACTACAAGTGCACTGCAAGTGCACTTGGAAGTGCAGTCGCTGTAGCTCTGAGGGGGGCATGCAAGGAAAATATAAAACAGAATTTTAGCTTGCACATGATTGGATGATAAAATCAGCAGAGCTTCCCCTCATTTCATATCTTCCCCTCAGATCTACAGCGACTAAAGTGCACTTGCAATGCAAAGTGGATTTGCCTTTAAATAAATAAATAACCCCCAATATGCAGTTCCATTCATAATTGTTGTATATTGCAACAGAAGCTTTTAGTGTCCATTGACTTTGGGGTTGATTAACCACTTGCCGATCGGGCCATAGCCAAATGACGGCTACAGCGTGGTCAGATAACTCTGGGAGGGCGTAGAATGACGTCCTCGCAGAATTGCGCCCCCCGGGAATGTCCGTGACCGTTGGGTCTTCCAGACCTGGCTCGTCATGGATCAGGATAAAGGGCCAATGACAGTGGCCCTTTACCAGGCGATCGCCCCATCCAGTAACAGAGTGATCAGATGTCAGCAAACTGGAACATGTCTGGTTCAGCTCCTCCCCTCTCCTTGCACCGATCAGTACAGTGTGCAAGGAGAGGAGGGAGCAGGTGCAGCAGCGCTGGGGGCTGGATCTGAAGTTCCCATAATGCTGATCTGTGCCCATCCATGGCTCATCCATCCATCCATTCTCATTCATGCTCATCCATCCTCATTCATGCTCATCCATCCCCATCCATGGCTCATCCATCCCCATCGTTGCCATATTCATGTCACATCAGTGCTCATCCATGTCACAACCATGCCACATCAGTGCTCATCCATGCCACAAACATGCCACATAAGTACTCATCCATGCCACATCAGTACTGATCCGTGCCACATCCATGCCACATAAGTGCTCACCCATGCCACATCAGTACTCATCCGTTCCACATCCATGCCCCATCAGTACTCATCCGTGCCACATCCATGCCACATGAGTGGTCATCCATGCCACATCAGTTCTCCACCGTGCCACATGCATGCCACGTAAGTGCTCATCCATGCCACATCCATGCCACTATAGTGCCCATCAGTGCCACTACAGTGCCTCACAAAAGTGTAATAGGTAGTCAAATTAGATTTGAAATGTATGTCCCTAGAACACCTAATGGTGCTCCCTGCATGTTGGGCTTCTGTATGTGGCCTGGCTGTGTAAAAGTCCCACACATGTGGTATCACCATACACAGGAGGAGTAGCAGAATATATTTTGGGGTGTAATTTTTGCTATGTACATGCTATGTGTTAGAAATATCTTATAAATGGACTTTGTGTAAAAAAAAAAAAAAAAAAAAAGCGTGTTTTCATTTTCTTTCCACATTTTCTAAAAACTTGTGGAAAAAAAATCACATGTTTAAAAGACTCATTACATCTCATAGATTATACATTGGGGTGTTTACTTTCCAAAACGGGGTAATTTTTTGGCGTTTCCATTGTCTTGGTGCTCCAAGGCCTTCAAAAGTGTAAGAGGTAGTCAAGATATGTTGGACCTCTGTATGTGGCCAGGCTGTGTAAAAGTCTCACACATGTGGTATCACCATACTCATGAGGAGTAGCAGAATGTATTTTGGCATGTAATTGGAAGTATGCATATGCTGTGTGTGAGAAAAAACGTTATTATGACAATTTTGTGGAAAAAAAAGAAAAAAAAATCTTCGTTTTGCAAAGAATTGTGTGAAAAAAATGACAAATTCAAAAAACTCACCATGCCTCCTACTAAATACCTTGGAATGTCTATATTCCAAAAATGGGTAATTTTGGGGGTATTTTTACTTTCCTGGCTTGTTAGTGTCTCAAGAAATGACATATGCCGTAAGTACATCAGGTGTGATCAATTTTCAGAGATTGGCACCATAGCTTGTAGACTCTATAACTTTCATAAAGACCAAATAATATACACTGATTTGGGTTATTTTTTACCAAAGATATGTAGCAGTATAAATTTTGGTCAAAATTTATGGAAATAATTTTACTAATTTGCTAAATTTTATAACAGAAACTAAGAAATGCATTTTTTTTACAAAAGTTACGTTTTTTTTTTCATTTATAGAGCAAAAAATAAAAAAACTGTACATGCCCCCACTAATCTCCCTGTCTCGGAATAGCAGTGCGCACGGAGGATGTACTAGTGCGGCACAGTGCTCACCCTGACTGGTGCTCCTGCAAATCTCCAGACTCACGGCAGGATGGTGCGAACCCCTGTCGGCTGGCCCCGCCCCCTCACAAGTCCCGCCCAATAAAAAATCCAGGAAGGCACCACTTGACTTCATCTAGGCCCACAATGTTGAAGTCCTGCGTGCACGGCTGCGGGACACACGCCCACCTTCTCTCATGCTCATGCATGAGACTGCTACTTAGTCTGTCAGCCACAGGAGAGGGGGTGTGGTGACACAATTTTTTTTATGTGTCAGTTTTTTGCACTGCAGGAAAGTGGAGAGGATTTCAGATTACTGGCTGATCCTTTCCTGGCCAGACTGGGGACAGATGACTTATGCTGCTTTGTTGTGTGAGGTAGCCTGCTTATTTTAATTTAGATTTTTCAGGTTTATAACCACTTTAATTGAACAAGCTGAAGTTAGAAGCTCATTGGCTACCATGCAATTACCATGCATAGAGCTGCTGAGAGGCTGAGACGGCCGCTCCCCGCCCCTCCACAGCTCAGTGCTATAATGAGCATGAAGGAGCAGAGCAGGAGAGCTGCTGACTGCTTGCCCCACCGCACGCCCCGTAAAATGCACTGTGTGCTGTACAGTGCGTTCTGCGCCCTGATTGGGCAAAGCTTTGCCCATTCAGGGTGCAATAAAAGCTGGTTGATAAGGAGCGGGGCCGGGAAGCTGGCTGCAGCGTCCTTAACAACTGATGAGTCATCAGCTGTCAATGGACTGCCCCGCTGACCCACTGATATCTGAAAAAAAAAAAAATTACCGGTAAAAAATAGTAAAAGATAAAAGAGATTGGGTCCCCCCAAATCCATACCAGACCCTTATCCAAACATGCAGCCTAGCAGGTCAGGAAAAGGGGGGTGAGTGAGTGCCCCCCCTCCTGAACCATACCAGGCCACATGCCCTCAACATGGGGAGTGCTTTGGGGTGGGGGGGGGCTCAGCCCCACCTGTTTTTTTTTATATATTTTTTTTAGCTGGGAGCCAGCAATTGCAAACACACGAGTCAATTTAAATGTGATTCAACTTGTTTTTCTGCCTGTAAATGCACCACATTAGAGCAGACTAAGGGGACCACCCAGGTACTATATTTAAAGAAATGTTTCATTTTTATTGTTGCACTTTAATCATCATTAAAATCACAGCTTCTGAAAAAACTATTGTTTAAAAAGAAAATTGTTTGCATTGATACATGTCCCCCAGGGCAGTACCCGGAACCACCATACCCCTTTTTTGATCAATTACTTGCATACTGTATAAGCCTTAAAAAAGGGCACTTTTAATTTTTCCCATAGACTCCAATAGAGTTTGCTAATCGGGCCGGAACGTTTCCCCTGTTTGGGTGCAAACCAAACGGGGGGGGGGGTGTTCAGTCCATCTCTAATAGTCACCGTTGTCTCTACTAATTTTGGAGTGAAAGCCAGCCTGACATATTGGAACCAATGGGTGTGAACTGAATGTTCCAGGTGGAAGTGTTTATAACAGGCAAATCAGACTCTGTAGTTGGGTCATTTCAGTCTGGTAAGAGTGCATTTCTTACAATGGTGATGGCTCACGTGGTGACTACATTTATGGAGTAGCACAACCTCTGCACAATTTCAGTGGTGTTTTCCTCAAGACATATTGGATTTGGACTATTATATTATTTACTTTTGCCAGATTTTATTTTGATATGGACTGTTTTTTTTTTTAGCAATTTATTTTCAGTATATTGGTTTGATAGCAGCTGTGTTTATTATCACTAGTCACACCAGCGCGTTTTCTATGTCTATTTACGTTTGTTGAGACACTCACCACAGTTGTTGACCTACTATTGCTAGTCAGGTCAGTAGCTGTAAGTGAATTCCAGTACGGTGACTGACACATAGATATGCGCATAGCATCGCTCATAGAAATGAGCATGGATGCACTGCTCGTACAAATGTGCACGCATGTGGGAGCGTGCCCACAGTTCCTGGCACCAGTCAGGCTATTTAAGAAATGCCCTTGCTCGCTGTCGGTGCTGACTGGTCTTCAGCTTTCCCTGTGTCCTGAGTGTATCCTGTATCTGACTTCCGTGGATGACCTGGCTTGTTACTGACCTGATCCTGGATTCTGTTTGTACCTCTGCCCACCTGTTCCTGACCTTAGCTTTGTTCCTAACTACGCTTCCATACCCCATTGCCAACCTGCTACTGACTTTAGCCTTGGCTGGTCCAGCATGCATCACATCTGCTCCTTGTCTGATTTCCTGCCTGACTTCTCAAGCCTATACAGTATCTCCTGCCGCAAGTTCTGCTATCAACACTTGCCAACACTCGTGTTCCTCCTGTCCATGGGCACCATCTGTTCCACCTTTAGTGGGTCTTGGACTGCAGATACAAGGGAGGCCAACCTCATTAATTCAGTCTCCTACCAGGCACATGACCCCTGAACCCTGGGGCAGCCAGTCAGCAGCAGGACACAGCCCAGATCTGCAGGATGCCAGGATTTTGGTTTAATTCTGGGATAGTCCCATGGAATCTAGTACTGATGGAAGGTATGTTTAATGTACAGTCATAAAATTATTCAAAATACAATGTACGTAAAAATCATATGAACTGAGCCAAGAATACAGGAAATATATATACAGGTATATATAAAGGAAAATGTAATAGATTGTAAGTAAGTTGCAACCAAATTGCAAGCCAAACTGCACTCTCTATACGACTTATGTACAGTATATATCAGTACAATACTAAAGTGTTTTTAAATACAACAGTAATATGGTGTCCTCTTCAGGCTGAAATAAAGATTGCCACTGATTTCCAGACCATTACAGAGGCCACATTATTAAGGCAATGAACATTCAGAGGTCCATTGTCTTAGCAGTTCATTAAGTTGTTACAGTGTGTTAGGCTTTGAAAAACTTGTTGCAGCTCATCTTTTGTCTTTAAAATGAATGAAAATAGGAAGCATTGTCTTGTCTACATAATATGGACCCCTGTGTGGGTTTTTCCTTTGACTGTCATTAGTTCCTTTTATGCATGAGAAATAGATGTGTCTTTAAATTGTTGTGTCATTTTAGAATTTCTTATCTACTTTGTACTACATTGGGTAAAGTGGGCTATAACACAGTTATAAAGATGTCTGCATCAGATTGCAATTCTTTTGTTGATACTACTTGTTTGTTCATCAACCAAGACTGTCTGATTTATCAAACCCTTTGCTACAGGAGAGACACAATCAAAAGCATCGAACAAGATCCCACTTTGCATTTGTTTAAATCTCTCCTGAATTTTTGCATGTGAAAGACTATGACACTTCTTACAGAAGCATTACAAACAAAGTACGCCTAATTATGTACTGCCTGACAGCAATAGTCTGTTGCTTACATCTAATTTTGTTCCCATAGTTAAAGGAGTTGTAAACCCTCATGGTTTTTCACCTTTATGCATTCTATGCATAAAGGTGAAATATCTTCTGTGCTGCAGCAGCCCCCCAGAGCCCCCCTTTTTCTTACCTGAAACCGATCGTTCCAGCGTCGAGGACAAGTCCAGCAGCTCCAATCACTGTCTCGGGTTCTCATTGGATAGATTGATAGCAGCAGGAGCCATTGGCTCCCACTGCTGTCAATCAAATCCAGTGACATGGGAGCTGGGGGTTGGGCTGAGTTTCCGCAGGCACAGCAGCAGCAGGACTCAAGAGCGCACAAGCACGAGTGACCCCATGGAAAGCGGCTCTCTGTGGAGGCACTCAATGAAGAGGAGGAGCCAGGAGCGCCAATGGGGGACCCCAGAAAATGAGGATAGGTGCCACTCTGTGCAAAACCCTTGCACAAAGCAGGTAAGTATAACATGTTTGTTATTAAAAAAATAAAATTAAACCCAAAAAGCAATATTGCAGCATACCAATTCTTAGTTGTAATGGCTGCATTAGTTTACTTTTCTAGGTTTTCTTTAATCTATTTTCATCAGGTGATCCAGCCAGTAAGTCATTATTATTATTATTATTATTATTATTATTATTATTAAGTTATTTTTCAACAGATCAAGATCCCTTGCAGTTACAGGGATGAGACAAACCATTTAACACTGACTATCACTTAAAATGATCTGTTTTTCTTTTTTTTTTTAATGTAAATCCTTTATCCCAAAAGAAAATAAAATAGCTGTGACTGCTTATAAAGTATTAGCTGGAGTTCAGATTCGATTTATTAAATCTGCTAACACATCTAACACTCCTCTCCCCCCAGACTGACAATGCTGCTGTGCAAAGGTACTCCCTGTGCTCATTCATCCAGAGTGGAGGCACTCTAATACAGGAGGGGTGTTACTGGGGAAAAGAGAGGAAAACAGCCTAAAAAAGAAAACAAATGCAACCACCACATTTAATTGGTAAGCCGCAATATATAACATTTTTGGTTTTGAGTTTAATACTGCTTTAATGGCTCATAAACAACGCCATGAAATATTTAACTTTTGTCTTAAATCCTTCCAGAAAAATAGCAATGCAGTTCATATACTTTGACAATCTTTTGCCTTGAGCCTCATAACTGTATATCTGCAGTGTACTTTTGAGGGCTAGTCTAACAAAATCTGCTGCTATGTGCTGCCTGCTGGAGAGGAAGTTGAACCAGAGGACTTTCCGTGCAAGAATTTTCCTGCTTTTATTTGTGCTTTCTTTATATTTCCAGCTGCTTCTAAATCATTACCCCAACAGTCTTCAGATCCTCAGTCATCAGAGGGGCAGCTCTGACATGAGGAAGTAAAAGCCCTGCCTTTGCCAAGATGGCTGCCTCCACACAGAGACACGATGCAGACCAAGGAATGGTAAGTGAGTATTTGGAAAAAGATCAGCTACAGAGAAACCACTGACAACTAGTCCTTTGGCCTGTACTTGCTTTTTTTTTAGGCAAAGCTTCAGGTCCTCTTTAAACTGGCATGCATCCAACTACCATCTGAAGCCTATGCTTGCTAGCATATCCCTAAACATGAATGGAGGCACTGGGTTCTTTTGTCTTTATGTAGTTTATCACTTCAGGTTTTTCTTTGTTGGCTAATTTTGTCTATACAAATCCATGCTAAAGCTTGTGGAACACTGAGAGCAAACACATAGAATAGGAACCTCTTATCAGGGTAGCAACTAAAGTTCAAAGATCTCACCAGTGGAATCCAGAAAACAGCGGCAGACACCAAGAGCCCCTGCAACTTCAACCTTCCACTGATGGTAAAGAAAAAACACCAATTGACTGTTAGATATAGGTGAGCCATATTCAGATCATTTATCATTTTGAATGAGAGAATTTTTATTAGAAAAACAAACTGTGTGCACATTTATGAAAATATGAATACATGCATACTTTGGGCAGCCATACCCATAATTGACTGATGCACTGATACATCCAATGACTTCTAGGAAATATTGGCATCACCTTTATTTTTTTGCATGTCTGCTTTAAGCTAGCTATAAAAATATGGATTTCTGTTCACTCTGCAGGCTGAAAAAAAAAGATTCCTCAAGCTACGATCTGTGTAGGAACTAGACAAAATTTTTAAGAGGGTAGTCAGCTTTAGCTACTCTTTACTCTTTATCTATCTATCTATCTATCTATCTATCTATCTATCTATCTATCTATCTATCTATCTATCTATCTATCTATCTATCTATCTATCTATCTATCTATCTAATTATCTATTAACCCATCTCTCAGACAATAATGAAACTTTAAAACAATCGCACAATAAACAACTATGGCTAAAAGCCAAGAACCTTTACACATCACCTTTAGCCCTTTCCCAGTTACACTATAGCTCTTCATAAAAACAAATGAATTCAACAAGCCCTAGGGGAATTGTTTCATCAGAAGCCTATTATATTGCAGCACAGATCTCATTGAGCATCTCTGAAATGGTACAGTCATGGTATTTAAGGTTTATAAGAAATATTTTTGTTTGTTCAGCTTCAGGGATGTTCCCTGGGTTGGTGTCTTTATTATACTTGACAAGGCCACATAATGGATGAGTTATATCTCAGCAGTAGCCAGCCTTGTTTGTTCCTCTTGTTACCTGTCCATCTCATTCTTTACAGCATCCTCTCCTAAAGGAGAGTTTGATGTCTGTAAAAAAAAAATATTTTGATGTCCTTTCAAGTCCTATAATATTTAAACAAACCTGATTTCAATTCATGTTAGTGTAATGAGGAACTAATTATAAATAGTATATTTGACATTGGATATACAGTAATATAGAAAAGATGTGGGCTTAAGCACCAGAACTTTGTACTAATAAAAACTGTAAAATATTAATTGCTACTAGCACACATCTTTTAAATGATTCCCAGCCCAGGCTATCCCATCATGAAAATGTTTCATGAGTCCTCAATTAAAGTGTCAGTTTTACAGTGGTTGAAGACATTTAAACTCCATTAGAAATGGTATGCTAAATTATATAACTAGGAAATACATACACACAAACACGTCAGCATATTCAGAAGGATTGAGGACTTCTTAATATTCTGGCATTAACTTCACCAGGGCAAAGTCAGTATAATAAGTATACGACATAGATGCAACATATAGTACATTCCCATCAGTCCCTGCTCTCAAGGAGCTTACAATCTAAGGTCCCTAACTCACATGGCAGCACAGTGGCTAAGTGGTTAGCAAGTCTGCCTTTACTCTTTATATCTCCAGCAATTATAGTCTTATTCCTATCCTTAGTCTGCTGTATATCCCACCGCATTTTTATTGCATTTTTATCGCATTATTTTATTGCATCATTTTATTGCATTATCTTTATTGCATTAACATTGGTCCTGTGCGCTAGCATATATGCATATATGCCTAACAGCACTAGGGTTGCTGGTTCATATCCCAACCACAACACTACCTGCCTGGAGTTTGCATGTTCTCCCTATGCATGTATGGGTTTCTTATGGGTATGCTGGTTTCTTCCCAAACTCCAAAGACATGCTGGTAAGTTCATTGGCTCTAGTATGTATAAATGTGAGCTATGGACCTTAGATTGTAAGCTCCTTGAGAGCAGGGACTGATATGAATGTACAATATATATGTAAATTGATGGTGCTGTATAGGTAGCAGTAATTAATAAACTGTGGGGTAAGTGTATAAATATAATTCTTTGTACACCTAAAAATAAGAACCCTAAGATAGATACAATGTTTGAGTAGGACTTACTTGTTCCAAGCCTAAATCCAGGCTCTGAGAACCTCCCAGAAAGCATATTTTTTTTACCTTTTCCAAGGTGTAGTTTTCTAAATCATTGTATTTGAGTACAGGGCACCAAAATGACACTCTTGCCGTGTAAACACGACCAGAATTTTTGACCGAACTGGTCCGACGGAACAAATCCGTCAGGCAATTCGATCGTGTGTGGGCTTCATCGGACCTTTTCTGTCGAAAAATCTGTTGGACTTTAGTAACAGAACATGTTTCAAATCTTTCAGATGAACTCGAGTCTGATTGAAAAATCAGTTCGTCTGTATGCTAGTACAACTGACAAAAAAGGACGCAAGGGCAGCTATTGGCTACTGGCTATGAGCTTCCTTATTCTAGTCCCTTCGTACGTCATCACGTTCGAAACTATCAGACTTTGGTGTGATTGTGTGTAGGCAAGTCCGTTTCGTTGGAACTCCGTCGGAACTCCGTCAAAGTCCTTCGGAGTTCAGTCTGGCGAAAAGTCCGGTCGTGTGTACACGGCATTTAAGTTGCACTTTAAAGACTTGTATTTGAGCAGCTTGTAGTCATAATTAAAGTACATGTGAACCACAACTAAATTAGATTTAGTTTACCAAAGAATAACGCATTTTCATTTTTTTATAGGAAATAATGCTTTCACCATTTTTATCCTGTTGCATCTCCATCCTGTTGATCTTTTGTAACTTGTTTGCATCCATTTCCTGCTTACATGCATGCACTCCAGTGATTGTTGCCTGGCTTTTATGAGGGTGCATTTCTTCATGTTGCAAATAGTGCACCATGACTGTGTAATGTGTACATAGGTGTGCACAGCCTACTGCATTAGGGTGTGCACCCCAAAACTCAAACACACATGCCTTTCTCTGCAGCCTCAGCAGCACAGGGCAGTGAATTTATTGGTCTGTGCTGAGTGGTTTCCTGTTCATTCACAAACGGAAGCATAGTAAACACAGTTTACTATGCTTCAGTAATGAATGGACACAGTGAACGAGTGTGTTCACTGTGTTCATTTAGTAGCCCCTTCCCCAGCTTTCCATCCTGAAACATCCCCTGCAGCAGCCGAGGGGAGAGGAGTCAAGCTAGCAGAGCTGCAGGGTGGGGGCAACAAGGGGGGGAGCCTGGGCAGTAGGGGGAATCGGCACCACACATTGTGATTAGGGTGTGCCCAGGCACACCTGGCACACCCCCGGAACATGCCTATGAATGTGTATTGAAATGACCATTCATAGTCTCCATTGGAAGCTGACAACTCCAGTGCACCAATGCAATACAGGAACTGAGCATTGTCACATGAAGTGCGTAGACAAGGACCTTCATGGCAAGATTGCCAAAAATACTTGAAAGAAAGCTGCAGATCTAAATATATTGAAAATTCATTCATTCGATTTTAGTGACTGGGTTTACATATAATATTCTGCAAGTCTGCAGTAATAAGTAAAGGATTACGTAGGTGTTCTCTGTGAATGGGCTCTGATAACCCATAAAAAACTCCCCCTTTTTTTTTACAAAAAAAGTACTATATTGTCTGTTTAGTATGAATCCAGTATGGCTATTTTCCTTATATTTATGTCTGCCCAGCTGTATATTTCTATCTCTAATTTTTTATTATCTGTTTACTTATTCCGTGACCCAAAAAAGTGTTTTTCTTACATTAGTTCAGTACTAATGTCATTGCTTATATTGAAGCTCTGATTTAATCCCAGAAAATATACAGTATATTATAAAGGATAATTATACTTGGATTGTTGTTGTTTTATTACATTTTAATTGTTTGATGATTCACATCAGTCATTCAGTTGTTAGTGTTTAAGACAGTAAGAGCCCATTCACATTCTACAAGTGCCTTTTGTATTTCTATATTTTAACAGTAAGAAGTGACACTGCCTGAGATTTTGAGTTTTGTAGTTAAATAGGCATGGTTGTCTAAATCTAGGTTTTAGCACTAGGTCAATGAAACTAAAGGATCTTAGATGTGAAAGGTGGTTTCATAGCTTAAGGCTAAACAGTGTCACACCAAACCATGTCCCAACTGTTTTATTGGTGGGCATACTTATAAAGCAAGGAAGGACCTCGAGCCACACAGCAGGACTATCAATACAATACAAGGCATTTGCTTCAGTGCACTACCAGGTTGTAAGCTATTTGTCTCCGCCTATTATTAGTTCATTAGTAACTTCAAAAGGATTTTTTTTCCATTCTAAAGCCAGCCATGGAAATAAGATATGGACCATCTGAGGCCCAATCAGTCTACTTCCTACTGATTATGCAAAGTATTCATGACTATACATTGAGCAGAAACACCCATTTCTAATCTCATATCAGGGTAACAAAAGCAACTGCCTAGGAAAGTCTGGGCTAATTTATAGGTGTCCGTTAGGGATGAGCCAAATACCCCTCAGTTCGGTTTGCAGCAGAACATGCGAACAGGCAAAAAATTTGTTCGAACATGCGAACACCATTAAAGTCTATGGGACATAAACAGGAAAAATCAAAAGTGCTCATTTTAAAAGCTTATTATTATTAGAGCTTACAGGGAGCGGGTGGTGGTACAAAAGATAATAGCTGCAGAGAATGATTTGATGGGTGTGGCACGTTATATGCAAGTTATTGCCATAAAAAGTGTTTGGGGACCCGGGTCCTGCCCCAGGGGACATCTATCAATGCAAAAAAAAGTTTTATAAACGGACGTTTTTTCGGGAGCAGTGATTTTAATAATGCATAAAGTGAAACAATAAAAATTAAATATTCCTTTAAATGTCGTGCCTGGGGGGTGTCCTTAGTATGCCTGTAAAGTAGAGCATCTTTCCCATGTTTATAACAGTGCCACAGCAAAATTACATTTCTAAAGGAAAAAATTTAATTTAAAACTGCTTGAGGCTGTAACCCCTCACAGATACTCGTGTTGGGCGCAGGAGTGGGTCCTGCTGTGAAATATTATATAAAAAGTTGTAATTACACAGGGGAAGAAAAATTGGGCCTTGGGTGGTGGTGGTGTCACAACACTGTAACCCCTCACAGATACTCTTGTTGGGTGAAGGAACGGGCCCTGCTGTGAAACATGACAGACAGTCTCTTGTCCTTCCAGGGCACCCCATCTCCCTAGGCTCACGTAACTCCATTCCTCAAGCTGGGAACCAACATCGGAGCCTTCAAATCGCTGTGCATCCTCCAGCAGCATATAACTGACACTGTGGTCGAATAATTCTGGGGACTCCTCCGTGCATGATGATGGGGCGACGGAAGGAGTGACTGTGGACAAGGAGCCGGTGGAATAGGCCGTTTTGGCAGCTGCGTTGGAAGGCAAACTACATTGGGCCTGGGTAACAGAGGATGAGGAGGATGAGGAGGATGAGGATGGCTTCGTTATCCACTCCACCAACTCTTCTGCATTTTGTGGCTCAATAACACAGCCAGCAGCAGCAAAAAAGGACAAGCGTGCCCCACGGCCATCTGCAGAGGATGCACCATGTCCATGGCCACCACTGTTGACTGTAGACACAGAGGCTGCTTGCCCTCTTTTAGTGTCCGGTGAGCGTCTGCCTCTCCTTGGTGGACTTCCGGACGTGATGTATTTTTTGTTTTGCAACACCACACTACACTGTATTAGATACTGTGTACACTGCCTGAAGTGTATTAGAAAGTGTACAATGGCTGCACTGTATTGTATACTGTGTACACCAGCAGAAGTTGCCACTGTAGTCCTTTTCTGCTCCTCCATGATGACATTACGGAGTGGTGGATGTTAGAGAGCTTGCGCTCCTTCACCTTCTTTTTGAGGATGCCCCACAGAGTTCAATAGAGTTTAGGTCTGGAGACATACTTGGCCAGTTCATCACTTTTACCCTCAGCTTCTTTAGCAAGGCAGTGGTCGTCTTGGAGGTGTGTTTGGGGCCGTTATCATGTTTGAATACTGCCCTGAGGCCCAGTCTCTGAAGGGAGGGGATCGTGCTCTGCTTCAGTATGTCACAGCACATGTTGGAATTCATGGTTCCCTCAATGGACTGGAGCTTCCCAGTGCCAGCAGCACTTATGCAGCCCCAGACGATGACACTTCCACCAACATGCTTGACTGTAGGCAAGACACACTTGTCTTTGTACTCCTCACCTGGTTGCCGCCACACACGCTTGACACCATCTGAACCAAATATGTTTATCTTGGTCTCATCAGACCACAGGACATGGTTCCAGTAATCCATGTCCTTAGTCTGCTTGTCTTCAGCAAACTGTTTGCGGGCCTTCTTGTGCATCATCTTAAGAAGAGGCTTCCTTCTGGGACGATAGCCATGCAGACCAATTTGATGCAGTGTGCGGCGTATGGTCTGAGCACTGACAGGCTGACCCCCCACTCCTTGAACCTCTGTAGCAATGCTGGCAGCACTCTTACGTCTATTTCCCAAAGACAACCTCTGGATATCACACTGAGCACGTGCACTCAACTTCTTTAGTCGACCATAGTGAGGCCTGTTCTGAGTGGAACCTGTCCTGTTAAACCTCTGTATGGTCTTGGCAAACCATGCTGCAGCTCAGTTTTAGGGTCTTGGCGATCCTCTTATAGCCTAGGCCATCTTTATATAGAGCAAAAATTCATTTTTTCAGATCCTTTAGATAATTCTTTGCCATGATGCGCCATGTTGAACTTCCAGTGACCAGTATATGAGAGTGAGAGCGATAACAGTAAAATTTAACACCTGCTCCCCATTCACACATGCGACCTTGTAACACTAATGAGTCACATGACACTGGGGAGGGAAAATGGCTAATTGGGCTCAATTTGGACATTTTCAGTTAGGGGTGTACTCACTTTTGTTGTCAGCGGTTTAGACATTAATGGCTAGGTGTTGAGTTATTTTAAGGGGACAGCAAATTTACACTGTTATACAAGCTGTACACTCACTACTTTACATTGTAGCAAAGTGTCATTTCTTCAGTGTTGTCACATGAAAAGACAATATAAAATGTGAGGGGTGTACTCACTTTTGTGAGATACTGTGTATATATATATATATATATATATATATATATATATATATATATATATATATATATATATATATATATATGCACTGACTGAATATCGAGTAAACACTGAATATATACTCTATGCTAAATGCAGAGTATATATATATATATATATATATATATATATATATATATATTAGACTGACTGTATATATATCAAATACATTGCCACTAACTGAATAACCTACCTCCTTAACCACTGCCATACCAGGCACACCCCCCCCCCCAATTGAATGACAATTGCGCATTCATGCAACACTGTACCCAAACTAAATTTTATCAATATCTTCCCACAAATAGAGCTTTCTTTTGGCGGTATTTGATCACCTCTGCAGTTTTAAATTTTTGTGCTATAAACGAAAAAAGACCGACAATTAAAAAAAACTCATGGGCACTGATAGGCAGCCTTGATAGGCAGCACTGACGGCACTCATAGGCGGCACTGATAGACGGCACTGATGGGCACTGATAGGTGGCACTGGATTGACAGCACTGATGAGGAGCTACTGACAGGCATTACTGAGTGGCACTGATTGCCACTTTGATGGGGCACTGACAGGCATTACTGATGGGGCACTGATTGGCACTTTTTTGGGCACTGATTGGCACTGTTGTGGGCACTGTTCGGCAATGCTGTGGGCACTGACAGGCGTTTATTATGGGGACAGGCTGGCACTGATTGGCAGCTGATGGGTACCTTTTGATGGGGGCTGATAATCAATGTGCTGATTATTAGCACAGACCACCGCTCTGACAGGGAGAGACACTGATCGGCTCTACCTGTCAGCGTGAACCGAGGAAAGCCATATACTGGCACTTCCTGGTACACACGATGATCAGCTGTGATTGGTCAGAGGCTCCATACCACGATCAGAGTTGCGGTGTGTCAGACTGACACACAGCACCTCCAATCGCCGCGCTGCGCACCCCAGTGGGCGCGTGCCGGCTGTGTTATCCTGATCACGTCATATGACGTCCGGTCAGGATATTACAACCACTTTGCTCATTCTGCTATATGGCGGGCGGTAAGTGGTTAATCTAACTTAAGCTATCTCTCTGTCCACGCCAACAACACTACACACGGCCACTATGTAAGCAGCCTTATATAATGTGGGGCGTGGACTTAGTACCACTGAGCCATATTTGACCATAGGCACCCTGCCTTTGGCCAATTATGGCTCTCTCAGCAGAGTGCGCTGTGATTGGCCAAAGCATGCAGGTCAGGTGTATGCTTTGGCCAATCATCATACAGAAATGTCCTGCGATCTCGCAATGCATTATGGGGGCGTTCTGCGGCGTTCAAATTTTTCGTGAATGCCCCATAATGCTTGCCATTCAGCGAACGGGCGAACACCCAATATTCAAGTCAAACCTATGTTTGACCCGAACATCAAGCCCTAGTGTCCATAGATATAAAAAACATGGCACGATTTATCTAAATATCATTTTAAAAATGTATCATATATAATGAATTCGGGAATACCCCAAAACCAAGCCTAAGCATCAATGGCCACATACTTGGTTAAATATGATCAATTTAAAACAGAGTTAATACCAGTGGCAGCCCGACCATTAGGGGCGCCATCCTAATCCATGCGTCCGGCCCTTAATCTCTATGCAGGGCACCTGACGCATGGATTCCAATGGGTTTTGTTTTAAGAAGCACGTAATTAGAGCTAGAGGCCCTAATAGGCTTCAAAAAACGGTGGGCACAGGGCGCAGAGTACTGCGCCCTGAGTCCACCCAGTTATGTGACAATAGCGAATTAATATTTGCTATTGTCTTCCTGCTTCTTCTCCCGGCCAATCAGGAAGCGAGTCGACTTGATTGGCCGAGAGGAGAAGCAATCATATTTAACACCAAGGTAAGGAGGACGAAGCCGCCGCCATGTAGGAGGAGACACAAGAAGGAGCTGAACCTGCTAGATGGGGTAAGTGCGGGGCTTGCGGGGGGGTGGACAAATGACCGACCGATGGACCAACCAACCAGTGGTGGTGGCGATGGGTGTCATGTTTGCCGCCCCCCTCAAAATATACAGCACCAGCCGCCACTGGTAAATCAATCTAGTGGTGGCATTAAGGGAGAGAGAAAAAATAATTTTCCTCAACTGTTGCTCAAAGAAAGCATAAAGAATGTAAGTGTAGGTAAAGGTGAAGAGATAAAGAAGGAGATCTACTTTTCTGCACACTACCATCATACAGATGGGCTGAAGTCCTGTACATGGGCTGTAGTGTCATTGGTTTATGTTACAGCAGTTGGTGGTAATTGTCTCCATTGTGCGAGTCACCATTCTCCTTAGCTGTATAGTAAAGTAACATCCCTCAAGATATCAGAGTGGCTAGATGTGAAGACCTTCCTATATCTGTAAACCAGCTATGGAGTTTACCAAAGGTGTATATTTCTTTTTTGTTAAATAATAATAAGCTATATTAAGACATATATACTTTAATTATTACTTTATACACACTGACAATAAGATATTTTTTTTCTTTCACCCACTGGACACCCTCAAACACAGGGCTCGGTAGCAGCAAGCAGCAAAGTGAAGAATTTGCCCTGGCCTACGGTTCACTAAAACAAACTTGGCTTAATTTATTCAGGCTGCACCTGCATGTACAAGAATACACACTATGCTCTCCTGAACATTCATATGCAGGTAATTTAATAATTTGTAGATGTGTATTCCAGTTCTAGAAGTGGGGACTCTGTCCTTTGAATTTCTCCCTAGATTCCATGCTCTCAAAAACCATATTCAAACAGAGCTATCATATGCTTGCTATACACAAGTGAATACAAGCAGATTAAATATAGAATTATTTAGAAACTTTGTGTTTTCTAAATCCTTAAATGCCATGACATGTGCAAAAATGTCATTCCCTCTTGTGTAAATAAGCTTTATGTCTACTACCATCAAATTTCTAAAGTACTGTATAGCCATGAAAATGAAAATAAACAGCCACTTCAGCTACTTTAGGAGAGTCTCAGGGGAAATCAAAATCTACAAATATATTCCTCTCATGGTGCCCCGACCCCTGTCCTGGAATGCCCCCCACCTCCCTGTACAGTCCCCCCCCTTCATATTTACTAGCCCCTAGCCCCTGAATGAACACAGTAGGCAATAATTACAAATTGTTCCTGTGTTCATTCATCACTGAAGCATAGTAAACTCTGTTTTATTTAACCACGCCCCTTGAGTCCCTCCCACTATTAACACAATTTTGCCATACCCACTGTTTGCCATGGCACACTACACACACTGCATTACTATTTTAGAATTTTTTAAAGAGACAGCCCCAGTCCAGAAAAGAGATGTTCCCAGCCCAGCAAAGAAACATCCCCAGACCAGCAAAGAGACATCCCTTAGACCAGCAAAGAGACGTCCCCAGAGCAGCAAAGGGACAGCCCCATTCCAGCAAAGAGACATCCCTATATAGTGAAGAGACATCCCCATCCAGCAGAGACATCCCCAGTCCAAAAAAGAAACAGCTCCATCCAGCAAAAGAGACATCCCCAGACCAGCAAAGAGACATCCCCAGACCAGCAAAGAGACATCCCCAGACCAGCAAAGAGACAGCCCCAGTCCAGCAAAAAGACAGCCCCAGTCCAGCAAAGAGACAACCCCAGACCAGCAAAGAGACATCCCCATCCAGCAGAGACAGCCTCTGTCCAGCAAACAGACAGTCCCAGTCCAGCAAAGAGACATCCCCATCCAGCAAAGAGACATTCTCAGACCAGCAAAGAGACAGCCCCAGTCCAGCAAAGAGACATCCTCATATGGCGAAGAGACATGCCCATATAGCAAAGAGACATCCCCATCCAGCAGAGACAGCCCCAGTCCAGCAAAGAGACTGTTAAGGAGCAGGACTTTGTCTGTAACACAAACTGACTGGATCAGTTTAGGGCTATATATATTTTTTGTAATCGTAGTATATTTAACACTTGCTGTGTAAGTGCAGTGTAGTTTTAAAAAATCATATATACACTTTAAATGCAGGACACCTTTTGTGTCCAAGAACTGTCTCTCTCTCACACAGTGTCTGATGTCATTACTTTATCTTATGTTTTTCTCTGTTCAGCATCACTCACATTGTGTGAGAGAGAAACAGTGACCAAGCAGTGTACAAAATCATCTTATTTGGAAAACAGTCTGTCTAGCATAGTGGCACTATCAGGGGTTCTGGCTGTGGTGTGTGCGGCTCCAGAGACACCTTACCTGATATCAGGCTGAAGGGGTCTCCTCCAGCTCCTCCCCTTCATGGTCAGCTGACACCTAATTTCTGCCCCCTGGCTCTGACTGCCTGAACTGAATGAGAAGCTGGATGGCCACAGAGCCTGGTGTGGAGAGACCAGATGCGCGCCGGCCCAAGGAGCAGCCCAGCTTCCTTTGGGAGTCAGAACCCATCCAGAAGGACATCCGGTCCTCTCCACGGAGCCGACCACGGAGAGCCTGGGTGGCCCAAGCAGCAGCCCAGCTGCCCATGGAGTCGGGACCCAGAAGCATATGTGGCCTGGTGGCTCCGGCCCACTGGGCAGACGCCCTATGGCCAGTCCGGACCTGCTTGGGGGTCATCTTGGCTGGGCACCCATTTCTAGGAAGAGTAGCAACAGTACTAAACTTTCTCCATTTATAGACAAGTTGTCTAACTGTTGACTGATGGATACCTAAACACTTTGAAATTGCTTTGTATCCCTTTTCAGCCTTACGCACATCAGCTACTCTTGATTGTATGTCTTCAGGAAGCTCCTTTTTGTGAGGCATGGTTCACATCAGCTGATGCTTCTTATGAGCAGCAATCCTAAAATGTTTGATTGACTTATACCAGTCAAAGTAGTTCTAAAGCACACCTCCAAACTCATTTCATGAATTGGACAGGTGTGCAAATGACTGACTCCAATTAGCTTTTGTTGAAGCAATTAGTCTTTGGGTTCACTTACAGTTTTACTCCAGCACTGTAAATGTTTATTGGGTGTGTTTAGTAAAGACAGTGGGGTTGATTTACTAAAACTATGGAGTGCAAAATCTAGTGCAGCTGTGCATGGTAACCAACCAGCTTCTAACATTAGCTTGTTAAATTAATCTTTGACAAAAAAAAAAACCTGGAAGCTGACTGGTTTCTATGCAGAGCTGCGCCTGATTTTGCACTCTCCGGCTTTAGTAAACCTCATTGTGTTTGTCTATTGGTGTGACTTAGATGAGAAACAAAATAGATTTTATGGCAAGCTACTACAGGATACCAGTTAATTTCAAAGGGTTCACAATCATTCACAAAAAAGCAAAGAGTAAATAAAGACACCACACTTTTTGACAAGTTCTTTATTATAAAATAACCCCCCCCCCCCCAAAAAAAATGCCCCACCGGACACAAAGTGATTGTCAATCTCTTTGTCCAGTGAAGCAGATCCTCGTCAATCACAATAAAATATGCTCGCCAACTCATTGAAAGATAAAGCCTGCAGCTCAAACATCTGATCCTGACGACTGCTCATGGCAGAAGACAGCTCCCCAAGTTGTCATCTGCATTGTAAACAAAGGGGCAGGGTATACCATATGAGCACAATTTATCAGTAATGTCAGTGCTATCCCTACCTCTTTGTTTACAAGGGCTTCCTGGCCAGCAAATGAATTGGATCAGATTACCGGTTGCTAAGGGCAGGATGGGTGCCAACACCTGCTGCTTCCTTAAAAGCCATTGCCATGTGGAAGCTGTCATTTATAGTAGCCATAGAAAAACTCTTACTATATGTGACGTTCAGCTCCTGCTGAATAGATCAATGTTCAGCCATTTAGGCTGGGTTTACACTATTGCTAATGGGATGCGGGTTTCCCCGCATTAAATTCGCATAGCAGGAGTTTGTATGGGGGCTCTCTATGGAGTCGGTTCACACATCTCCGCAGCGGCTTCGGTGCGAATTATACAGGAGCTCTGTGCATCGATATTCAGCCAAAAATTCTGTGAAACTGTGAATGAAGATGCACCGGACTTCTGCTGTGAGCAGCTGCGTTCTCCAGTATGAACCCAGCCTTAGACAAACAAGCAAAGTTCACTCTGAACATGCATTCGGACCGAAAGGCAAACTCATTCCTCGTCATTAAAGTAGACCTTCGGTCGGTTTATAAATTTGTTTCTATAGGACCTGTTTCCCCTCCTTTAATATCATTGGATTAAGAAATTGTGCTTTGTACCTTTTTTCTGGTAATTCTTCATCTGATCCCCTTGACTCCTGGGACATTATCGTCACTAATCCCAGGAGTCAAGGCTTTTTTTTTTCTCGTGAGAGTTGCAGAAAGGGGAGGAAGGTGGAGTGGAGTGAAAGTGGGCTGGAGGAGGGCCATATGTGGGTGGAGATGGACAGGAACAGACAGAGACACGTTGTTCCTTTACTTTTCTTGCATGTGGCCATCTTCACTGTTAGCAAGTGAAGAACCAGTTTGAGACCCCTGGTTAACACAAAGGGCTGGAAGCACTATGCTTAGTAACCGAGATGTGGACGTAGCACGCATGCGTAAGATTTTACATAGCATGCAGGGCAGATTAGAGCAGCCATGCCTTCACTTGCCCAAAGTGAAGATGGCCGCATACAGAAAAAGAGTAATTAATAAAACAGCCACACTTTAAACAAACTTTCTAAATGGCATAAACGTTCTTTTTTTTTTGTAAATATAGCAGGTTTTCCTTTAAGTTCCTCTTTATGAAAGAAAACAGTTATGTGTGTGTCAAAAGCACATCTGTTGCATTTATCACTTTTATATTGCTTTCTATTAAGCTGTACTAGCTATCACACCAATGAGAGGTTGTAAGAATTATGTCATTGATATAGAAACACAGGAGTTCATGGTGTACAGTCACATCCTTTCATCTCAATGCACCTGCAAACATCAGCCTCAGGGAGTTTCCCATGCTCTACCAGGACTCCATAGATTCAGTTAACAGTTCTCCAACCATGTACAGTAATGCTTTTTTAAATCAGGCAGGGCAAGCAATGAGAAGTTGGAACCCGGTGGGTTGTGCCATATAACTCATGTAGAGAGGAGCACTAGAGTAGTGTAATTAGGCTTTTTGTAACGGAAATGTATTTTAGGACAAGAAGTCGTTCAAATTTATAAAAGAAGCCTCAAGAACCCTCCTCAATGGCAGCAGGTTACATTTTATACAGAATTATGGTTCATGTACTGTACTTCTCTTTCTTGGAATTCTCATATGACAAGGACCACTAAGTCTAAAACAAAAATACATTATGTATAAAGCTGCCTTCAGTGCTAATAATTTAAAAGCTTCTATAACCCTTCAAAAATGTTTGTATTTATGTAACCATGCCATGAAGCCCATTACTTTATGTAATCTCTCAGTTAGGCAGTGGTGACACAGAATGACATTTGCTATTTGGTTACTATGGTACTGCTGACTAATAAGTCAACTGTACGCTTGATAATATCACACCCTGCTGTTCCATTTTCTTTTTTAATTAACCTTGGCTCTAGTAATGGGTATAATTTACTAAAGGAATAGAGGTTTTCAGGTAGCAAACTGAGCTTTTATTTTGTTAAATGTATGTTCACTTTGCAAAGTAACTGTTGGTGAGCTATAAACCTGTCAGATACAAATATTAGGCATGCACCTCCTTGGGCTTAACTCATAGCGTGCCTTCACGCAATATGTTTGATGTGACTTCCAGGTCCGTCTCTCAGTGTCCCTGGCCAGCATGGAAAGAATGTTAATGCAATGTGATCTGCCTCCACTATGTGTTGAAAAAAAAAAGCTATGTAGAATTTTTTTAAATAGTAAAAGATTTAAGTTACACCCAAGTACATAAAATCTCTCCAAAAATAGTTTGAGGCCCCCCCACCCCCACATATACGCATGTACAAACATAAATAAATGCGTTGGGGGCGCTTACGCATGAAAACACCAATTGCAATACACACACGCATGTGAAGTGAGAGCAATATTTCGAGCAATATTTCTAGCACCAGACCTCCTCCATAACACTAAACTGATGACCTATAGTGGGCTTTTAAAGTGTCGCCTATGGAAAACTTAGGGTACATGCAAATTTGCATTCTATGCATTAAGGTGAAAAACCTTTTGTGCCTTTTTCTTACCTGAACCCGATCGTTCCAGCGATGGGGACGAGCACAGCAGCTCCAGTCGCTGTCTCAGGTCCTGATTGGATAGATTGATAGCAGCAGGAGTCATTGGCTCCCGCTGCTGTCAATCAAATCCAGTGACACGGGAGCTGGGGGCAGGGCCGAGTCCTACTGTCTGTGTCAATTAATGCAGCAGCAAGACTCAGGAGCGCGCCCGCACGAGTGCCCCAATGGAAAGCGGTTCTCCGTGGGGGCACTCAAGAAGAGGAGGAGCGCCGCAGGGGGAATCCAGAAGAGGAGAATCGGGGCCACTCTGTACAAAGCCCTTGCACAGAGGAGGTAAGTATAACATGTTTGTTATTTAAAAAAAAAAAAAAAAAAACTAAGCTTTACAATCACTTTTAAGGTTTTCACGTGTTGAGTATCAATTTACTCAGTGCATCCTCGTCTTTTATATTTTACCAACAAATTGCGTAATTTATTGCGCTTATGTGCCCTAAAATCAACTTTAGTATATTTTTCACTGAAATTTTGCATTACCTTTGCAGTAATATTGTGGGACATAAACTGTTTTTTTTTTTCTCTAGGGTGTCTGCTTTCAGAAACTATTTAATGTTTTGGGGTGTTTTATGCAATCTTCAAGCCTAAAATAATTTTTTAAGCATGTGTGCAAAAAAGGCAAAAAAACAAAAAGCAAAAACGGCTCTGGCAGCAAAAGTGTTAACTACATAAACAGGAGTAGTTTTAGGGTCTGAATCAATAGACTTTTGTTCACTTCTAGCAGGTTTTCTATTACCATATAAGTCTATGGAAATTCAGAACTCACTTGAAGCAGGTCAAATGCAAATCAGATAAAGGTCAACACTAAGTCAAATACTGTACACCTGTCAATGAATTCTGAATGATCTCAGAAGCATCCCAAAAATTAATGCCATTGACACAAGACCAAAGCCAATCAGCAAAGGATTTTTAGCTCTGTTTATTCAGATTTGCATAGCTTTACTACACAGCACAGCCCTGGTAGGACGGGTGACCTGATTTCTCTATTCTGCATGTCAGGATCTGGATCACCTGCTGGTGGCAATTTGATTCTCAGAGCTGAAGGACACAGTTCTGGTGGCCACTAGCGGGTAACTCTCAGTAGCCAGCAGATCCCAGTAATTAGGCTCCACCTGATGCTGGCTGCTGGGATGGTGTATAACCCCTTCCTTGCTTTTCATCAACGCTTCAGTGTTTTACCTGTTAGTTACAGTAGATACCTTCTTGCTGATTATTCTGATCCCTGCCTTATCCTATACCTTGCATCTAGTACCCTGCATTCTGTTACCCCTCCCCCATCTCTGCTCTGTTCCCAGTCCTAGTCATGCCCTGTTTATGCCAGCTTCCCTCCATTTGTATATAGTGTAATATATAAAATACAACAGTGCTGCGCAATTCATAAATGTCGCGCAGCACTGTTGAATTTATAGATTTATTTGAGGTATTATTTGAGTTAAACTTGAGTGTTAGCTTGCAGTTCACTTTTAATTCTATGTTTTTATGTGTCAGCGTGGAATATCCTTCTATTTTTTCTTATAGTGTAATATAGTTAGGATGTTGGCTTGGTTTTACTTCACTGAGATGTTTATTTATTCACTTTTGCTTTGTTTATGGTCTGTTGGTATTGGATAGGAGTTGTGTGCATTAATAAACTATACTGTAATTACACTAAGTCTGATTCCAGTTTCCTAAGTACAACTACACTGAACGGCTCATCCCTGCTGTTGGATACCTGCACTCTGTATTCCTTACACTGCAGTTACGTAACACTTACAGGTGTTGTCTCTCCCCCATCTCGTGACTGAAAAGTGAAAGTAAAAGCAGCACAGTGATGAGCTCATCTTTCTGTTACTCTGCAGTCTTCTCCTGTCAGCATTCTCCTTGTAAGCATGTGAACTATTTGGCTTCATGTGCTGCTTCTCCCTCTCCCTGTATGAGCTCTTCTGTACAAGTTGCAAGAGGGTAATGTCAAGTTAACCTCAGGTACTTGCAGTGCATTAAAAACACATTTAATGATATTTTAATGAATACAGAGCTGAATTAAAGCTGAACTCCAGGCACAAAAATGTATTTCAATATTTTCATCAATAGCCACATAGCATATAAATCCAATTGGTGTCCACTGAATGCCTTTGTAAACACAGTTATTACCTTTTAAAAGTTACTGTAACATCATCACTCTGCTACACATAGCCTGTGCAGAGGGCAGAACTGTGGGAGGTACTCAGCAGGCTCCACCCAGAACAGGCTTCCTGTAGAAAACTACAGGAGGAGGCGGATACAAGACCAGGCTTCATGCACAAGGAGAGAGAGCAGCAGCGACCAGTCTTTATTACAGGGAGCTTCTGCATAGGGCAAGGTTTCCCCCTGCTTCACTGCACAAATCTGGAAGAAATACACAAAGCATTCCAAAACTCAAGTAAAAATAAACATCCCCTTGCATTTAGATAATATTTGCTTATTCTAGAGTTCAGCTTTATTCTGTGCTTTTCATATCTGTCTGGAGTTCAGTTTTGCTTATTTATATGATTTTGCATAACTGGTTAACCACTTCAGCCCCTGAAGGATTTACCCTTAATGACCAGGCCATTTTTTGCATACGGCACTGCGTCGCTTTAACTGACAATTGCGCGGTCATTTATTATAAATTTTCTTTTACTAGTAATGGTGGTGATCAGCGATTTTTAGCTGGACTGCGACATTGCGGCGGACAGATCGGACACTTTTGACACTTTTTTTGGGGACCAGTGACATTATTACAGTGATCAGAGCTAAAAATAGCCACTGATCACTGTATAAATGACACTGGCAGAGAAGGGGTTAACACTAGGGGGGGATCAATGGGTTAAGTGTGTCCTAGGGAGGTGTTTCTAACTGTGGGGGGAGTGTACTGACAGGGAGTACAGAGAGATAGCTGTTCCTGATCATTAGGAACAAATGATCTCTCTCTACTCCCCTGTAAGAACGGTGACCTGTTTGTTTACATTGACAGATCCCCCATTCTGGCTCTCTGTGGAGTGATCGCAGGTAGCCGACGGACATTGCGGCCATCAGGCCAAGCACATCGGCTCCGGCAAAACGCCACAGGCGTGCGCCTCTTATAGCTGTTAAAGGACCAAACTACAGCTTCTGTGATTTGCGCAGCCGAGCCAACCTGCCGCAGTATAATGATGGCAGCTGGTCGGCAAGTGGTTAATTTACGGTTTCTTACTTTTCAGTTTATTTCCAAATCGTGAAAAGTAACATTTTTAAACAATATTAAAAACAAAATTTTATGCTCATTTTTATTACCATGTTTGTTAACATTGCAAAATGTGTAAAGGATTTGAGACTACAAGATATTAGTAGTACATACTACCACCTGTAAAATTGCCCAACATTTGTTATATATGTAATTTAAATCTTGCCATTCAATATGGTGCTGGACAAATGGCTCTGCTCCTCTCACTTTACGGGAAACAGGTACATGGAGACAGGAAATTGCATCATAACCATGTAGTTCCACTGGGAAGAACATTACATTTTACAAGGATTAGACATAACACACACTACCACCTAGTTTAATATATGAGAATGAATGTTGCACCTATGTCTGTATAAACAGCATGCTAACAAGACCTCTGATTATAATCAATGTGTATATGTGGTAGACATTAGTAAACAATTCAGAATCAAAATATAATCACAGTGCAACTTTAGAAGAACAGCATCATTTTGCTTGAATAAACAAATTCCCACGATTTTTAGCATGCTATTGAAAACCCATAATCAGAAGATGTGTGATCAGTATTCAATTTTGATTCACAGAGTCCTTAAAAAATAAAAAGGGAACATGTGAGGTATAAGCTGGCTGTTTCACTAAGTCCTAAATAAGAGTATTCTATTGTTAAAAATAGCTGTATACCCAGTAATTTTTTTCACATTTAAAGGAGAATTCCACTTTCAGAAAAAACTGATATAGCACAAAAAAATACTACATAATCATTTTTTTTAGGTTACTGTCCACTGTTCATTTCAACCTGAAGTCTGTGCAATTTTCTAAAATTGTTAAAAAAAATCGAATGCGTTATGGCAACCTAGAGGCATTTTGGACGCTGCTACACTGCCCCTAGAAATGTTATTTCCTGCTTGTGTGAGTGGCTTGGTGATTTTCACAGATTTCTGCAGTAAGATACAAGTAATATTTTAGGCATTCTCAGCAATAGGTATTTCATTTTGTATAAGATACCCCAAAAGTATTAACTACTAGAGGGATGCAGACACTGCCACTTTTCTCCTTTAAAACAGTGAAAATGCACCAGGTGGCTACAATAAGGAATGAGTTCACACCTAGGCCTGGTTAAGGCCAAATTTGGCTTTTCAGAGGTTCAGCAAATCTCCAAACCAAGGTAAGAAGAAACGGCTGCACATCATGTAGTTCCAAAATGCATTTATTAAAGAAACCGAATGTGGCACCGCAGGACACCAAGAGGTCTGGGTAGACGAGTTTCACACAATAAGGTTGTGCTTAAAGTGGTTGTAAATCCTTACAACACACTTTTTGCTACAGGTAAGCCTATAATAAGGCTTACCTGTAGCTACCCTGGATATCTCCTAAATCTGAACGGTTTAGGAGATATCCCCTGTATTTGCACGTGCTGACGTCATCGGCACATGCGCACTGAAGCAAACTGAAAGTTTGACTGTGCCGTTATTGGCGGCTCCCACGCGCATGCGCGAGAGTGACGTCATCGCGGCTCCGGCCAATCACAACACCTGAGCCTGCGATACCCGGAAGTAACTCCGGGAGCGATGTCGCCGACTGGAGCAGTGAACGAGGACCACTGTGGGGGGCTTCGATCCAAGGTAAGTAATACATAATGAGCTAGTATGCTATGCATACTAGCTCATTATGCCTTTGTCTTGCAGGGTTTTTTTTTATCTTGGGTTTACAACCACTTTAATCATTAGACAGACATATCCAACTGATAAATCTTATATAGATCCACCCCCAGTATTAACAGGTGTTAAGGGGTGGTAATTAGTGGCAGGTAGCTGCCTTAATCAACCATTGAACTAAGATATACAAATATAAAAATGGGTGCTTGGTGTGCCGAAACTCCGAGTTTCCTGTCCAGATCACCTGGTTGTTTGGGAACCGGCAACTGCCAGCATCCCACCAACCAGTAATGTTTTTCTGCCAAACCCATGCAGACGTCAGTTGGGGATTAAAAATAAGGGGACCCCGGGGGGCAGGAGGCGGAGCCTAGCAGAGCAGACATGCATTGTTAGAGCTCCACACCGCTGAGGAGAGAAGAGAAGGACAAAGCGGAGCCTGCAGGCTCAAAAGGTATCCATTTGAACCTTTTTGCCCCAGGGAACAAACTGTGAAAGTTTGGGCAGGAAATATGGTACTGGGAGGAAACCGTGGCAGAAATAAAAATCACCTCACAAAGAGCTCACAGGCACTCACTGCAGCTGAAGCAGCTCCAGTCACCTCACAAGATACAGCATCAGGGCGCTCTCACAGACAGAAAATGTCACAGCAAGACTCTCCATTTGAGTCAGATACAGAACAAATCCTCTCACAAACTTCTCCACAAGCCTCCTCAGTATCCCCAGTAATATTATTACAATTTGAAAAGATGCTTCATAAGGCTTTAAAACAAACCTCAGACCAAATAACAAAAAGCCTAACCAAAGAAATAAGAGAGCTGGGAAACCGCACCGCAGCCTTAGAAATAAAAATGGATGAAATTGAAATTACAACCCAAGAAAATATAACAGAATTGGAACAATTAAAAAAAGAGAATTTAATACTTCAAACTAAGCTCGAAGATTACGAAAATAGAGCCAGACGTTCAAACTTGCGCATAAGGGGAATACCTGAAACTGTGACAGACCTGCAATCTACTATTACTGCTCTATTACAAGAACTAAAGCCAGATATCCCTATTGAACGTTTAGAACTGGACAGAGTACACAGAGCCCTCACAGCCAAAAAGAAAGATGGACCCCCACGTGATATAATCACAAAATTTCATTATTACAGAACGAAAGAACAAATACTAATTGCTGCAAGAGAAAAAAAGGAACTTAATTTTCAAGGACACAATTATCAAATTTTTGCTGACCTATCCCAACTTACTATTACTAAAAGACGATCCATGAAACCCCAACTAATGGAACTGCAACGCCACAACATTATGTATCAATGGGGCTTCCCCTTTTCAGTCAGATTTAACTACCAAGGTACAATTTACAGAAGCAGATCAGCAGATGAACTACAACAAACCCTTTTAAAATTAAATCTGACAGAACCCACAAGCAGCAACACTCCCACACGCAGAAGAATGGCATTATCTTCACCTTCAGGCAGCACCCAGAAAATTTCAGAACAAAATGGGAATCATCATTCTCACAAAAGAAGCCGTTATGCCACATCATCCATGGACCAAGAAGATTCAATGGACTGACATCCTAATTCCTGATATCTCTTCATTTATTATACTAAGAGATGGTTCTCTATAAAAAACCTATATTTATAACTGAATGTAACTGCATTCTGATAGTCCCACACTGTGTGGGATCATGTTACATTCCAGTTATATTTCTTATTACTTCTGATTCATATAGCCTTAGAATATATAAGTGAAATAAGGAAATTCTTGTTCAGTTATATATTATCAGGTAATAACAATAGATTTATTACTTTTTAGGACAAATATGTTCAATAATCCAGAAGTAATGGAAGCTTTTTCTTTCTTTTCTTAAAACAAATATATTATTACCTAACTAGTTCCTAGAATTATGTTTTTGTTTATTCTAATCTGAAGCAATACAACCTCAATTTTATGAGTTAACATATCTAAACAGTTACATATGAATAAAATATGTAATTGTTTACTCTAAAAGGGTTAAAATCCCAAAATAATTCAAACTATCTTCATCAATACCAAAGTTATTAACAGTACCTTTCTAACTGAATTATTTAGCCTAGGGCAAGACTAACCATATACAACCACCCTGGAATAAATAATTTCAACAAAAACTATATTCTGCACTCCAATTAATGAAACATCATTTTGATGTCTTTTGACATAGCACTTCTCTCCTGTAAGCGGAAGATCCGTGTACCCCCATTAGCCCTCCTCATTCTCCCAACAATATTATGTGGGAGTGTGACGAAGGCACTTATTCCCCTGAGAGAGATATTTATTCTCTTTCACGGGTAAATTGTGATTACTTGCAAAAAATAATTTATACAATGTATCATCTAATCTCATATGTTTTTTGTTTACTCTTTACTCCAGAATTCACTGGTTTCTTTTCTATCTATTCATCTCTTCAGTCCACACAGGTTGATCTGCGCAGTCAGCTCTGCATAACAAAAAGTAAGTCAAAACTATTTGATCTGTTGCCATGGCACCACTGAATATACTTTCCCTGAATGTTCAGGGAATAAATGTCCCTCAAAAAAGGACCAAAGCCTTCCGTACTTTCCATAACAAGAAGGCTCACATAGTATGCCTCCAAGAAACACACTTCACCAAAGATTCTACTCCAAAATATATTTCTCCTTTTTATCAACAAATTTACACGGCTTCTGCCTGTACCAAGCAAAGGGGAACTCTAATTGCATTTCACCGATCCACACCATTCACCTTATCATCAGAAATTAAAGACCCAGAAGGTAGATACCTGATACTCATGGGTTATATAATGGATACAGCAATCACGGTGATTTCCTACTACGCTCCTAACAAACAACCTACACCATTCCTCTCACATATATTACAAGTGATTAATACACACAAAATAGGAACAGTGATAATGTGTGGGGATTCGAACCAGGTCCTCCTCCCATTTCTAGATAAATCACCTTTTACACCATCCAAAATAACCTCTAGATTACCTTTTTCTCAACTTCTTTCCAAATACAATCTGGTAGATTCATGGAGAGAAAGTAACCCAATGAAAAAGAAATTCACTTATTTCTCGCACCCTCATCAAACCTTCACCAGAATAGATCATATTTTTCTAACAATAGGAATGATACCAGAAATTATTGCATCAGATATAATTCCGATTCCGTGGTCTGACCATAATGCAGTATACACTACTATAGCCTCAGCCATACCAAAAGCGCATGACCCAACGTGGTACTTACCGGACATAATGCTCAAACACCCACTACATCAGATGGCCATTGAACAAGCTTTAAAGGAATACATATCAATTAATAACACAACAGACATCTCCCCAATAACACTGTGGGAAGCTCATAAGCCTGTCTTGCGTGGTACAATACAAAGACAAATGGCACTATTTAAACGGGAACGCAAAAATCTAGCAAAAAAACTAGAACTCAATTTTAATGCAGCCTACATATCATTTCAAGATAATCCATCTCAGAGTACAAAATCTAATCTGGAAAAATCTAGATTGGAATACGATCTATTTCTCACTGAGTCAGTTGATAAATCCCTCAAACGCTCCAAACACAATTTCTACATGAATACAAACAAACCAGGTACATATTTGGCTCGGGCATTAAATTCAACTAACAAATCTTTCAAACCAATACGTTTGAAATTATCAAAAAATGTTTACACTTGTAATCCAGTTAAAATAGTCCATAAATTTCACTCACATCTCGCAACTTTATACAAGACAAACAATGAATTTAATCCTACAGAAGCTGAATCCTTCTTCTCAAAAATAACCTTACCTGAGTTATCTCAGAATCAAAAAAGCAGTTTGGATGAGCCTATAACTATAGATGAAGTTGCTAACGCCATAAAAGACCTAAAACTTAACAAAAGACCAGGCCCAGACGGCTACTCGGCTTTATACTATAAAACATTCTCAGAAATACTCTCTCCCATTCTCACTGAAACTTTTAACAAACTTCTAGATGGACATTCTTTTCAGCAAGAAACACTAATGGCAATTGTTTGTATGATCCCAAAACCCCTTTCTGATGATACTTCCTGTGTGAATTATCGGCCTATCTCTCTGTTAAACCTCGATATTAAATTATTAGCAAAAATAATAGCAAAACGCCTCAATAGCATTATAGGAAAATTAATACATAGAGATCAAGTAGGCTTCATGCCAAATAGACAGGCAGGCGATAATATACGCAGGGCAGTGTTATTGGCACATATTGCTAAAAAACGGAAAATCCCTTTATGTTTTCTATCTCTCGATATTAAGAGGGCATTTGACACAGTATCCTGGCAATATATGCAATATTCATTACAAAAATGGGGTTTTGGACCCCACTTTTTAACATGGATCAAAGCATTATATAATAAACCCAAAGCCTATATAAAATATGCTGGATACAAATCTGAAGCCTTTAATATCGAAAGAGGTACCCGACAGGGTTGCCCATTATCTCCCTTATTATTTGCCCTTATACTCGAACCCATGGCCCAATACATCAGAACAAACCAAACTATAACTGGCATTGAAGTAGGAGGTATTACACACAAATTATGTATATTTGCAGACGATATATTACTTTTTCTATCATCACCACAGGTCTCTGGTCCTAACTTAATACCAGCTCTTGATGGATTTGCAGCCCTATCCGGCCTTATGATTAATCCTAAGAAATGCCTAGTGCTTAATATTTCACTCACAAACATGGAATTGATCCCGGCTAGGGCAGCACTCCCATTCACATGGGCAGAAAAATCAATCCCATATCTTGGAATTCATTTAACAGCATCTCATTCTGACTTATTCTCAACCAATTATCCTCCTGTATTAAGACAGATCACAAATCTAATAAAACAATGGTCGCAACTTCCTTTATCCTGGATAGGGAAGATTAATGCAATCAAAATGACTATTCTACCCAAATTGCTTTATCTATTCAGAGTCCTCCCTATTCCAATTCCTTCCTATTTTTTGAGAATAGTACAAAAAAGAGCAACTTCGTTTATATGGGGCTCTTCTAAACCACGTATACCTATACACACACTACATCTTCCCAAAAATAAAGGAGGCCTGGGATACCCTAATTTTACTAACTACTACAGAGCAGCACATTTGGCCAGTCTGTCCAAATACCATGCAAAACAGGAAATCCCATTATGGGTATTTATAGAGGCTTCAGAAAATGACCCTCTATTAATATCAAATTTATTATGGCTTGATCCTAAAGACCGCTTTAAAATTCATAATCCCATAACTAAACACTTCTTATCTCTCTGGGATAAACTAAAAACCAAATATCAGTTACAATCTCCACACAATCCTCTCCTTTCTTTTATCAGAAATCCGGCCTTTTATCCGGCATGGATCTACCCAAATTCTTTTAAAGCTTGGACAACATCAGGCATTCAGACACTAAGTGACTTCATAGCATCTAAATCATTCCTTTCATTCCCATCGCTTAGAGAAAAATACGATCTACCAAACTCTGAGATATTTAGATATCTCCAAATCAAAAATTTCTATACACCATTCCTAAAGGGGGATACACCATTATCCCAATTATCCATTTTTGAATCAATCTGTACAAAAGATCCATTTGCTAAAGGTACAATTTCATCACTTTATAATCAATTATATGGAGTAGCAAATCTTAATAGACCTTCTTACGTTCAGAGGTGGGAGGAGGACCTGGGACGAACTTTAGAAGACACGGACTGGTCTAACATATGGCTCACATCTAAGTCATCTTCACCCAACATCTTAGCACTGGAGACAAATTATAAAGTCCTAACTCGCTGGTACCTTGTACCTGCTAGAGTGGCAAAATATTCACCTAATACCTCAACTCTTTGTTTTCGAGGATGCCCAGAAATAGGCACATATTTACACATATGGTGGACGTGCCCAGTAATCCAAACCTTCTGGAAGGAAGTCTTCGTGATTGCATCTAAAATATTTAAAAAAATAATACAACCAGATCCATATTTAATTTTACTTAATCTAAAACCGGAATGGTTAACACTCTCTCAATTCAAACTTATGATCCAACTAATAACGGCTGCAAAACAAACAGTGGCCAAGGCATGGAAATCTCCTACATTGGTACTAGCAGAAACAATTCACAGAATGAATAATACAATGTCCCATGCTAAGATGGTAGCCATCGATCAAAATCAAATTCCAAAATTTGAAAAACTTTGGCATCCTTGGATGAAACAACAGTTCCTGTCAAATTTCAATGACTCTGTCCTGTTGCCATGGTAACAGATTAAATGACTTACAGAGACACCCATTCTAAGGCTTCAAAGAGAACTAAAAAGAATAATAAACTGACGAGCGGGACAACCTTGTGGACCATACCTCTACCTTTCAACCCTTTTTCTTCTTTCTCTTTCCTTTTCTCCACCTTACGATTAAAGCTCATTATCATAATTTATTTGACCTATATACACTCTACTTGTAAACAATATGTATAGTAGGTATAAATCATTTAAATACCTACAAAAGTAACTAAGGAAATGATATATATCTTTAATTTAGGTTTACGTGAACCCAATGTTTAATATTTGAAATTTCATGATATTTACCTATATAAACCCTACTGTAAAACAATGAGCTTACTTTATAGATCCTTGTAAACTTACTTTATGTATCTTTATGTATCTTTATAACATTGTATACTCAATAAACTTCTTTTGACAAGGAAAAAAATAAGGGGACCCCATGTGAATGAGTAAGAGGTACCCTTACTTATTCTCAAAAAAATGTAAATAGTAAATGAAAACATATGGATTTTGAAAAGTGCTTTATTAAAAAATGTAAAAAAAAAATTCCTCACAATGTAAAATCACTGTCAGTAACCTCAACCAGTGATGCAGATCCTCATTAATCACAATGAATGGTGCCCGTTGATGCTCCAAAAGAAAAAAAAACATAAAAAAACCTCCAATCCCATTGCACACTCGCTGAAAATGACAGCTCCCAGGGTCCACCACTGAATGTAAACAAAGGGGCTGTATCTCCCAGGTGATGTCATTGACCAGATATGGACGTTACCATAATAGTTAGATATTTACTTTAATCATTCACATAGAGGGTGGGGTATCTGGGGACCCTCCTATTTTTAAAAGAGGCTTCCATATTCCGATAAGCCCCTTATCTGCAGACCCCCTATCAGGCTCCTACTTACCAGACCGGCGAGTCCTGTCGGGCAGAGGGTAGGCTCCCTTACCCTCCGACTATCGGCCCCCTGATAGAGTAAACAGGGGGTACAACAGTACGGAGTGGTATGAAGGCCTGTATGGCTGTTCAGGTATTGCTGTCCGGGTGTCACAGGGTTAACTGTAGCAAAGACTGAGTAGACTGGAGCACCTTCACTGAGCAGAGCAGGCTGGTGTGGACAACAGGCAGGAAGACTGCAGACAGGCTGACAGGATCCCAGGGAGCAGGCAGATGGATGGTCAGGAGACAGGCCGGGTTTGGCAACAGGCAGACGGCAGAGGTACAGTGGAACAGGCAAGCGGATGGTCAAACAAGCAAAGGTCGGTGCAGGCAGAGTTCAGGGAGTGGTCGGGGGACAAGGCCGGGTCAGTAGGTATAACAGGAACAAACAAGGTACACGGTCAGGCTCTGGAACTACTAGCTGTTGATTAGGCAGCACTGGTCACCAGAACTCACTGGCTTAAATAGGGCTTTTGGCGCCAAACGACGTGCACGCGCGCACCCCGGCACACACAGGCACGCGCGCCCGCCAACGCCCGCGCGCGCGCCCCCGCACACCGGCGTGCACAGTGGAACGATCCCGGACACACACACCGGCGCCGCGAGGAGCCCGCACGGCGAGGTCCGCAGAAACGCGCGCGCCAACACGCACCGACGCACCCTGACGCACACCACCGCGGGCGCCCCGCCTGCCAAGGTAAGAACCCTGACAGTGCCCCCTCCTCAAGGGCAGCCTCCGGATGCCCAGCTGGGCCAGCCTGGGAGCATGGGAGTTCTTGAAGGTTTGTAGCAATTCGTTGGCATGCAGGTTACCTTCGGGTTCCCAGGAATTATCCTCGGGTCCATACCCCTTCCATTTGATGAGGTACTGGAGCTGATTCTGCCTTTCCCTACAGTCCAGGATTGCCTCGACTTCGAACTCCTCCTCATTGTTGACCAAAACAGCCTCCGGTGGCTTGGCCTTACGGTCAGGAAAAGGATCGTGGATAACTGGTTTCAGTAATGAAACGTGGAAGACCGGGTGGATTCTAAGGGACTCTGGCAGACTAAGTTCAAAAGCAACATCATTCACCTTTCTCTTCACCCGAAATGGGCCCAGAAACTTAGGTCCCAACTTTTTGGAGGGACAAGCCAACTTTAGATTAGTTGTAGAGAGCCATACTTGGTTGCCAGGTTCAAGGACGAGTTCTCCTCGCCTTTTCTTATCGAACATCCTCTTGAAGGAAGCCTGGGATTGGGCCATGGTTTCCTGCAAGATCTTACAGTTACTAGAAAAGAACTCCATTGTTTCCGTTACTGCGGGTAGAGAACATTCCGGGATAGAACTGGGAAGGAAAGAAGGATTGAATCCATAATTCGCAAAGAAAGGAGTCTGGTTGATGGCAGAGTGTAGGGAGTTGTTATATTAGAATTCGGCGACTGGTAACAAGGACACCCAGTCGTCTTGAGTAAATACAGAAAAACAACGGAGGTATTGCTCCAGCGTCTGGTTAGTTCTTTCTGTCTGGCCGTTCGTCTGAGGGTGGTAGGCCGAGGAGAACGCCAATTCAATTTCCAAAGCGGCACACAGTGCTCTCCAAAACCGGGAGGTAAATTGAACACCTCGGTCAGATACGATATTCGCGGGCACCCCATGTAACCTTACTACTTCCTTGACGAATATCTTCGCCGTTTCTACGGCTGTGGGAGTACCCTTCATAGGGATGAAGTGTGCCATCTTGGATAGCCTATCAATCACCACAAAGATGGTTGAGAAACCTTCAGAGGGGGGTAACTCCACAATGAAATCCATTGATAGCATTCTCCAAGGCCTGTCAGGAATCGGTAAGGGTCTCAATAAACCCCAGGCCTTTGAGCGGTTGCATTTATTCCGGGCACAAGTGCGGCAAGAACCCACATACCTCTTACAGTCCTCCAGAAGACATGGCCACCAAAAGGTGCGTAGCACCAATTCTGAGGTTTTCCGGGCTCCGAAGTGACCCGCCAGCTTGTGGTCATGACATAGTTCCAGTACCAGTACCCTACATCTTTCAGGTACGAAAATCTTGCCTTCATGCCAGAGCAACCCATCATTTAAACTGGTTCCAGTAGGTAGAGGAATTTCAGAGGAGGCCTGTTTAATCCTGGAAATTAAATCTCCCTGGAGAAGTAAGAAACTACCTGCAGGCAGAATAGTATCAGGAGGAGTACTTTCCTTGGAGTCGTGGAACATCCGTGATAGAGCATCAGGTTTTCCATTCTTGGATCCGGGCCTGTACGTGATATGAAAGGAGAAGCGGGAAAAAAAAAGTGCCCATCTAGCCTGTCGTGGTCTGAGTCGCTTGGCTGCTCTTAAGTATTCCAAGTTCTTGTGGTCGGTAAAGATGAGAACCGGATGTACCGCACCCTCTAGTAGATAGCGCCATTCTTCCAAAGCCGCTTTGATGGCCAACAGTTCCCGGTCTCCGACATCATAATTTCTCTCAGATGATGAGAGTTTACGGGAAAAGAATGCTACAGGAAACAAGAGGGCCTTGGGGCCCTGACGTTGAGAAAGTACTGCCCCCACTGCGATCTCCGAAGCATCCACTTCCAGTACAAACGGTAACGCAGGATCCGGGTGCTTGAGAATAGAGGCAGAAGTAAACAGTCCCTTTAATTTCTCGAACGCTGCCTGTGCTTGGGATGACCAACAGAATCGTGCCCCCTGTTTAGTAAGTTCCGTTATTGGTGCAATGATCTTAGAAAAGTCTTTAATGAATTTCCTGTAAAAGTTGGAAAATCCTACGAAACGTTGGACTCCTTTCTTGTCTGTAGGAGCCGGCCAGTCCAGGATGGCCGATACTTTTTGTGGGTCCATCTTGATTCCTTCAACAGAAATAATGAGTCCCAAGAACTGAATACTCTGGCGTTCGAACTCACATTTATCTAGTTTAGCGTATAAGCCATGTTGCCTGAGCCGGACGAGAACATTCCTGACGTGCCTGCGATGATCCGCCAAAGAAGAGGAGAAGATGAGTATATCGTCCAGATAAACGATGACATAAAGGTCCAGGATATCTCTAAAGATGTCGTTCACAAAGTGCTGGAACGTAGCTGGGGCATTACAAAGACCAAAGGGCATGACCTGGTACTCAAAATGCCCGAAACGAGTGCGAAACGCAGTCTTCCACTCGTCACCCTCTCGGATGCGGATTAAGTTATAAGCACCCCGGAGATCCAGTTTAGTAAAGATTCTGGCAGTGCCCAGCCTTTGGAATAACTCAGGTACCAGAGGGAGCGGGAAACGATTTTTAATCGTGATCTTGTTCAGTTCGCGGTAATCAATACATGGCCGCAGGGAATGATCCTTCTTTTCCACAAAAAATAAACCCGCACCGGCCGGAGAGGTGGACGGGCGGATAAATTTCTTTTTCAGATTTTCATCCAAGTACTGCTTCAGGGTGCCTAGTTCCTGCTCAGTCAAGGGGAAGATCCGGCCAAAAGGTACCTCGGTTCCAGGAAGCAATTCAATTGGGCAGTCGTAGGGCCTGTGTGGTGGTAGTAATTCTGCCCCCTTCTTGCTAAACACATCCGCAAAGTCTTGGTAAGGCTCAGGAATAGCTTGAAGCAGATCAACATCTGGATGTAGACAGAGGAGTTGGGCAACCTCACGGCCTGTCCCTTGCAAGCAGTGTTGAAGACAGTATCCAGAGAGGAACTCGACATTACCTGAAGCCCAGTTGATTTGGGGGTTGTGCGCTTGTAGCCAAGGTATTCCAAGAATAACTGGAAAGAGGGGGGACGAGATGGCGTCCAGACAGAGATATTCATGGTGTTGCTGGCCCATGATGGCTTCTAAAGGGACAGTCTCCTGAGTGACTGGGCCGGAGCGGAGAGCAGAACCGTCAGCGAGATGAACAGCAAGGCTTTGAGTTTTGGTTTGGAGAGGAATGGCATGTTGAAAGGCAAAGGTCCGGTCAATAAAACAGCTGCAGGCTCCAGAATCAATGATAGCTGGGACTTGGATGGCCTTTCCGGGAAGCTGTAAAGTGACAGAAATGGTTAGGTGCGTGCCCAAAGAGGGTACAATAGTAGCACAGGTACGAACATCAGAACGACACTTACGCATCTTGTTGGGGCAACCGCTGGCGTAGTGCCCCGATTCCCCGCAGTAGAGGCAGAGGTTGTGTGCCCGCCTACGTGTCTTCTCCTCTGGGGTCAAAGAAGGACGGAACAGACCAAGCTGCATTGGTTCAGGTGCATCATAGGTTGAGGCAGGTGGTGGAGCAGGAGATCTACTGGGAGGACAGGGTACTTGTGGAATCATCCAGGTGGGACGAAAGGTACTGGTGGTTCTTTCGGTACGTCGTTCTCGCAGTCTACGGTCTATTTGGATAGACAGATTGATAAGGTCTTCCAGGGTCTGTGGTACCCCTACTCGTGCCAACTCATCTTTGAGAGGTTCTGACAACCCCATCCTGAACTGATGGCGCAATGCAGCGTCATTCCAAGCCGTGTCAGAACTCCAGCGTCTGAACTCGACGGCATAGTCTTCAGCTGCTCGGCGGCCTTGACGAAGGGCCTGTAAGGAAGCTTCTGCGGTGGCAGTGAGCTGGGGGTCTTCGTATAGTTGGGACATGGCTCCAAAGAAGGCCTCCAGACTATCCAAGACGACAGATTTTTGCTCCAGGAGCCGGTGGGCCCATGTTTGTGGTTCACCAGACAGTAAGGAAATAACAAAGCCCACCTTAGTGGCTTCCAGGGAGAACGTGCGTGGCTGAAGGGCGAAGTACAGGTTGCAAGCATTCCGGAAGGCATGATACTTACTCCGGTCTCCGAGAAATCTTTCGGGTACTGGTACTTTGGGCTCAGGAGGTAACATGACCACAGAAGGTGTTGAGGTGGCTGCTGCGGACCCTGGTGGACCGGTAGGTGCGGACAGAGCCTGCACCCGTTCTTCCAAGCTGGAATATCCCTCTTGTAGGCTTTTCACTGCCTGGGTTAGACCCGCCAAATGTCGGCAAAGTTCATCCATGGGGGAGGCCCCCTGCCCGGACTCGGTCATGGCTGCCTAATACTATCAGGCTCCTACTTACCAGACCGGCGAGTCCTGTCGGGCAGAGGGTAGGCTCCCTTACCCTCCGACTATCGGCCCCCTGATAGAGTAAACAGGGGGTACAACAGTACGGAGTGGTATGAAGGCCTGTATGGCTGTTCAGGTATTGCTGTCCGGGTGTCACAGGGTTAACTGTAGCAAAGACTGAGTAGACTGAAGCACCTTCACTGAGCAGAGCAGGCTGGTGTGGACAACAGGCAGGAAGACTGCAGACAGGCTGACAGGATCCCAGGGAGCAGGCAGATGGATGGTCAGGAGACAGGCCGGGAGACGCGCGCCGACGCACCCTGACGCACCCTGACGCACACCACCGCGGGGGCCCCGCCTGCCAAGGTAAGAACCCTGACACCCCCACAACCACTGTGCTAAGGTTGTGGGAAAAGGACTTTGAGCAGTGACTTTTTAAGATGGGTCACAGCATTGGCAATATTATTCCGGTCTGCAGAGATATATGAAGGCTCTCTATTTTCACATTTACTGAGATAAGTACCATCTGGAGTGTATGCTATTACCTGATGTAGTCTAGGATCTTGTGCATTGGAGCAGCACTCTGTGGTTCTCACCATTTATCCAAGACAGTTTGTGTTGCTGTGTTATTCCCTTGGTCTTTAGTTTTATCTGTAATGAATCAGTAGTGTTTTTACAGGAGCCCCCTTTATGTAAGTTCCCCGGGATAGTTGCACACCATGGACAATTGGACACATATGAACCACCATGCTTGTAGCAAGATTTTAAGATATTGCTTTGATACCTCCATCCTCCTGAGGAAGCAACACTCCCCCGCGAAACATGTCAAGGAACTCTGGACTCTCCCCATAGCCAATAACTTAGCACTTAGAGTGCTGGTTGCCTGTACTCCTGTATGTACTGTTGAGGGGAGTTTATTTACTGTTATATGGAGGAAACCATGCTTTGGATTTTATTGGTCTCAGTTTAATTATGAACTGTTGAAAGTATCTAATAAATTTTGGATATTTTATATTACATGTTGCATAGTCTTTGGGGTACAAATAATTCTATGCATCCTCTCCATCTAAAATGTGCACCTCACTATCTTAAAAAGAATGTCCATTTCCTTAAGGTGTAGGAAAACTACTAGGTCTTGACTTGTAAAATATTCCCTCCTATGTTAAGCCATTCATTTGTTGAGAGGTTGCTTTACCTACTGAATATACAGGCCTTTGCATTCCAGACTGGATTGCAAATACCAGATTACTTCACTTGTGTGTTGAGGATGTACAAGCTTCTTTCTCAGTGTATTGCTGGTCTTGAAAGATTTTTCTGACATTCCACCCACGTACGGATGACTATATTACTCTGATGGTCCACAGTTTTTGCTTGTGGATACTTTAAAGAAAGCTTATTCTTGTTAGCCTCAAACTATCAAAGCACTCCTGAGATGTCTATATTTTTTTGTCTTTAGACTATACCATTACCTGGATAAATGAAAACCTTAATTGACACAATCAGTAATTCATTTATAAAGGAAATACTTCAAAGATAATGTAACAAATACCTATTTTAAAATCTTTAATTTGTAGGTCACATGTACGCTATTCCTCTTTTGGGTTAATGATGGGTCAAGCACTAGTGTGCCAGATGTCCTGGTGACACCGATTTCAGTTTTCCCTCCCGGCCATGCAGAGTGGAGTGGAGCTGTCAGGGAAGCATCTGACCCGCAAGTAGCAACCCCTGCTAGGCAGATAAGATGATTGACAGTTCCATGCCACTCTACATGGCCTGACAGGAGGATGTGAAAAAGCTGCCACAATGTCACCAGGACCTGTAACACACTCAGACCCCTTTCACACTAAGGCATTTTTCAGGCGCTACAGCGCTAAAAATAGCACCTGTAAAGCGCCTGAAAAAAGCCTCAGCTGCAAACCCAGTGTGAAAGCCCAAGTGCTTTCACACTGGGGCGCTGCAGCTGCAGCGGCAGCGGCGTTTTGCGGACGGATTTAACCCCTTTTTGGGGCGTTAGCGGGGGAGTTAAAACCACCGTCGCTAAACGCTAAAACGGCGGTAAAGCAGTGCTAAAAATAGCGCCGCATTACCACTGACGCCCAGGGCGACTCAGTGTGAAAGAGGTGTAATGCCGTGTACACATGGTCGGACTTTTCGACAACAAAGGTCCGACGGTCTTTCCGACGGACTTTCGATGGAGTTACGACGGACTTTCTAACGACCGGATTTGCCTACACATGATCACACCAAAGTCCGATACATTCATACGTGATGACGTACGACCGGACTAAAATAAGGAAGTTGATAGCCAGTAGCCAATAGCTGCCCTAGCATTGGTTTTTATCCGTCGACTAGCATACAGACGAGAGGATTTTTTGAAGGGACTCGAGTCCGTCGGAAAGATTTGAAGCATGTTCCAAATCTAAAGCCTGTCAGATTTTCGACCGAAAAAGTCCGCTACAGGTCCGATGAAGCCCACACACGGTCGAATTGTGCGCCGGACTCGGTCCGTCGGACCAGTCCGGTCGAAAAGTCGGCTCGCAGAATCAATTTCTCTAAAAAAAATGTTTAAATTTAAAAAACAAAGGACACAGATAGATTATAACAATTTACTGTTTTGGGGTAGGGTTGCAACCACTTTCAGCAGAATGCTACAGTTATCATAAAATACTACTATCTTTTGAAATATTCTACTGTACATATAATGTAGGTTTGTAAAGTTTCTACAGTCTGCTGAGTAGAAAGTGTAATTATTTTAAGTGAGTGCACATTATATGCTTTTATTGCACGTTTACCTTAAAGAACACAGGGATATACTGTAATGCCCCGTACACACGGTCGGACTTTGTTCGGACATTCTGACAACAAAATCCTAGGATTTTTTCTGACGGATGTTGGCTCAAACTTGTCTTGCATACACACAGTCACACAAAGTTGTCGGAAAATCCGATCGTTCTAAACGCGGTGACGTAAAACACGTACGTCTGGACTATAAACGGGGCAGTGGCCGATAGCTTTCATCTCTTTATTTATTCTGAGCATGCGTGGCACTTTGTCCGTCGGATTTGTGTACACACAATCGGAATTTCCGACAACGGATTTTGTTGTCGGAAAATTTTATAGCCTGTTCTCAAAGTTTGTGTGTCGGAAAATCCGATGGAAAATGTGTGATGGAGCCTACACACAGTCGGAATTTCCAACAACAAGGTCCTATCACACATTTTCCGTCGGAAAATCCGACCGTGTGTACGGGGCATAACTCTTAACTTTTAGGTTGCTATATTTTAAGCAATTGCCATTTGTTTTTCATTTTTCTCCTGCAAGCTCTTTGCAGCAACTTACCTATGGTGAATGCATTAAAGCCAACACATACATTTCTTTTCTTTTTTATTCACCAATATAGTAATATGCTCTTGAACATTTTATCAGGTTGAGAGGAGACATCAGAGATTTCACTGAGCTTTGCCAGGTCACAAACTCAGTCACAATCCCCACAAGTTGGCTGGTCATATTTATTAACATCTGATTGTATTATACCCCATCTGACAGGAAGGCCCTTGCACACATATTTGTTGGTAGATCTAAAGTAGGTTGCAAAATCACATTTGCTTTTGATTGTGAGAAACACTCGCTTTTATCCCTTAGGGTACCTATTCAAGTTTATGCAAACCCTAATGCCCCGTACACACGGTCGGATTTTCCGATGGAAAATGTGTGATAGGACCTTGTTGTCAGAAATTCCGACCGTGTGTAGGCTCCATCACACATTTTCCATCGGATTTTCTGACACACAACGTTTGAGAGCAGGCTATAAAATTTTCCGACAACAAAATCCGTTGTCGGAAATTCCGATCGTGTGTACACAAATACGACAGACAAAGTGCCACCCATGCTCAGAATAAATAAAGAGATAAAAAGCTATTGGCCACTGCCCCATTTATAGTCCCGAAGTACGTGTTTTACGTCACCGTGTTTAGAACGATCGGATTTTCCGACAACTTTGTGTGATCGTGTGTATGCAAGACAAGTTTGAGCCAACATCCGTCGGAAAAAATCCTAGGATTTTGTTGTCGGAATGTCCGAACAAAGTCCGACTGTGTGTACGGAGCATTACAATGAATTTTTGTTTTTTTGTCCCTTTAGTCTATTAAATATAACATTGAAAATGTTTTGCTATATCTTTTTGTTAAGTGCAAAAAATATCTTTTGATCCTGGCAGAAAAGGAATGGTCTTAAAGCGGAGTTCCACCCAAAAATGGAACTTCCGCTTTAAGTGCTGGTGACCCCCTGACATGCTACACCTAGCATGTCATTTTTTTGGTGGGGAGCGGATACCCAGTTTTTACAGGCACCCAGCTCCCACATCCTCCCCTGGTGCCGCGGCACCAGCAGGAAGTTCACCTCTCCCCCTCCCTCCCTGCAATCTTCTGGGACACGTCACAAGTCGGATCGTGCATGCATAACGCACGCCTGGCTGTGAAGCCACAGCCGGGTGCCCACAGTTAGAATTGCCGGCGCCACGGAGAGTAGGGGGAGAGGCGCGAGGCTTCAAGCCCCTGCATCGCTGGACCAAGGGACAGGTGAGTGTCTGATTATTAAAAGTCAGTAGCTACACTTTCTGTAGCTGCTGGCTTTTAGATGGGTGGAACTCCGCTTTAAAGTGTGTTGTTCTCTGCTTGAGCTGTTATTAGTTACCTCATTCCCACCTCTGTCTGTCGGCTACAGAACAGCTTTCCTCTTTTAATAGAGAACAGAAAAGGGGTAGGTATCCTGAAGTCCTGTTTTAGGGTGACAATGCTGCTTTTCCATAGATACAGTATGGTAAGTAAGCTTTGTCACTCTAGGAAAATAATTCTCTCATGGCAGCCCTACCAGGTGAAAATGAAAGTAAAAAAGCCTGAAAAAAAAAGAAAATGAATGCAATCACAACATCTAAGGACTGGCAAGCTGCAATGTATCACTTTTTTATTTTTAGATTTAGATACGCTTTAACAACATGATCCTTACCTGAGCCTTATGTTGACTTTTGCATTAAAAAAAGGGTTACTTATGGCCAGCCTGAGTTATAAACAGTGAATAATTGATCTTTATTATTTAAAGGATTACCATAAAAAGTTGATACTAGTTTTTTTTTTTAATTCATTGGTTGATTTAATTCGTTTGTTATTGAGGAAGCCAGTCATTACCCCAAGGCTGATACACAGCTAGAAGAGCAATTAGATATGATAGAACAGAAGCCTTTAAGATCCAGCTGAGTGATTGATAACTCAGCCCAGAATTCCACATTTGACTGGCAATAAGGTTGGGAGGCAATGGACCATAGCTCACTGTAAGAATGAAAATAACCGCTAGAGAACAAAAGACCTCATGAGGTGCGAGAATTAACCCCATCTCAACTACTTGCTATAATCTGACATGTTGGGCGCTGTAAATATATAAAGCAAGCCCCTCTTCCCACACATTCAGACTACCTTGTTTAAAGTCCTACCAAGCATATCTAATGAACACATTCCACATACAGTAACTGTTGGATATTTAGTAGGCTGGTGAAAAAATCCAAGCAATCATTTGTAAACAGTTATGCTGATCCAAAATATAGTAGTTATTATTCAATTTAATTACAGTTCACTATTACAGTTTTGTGTTCTTTCAAATTAATGCAAACATGCACATGCTTTGTCTGATTTTTTAGTTTACCACTAAATTGTAATACACTTGATGTGAAAAGGTAGGTATGCACTGTACCATGATAAATTACTTTTTTCAACATATTTGAACAGGAAAACATTAGATCTTCATTCAAACAGTACTTACAGAAAAGGGTGATGTACCTGAATAAAGGAATCATTAAATTGACAGTGCACTTATTGGGATTATTTTTATTATTATTATTACAATTTGCGTCAGTTCTACGCAGTTCGGTTAAATACTATCTCAAATATACTATAATCTCGTTCTTGCCAGCCATTCACATCTAGGCAGCTACATTAATATCTGATAAAGGATATGATACTCATATATTTCTATAATTATTAGCAAGAAAGAAAATATCTGTTGAAGATGACCCAAGTGTTTGCAGTAGTTTTCGATATTTTCGATATCAAAGCTACCCTGTTTCCTAGCGTGATTGTCAGTGATGGCTGCAATATAAGCCCTACCCCCCAAATAAGCCCTACCCTGTTTCTCCGAAAATAAGCCTACCCTGAAAATAAGACCTACAAGGACTTTAACTAGGGCTTATTTGGGGGTAGGGCTTATATTGCAGCCATCACCGACAATCAAGCTAGGCCTTTTTTTGGGGGGGAAACAGGGTATCATCAGGCAGGCAGGAAAAATATTTTTGCTCTACAAGACCTACTCCCCTGCAGACTGAAACAGAGTAGAATTGTTTTGGTAGTCATCTAGACATCTAAAAAAAAAATAGCCTTGTTTTGTTGTACAGACCCTTTGGAATGCATAATATGTTTTCTTAAAATCAGTTTAAAAGATTGTATGAAGTTCTGTATGAATCTATTTTAAAGGCTAAGTTCACCTTTTTGGACAGAATTTCACTTACCATAATAAATAAAAGCTATTTCTATTGTTATTTCTGTCCCAGTAATACCAATGTGTTTATCTCTCACTTACCTCATTCACAGAAGCTTTGAAATGTCATTTTTTTTTTTTTGCTTCCATCATTTCCTGTGGATCATGTGACATCCAGGAAGCTTTGAATCTATCAATGCATTGCCTTGCTGCATCACAGAAGATGGTGTGATAGGGTGAGTTCACCACTCTGGACCACACCTCCCTCATTACTATACCACCTTCCGCCCATTTTCTGTACAATCTGATTGTACAATCTCCTTCAGGCGATGTAGTACAAGGACCTGTCTGATTTGATACAAACTGAAAGGATTGTCAAGGTGGGTCCTCCTATTCCATAGTTTGGGTAAATCCAAAGGGAATTGTTCAGTGATTTTACGATCAGATTGGGAGTGGATGGAAACACTGTCAGGCCCTGTTCACATCTCCATGTAGCGGGAGCTCACATTCCAACATGTGTTTTTTGCTCATCAAGCATATGCACAACAATTTCCCCAAAGAAGCTCCAGAAATTATTTTAAGAGCAGGGCTTGATGCATTTTTACTGCACTTTTTGGTGCATTTGCAGAGTGCCTTTGAAACACCAGTCAAAGTGTGCGCTTTCTGTGTGGTTTGCCATCCATTTGGAAACACACAGATGTGCATGGAGCCTCATTGTTCTTGTGTAAACACACCAACTTCAGTTTCAGGCCTCATTCACATCTAGTGTAGTGTGAGCGCACATTTTTTGGCTCGTTGTTCCCGGGACGCGCATAGGGCAGTCCATTGATTTAATTGGGTTGCTATACACATGGCAAAGTAGCTCATGCGACATTTTGGCATGATGCGGGTTGCACATTCTTTACCATGTGTTTTGCTGCGTTTGGTACTTGTTTTTTCACGTGGCAAAATGTGTGTTTGCTTCTGTGACTACCTCAATTAGATTTACTAAAACTATATAAAAGGAGGACACACCTATCTATCCAATCACTCTGTATTCAATCAGGCAGGCTCTTGCACTACAAAGCTGAGGGTAGATTTAAACAAGATTGTACATTTAGATTGTATAGTGTATGGTGAGCTTTACAGAACCCAGGACACACTTCTCCTGTTTTTAATACTACAGCTCTGATGAGGAGATCCAATTCGGGTGCGGAGCGGAGGAGAGACAGCGAGGTGGGACTTTGGGAGCAAGCGGCTGCGCACGCTCCAACCACGATCACCCACAGGCTAGCCCCACCTCCGCACATTACCAGATCTGCCAGCCCAATCACAGGATGCCCATGTCCACTGCCCACACATGACCCTGTTCAGCCAATCACAGGGCACCTGCCACCCATCACTGAGCTCGGACAGCCATAGAGCAGCGGTCGGAGCGCACAGCAGTGAGAGTGACAGTGTCAGTGTAAATAATTAAGGACAGAGTGACTTTGCAGATGGTGGGCATGGGATGAGCCCCTCTAGATGTTGTGCCTGGGGCTACTTACCCGGCTGCCCCCCCCCGAAACGATACGCCACAGCTTTTAGCAGTTAAGTTCTAGCTCTATGAACCCAGAATGTGTAAATTATACATACACTAGATTGCGCTACAGTACCAACAAAATGATGTATGTGCTGTTTGGGGTGGCTACAAAACAGTTTCAGAAGGATGACATTAGCCGACAGGATGTAAGTCCAATCTTTTAATATAAAAAGGCGTTACCAATAGTCAACAGCATGATGTGTTGGCAACCAAGGTTACCAATCCTCCAAAAAAAATTTACTGACAAAACATAGAAAATGTACTGATGGAGCACATTATTTTTACTGACATACTGAAATATGAAACTCCTATTATAAACTAAGACAATTGATATTTAAGCAAGCAGTATGCACAATATAAACATTAACCAATTGCCGACCGCCACATGTATATATTGTATACTTCAACAAGTCAGCCTTTCTGCGCAAAATCATGTACATGTACATGATCCAGCTCTTCAGGGTAGGGAGTGTGCGCCTACTCCCTGGATGTGCTCCCATTCGCTCTAGCAAATGTTGATCAGCGGGACCTTGCCAATGATTTATGGACGGGACCCGCTGATCGGCAGAGAGAATGACAGGAGAGAGCCTTGTGTTGTAAAGCAGGGAGTAAAAAACAGCACATTGTTAGGCACAGAGTTAGCCCCTTGCTTGCCCCTAGGTGTTAACCCCTTTCCAGGCCAATGTCATTAGTACATTGCAAATGCTTTTATGCACACAAAAAGATAATATTTTCACCTGACTGAACCTACTTTAAAGAAGAACTTTTTTTAAATTAGCAACTGTTGAGACAAAAAAAACCCTGGTCAGGACTATGTAACATAATGTATAGAGTGCAGGGGTCAGGAGTAAGTAACATACAAAACAACATATAGAGTGCAGCATTCAGGATGAACCCTCTGTTCAGATCAGAGTCCCCCCCCCTTGTATCATAGTTGACAACCCTGTTGGCAACTGGGTTCTACACCTGGAGATCCTGCAACCCTATGCCATAAACTGTATGGCATATGAAGAGATCTAGCCCTGCCAGTGAGACTTTAATCAGAAATACCTTATCCATAGCTAGGCATGCCTCAGCAGGACCATACCTGAAGAATCCAACTCAGATGTTCAAGTTTATTCTAAAGCTGGCCATACATGGCTCACAGAGCTGAATAATAAAAGCTGAACCGATTCCCCCATCCACACATTTGAGGTGGACGAAGGAATCCTCCCCGCTGTGTCATTTCACAGACCAGTATAACATCAATAAATCAATATAAAGGGATGCAGTTAGGCAAATTAGTCTTCAGAGTTATATTCAAATTTATCAAGTCATAATGACGCTGCTAAATTTGGTCTGGGCATATAGGCTTCTATGACTCCTGTTCATGAAAGGGTTAATCAGCTCTTACACATTTAGGGAGTAGGGACTCATTCACAAAACCTAGGAGGCAAAATGAGAACATAAGTAAAGTTGCTGCTCATATTACTTAAACAGAACTGTTGTTTAATTTTTGCAAAAAGTGAAATCTGGAAGGTTGCTATTGGAAACAATACTGCTTTTTCATATTTACCTTTGCTCCTTAGCTATGAATATATAACTTGGTGGACAGTATCTGAACCATCAATGCTGTCATAAATAAGGAATTTCATCTCACAGAGGACTGTAATCATTCGAGTGATTACTGATCATTGCTGCCTGTATTCTCCTGGAAAATATTTGATCTTTAATTTATACATCTAAAACCTTCCTGTCTGTTCTTGACATGCTTCTTTGAACAACTGTTTGGTCCCTCTATTTTTCCTCATTTTAAGGTCTGTAAGCCCTTTATTTTGTAACATCATTAAAGCAAATCCAAGGAATAGTAAATGTTCTTAATAAAACTACTCTATAATTTGTAAAATAGAGTTTAATAACTACAGGGCACAGCCCAACCCCTAGGAATAAAATAAGAATTATATGGTAGAGAAACCTACCTATGATTAGATACACTTTTCTTTGATTTCTTTCTTTTTAATAATGTTTGTTTGCAACTAGCTGGCATAATTAAACCAACATTTTAGCAGAACATATGAAGTTTAATAAGGCTGCCATAGAAAGACAGAGCAACAGAAATTGGAAACATCTGATCTTGCTTGTGATGATGACACAAATGAAGTTTTTACCTCCTTAAGTTTTCTACATAGAAGATTGGAAAAGAAGGTCCAATTGTTGGGAGACTTTCTAGCAAGTTTAATATCTGATGTTTTCAACCACTATAGGCACTGGTTATCCTCCCCTAGGGCATCAGAAATTTACCTTGTTATCACAAATGCTAAAAATTCATGGGCATTCTAGAAAGAACCCTGAAAATGTGTTATCTGGGGAATATTAATGTCATAAAGTTAAGATTGTTGGCCTAGCTGAAAAATAATCCCCCCCTATGTTCGTTAAACACATTTTATTTTATGTGATAATCTCACTTTCCTCCATGCTTCCATTTTTACCAGGTTAAAGTGTAATTTTGCATTTACACTTTTAAAAATAAAAAAAATGTAAGTATACCACATATGCTTATACATTTTGTGTAAATAAATTACCTACATGGCTGTAAGCACTGTGGAGCAAATTAGCCTAAAATTTCACAGCACTGAATTTGTCCAAGTCATGCTTTCAACAGCTTAGCTCCCCTTGTTCAGATCACAGTGACTGGTAGCTTTCCAGCCTTCTAATGTCTAATGTACACACAGAGCAGAAACTCTAGTAGAGGAGAGCATATGATCCAAACTGCTCAGAGAAGGGCTTCAATGTTTTTGCTGTGAACTTTGCTTGTTTCAGCGCCTGCAACTTGAGAGGTCAGTGAAGACTTGTTTTAACCCTTTTGCTGCAAGAGCTGTTTTTTTTTTTTGCACACATATTTAAAAAATAATTTTAGGCCTAAAGATTACATAAAACCCACAAACATGAAAACATGATATATTTTCTGTAAGCAGACACCATAGAGAATAAAATTGTGGTAGTTTAAATTTTTTTAGTTACACGATATTAGACATGTGCAGGATGAAAAAATTTGTTTAGTTTAGTTTCGATTCGTTATTTAACTAAATTCATTTAGTTAAATTAGTTGCATTCCTTACATTCGTTTTCGGGATTCGTTTAGTTTCGTATTCGAGTTCGAAAAAATTCGACCGCATTCGAAAAAAACTATCGAATTCGAAAAAAATTCTACCACATTCGAAAAAACTATCAAATTCGAAAAAATTCTACCGCATTCGAAAAAAAACGATCAAATTCAAAAAAATTCTACCGCATTCTAAAAAAAACTATCAAATTTGAAAAAATTCTACCGCATTCGAAAAAAAACGATCAAATTCAAAAAAATTCTACCGCATTCTAAAAAAAACTATCAAATTCGAAAAAATTCTACCGCATTCGAAAAAAACGATCAAATTCGAAAAAATTCTACCGCATTCAAAAAAAATGAAAAAATGAAATGAAAAAGTAAACTATATATAACCATTTTGCGAAATTCGAATTTCATATAGAATGAAATCGAATTCCAATAGAAAAGATTCGAATAGAATAGAAAATAAGAATAGCATGCAAAAACAATAGAACAGAATAGAAAAAAATATAATATATTCTATTCTAATCTTTTCTATTCAAATTCGAATTCATTCTGTACCAAATTCCAAATCCGGAAGATGTTTTATATATTTTTTTTTTTCCTATTCTGTTCTATTGTTTTTTCTATTCTAGTCTTTTCTATTAGAATTCGATTTCATTCTATTTCTATATAACCATTTTCCGAAATTCAAATTTCGTATAGAATGAATTTGCATTCAAATAGAAAAGATTAGAAAAAAATAGAAAATAATAGAAAAGAATAGCATAGAAAAACCATAGACCAGCATAGAAAAAAATTATATATATATATATATATATATATATATATATATATATATATATATATATATATATATATATAACCATCTTCCGAAATTCGAATTTCGTATAAAATGAATTCAAATTCGAATAGAAAAGATTAGAATAGAGTAGAAAAGAATAGACTAGAAAAACAATAGAACAGAATAGAATAATACATAATATATATATATATAGATATATAGATATATATATATATCTATATATCTATATATATATATATATATATATATATATATATATATATATATATATATATATATATATGTATCTATATATATATATATATTATGTTTTATATATATATATTATGTTTTTTATATATATATATATTATGTTTTATATATATATATATATATATATATATTATATTTTATTCTATTCTGTTCTATTGTTTTTCTAGTCTATTTTCTATTATTTTCTAGTCTAATCTTTTCTATTCAAATTCGAATTCATTCTCGAATTTCGTCTAGAATGAATTCAAATTCGAATAGAAAAGTTTAGAATAGAAAAGAATAGCATAGAAAACAATGGAACAGAATAGAAAAAAAATATTTTTATATATATATATATATATATATATATATATATATATATATATATATATATATATATCATCTTCCGAAATTCGAATTTCATATAGACTGAAATCAAGTTTGAATAAAAAAGATTAGAATAGAATAGAAAACAATAGAAACGAAGAATAGCATAGAAAACAATAGAACAGAATAGAAAAAAATATAATATATATATAGATTGAAGTGTAGAGGAGAAGAACCACACACAGCTTTCAATCTAGTATCAGCAAACAGGTCCTCCCACCGACCTTGTATATATAAAAATAAAGTTCAGATGTGTTCTGACTGATCTAAGGAAGGGTGCGCACAAATCAGCCTGAAACGTAATCTTTCTCTGAACAAATGATTGTAATGATTTTGTTTGGAATGGCTCTACATGCTTTGTAATCTTTTTCTAAAGATTTGATGGAATAAAGCAACACATTTTTAAGTGCAGCAACCTTTGGAACTTAATATATATTATTCTATTGTTTCTCTAGTCTATTCTTTTCTATTATTTTCTTCTATTCTAATTTGATTTTCGAAATTAGAATTTCTGAAAATGGTTTTATATATATATATATATATATATATATATATATATATATATATATATATATACCCGTATTTATCGGCGTATAACACGCACCCCTAGTTTAGGAGGGAATTATAAGGAAAAAATGTTATAAAGGGAAAAAACTTACATTTAAATGCCCATCAATGCAGCCTTGCACAGCGTCCGTCTGCATGCTTGTCCAGTGTCATTTGCAGCCTTGGTGTCATTTGCAGCCTTGCAGTCATTTGCAGCCTTGGTGTCATTTGCAGCCTTATCAGTGTCCATTTGCAGCCTTGCAGCTTTGTCAGTGCCGATCTGCAGCTTTGTCTGTGTCCATTTGCAGCCTTGCCCAGACTGCAGTTAAACTGCAGTGACTTGTCAGTGTCACTGCAGTTTGAAAATGGCGCCACTGGCGCCGAAATACACAGAGCCGGTCCTTGGCTCTTCTTGGCGGCTCTCGGTCACTTTCGGCCACTTTCGGGTCCACTCGTAGTCCCGCCCGGGATGGGCGTGACTGTGAACAGAGCTAGCCGAACCTAGCCGAGTACACTCGGCTATCTGTATATGGGCAGCGCTCGAGTGGAGCCGAAAGTGGCCGAGAAGAGCCGAGGACCGGCTCTGTGTATTTCGGCGCCGGTGGCGCCATTTTCAAATCGGCAGCCAGCGATCGCTTTGCTCAGTCAGCGGGGGATTGCAAGGGATCGCCGTATAACACGCACCCGCGATTTTCCCCTGATTTTAAGGGGATAAAAGTGTGTGTTATACGCCGATAAATACGATATATATATATATATATATATATATATATATATATATATATATATAAACATTTTCCAAAATTCAAATTTCGTATAGAATGATTTTGAACTTGAATAGAAAAGATTAGAATAGAAAATAATAGAAAAGAATAGAATAGAAAAACAATAGAACAGAATAGAATAAAAAACAATATATGTTTTTCTACTTTATTCTTTTCTATTATTTTTTTTTCTATTCTAATCTTTTCTATTCAAATTCAAATTCATTCTATACGAAATTTGATCTTCAGAAGCCATGTTCCGAAATTCGAATTTCGTATAGAATGAATTCTAATTTGAATAGAAAAGACTATTAAAGAATAGAAAATAATAGAAAAGAAAAGAAAAGCATAGAAAAACAATAAAACAGAATAAAAAAAATATTATATATATATGTGTATTCTATTGCTTTATGATTTTATATTCTATTTTATTGTATTTTTTAGAAAATCGATTTCTATTGTTTTCAAATTAGATTCAAATTTGTTTTCGAATTCGATTATGTTTTCGAATTCGGTTCGAATATGTTTTCGACTTCGATTCGAATATGTTTTCGAATTCGAATATGTTTTCGAATTCGATTCGAATTTGTTTTCGAATTCGATTCAAATTCGTTCGCTTTTTTCCGGATTCGTTTAAATTCATCACTTTTGTAATTCGGAAATTCGGATGCATCCGAATTTCCGAATAATGAAAAATTTGTCTGAATTTCGATTTGGAACGAAACGGAATGCACATGTCTACGCGATATTAGTGCAACGGTTTGGGAAATGCAAAGTTTCAGTAAAAATACACTGTAGTTAATTTTAGAGCAGACAAACCTTTTGAAATGGTGAAACGGTGAAAAAGCCTCAGCAGTGGTGGCCCGTCCATTAGGGACGCACAGGCACCACCCCTCATCCATGCGTCTGGCCCCCTGATCTACATACAAGGCGCCAGACCATGGATTCCAATAGGGGGGTGAGAATATTCGCTATTCTCACACTGATCCTCCTCCCGGCCAATCAGGAAGTGGGTCATGAGACCTGTCACCGATTGGCCGAAAGGAGATGAGATCGGATTGGTAGCCAGGAGGAGGAGACGCTGGGGGGCCGAGGGAGGAAATGATCGCAGCCCGGAGAGAAGCCGCCACCGCTGCCTGCTGTTCACAAGATGAGGTAAGTGCAGGCCCTAACTGACTGAATTACTGACTGACAGGGGGGTGACCCCCCCAGGACCCAGTCGCCAGACCGGGAGGGGGCTCTGTCCCATCCCTGGATTGTTTGCAGCCCCCCCAAAAAAAAAACAGCCGCCACTGAACCTCAGTATCCTATATTTTCCAAAGCCGACACTTGACCACCTAAAGTCTGGACACTTTTATCCCCTTCCAATCCAGGCCAATTTTCAGCTTTCAGCACTGTCACACTTGTGACAGTGCTGAATGACAATTACTCAGTTATTGTACACTGCACCCAAATGAATTTTTATCATTTTTTGAGAAGATAGAGCTTTTTTTGCTGGTATTTAATCACCACTGGCTTTTGTTTTTTGCCATATATGCGATAAAAGCCTGGAATTTAAGACTAAAATTAAGAAATTTTGCTAATAAATAATCTTTTTTTAAAAATTTAGGCCAAAATTTATTCTGCTAAATTTTTTTGGTGAAAATAACCCAAATCAGTGTATATTATTTAGTCTGTGTGAAAGTTATAGAGTCCACAAACTATGGTATATATATATATATATATATATATATATATATATATATATATATATATATATATACTTGATTTGAAAATCAATTAGAATATATTTGAAAATCAATTAGACTTTATGTACTTGATGCATTTATGTTCGTACATTCATGTATGTGGGGGTGGGGGCACAAAAAGTCCCCTATGTGATGCATTTTTGGTGACAGCTTCTCTTTAATGAGAACCTTTAGGAGAGTTCTTTAGACCCCTGATGCCTCACCTGTCCTCTAAAGAATCTGATGGAGTGCAGATCACACTCCATTAGGCTCTTCTCCAGCCACACTGGCTTGGGACAGGGACACCAGGACCTGCAAGTGACATTTTACATTTACTTTTGGTAAAAGAAAGTGGAGATTAGTGAACCGACATTCCCTCTGCTCTACCCAGGGGCACCCGCCATGCTGGTTCTGGGTCGACAGAGCCTGGGAAATATGGCAGAACCGTTTGCGGTGGGGGACCCACAGTAATGGGGTGTGTGGAATATATCTGGCGGCTGCGCTTCTATCTGACAGTTGGCTTGTCAGGTTTCCACACACACACACAGTGCACAAAGCTACTGCCAAAGGTTCTATTGCCAAAGGTTCTATTATGGTGACAGTGAAGGGGTTAAAACTTATTTACTATTCTGTTAAATACCAAATGTCCAAAGTCTTTTCACTGGAAGGCTAAATACACATGGGTGCACGTGCCCCTGCAGCATAAAGACACTGCATATTTCTGGTGCCCCAGATGTTCTAGAGATGCATACAGCTGCCCAAAGAACATTCAATTATGTATTGCTATTTGAGTAAGGTGACACAATAGCGCAGACTTAATGCACCAACCGCAATCTAGGTGCATTATGTCTATATGCTTGTGCTACTTTTACGCAAATAGTTACATACAGCTACTTTCACCCTTTATTGTCTATGGGTGGCTCTAGGACATCCAGGACGCCAGAATAACGCAGTGTCTTTATGATGCACAGGAAATGTTCCCATGTGCAGGTAGCCCAAGACCTCTTGTACGCTTATGTAATAATTTACTAATGTTTACATGCATGATCTTGCTGGCATAAAGATCCTGAGTAAAAAGTATTTGCCCCCTTCCTGTTTTTTAATTTTTTTGCATATTTCTCACACTTAAATGATTCAGATCATCAAACAAATTTTAATATTACACAAAGATAACCTGAGTAAATCCAATATGCAGTTTTTAATTATTATTTCATTTATTAGGGGAAAAAAGCTGTTCAAACCTGCCTGGTTCTATGTGAAAAAGTAATTGCCCCCTCCCATGCTGAATCATGAATGAACGTGATTAACCACAATTTTTTGAAAAGCCGAGTTAAATTTCACTTGCCACACCCAGGCCTGATTACTGCCAGACCTGTTAAATCAAGAAATCACATAAATAGAAGCTGTCTGAAAGAGTTAAGCGGACTAACAGATCACAAAAAGCCACACATCGTGCCACAATCTAAAAAAATTCAAGAACAGATTAGAAACAAAGTAATGTACATGTATCGGTCTAGGAAGGGTTTCAAAGCCATTTCTGAGGCTTTGGATCTCCAGTGAACCACGAGGAGAGCCATTATCCACAAATGAGGATAACTTGGAACAGTGGAGTGGCCAGCCTACAAAAATGATTCCAAGAGCATGACAACGACTCATCCAGGAGGTCATAAAAGAACCCAGAACAACAGCCAAAGAACTGCAGGCCTTACTTGCCTCAGGTAAGATTAGTGTTTATGATTCAACAATAAGAAAGAGACTGGGCAAAAATGGCATCCATGGGAGAGTTCCAAGGCCACAGCCACTGCTGACCAAAAAGAACACAAGAGCTCATCTCACATTTACCAAAAAACATCTTGGTTATCCCTAAGACTTTTGGGCAAATATTCTGTGGACTGATGAGACAAAAATTTTACCTTTTGGAAGGTGTGCGTCGCGTTGCATCTGGCATAAAACTAATACAGCATTTCATAACAAGAACATCATACCAACAGTCAGACATGGTGGTGGTAGCCTGATAGTCTGGGGCTGCTTTGCAGCTTCAGGACCTGGACGACTTACCATAATTGATCTATTCTCTACCAGAAAATCCTAAAGGAGAATGTCTGGCCATCAGTTTGTGACCTCAAGCTCAAGTGTACTTGGGTTATGCAGCAGGACAATGATCCGAAACACAACAGTAAGTCCACCTCCAAATGGTTCAAAAAAACTGTAGTGTGTACCTGGCTTTAGGGTGGAACATGTAACATGTTCCCGAACCTGCAGCCACTCCCAGATCCCTGCACTCCCTGTGACAGCAGGTCAGGGATCTTCTGCCCATATGTGCTGTCAAAATTTGAAAAGAGAGCAACTATTCGGAGCTTCACCCACATGGCCGTGCCATTGATTCACAGATCCCTGTGAATCAATTAACTACAAGTACCGTCAGCCTGTAGTTCTCAATGAACTACCAGGGCTCTGTTAAGCTTGTAGTGCACACTGGATTTACCTTTAGTAAATCAACCCCAGAGGCTTTTACCAGAATTTAGGAGCTGCAGCGGTTAGGGGAGCTTTAACCTTCCTCAACCTCCTGCTACTGAACGTGGAAAAATCGTATTCAGGATATATACATTTTCCCTCATTTTACATTTTCCTGCGACCAGCTGTCAAAGTAGGCTATGGGGGTTATTTACGAAAGGCAAATCCACTTTGCACTGCAAGTGCACTTGAAATTGCACTGAAAGTGCACTTGGAAGTGCAGTCCCTCTAAATCTAAGGGGTAGATCTGAAATGAGGGGAAGCTCTGCTGATTTTATCATCCAATCATGTGCAAGCTAAAATGCTGTTTTTTATTTTCCTTGCATGTCCCCCTTGGGTCTACAGCGACTTTACTTCCAAGTGTACTTGCAGTGCAAAGTGGATTTTCCTTTAGTAAATAACCCCCAATGTGTATATGAAGCCTAATTCCCTTGCAGAGTACAACCGCACATGCAATGTGAACAGTCTATTTACCAGAGGTTGGGGACTCGAGTCACATGACTTGACTCGAGTCAGACTCGAGTCACTTGTTTGAGGACTTGCGACTTGCTTGACAAAATTAAATGAATGACTCGATTTGACTTTGACTTGTCACTAATGACTTGCGACTTGACTTTGACTTGGGCTATTTGACTTGCAATGACTTGGCACCACCAGTGCTGTGTCTTGGCCTAGGCAAAAGCCGCCCCCCCCCACCAAAAAAAAGCTTCCCCCGAGTCCCGGCTTCAGAGTAGATCAGTATTTTGACTTAATTTGTGACTTGACCAAAATAAATGACTTGACTTGACTTGCTTGACTTCTAGCAGGGACTCGACTTGACTTGCTTGCTTTTCGCCACAGTAACTTGGGACTTGCTTGTGACTTGAAGGTTAAGACTTGAGACTTGCTTGTGACTTGCACATGTGTGATTTACTCCCATCACTGCTATTTACCTTTAGTAAATCAACCACTAAAATGTATGCAAACCCTAACAATGAATTTCTCCTATTTGCTCACTTTTCGTCTGCTATAAATACAGACAAATAATTCACAATACCAACAAAGATTGTTTTTCGAGTATAAATTTGCTTTCTCAAGTTAAGAAGGAAGTTGACTTTTACAGGAAAGGTCAAGATTTGCATATACCTAGCCAGCCTTCTTCTGTTCTATTTTAAAATGAACTTGCTACATATCCAACCTTCCTCTAACGCTAGAGGAACATTTTTTCTTAACCTTAGCAGAAATCTTTAGCTCCCTGATCACAAATGTTTATCTGATTTAAGATCTAGGATGGAAATATCTTCTGCGCACATAGACAGGAATGCTCACAGAATATGAGTGTACATAACTGGATGCTTGTCAGGCGAGAGAACAATATTGTAGCAGTCAGATTTTAAACGTCTTGCCACCATCCTAAATCTCTTGCTGCCTTTAGCAGACTACAAGAATATGTTGAAAATCCTATGTGCATGTAGAGCCAGGAAGAAACGTTTAAAGGTTAATAATCACTATGTATCGCATATTTTCATTGTTGCCTTCTTTCCCTAAGAATTTTCTTTGATTTAGCAAGCATAATTTAACATAATCTTTCTTTGATTGGTTTATAGATTAGGTCTTCACTCAGTATTCCTAATTTTTCTGTTGGTTTACGATCCTTTCTCTGATTACTCAGAGAACAAAAACAAACGATTATGAGTGAAGTACTTAAAACCTCATTTGTCAGCGTGATAAATATGTAATTTCTACATCCCAAGTGTATCATTAGGTGAAAGATTCAGTTTTGCTGGTAGTGTTAAAACAACAGTTTTACTAAGTAATTTGCACTATTTATGTTTCCTCCCCTCTGATGGAATCTGTAAGTGGCCCGTATATATTTCATTGTTTACAGTAATATGATTAGGCCATTCATTTTATTGCTGCCGACTTTACTGCAAGTAGTAATAATTGTTTCAGCAAGTGATACTGCTTTCACCGTGCAAGAAAGGTTTGGTACTCCTACCAGGTACAGGAGGATATTAAGGCATAGTAAATGAGGACGTCCTCCTTAAAGAAATTGTGCTGCAGGACACAATGGTTTTCCAAAGCTCCCAAAGGACTCTCTTTGTCCCAGGAGGACCATGTGGGTCAAAAGCCTTAAGGAGTGGACAAAAAAACTTTGTATCATGATATACAGGAATTTGCACCCATGGGTATTTGGAGGAAACCTTCAGAGAAGGGCAACATTTTCTGTGACCTTGAAAAATAGATAAAATTGATGAAATGAAGAGGTACATTCAAAAATCAAGCACTTTTGGTTTAATAAGACCTGCAAACATAGGAATTAAATCCAAATAAGGTCTACATTTATGACTGTAAAATGCAAATTTTATGCTCATTAGGAAAAAACGTTTTTTATATGTGTGTAGCTAAATGCTGGACTGCTAAGTAATGGAGGAGAGGAGACATTGCTGAATAAACAATACACTGTTCATTTTCCACTTATGTTCTTGGACAGATAACTGTGTCATCTTCCTATATCCAGGGGTAGGTCGCCCTTTCCTGACCCCGGGGCAGAGGACCATGGCACATGTAGTTAACGATTACTGTAGAGTCAAGCAGCCCAGGGACTACAACTTCCACTAGAGCCTGAGCAACAGAGGATTCTAGGAGAATCTATAAAGTCGACTGTAACTGGTGGGCTTGCTCTCTAGGCCCGGGGACGTCTCAGAGTCTGATCATGTGCAGATGCATTTCTGACCACTGCATCTGCATAGAAACATAGTGACACAGCTCTTCCCCACCCAGTAGTCCAGTTAGGCTACTTTCACACTGAGGCGTTGCGGGTGTATTTAGCAGCGCTTTACCATCATTTTAGCGGCGCTATTTGGCTGCTAGCGGTGCATCTTTAACCCCCGCTAGCGGCCGAAAAAGGGTTAAAACCGCCCGCAAAGCGCCGCTGCAGCGGCTCTTTGCAGGCGGGTTTGGAGCACTTGTTTTCAATGGGAAGGGGCGCTTTAGGAGCGGTAAATACACGGTTCCTACAGCGCTTCAAAGATGTGGCTTGCAGGACTTTTTAGACTGCCCTGCAAGTGGGGCTTCCACATTGGATTGCATTGAGCGGCTCTTTTGGGGCGCTTTGCAGGCGCTATTTTTAGCACTTTAGCGCCTGCAAAGTGACTCAGTGTGAAAGGGGCCTTATGTGCCAGAACCATGCCAGTGCCAGATAGACAGTGAGACAGCCTTCTTCAACAAACAGAGGTGCAGAGTCACTCATGCTGATCGATATCTGTGGTTTCCTGCCAACCCAACTTCAGCTCGCTGTGCATCATTCACATTTGTCTACTGGCAATACAGAGCCTGCTCATCCCCTCTCCTACTGGTGTCATATCTTCATTCAGGATTAGTGAGAGGCCAATATGCCCATCCTTTACTCTGTATGTTACATGTGAACACTGCTAACAGACACCCTTACCCCATTTCAGTGTAGGAGATACTATTAGCCCCTATTTTTACTGCATGCAGACCTGACTCAGTTATCATCCTTTATACTTCAACTATTAAAAGGCCTCTACTATTGCCAGCAGATGATTTAGCCTTAAGCACAAATTGACTTTTCTCTACATAGCTCAGGGGTACTTCCTCTCTACCAGTATAGAACTACAAATCTTCCCTCTATAACTGCCTCATATACAGTCTAAGCCTGGCAGTTCCAGGTATGCATGTGTGGCCTTTGAAAACGGAGTGCAAATTTGCAGGCCTTCTTTCCACGGTCAGTTGCTGCATCTCTAAGAGATACTGTTACAGTCTATGCTGCTTCCACCTCGTGGTTCATTGTTACTTGTATTAATCTGTCTACTTTTCCAAGATTATCTGACTAAGTGTTGATGCCAGCTGATTTTTTATTTTCATATTGGACTACTCTGAAGTAACCAATACAATAGTGCTGACTGAAATTCATGTTTGTTGCCTTTATTTTGCACTATGTATTGCTTGTGACAGGGCTACTGAACATTGTTTTCAAAATTTATGACTGAACCTAGAGTGCCAGAAGGGTCGAAGTGTTTGCATGGTCAGGGCAGTTCCAAAGGACAAGCATCACACAGCGACCCCTATAGGGGTAGTGCTGCATGTACCAATAAATTGATAACATCCAAGGGAAAAAAGCCTACAATATGAAAAGTAGCTGTTGTTTAAGCTTATTTTGCCCAAACGTTCCTACAAGCTTATTTAACCTCCCTGGCGGTATTCCCGAGTCTGGCTCGGGGTGGATTTTCAATACCAAAAGCGGTAACCCTGAGCCAGACTTGGAATCGCATCGCAGGATCCTTGTAGAAGTTACTTAGATTGTCCCCTGGATCCTGCGATGTCTCCCCACTGTGATCTGCGAGCCGCCGTGTCTCATTCGATTCACAGTGCCGAGCTCCGTTCCCTGCGAGCGATGTGACGCACGGGGACGGAGTTCGGTGCCAAATTCAAAAAGTAAAACTCACAGTATAGATACAGTATACTGTAATCTTAGAGATTACAGTACTATATCAAATAATTACACATCCCCTTTGTCCCTAGTGGTCTGCCCAGTGTCCTGCATGCAGTTTTATATTATAAATACTATTCTTTCTGCCTGGAAACTGGAGATTGTCCATAGCAACCAAAAAATGTCCGTTTACGTCAAAAGTGCTTTTAGACCAGCTAGAAAACAGCGATAATAAATTAGAATCACTTGCAGAATTGAGCGATAGTGATTCATGGGGAAATTCGTCATCAAACACCGAAAGTAATGACAGCGACAATTCTGCAACTGAGCAAATTTCAGTGTTTTTGATTTGATTACATTATTGAATTATTTGTATTATTATTATGTTATTATTTGTTATAATTATTTATAGTTATTTATTATATTATCATTTTTTATTTTGTTTTTCAAACTTTATCATACCCGGGATGTCTACTAGACTCTTGTTTGGACAGATTTAAGTGAGTTATTCCTAAGAATTACAGGCCTACAATATAAAACGCCAAATTTCTGTGCAAAATAATTGTACCGATTTCAGCATCAAAAATCTGAAATAATCATACCGCCAGGGAGGTTAATTCATTCTTACACTCAGCAATGTTTGTTTAATAAACATATATCATTCTGGTCCTTCATCCTAGCGATATCCATAAAATGATCAGGGAATAGGTTAAAGTAATGTGAGCAAATACAGCACCAGTTCTCAGACATAGAAGCTTATTGTTCATACGTAAGGTTCAAATGTTTAAAGGAGGTAGTATATGCACAAAGGACTGAAATGGCAGTCTAAGGCAGGCCATACATTATACTTTTTTTTTTCCATTCAACCACACATTTGAGATGGATGGGGGAATCGCTCCCACAGCGCTATTGTGTTCTGATAGCGGGAATCTTTTATAGTCAGTGGCACTTATTGTTCAGGAATAATCCGACAGGTTGGTTGTACACAAGTCAATCAACAGATCAACTTGTGTACAACCAGCTAGCCCATACATGGATTGAAATTAATCCAGTACCCGCCGAACTGGCCGTATTTCGGCATATGAACAGGCTAGGACCTTAAACACGTGTGAATGTCAGGCAGAGGATTAAAAAAAAAACTACGAGGGGTGTTCAATTCAAACCGGGACTTTTAATTTTACAGGTATAAAAAGAAAAACTAGTGTGGAGGTACTACACGCAGTTGTAAGTGGCAAGTGTGTCCAATTACTCATAGACGGGCCAGTCTAGAGATTGTTAATCAAGATGGCAGATGACAGAATTAGTGCGTGAATGGAACAGTGTGTGGTGATGAAGTTTCTTGTGAACAAAGGCATAAAACCCGCAGATATCTACAGAAGACTTCAAGCATAGTATGGTGATGTAATGCTCAGCTGCAGTAAGACATTAGAATGGTGCAAACGTTTCAAAGATGGCTGTACGTCCCTCAGTGATAAACCCGGCCATGGTGGTTCCCAGCCCACAGCAGTCATTCCTGCATGTGGAACGCCTGATCCTGGATAATCAACGCATAAACCTGTCATGAAATTGCACAAGAGACTAATCTTTCTGTGGTCAGCATTTCAGCACTGATGACAAAGGTAGCCTCCCTGGCGGTATGATTATGTCAGATTTTTGCATCTCAAAGCGGTACAATTATTTTGAAATTTGGTGTTTTATATTGTAGGCCTATAATTCTTAGCAATAACACACTTCAATCTATCCATCAAGAGTCTAGTAGATATCCCGGGTATGATGAAGTTTGAAACACAAATCATAAATTATAATATAATAAATAAATATAAATAATTATAAAAAATAATAATATAATAATAAAAAAAATAAATTTCCCCACGATTCACTTTCGCTCAAATCTGCAAGTGTTCTAATTTACTATCGCTGTTTTATAGCTGGTCTAAAACCACTTTTGATGTAAAGGGACACTTTTTGGTTGCTATGGACAATCTCAAATTTCCAGGCAGAAAGAACAGTATATATAATATAAAACTGCATGCAGGGCACTGGACAAAGCACTAGGGACTAAAGGGATGTGAAATAATTTCATACAGTACTGTAATCTGTAAGATTACAGTACTGTATGTGTTATGATTTTACAATTTTTTGAATTTGCCGCCAGGCTCCGCCCCTGTGCGTCGCGCCGCTCGCAGGGAACTGAGCCTGGCATGGAGAGGCTTCGGAGGAGGACGGAGCCCTCAGACACAGCGGGGGACATCGCAGGATCCCGGGGACAAGGTAAGTAAAGCCACACCCAGATCCTGCGATGTAATCCCAAGTGTGCCTCGGGGTTACCGCTAATGGTCCTGAATTTTAACCCCGAGCCACACTCGGGAAAACCGCCAGGGAGGCTACATGTTGGAATAAGTGTATAAATGTCGCAGCGGAGTATGTTGAAAAATAAATGCAGTTTCCACTCCTTGAAATTTGTCCTTTTATTACATAAACTCAAAAGTTCCGGTTTGACTTGAACGCCCCTTGTATTTGGTTTTCTGGGTGTGAGGAGGAGACCACTGGATGTCCATGATTGTAACCATTTTGTGTACTTCCCAATGCTTAGATGCTTGGTGTGCTCTAATTTTTTATGCTGTATTATCAGCAGCTTTGCTTTCACCATCTTTTGAGGTAGACAGCCTCAAGTTGGGTTTTTTCTTCTGTGCGGGTAGTTCAAGTTTAGACTAACAAACATATTAAAACATATTCCGGTGTTAAATAACTAACCACAGCATGCAAATATAACACATAAAAATAAATCCTAGGTCTGTCCAGCTCTAATTACACAAAAAAAATATTTTTCAGAGTAAAAATGGACCTTGTTTACAGATCCTAAAAAACAGTAGCTCTTATTTGCAAAGGCACCACTAAACAGTGCAACATAGTCTACAGGACTCGTAAGGCAGTTGCCTCTACTTTATACAAGGGCAGATCTTATCCAAACTGACTTTCCCTGTGTCTTCAACAGACATAAAAAAGCATCCAGAGGGGAAGGGAAAATGCAGACCTTTTTCACAATTCTACCAGTGTCTAAAAGTGATTTTTCCTTGCAAAAACATTCACATTAGCTAGGTTATCAGGAGCTGCACTGATACATATTTTTTAAACTCCACGGGGGTTGATTTACTAGAACTAGAGAGTGCAAAATCTGGTGCAGCTCTGCAAAGAAACCAATCAGCTTCAAATTTTCCTTTTCAAAGCTTAAAGTGGATGTAAACCCAAAATTTGTTTTGTGTCATAATGTAGAGTATAAGATTTCCTATCATTTGAGCCCAGTCTTGCCACAAAGAGTTAATCCAGCTCTGAGCAATCCTCTTTTATTGTTCAGTGAGATAAATCTTGACAAACAGAGAAAAACTTTGTCAAATCCTCCCCCTTGCTGTGAGTGACAGGTGATTTACATATCTCGTGCACTAGCCTAAGACATGCATTATTTTTTAATTCCCACCCCCCTCCTTTCTTCGGCAGCTCTGCAAGGATTGGCTGTTCCACACCTCAGCATGATTTGGCATGCTGAAGTCATGTGGTTACTTTCCTGTCTTTTCACTGGATGTTAGAGATCATAGCAGAAGTTCAGTGTAAGAAATACACAGGAGAAAATGAATATTGACAAGGGGAGTGTAGAGGTGGGCGGGGAGTCTACTGACATCACGACTCCACCCCAGGGCTGTGTTTTGGCCTAGGCCGACAAGGCCTAGGCCTAGGGCGGCACTTTGCGGGGGGCGGCAAAAAGGGCCGCCCCCCCGCATGAGATAAAGCCCCCCCACCCGTCTTGCTGATTCCCGGCTCCCGCTGCCGCCTCCCGCACACTTGCAGCCCACGGCGGCCGGCTTTCTGTAGCGGCGCCACTGTGTATGGGCGTGCTTGGCAGAGGATGGGGGCGTGTATCTCACGCCCCCCTACTCTCTGACAAGCACGCCCATACACCACGGCGCCGCTACAGAAAGCCGGCCGCCGTGGGCTGCAAGTGTGCGGGAGGCGGCAGCGGGAGCTGGGAATCAGCAAGACGGGTGGGGGGGCTTTATCTCATGCGGGGGGGCGGTGTGTCACTCGCGCCCCCATAAGCAACAGGTGACAGGTGGAGCCTTAAGCTCCGCCTACCCTCCCCTGCACTGCATCTTCTCCTCGGCCCTGGGGCTGTGACGTCAGGAGGAGAGAGAGGAACACGAGGGAAACCCCCAGGACAGCAGGTACAGTGTTTTAATAAAGTATATCAGTGTTATGGACACTGGCAGCATTTGATGGGCACTGGCAGAATTTGATGGGCACTGGCAGAATTTGATGGGCACAGTGGCTGCATTTGATGGACACAATGGCTACGTTTGATGGCACAATGGCTGCATTTGATGGGCACGGTGGCTTCATTTGATGGGCACAGTGGCTGCGTTTGAGGGCACAATGGCTATGTTTGATGGCACAATGGCTGCATTTGATGGGCACGGTGGCTTCATTTGATGGGCACAGTGGCTGCATTTGATGGGCACAGTGGCAGCATTTGATGGGCACAGTGGCTGCATTTGAGGGCACAATGGCTACATTTGATGGCACAATGGCTGCGTTTGATGGGCACAGTGGCTGCGTTTGATGGGGCACAGTGGCTGCATTTGATGGGGCACAGTGGCTGCGTTTGATGGGGCACAGTGGCTGCGTTTGATGGGGCACAGTGGCTGCGTTTGATGGGACACAGTGGCTGCAATTGATGGGGCACAGTGGCTGCAATTGATGGGGCACAGTGGCTGCAATTGATGGGGCACAGTGGCTGCAATTGATGGGGCACAGTGGCTGCAATTGATGGGGCACAGTGGCTGCAATTGATGGGGCACAGTGGCTGCAATTGATGGGCACAGTGGCTGCAATTGATGGGCACAGTGGCTGCAATTGATGGGCACAGTGGCAGCATTTGATGGGCACAGTGGCTGCATTTGATGGGCACAGTGACTGCGTTTGATGGGGCACAGTGAGGCTGCAATTGATGGGCACAGTGAGACCCCCCGTGATAGCATTAAAACTCAGCAGCTAAAAATACTGTAGCTGCTGACTTTTAATATTAGAACACTTACCTGTCCAGGGATCCAGCGATGTCGACACCTCAGCCGATTTTCGGATTGGCTCTCGGGTTTTGCCACTATCATTCATGGTAAGGGAAACCGACCGGTTCCCTACTGCACATGTGCGAAGCGTGTTGCACTTTCTGAATGGCCCAGTGGAGGAAGGAGGAGGGGGGGGCAAACTTCAGAGGGGACAGCGCAGTCTCCCAGAAGTGGGGAAGGGTACCTGTCAGAAACAGGTACCCGTTCCCCCCTGAAAGGTGCCAAATGAGCCTAAAGAGGAAGGGGTGTTGTTTACAGATGATAGGGTGGGTCTTAAACAGGAAGGGGTGTGGCCTCGGCAGGATGGGGTGGGTCGTATTTAAATTAGGGGGGTGCATGCGTTTAGTCAGGCCTAGGGCAGCACAAAACCTAAATACACCACTGCTCCACCCACCGAGCTCCAGACAACAGACCCACCCACAGAATCTGCAGTTTTTCGGGTCTCATAACAGACAGAGGGGAGACGTTTGACAGGTAAAGATACATGCAAGAGGCGTGTATATCCTTATAGATAATGGCAGTAGTTAGAAAGGATGACATTGGGTTTACATCCACTTTAATTGAACAAGCTGAAGATAGAAGCTGATTGGCTACCATGCACAGCTGCACTAGATTTTGTATGCTCTAGTTTTAGTAAATAAACCCCACTATACTTATATTCCACATAGTTTAGGACTGTTAACAGCAGCATAGGCTATGGTGATTAGTTATTTCTTTGAGATTATTGTATGATTAGAAGATGATTTCCTAACCACAAGACTAAATACATAATTGCTTTTCTCAGCTATGGTTAATAAAGCAAGTGTACATAGTTGGGTTTCAGCTGATGTAATCAATTGTAAATTAGTGGAATAGTAATTGGAGTGCACACATAGGTCAGAAAATGCAGGGGCCCAACCTATATTTTTAGAAAGAACACATTGGATATGAGAGCAACAAGTGATGACAACTTGCTGCTTACTGTAGCACATGAAATAAAAATTCAGAAAACAGGTAAAATCAGTATGAGAATTAATTAGAATAATTCATTTGAGTTTTTCAGGAAACACTTCAGCTGCTAAAGACATGAAGTCTCCAAAGTTTACCTTCACCTGAGCCCTTTGTAATATGCTGCAGACAGCTTTAACACAGCTTCTAACATGGGGACCAGAGTGGTCTCATTGTGAAGTTAATTATTTCACATGAACTTTAGAGCACCATTTTAGCATATCTGCAACAAAGCGCAGTATTTTATTTAACCACTTGACCTCCAGAGGATTTACCCCCCTGCCTGCTCAGGCCATTTTTTGCGATACGGCACTGCATTACTTTAACTGACAAATGTGTGGTCATGTAATGCTGTACCCAAATAAAGTTTCGGTCCTTTTTTCCCACAAATAGAGGTTTCTTTTTGTGATATTTTATCTCCTTTGCAGTTTTTATTTTTTTGCTATCAACAAAAAAAGACCGACAATTTTGGAAAAAAAATTATATATTTTTTCCTTTCTGCTATAAAACATATCCAATAAAAACATTGAAAAATCAAATTTCTTCATAAATTTAGGTCAATATGTATTCTGATACATAATTTTGGTAAAAAAAATTCCAATAAGCATATATTGATTGGTTTGCGCAAAAGTAACAGTGTCTACAAACTATGGGATTTTTTTTATTTTATTTTAATCGTTTTACTAGTAATGGCGGTGATCAGCGACCTATGGCAGGACTGTGATATTGTGGCGGACAGTCGGACATTAACTGACACTTTTAACACTTTTTGGGGACCAGTGACACTAATACAGTGATCGGTTCTAAAAGATATGCACTGACACTGTACTAATAACACTGGCTGGGAAGGGGTTAAAAATCAGGAGCGATCAAAGGGTTAGCTGGTATCCTAGCCAGTGTTTTATTGTGCTGTGGGAGGTACTTTTACTAGGGGAAGACATGGATCCTAGTCCCAGCTTTGCAGAGACACAGGATGCATGCCTTCCCTCCTGTCAGAACGGTGTACTGCCTTGTTTACATAGGTAACCGCTGTTCTGGCTCTCTGCTGGGTGACCAGTGAGTACCAGTGGACATCGAGTCCATGGTACCCGCAGATCAGCTCCCACTGTGTATAATCATAGTAGGAGCGGGCCGCTGGCAGCGCGCATGCGTGCTCCCTACCCAGAAGTGTTGGATCAAGTATATGATTAGGCTCAGCAAAGCCACCTTGCCACAGTATATGAAAGTTATACAGTCAGAAAGTGGTTGAAGCTGCACTACTGGATTCAGCCACTTCTTAAAATGTGTCAGATCACTATGGTGCTAAAAGTCAAGTCAACCGTTTATAAGAAAATTTAACAAATGAAGATATTTTTGCAGGATCCTTGCACAGCCACGCTAATTTCCAATTTGACAGCTGCTGCAGGAGAGAAGAACCCCCGCATGCTGTCACAGGTGGGGGGATTGTTTAGCAACATGTTACTTGTTACATTCTAAATATGGGTGTAACATGCTGCTTAAGGTGGAGTTAGCCTTTAAGTCTAACGGGGTGCAGGCTGTCTCATGGACTTACCTCTTTAATTTATATTTTTACTTGACACCCGGAGTACAGCTATCGATATATTTCTGGCACTTCGACACTGGAACTTCTGGTTTCAGCTCCCACAGTTGTAGAGTTGCAGCTGATAGGAGAAATACTGCTTTCTCACACAGAGGGCTCTGCCCACCCCTCTCCCTGCCCAATCACATAGCGCTTTGTATTTTGTGAAACCCATTTACAAAATAAAAAACCTTATGTGAATGGATAGTGGTGGTGAAAGCGGAGTGACTGATGTGTGCATCTCTTCTATCCCTTATCAGAGAACCCGGGAGTATAGTGCCAGTTGTTCTCCTGGTGCTCAGTAAAACTGTCAATTGTAAATAAAAGAGATAAGTCCATGAGGTGGCTTACACCTCGTTAGACTTAATTTGGAGTAATCCAGCATATTTTAGAAAGTGGATGAATTCCTGAAATTCAGCTTTAAATGCTGGAAACCTTACACTCAATTATTTTTCCAGAGGAGCCGCTGTCATCAACAAAACTAAAAAAAGTAGAGACAACTTCTTTGCTTGATGAACTGTCTAATACCTTGACAGCAACTTCCAATTTTTGCAAAGTCCCATTTCAAGAGAACTTCAACCACCGCGCTATAGCCGATATATGGCTACAGCGCAGCTCTCCTGTTCTGGGAAAATCTTTTTTCAAAATTTGCGGTATTTCCGTTTATTTAGCAAAAAATAAAAACCTCAGCAGTGATTAAACACCACCAAAAGAAAGCTCTATCTGTCTGAAAAAAATAATAAAAATGTCATTTGGGTACAGTGTTGCATGACCGCGCAATTGTCATTCAAAGTGTGACAAGCCTGAAAGCTAATAATTGGCCTGGGCAGGAAGGGTGCAAAAATGCCCGGTATTTAGGTAGTTAAAAGAATCAGAAGGCCATTATCTGCAGAGAACAGTTACCGTCATTTGAGCCCTCTACTGGTCACTAAGCTGAATTTATTAAAAAAAAATTGAAAACTGTAAAACATTACCTTTACGGAATGTTGCCCAGTTATCAACCTTAAAGTGCATGTAAACCCGGTTCATGAAATTTGAGCTGGGCACATATATCCGCAGTGTTTTCTTATCTCTCTTCAAAACACTGAGTCCCATGGCTTTCTCCTGCTTCTGTTATCAGCATGATAACTTCTGACAAGGTCTCAGTCAACTGTGATAAAACCAGCCTGAAATTTGTCTTGTGAGAGGTCTCTATTAATAGATTAGCACTGAGTTGAACGATTCAGGAAACAGCTCTGCAAGTCTCTGGCCCTCTCTGCCTATGAGGAGAGGGGGTGTGTGCCTTTCCTCCAATCAGCTGTCTTGGCTGTATGCCCAGACTTCACTCCCGGTGCTGAACAGGAAGAGAAAATCTGTAACACAATGTGCACTTTCTAAAGAATATACAGTATAAAGCTAAAGACAGCAGATATACATGTAAAACTTATGTAGAGATATTTGTTTCATCCCTGTGTGTCACCTGAGGCTGTTCACTTCACTTGGTGTATGTGAGGATTTACATCCACTTTAAAGCTAAACTTCTAGCAAACAGCTATATACACAGTTGTCACCTATATATGGGAGAAGTTTTACCTGCCAAATGATGTTCATGTCTGTCCATTTAGTCCTGACAAGCCCCATCAGACAGTACAGCCAGTCTGATGACCTCAGAGGGGTAGAAATTCACTTTTTAACATAATTTATGATGAATCATAAACTCAGGCCAGAGGGGTCAGGGTACAGGATACCCAAAAAAGCAAACAAACTTCAGACCTCTACCCTCAGTTAGGGATGAGCTCAGTGTTCGGTCTGAAAGTAAGTTCGGACTAAACTTTGCCTTTTTAGATGTTCACCCAAACACTGAACATTTAGGGCATTTGGCAGTAACAAATGTGACAGCTTCCAGCTTTCACTGGTTGCAAAGGAAGCAGCGCTCCTTGCACTCGCTGCGTCCTTACCAACCACTTGGCCCATTCACATAGAAGGCTGGGAATCCCCAACCACGTAAACAAATGGGCAGGTTAATGGAGTGTTACATCATTGCTCAAATATGGCTGCATGGCCATATTTATGCAATGATGCCCCTATTATCTCCTTCCTTTATATGGCTGATGACAAAGAAAGTTGTCATTCCACTTCTTGTGCGGAATTCTAAGTGACATCTTTTTTTATTACTATATACCCCATACATGCTCATTCATTTGAGTGGGTGCTGGTACTTGAGGAATCTTTATTATTATTATAGAGGGCTTCCAGAATCCAATAAGCCTCCAGGCCCGGAGACACCCAGAACCACTGGGCACATGTTGTGGTGATTAGGCCTCTGTTTGTATCAACAAGGGGACGTAGTGTTATGAGGGCATGTGGCCAGGTATGATTCAGGTGGGTGGGGGTGCATGGTTATCTTCCCCCCATTCCTGACCAAGCAGGCTGCATACTCAGATTAAGGATCTGGTATGGATTTTTAGGTGAACCTCCTGCATTTTTTTTGTTTTGTATTGCGTGGAGTCCCCCTTAGAATCTGGACCAGGGCCAAATGGTCTGGTATGGACTTCCTGGGGAACCTCATGCTTTTTTTTGTTTTGTATTACGTGGGGTCCCCCTTAAAATCTGTACCAGGCCCAAAGGGTCTGGTATGGATTTCCTGGGGGACCTCATGCAATTTTTTTTTGCCTGAAGTACCTCCTTAAAACCTATACCGGACTCAAAGGATCTGGTATGCATTTTGGGGGGAACTTTACAATGACATTTACAAAGAAAAAACTTACACAGTTTAAATTTCTGGCAAATAAAACTTTATTGCCAGCTTTAAAAAAGCACAGAGTTCCTTCCAAAGTTCCCCTACAATACATAACAGACCCTTAGTGGTCTGTTACATATTTATGGGGACTTTTGGGGACTGTGCTCTGTTTTTCTTTAAAAAAAAAAAGAAGCCAGGAAAGAGATGTCTTTTGCCAGCAATTTAAAATCCTTTTTTTCTTTGCAAAGGAAACAAATTTATAAACTGCTCTGAGGAAACCCTCTTGCTCATAGCACTTTGGTACTTTAATGCGTTAATAATATTGTACAACTGCCAAAGTGCTATGAGTGAATGTGTGCACTCTGCAGTTCATTAACTGTTTTTATGCATCTTCTTCAGTGATATTGTGATAGTGCTTGGTAAATAGCCTCTCACTTCATTAAAATGTAAGTACAGAAGCAAAAAGGCCTTTCCAGCTCTGAATGATTAAAGTCCAGGCTTACAATACTACTCCCCAAGTGTCTATGCTGATACACCGATCGGTGCCGTGGGAGTGTATTAGCTATAGATGTGACCCTGATGGTAGATATGTGTTTATCTATGGAATATCATATGCTTTACCATTTGCACGTTTGGGAATTTATAATCCACCGCACGCGGGTATGCAGGTATTGAAGGATGTGTAGAAAAGTGGAATACTCAGTGACAACCTATAAGTTGATTAAGAAGCAATCATGCATATAAAACCATATTCCAAAAAAACAAAAAACGAAACAGGCAAATATTGATGCAAGGTATCTCAATATACTGAGTATGCTGTTCAACAAAAATACTGTTCATTAGGATAGAAATCAAGAGAAAGGATATCCAAATCCCTAAGGGGGATAAACATATATGGAAACTACAAGTCTCTTGATGGGTGGATGGGGTACTCCTATTTAGTCCCACAACCGACTGGGCGCAAGCCGTCTTCTTATAAGGTGTTTGTAAGTTGTTCAGGAAGGGTCCTTAAAAACAAGCTGAATCCTGGCTGATGTGGGTGATTTCAACCCAGAGAAAGAAAAAGCAAAAGGATACCCTTACCAGATCAGGTGGACTCACAGGCCGTGGCGGTGAGTCAAACGAGCTTGTACCGTCAAGCGGTGTGGGGTGAAGGTCTGTAAGAAGACTCGTGGAACATCTTGTCAGCAGTCCTCAAATGATGTACCGAATTGGGATCCAGGGTCCCCAGGATGCGATTTCGGTCGCCAGATGACCGTTTCCTCAAAGGCCCGTCATATGTGCAGATAGGCAAAGAAGAGAAAAAAACTTCCACATAGTGTAAATCCTTAATTTGTAGAAAGCGTAAAAGCACTTTATTTAAGGAATGTGCTCCAAAAGAATTTTTACAAATAGGGGCAGTAAAAACTCGGCTCAAAGTAAAATTGACATCAAAAGATGACATAAAAAAAGTATAAAAACAGCGCAGTGGGTAATGGTGGGGTGTAGTCATAGAAACTACTATCTATGACTATGACTAAAAATTCTTTTGGAGCACATTTCTTAAATAAAGTGCTTTTACGCTTTCTACAAATTAAGGATTTACACTATGTGGAAGTTTTTTTCTCTTCTTTGCCTATCTGCACATATGACGGGCCTTTAAGGAAACGGTCATCTGGCGACCGAAATCGCATCCTGGGGACCCTGGATGCCAATTCGGTACATCATTTGAGGACTGCTGACAAGATGTTCCACGAGTCTTCTTACAGACCTTCACCCCACACCGCTTGACGGTACAAGCTCGTTTGACTCACCGCCACGGCCTGTGAGTCCACCTGATCTGGTAAGGGCATCCTTTTGCTTTTTCTTTCTCTGGGTTGAAATCACCCACATGAGCCAGGATTCAGCTTGTTTTTAAGGACCCTTCCTGAACAACTTACAAACACCTTATAAGAAGACGGCTTGCGCCCAGTTGGTTGTGGGACTAAATAGGAGTACCCCATCCACCCATCAAGAGACTTGTAGTTTCCATATATGTTTATCCCCCTTAGGGATTTGGATATCCTTTCTCTTGATTTCTATCCTAATGAACAGTATTTTTGTTGAACAGCATACTCAGTATATTGAGATACCTTGCATCAATATTTGCCTGTTTCGTTTATTGTTTTTTTGGAATATGGTTTTATATGCATGATTGCTTCTTATTCAACTTATAGGTTGTCACTGAGTATTCCACTTTTCTACACATCTCAGTATTCACCGTTATCTATTCCTTTTGGATATTTCACTAAATAATTACTTCTCACTTCACAAGTTTACACTGTAAGTTTTATCACTCCTCTATGGAGATCATTGTTACTTGATTAGTAACAGGTATCTCACTATTCATTAGCGCCATACTCTTTATTTTTATTTCATACTTGCAACGGTCAAATTGTTGTGTCGGCTGCTTCATTTCCCTTTAGGAGTTGGCGCAATTTCTACATCTTTCTTGTATAGGTATTGAAGGATGCAGTGCTGTTTATGGCTCATTACCTTGATGCATACGTGATATGTATGGGGGATATGTACTATAAAATGATACTAGACCCAACTTTAGATAGATATGGGGTTGCAATCCTAAAACGGGCGAGTAGAGAGAATATGTTAAAAAGTCTTCTTGGCGAGGTAGGATGGTCTGACTTGTGGAGAGTTGGGAACCCACAGACTAGGATCTATTCGTGGGCAGCTCCAGGTGGATGGTGTCTATCTCGAATTGACATGGTTGCATTCGATTGCTTATCTCTCCCGGGGGAGTTCTGATCACTCCCCACTAATGTTTGGGTTGAGCATCGGCCCCAGGGGGGGCCAACCAATCTGGAAAATGCACCCATATTGGCTATCTCAGATTGGGCTTAATGATCGTATTCCAGATCGGTTAAATGTTTTTTTGAGGTCCTTGAGAACTATGCAATGGATGGTACGGTATGGGATGCATTTGAGGCATATCTGCGGGGGACGGTGAAGTCAACCATATACCATATCAAATGATCCAGTAGGCAAGGAGAGGAGGAAATAGCTAAATGATGTGTACAAACAGAAGATGAATTTGTATCTAATCCCTCAAGTGAAAATAAGGCAAGGTGGGAAAGTCTCCTTAGGTTATATAAGGGACAAATAGAAATAAAGGCTAGACGGAAACAATTTTTTTTTGGAGGCAAACATTTTTTTAACAAGGGAACCAGTCTAGCAGACTACTGGCATTTACTGCCAAACAGCAAACAACAACCTCGACTTTCTCTAAGATACAAAATGAATACGGGATACTAACCTGTACAATAGAAGAAATCAGTCCCCCATTTCTCTCTGCCAGCCTACCATCTGGCAGCATATCCATCACTGGGCAGGTTACATGTATGGCCATCATCCATCACCTAGGTAAGAGGGTATCATATGCTAATATTCTCTTCACATTTACTCTGGGATTGGGGGCCTTTGCTAGCCCAGGAGCATACCTTATATACATTACTCTTTATCATTATCACAGACTCACTCCTCTCATCTCAATACCAGTGTGGATACATTACTCTATGGGGACTCCTTCTGTGTGCGCCTGGCATTTTCTCTCTCCCCCCCTGTTTTTGAGTGCTCCCCCCTCAGCTCCCGAACCTGACTCAGTCGGTGGCCTGTGACTATGGAACCCATGGTGGTCCACACTCTCTGGTCAAGTGAGTATACATCTGGGATGTGTGGCCTTCTAGCCTCTCCTTTATGCATACCCCATTTTTTCCTCATGCACTATTATTTTTTACTATTTGGATTTTTTGTTTTCCTTGCTTTTAGATGTTGGTGCTTAATTGCCCCTGAAGAGTGTTTGATACACGAAACGCATCGGGCTTACCACATGCACCATATCTTTTATTGAGTGTTATATAGCAATGTTGTGACCTTGTGCATTTTATGGATATTGTAATCTTTCAATCATTTCTTGCCCTGCATCATTTGGGTTTTGTTACCTACATTTACCATGTGTATATATGCAAGGATGTACATGTACCTATGATGGTTTTATGTATACTTTTGGAACTATACTGTGTCACCTGACTATTGTCAATCAATAAATGGTTTTGTTACATAGTGACTGATCCCTTGGTCTTTTTTGCACACCTCACTCAAAGTCCCACTTCTCCAGTTTCTAGTATGCATAGGGATGGAGACCTAGGTCTCATTTAAAGTCCCAACCTGTTCCAGTAAAACTGGATTTAAACAATGGGTTAAAATATTATATGCAAACCCGAGATCAAAATTAGTGATTAATGGAATACTGACCCCATCAATAAATCTATTCAGGGGCATGAGGCAGGGGTGCCCACTGTCTCCCCTTTTATTTGCCATTACAATTGAGTCCCTGGCCCTACGGTTTCGGCAGACTGAAGAATATCAGGGGATAGAAATGGCGGATAGTATAGAACACATTGGTCTTTATGCGGACGATATTATAGTGTATATGTGGGATACACAGAACACTCTGATGAAAGCTATGAGTATAATAGACACCTTTGGCCAGTATTCAGGGCTTAAGATTAATTGGCAGAAGTCCTTCCTTATGCCACTGCATCAAGAACTAGAAATTGAGGAAAGGATAGATACCCCACTTAGAATAGTTGACTCCTTTAAGTATCTAGGAATCTATATAACAAAGCAACCTTGGGATGCACTGGCAGTGAATGTAAACCCATTGATGGAGTATATTAAATCTAAGCTGAAAAACTGGAGTAGCCTACCACTTTCGCTGGTGGGTAGAATAAAATTAATTAAAATGATTTTACTGCCAAAGTGTTTATATATTTTTTCACATTCCCCAGTGGTAGTCCCAAAAAAGATTTTTAAAAGCTTGAACTCTCATTTCACTAAATTTATTTGGGCCAAAGGCTGATGTAAAGTAAAACTTACAACATTACAGCGCCCAAAAACAGAGGCAGGATTGGCTGTGCCAGATATGTATCTGTACTATGTGGTGGGACAATTAAGACATTTGTGTAACTGGCTTATACAAGAACAAAGTCTGGGGTGGAGAAGCACCTGTTAAAGATAATTCAGGCTGAGAATTTATTGATAGGATTGGAAGTAAGAAGTACACAACTACCAAGGGTTAAGATCTCCATGCTCTCATTGATCCGATTGGTATGGCGAGAGGCAAAAAAATTAACAAGGTTCAAAGATATCCCATCCAAATTACCTATGTGGAATAATCAGCTATTTGAAGAATTAAATACACTACAAGATAATAAATTCTGGATGCAAAAAGGTATAGTGGAGCTGGAACAGGTTTATCAAAGTGGGAGCATATGTTCATTTGATTTTTTAAAAACACAAGGTAACTTAACAGATAAGAATTTCTATAGATTCTTACAGTTAAAGGGGTTGTAAAGGTAATTTTTTTTTTTTTAAAAATAACAAACATGTTATACTTACCTTCACTGTGCAGCTCCTTCTGCACAGAGTGGCCCCGAACCTGGTCTTCTGGGGTCCCTCGGTGGCTGTTTCAGCTCCTCCCCGCAAGCATTAACCACCTTAATGCGAGCTCCCTCGCATGGTGGTTAGTGCTTGCGGGCGCGCTCCCATGATACAGCCGGCGGCTATAGCCGCTCACTGTATCACTTGGCCCCGCCCCCCAGCGCGCCCCGTCATTGGATGTGATTGACAGCAGCGCGAGCCAATGGCTGCGCTGCTTCCAATCCATCCACTGTAGCCAATCAGCAGCCAGGGTGAGCGGAGGAATAGATGTCGGGAACGAGAAGCTGACTTTCGAGGCGTCAGGTAAGTAAAACGGGGGGGCTGGGGGCAACGGTATTGTCAGAAGTTTTTTCACCTTAATGCATAGAATGCATTAAGGTGAAAAAATTTTTACCTTTACAACCCCTTTAAGGCATGCGCTAGGTGCTCAATTTGGTAGTAAAAGTATTAATATATCAAAATCCCCTCTAAATGGAATATTAAGAACCCAGGGACCAAGGGGATTAGTATCTAAATTATATACATATTTCATGCAGGTTAAGACACAGGATGCCCCGCTCCAGATTAAGAGCAAGTGGCAAAAGATTTGTACATCTATGACAGATGAGACTTGGAAGGAGACATGTAAATCACACTTGGTAGTGTCTCCTGCAAGTAATAATAGATTGATACAGTTATATATAATACATCAAGCTTATCTTACACCCCGCAAATTAAGTTTAATGGGACATACGGAGAACATGGAATGTGCAAGGTGTTGTTTACCTGAAGCTGATTTTGAGCATTTAATGTGGTCCTGCCCGGACATTAGTAGATATTGGAGACAGGTCTTGGATATATTGTCAAAAGTGCTGGGAGAATGTATCCCATTTGCTCCAGAGGTCTGCTTGTTGGGACTGATGGAGAGTCAGAGGGTGACTGGATATGCCAAGACCTGTCTACAAGAAACGTTATTTATGGCACACAAGCAAATCGTACTTAGGTGGATGCAACAAATACCCCCCTCAAGGGATCAATGGCTTAAAGTGATAAATCAAATACTCCCATATGAGAAATGAATGTACGAGCATAGAGGAACACTTCAGAAATATCATAGAAACTGGGATGGATGGTTAAACTCATCATTAACTTTTAGTGGTAATGAATAATGTATAAGAGGGACAGAAGGATTCCTTGATTTATGGAACCTAGGAAAAGTGGAGGAAGTAGAGGCTGCAGCCAGGGTAATTGGGTATCTTAACTCTTGCTCCTTGGGGGGGGGAGGGGGAGGAGGAAGCTTTTTTCTTCTTTTCTTTCCTTTTGTTGCCTCCAGTCTCCATCCTCTTTAAAAGAAAAAATGTTGTTGTTAGTTTTTGGTGCTGTTTTTCAGGGTGAAATGAAATATAAAGTGATTTATTCTTTGTTTTTTAGGTGTGCATTTATTAATATGAAAGAAACAAAGGAATTGATAATGATGAAATGTGATATTGTTAATGTTTGTAAATGCAGATTTATGTAATAAAAAGTATTTTAAAACAATACTACTCCCCCAATATTAGAAGCATAATGGATAATAAAACCTCTGAAATAAAGCAAATACTTTTTCATCTTAGTGGTATTTAATAAATCCTCTTCTTTTACCCTGCCAATACAAGGGTGTCCAATGGTGACAATATTTACTCACTGCACTGTATCTATGGAGGAGTAGTGTTGTCGACCTAAGGGGTTCACCTGATTTGGACTACAAACTCCTCACTCTCTCCTCATCATGATTATGTAGGGGGAATGTTTTGTAGTTCAAAGAAAATAGCTGGAAAAGCTGATAACATTGTTTGAGATATCTGTTCAGAGCACAGAAAGTAAAGAAAGACATTGGGGTTGATTTATTAAAGGCAAATAAACTGTGCAGTTGCACTCTGCAAGTGTGGTTGCTCCAGAGCTTAGTAAATGAACAGAAGCTCTGCTGACTTCCGTCATTCAATCACGTGCAAGCAAAAATTTAGTTTTTTTTTATTTTCCTTGCTCGTAATTGAGTATTCTTTGCAAAGTGAGACTTTACCTCATTTTCTAAGCTCTGGAGCAACTATACTTTGCAAAGTGCATAGTCTCTTTGCCTTTAGCAAATCAACCCCATTGTGTTTCTGGCAAGGTTAACATGTATGTTTTTGTATTTAGAGAAAATGCATACAGTATATCCTGAAAAATGAAACCAAATGCAGCCACCACATCTAAGTTGTAATATATTAAAACGTTTTTTCTTGGCTTTAGATATCATTTAAAATACACACAACTAGGGTTGTACTGATACCAATATTAGTATTGGTGCTGATGCCGAGCATTTGCATGAGTACTTGTACTCGTGCAAATGCTCCGATGCTTGACCCGATACCTGGACAGTCGGGGGTGATCGGTGCGGCGGTGGGTGGCGTTACAAGCACTGATCTCCCTGTATAGATTTCAATAAAGCAGCTGACAGCCGCTTCTCCCACCCCCCACACACACACAGCTTTCAGCCAGTTTATTGAATTCTATACAGGGAAATCGGTGCTTGTAACTCCCCCCACTGCCACACCAATCACCCCCGACTGTTGCCTATGTCCTCCTCCGTGCTCCATCAGTCCCCCTCTCTGTGCTCCTCTGGTTCTCCTCCAGTCCCCCTCCATGTCCTCTGTGCTACTCTGATCTCCCTCCGTGTCCTCCGTGCTCCTCCGGTCCCCCTCCATGCTACTCTAGTCTTCCTCCATGTGTTCCATGCTCCTCCAGTCCTCCTCTGTGTCCTCCATGCTCCTCCGGCCCCCCTCCTTGTCCTCTGTGCTCCTCCGTGTTCCTCCCGTCCCCCTCTGTCCTCCTCTGCCCCCCCCATCTCGGATCTGACAGGATGAAATATTATGTCAGGATCTGTAATTTATCGGCTCCTTCCTTTTCTGAATGCACTGTCCATTCATAACTGAGCTTCGTGAACTGTGTTTGCGATGCTTCAGTTTATGAGTGGAGAGGAGACTCTGTCTTCTGTCCATTCTTCTTCAGTGCAGCTGAGGCTGCAGAGAAAGGGACTGGGGAATCTGTGTCCTCAGTACCTTTCCCTGTCTCAAAGGGGAGATGTCAGGGTTCTGTTTAGACCCCTGATATGTCACCAAGCCCCCCCCCCCCAACAGGGTTGAAAAAAAATAATAAAAAAAAATTGTAATAAATATTTCAAAGTTAAAATTGTAAAATAAATAAATAACATTAAAAAAAAAATACTGGCACCATACACTCCCCCCCCCCCCAAAAAAAAAAAAAAAAGAAAGCATAGTAAAAAAAAAAAAAAAAAAAATATATCAATTGTAAAAAATAATTGTAAAACAAATACAATTGTAAAAAAAAAACGAAATAAAAAAAAACAACTACTGACACAGTCCACGCATCATCAGTGCCCATCAGTGCTGCATATTAGTGCCACTGTCACATGACATTAAAAAAAAGTATCGTTATCAATGAGTACTTGAAAAAAAGTACCGGTACTTGTACTCAGTCTTAAAAAAGTGGTATTGGTGCAAACATACACACAACCAACATGAGGCATAATACAAATATCATAAAATATCAATTTATCATACAAGGATTTGACCCATAAATGTATAAAATATACATTAAAAATGTTTTTACATCAGCGATATTATGTAGAGGTGGGAGGGTGACAGACATCCCCCCCTTTCTAGTATAGTATGTTTTTAAGTATAGAGTTCTGTTGTTGGAGGCATTAAGTTACAAGATGCATTCCTCTGCCATATTGCAATCATCTTGGTTATGTAAAGCATGTATTTGAAAATATACCAGTTTGATGTACATTATATATTATATGTAACCCATTGGCTTCATAAGCCAAACATTTTTTATGTGTACTTTATACATTTATGTGTCAATTCAATATATGTGTCATTTCAATATATGGGGACAGAGGCATGATACACTAGGCACCTGGTCACAGTTATTTTCTACAGATATAATTTAAAGGTCAGAAGTTTTCATTAATTTAGAGGGGGTCTTTGAGAAATGAGGGCTTTAAGTGTCAGGAACTTTAGTTTGGGAGGCTTTTAATGTATGCAAAAATAAAAACAAAATAATCTGTAGACCTCAGCAATGCATACACATCCATGTTTTATCACTTGATAGCAAACCAAGTACAAAAAATGCTTGTTGATTTGCCAGAAATCCAGTGTGCTCTAACTACCTTTTTGACCTACCAACACAGTGCTTCCGCTGCATTGAGATCCCAAGCATGTTATCAGCTTTTTCTGGCTCTCCATTGCTGGACTACACAACACAGCCGTTTTCCTCTTCTCCCAAACATAAAGTATAGTAAAGTATATTAAAATAAGAGGTATTGCAAAGTCCAGGAGGGGAGAACCCAGACAGCATTGACAACACTGCTTGGGATATCAATGCGCTAATGGCAGAGTTGTCAGTTTAAACAAGAAGTTAGTAGCTTACTGTATTATTGGTGTGATCAACAGGTATTTTGCTGTACTTTTTAAAGAGATGAAACATGGAAAACAGAAAATGTGCAAGCACTGCAGAAATGTACTGAATAATAGAACTTATTTTTACTTCCCATAAAATCTTTATATTCTCATATATTCTCATCTCATATGACCAGTAAAGTGAATAGACTCAGATGATACATAGTTACATAGTTACATAGTAGGTGAGGTTGAAAAAAAGACACAAGTTCATCAAGTCCACCCTATGTGTGTGATTTTATGTCAGTATTACATTGTATAACCCTGTATGTTGTGGTCGTTCAGGTGCTTATCTAACAGTTTCTTGAAACCACCGATGCTCCCCGATTAAACCACCGCCTGTGGAAGGGAATTCCACATCCTTGCCGCTCTTACAGTAAAGAACCCTCTATGCAGTTTAAGGTTAAACCTCTTTTCTTCTAATTTTATTGAGTGGCCACATGTCTTATTAAACTCCCTTCCACTGAAAAGTTTTATCCCTAATGTACGGTATTTGTTACACAGAGATAAAACAAATTCTCCTACATAAGTTGTACTTGTTTATCTGCAGTACAGAATCGTGTTAAAATCCTTCTTCCTCTGTTAGTATCACAGAGAAGGGGGCGAAGAGTTGCAGTTACGCTATGTGAGAGCTGATTGGAGGAAAGACACCCCCCCTTCCTACAGCACACATGAGCGAAGGAAGGATACCGAACAGTGTTCTTTAAAGACAAGGTGTGTGCTGAGCTCTCCTCCCCCATCACCAATGTGTCTCATGAGTCAGGAAAACGTCTCAGAAGTGACTCATGCCGATAACAGAGGAAAGAAGCACCAGAGAGAAACGACACTTAGAGCTTTGGAGAGAGATAAGTAGAGATGGGCCAAACACTTCCCTGCTTGGTTAGTACTAGAACTCCTGAACAGAGAAAAAGTTCTGACCCGAACAGCAAACCCTATTAAAGTCTATCAAACAGGAAAGGGGTGTGGGTGACCAATGAAGTGGGCCTACATCCCAATAAATCAGGTAAATGAAGAAAACTCCCCCTAATGGGACTTTAATGGCCCAAATGACAATACACGAAAAGAAGTATGAAAAAGTATACAACATTTTTTATTAGAAATATAAAATATTGGAAGTGGCTGGTAACATCAAAAGTCAACATGAATATGGACATAAGAACACGGAGGCTCTAAAGGGGTCACAGGACTATGGTGATGAGAATCACCATGGCAGAACATGCAGACCACACACCCGACACGTTTAAGAAACTTTCCTATTAAAGTCCCGAACTTGAAAAATCAAAAGTGCCCATTTTGAGGGCTTATATGCAAGTAAATGGCCATAAAAAAGGTTATGGGGGTCTGGATACTGCCCTGGGGGACATGTATCAATGCAAAACATTTTTTTAAAAAGATCATTTTTACAGGAGCAGTGATTTTAATGATGCTTAAAGTGAAACAATAAAAATGAAAAATTTCTTTAACTATAGTACCTGGGGGTCCCCTTAGTCTGCCTGTAAAGTGGCACATCTGTAGCATGTATAGAACATCCTGCAGAAAAAATTACATTTCTACAGAAAAAAATGAATGAAATGACATTTAAATTAGCGGCAACACCATTGGCGGCAATAAAAAATTAAAGCGGCGTGCCTCCCCCCCCTCAGTCTATACGAGGCCCTTCGGGCTTACAATGCACCTTTGCCCAATCAGGACTTAAAATGCACTGTGCAGCGCTCAGTGCATTGCAGGGCGTTCGGCGGTGACAATAATAGATGACTTTATCATCCATGGAGAAGCAGCAGTGTTATACCAGGACAGGAAGCCTTTTGGACTACAGTACACCGCCGTCTCTCCTCTTCTACATAGTATGGGGGTATTCTTCACAAAGAGAACTGGGAACAATGCTAACTGATAAGAGTTAGGAGAGGCAAGGTGCACAGGAAGTGATCGGCTCATTAGATTTCCGGCAGGATTAATAGGTCATTTTCAACTTTCAATTTAATAAACCAAAAGGGAAGTTCATTGTTAGTGTAGCACTACCCCCACAGGGGCCACTGGTTTTAACTGTTTCTCGCCCAAACAGTACAGTGTCCATCAGCCACCCAAGCAACAGTCCATTCACTCGGCTCTAAAAAACAGTCTAGGGATTGTCTTTTTGCGATTTATTGCTGGTAAAACTTGTAAGAGGAGAGGGATTAGGGCATGGGATACTCCAAAACAACTAGTACTTAGCAATTAGAGGGCAGTCTTCTCCTTAAGCAACTGAATATCGGACAGTCTAAGTCCTCACATCTGGGGACCATGAGGCAAGTCTCTTTAGCACCTGGTTAACCTGCAACACTGCATAGCTTGGTACCCAGTGCAATCTTAGGAACACTACACAGTACAGTACCTCTCTAAGCTCAGAGTCCAGAACACTGATGGGGATAAAGAATGGTCTGTATCTGAGACCCTACGAGAGCAGTCCAAGCAACCTCTGGCACTTCTATCCCAAAAGCACACAGTCACCAGGAATCAATTTGGGGTCATTACTCACCCTTTCAGATTACTCAGGACATGGTCCAGTGAGTGAGAGTCCTTCTCTAGTTTCCAGGTCCTAGCTCTGCCACCGCTGAGACTTTACAGAAAAGACACATAGGCTGCCTCCGGGGCAATAGCCATCCTGAGGCTTCAAACTCTCCTTCCTGGGAAAAAACTCTCTCCGAAAGACCCTCTCTCCAGGGAAGCAAACAAACTCATAGCCTGTGAAACCCTGAACAGACCATACCGAGAAACAAGCACTGCTACCTGGAATGCAAAAGGAGCCAAAAACTAAATGTACCTACCATCTTGTGCTAGAAGGGTGATACATTTGGGTTTATATATATTTTAACTCAAGATAAAACCCTAACATAACCTTAAATCTAACTTCCAAATTATCTGACTTACTTTGGCAGTGAAAGTAATGCAGTACTTCCAGTCTTGCACCAAGCAATATCGTTGATAGCAGTCTGGCACCAAAAGCAACAATAAATAGAATTGTATTTTTTTAATAATATGTGGTTTATTATGTGACTGTTTTGTAAAAGAATAGTTCTTACTGAAGTTCTTTACATATGAATTAATGACAGAAGACACAATATTAGTAACACATCAATAACTAAGTAAATAAATGCATCTGATGCTAAACAGTTTTTATTTTAAATATCTAGTACAGAAAAAAAATGGAGCTGATCAAATCCAAATGTAAGACAAGTAATAACAGCCTCTCATACCACAACACTTACCACAATTTTATGGGGAAGAGCTGGATGCCGTTTATGCATTGTGTAAATGTCTGATCTCTCAGTGTTCAGAATTTAAATGACAAATACATGTCTCCCCAGTTTCCTTTTATTCATGGGTGATTTTATATGTTTAATTATTTCCATATGTTTATATGTTGTCAACACGTTTCAGAAGTTTGCAGAATACACCCAATTTTTCTGCTGTAGGTGGCTTTTTTGTTCTGCATAAATTTCTTACTTCGATAATATCCTGCATAGCATTTTCATAGACCTTTCCAGGGTTCATAGAACTAGTAGCAGACTACATACTGGACAGGAAGCTGAATATTGACAACAAATCACATATTTATTGATCCTGCTTTCTGGACTGATATTACCAGACTCATCCCCACTATTCTTTCTGAAACGATCACATTATTGTCTGCTACAGACATGAAGACATGACAGGAAGTTAGATGAAATCTCTCCACAATAAGGGGAAATCTCCTTTTAGGACCCATTCACACAAGGGTGGCACGCCTAATGACCTGGGTTACTGTAATTTGTGTTGAGGCAGCGCAATTAATAGAATGGGCTGCCTAACTCACCACAATGGATCAAACGTCAATCCTGTGGCATTTTGGCAAGTGCAGCTCACTGCACTGCAATGCACAGTAGTGCGGGTGTATTGGTAAGGTGTGTCAGGGTGCCATTTAGTTTGGAAAACACCACTGCACACCAATCAACTTAATGTGCGTTACTGTTGTTTGGTGCACTGTAAAGCTGGTCATAGATGGTTCATTTTTTTTCTTGCAGCCAGAAGGTTCCATGAAAAAAGTGACCAGGATCCTCCATCCACACAAATAAGGTGCCCCCCACCCCAAAGCTCCTTTTCCCCATGTTGATGGGGAGAAGGGCATCTTCCTGACAACCCTTGAGTGCGTTACTGTACGTTTATTGTAATATATATTAGTGTGTTACTGCACATTTAACACAGTATATTTGAGTGCGTTACTTGATTCAGATCTTGGTTCTGAGGTTCAGGAAGGTAGGAACATGAGCCTACAGAGAGGGGAGAACACTGGTAAACAACAAATTGGCAGTCATGTTCCTCCAGCCACAGCGTATTGCCAAGTTGTCTCCAGTGATAATGAGGATGGAAGGGATGATGATGATGATGAGGTCACTGATGCGACTTGGGTGCCGGATAGAGCAGAGGAGGAAAGTGAGGGTGAGGCACCACCCCAAAGAGGCAGCCATCATGAAAGAGTAGAGAGCAACCACCCTATTCCACCAGATTGTGGAGCTGTTATCTCGCGACCCACTTCCCACAGCTCAGCTGATTGGGTTTTTTTTAGCACATGTGCAACCAATCACGCTGTTACAATTTGCAAACTTTGCCTCAAGCACATTAAGCATGGCAAAAACACCAGCCATTTGGGTAGCACATGCTTGACAAGGCATTTAATCTCCCACCACTGAGCCCCTTGGCAAAAGCACCTGACTGAAAGCCACACAAAAATACGCAATTCTGCTCCTCCTCACTCCTCAACTTTCCGGTCTACCCCCGCTATACCTCATGACCTCTCAGCAGCCTCCATTGAGAGGGATGATGGTATAGCACAGCTGCCAGTAGCCCACCACCGGCTGTAGACTACAGCAGGCAAATTTCTCTACCCCATCTGCTGCAGCAAAAAAAAATACAATCACGGCCACCCAGATGCCAAGCATCTAAATTAAAGCTTGTCAAAGCTGCTGGTTTTACTACTCCTGCCTTTCCATCTAGAGGATTCTGCCCCCTTCCATGAATTTGCAAAATGTGTTGTAGCACAATGGCAGGTTCCCAGTCGCTATTTCTTTTCAAGTAAGGCTATTCCAGCTCTGTATCATCACATGGAAGGCAATGTTGTGGTATTGTTGGGCAAGGCAGTCAGCCTCAAGGTCCACATTACTGCTGACACATGGTCCAGCAAGCATGGTCAGGGACAATATGTGTCATTCACAGCACACTGGGTAACACTGCTTGCCATTTGAAAGGATGCAGGACAGTGCTGCAGCTTGTTATGCCACTATGTCTCCATACAGCTAGTGGTGATGATGCAGGATTTTTCAGCTCCACCCCCTCCTCCTCCATGCCTTCTTCTGTTGAATTGTCCCATGAACTACAAGTACCCCCTAAGCGTTCAAGGAGCTATTCAATGAGTCAGGCTGAAAGGTGCCATGCAGTGCTTTAGCTGGTCTGTCTAGGACACAGGAGCCACACTGTAGCAGAGATTCTGGCAGCTGTGCAGGGGCAGGCTCAGAGGTGATTCACGCCACACCAGCTGGAGCCAGGAATGGTGGTGTGTGATAATGGCACAAACCTCCCTCCGCTCTTAGGGAAAGTTGACACGTGTGCTATGCCCGGCACATGTCCTCAATTTGGTGGTGCAACATTTTTTAAGTAGGTACCCAAGGTTGGACGATCTGCTGAAGCAAGCCAGAAGAGTCTGTAGCCATTTCAGGCAGTCATACACAGCCAGTTCTTGGGGTGGATGAAATTCAGCGGGAATTCCACCTGCCCGTAAAACCGCCTGATTTGTAACATGCCCATAAGGTGGAACTCGACTGTGGCAATTCTGCAGTGGCTGCACATGCAGCAGAAGGCTGTCAACGAGTACCTGTGTGAGTATGGCACAACGACAGGCTCAGGCCGGCTTTTTTTACCCACACCAATGGCTGGTGATAAAGGATGCATGCACTGTACTGTCACCATTTGAGGTTTGATTTGATGCAGTGTGTGGCGTATAGTCTGAGCACTGACAGGCTGATCCCCCACCCCTTCAACCTCTGCAGCAATGCTGGCAGCACTCATACATCTATTTCCCAAAGACAACCTCTGGATATAACGCTTCTTTGGTCAACCATGACGATGCCTGTTCTGAGTGGAACCTGTCCTGTTAAACCGCTGTATGGTCTTGGCCACCGTGCTGCAGCTCAGGTTCAGGGTCTTGGCAATCTTCTTATAGCCTAGGCCATCTTTATGTAGAACAACAATTCTTTTTTCAGATCCTCAGAGATTTCTTTGCCATGAGGTGCCATGTTGAACTTCCAGTGACCAGTATGAGAGAGTGAGAGCGATAACACCAAATTTAACACACCTGCTCCCCATTCACACCTGAGACCTTGTAACACTAACGAACTAACGAGTCACATGACACCGGGGAGGGAAAAATGGCTAATTGGGACCAATTTGGACATTTTCACTTAGGGGTGAACTCAATTTTTTTTGCCATTGGTTTAGACATTAATGGCTGTGTGTTGAGTTATTTTGAGGGGACAGCAAATTTACACTCTTCAGTGTTGTCACATGAAAAGATATAATGAAATATTTACAAAAATGTGAGGGGTGTACTCACTTTTGTGAGATCCTGTGTATATATATATATATATTTATGGTCGTGGCCCTAAGACCGAGACAAATGTGGATCACATAAACACGCGACAAGACTCACAACATAAATAGACCTGAGGTGTGGCTTTTGGTCGTCTGGTAGGTATGGCAAGAAAAGGGGCCATACCCAAGATAAGTAATGGATGATTGTGGAGGAGAATTTGCTGAGAAGTGCTGTAAAAAGGGGAATGGGAGGGAGGGTATCGTGCACTGAAACTGACAAAGAGGAAGGGGAAGTGGTCAGCTTAAATACCCTCCGGGCTCCTCCCATAAATTCAGGCCAGCACACTGGCCTTCTAACTTATGGTCGTGGCCCTAAGACCGAGACAAATGTGGATCACATAAACACGCGACAAGACTCACAACATAAATAGACCTGAGGTGTGGCTTTTGGTCGTCTGGTAGGTATGGCAAGAAAAGGGGCCAAAAATAACCAGGTAGGGAAGTATCTTTATTGCCTCTAACCTCATTGAGTGAGCTTGGAGAAAGGGCCATCTTGAGGGAATATATATCTGGTAAAGCAGGCAGACTTTCACCTGCCTAGCTTCTTGGTCACATGGTCTGGTACTCCTTGCTGAGATGTGGCTGAGGCTGCGCCGATCCAAAGGAATATCCAGAATACCGCCCGGGGTCTAGGCCTAAGTTGACCAGTAGGACCCAAACATGTTTAATAAACTGATTTCCACTCAGGGGGTTGACCTGAAAAGGCAGTAACGGGCTGGAGACTGGCTGGGTAGGTGAAAGAGCAGACGGTCAAAAGATCGTTGCTGGGCACCAGGCGTTGCTGGTTCGAAAGAAGTTTATATCCACTCCGGGTCCGGTTTGTTGCGTTTTCCGTAAGATAAAGGACATAGTGGCTTGGATACCGGCCAGGTACAGCCTGATAGGGGTATGAGGGAGAGCCAGCTGTGTGTGGCAATAAGATATAAAGGCTAGGACATGAGTGACGTCATCTACTGTGGTTCCAGGACAAGTGGCAAGGAACCTACGGTAGGTGTACCAGGCCGTGGGATAAGCCTTTAGTGTGTTGCTAGACAGTGAGAGGTTGATGAGCCGGGTTGCATTGGCAAGGTGTGGCTTCAATCCATTGTTAGTTGAGACCAAGGTGGGATAGGAGTGGATGATGGGTCGGCTCCGGGTTCCTGCTTGAAGAATGAGACAAAATTGGAGCGGGACAGTGCATCGGCTGCGGTATTGCACTTGCCAGGGATATGCTTACAGTAACTGTTAAATTTGGTGATGTAGTGACAATTGCAGCAGACTGCGCAGGAAGGACATGACGGGGAGCGACTTGGATCTACCCTTATTAATGATGTCAGCTGTAACCTGGTTGTCTGGTGAAGAGCTCTGTCTGATCTGTCCACGTGTGGCCCCAGACTTGGGCTGCTGCCGCGATGGGGTACAGCTCGAACAATGACAAAGATCGAGGGAAGCCAGGAATCAGGCAGATTTCCGGGGGCCAAGGTCTGGAAAACCAGTGATGGCCAAAAATTGCAGCAAAGCCAGTGGAGGCTGCAGCATCTGTGACTACCTGGGGCGACTGAGCTGATACTGAGGGAAAAACATTGATATGTCATTCCAGTTGAAGAGGAACTCGTCCCACAAAGCCAAGTCTGCTATTGCTGCTGGGTCTAGTCTGAGGACTTGGTCGGGTCCTGCACTCGGGCAAGAAAGACTAAGAGCCTTGAGATGAACGACCGCCCCTGAGGAATTGTTCTCATAGCGAAATTGAGCATCCCTATCAAGGACTGCAGCTGTCTTTTAGTACATTCCTGTGACCGGGTAAACTCTTGAATGACCAACCTAACACAAGCTAATTTGTCAGAAGGCAGGCTAGGCTGCATGGCATGCGTATCCAGGACGATGCCTGAGAAACTCATGAAATGTGTTGGGCCTTCCACTATGTGTCCATTGAGATTGTTGAAGACCTCTTAGCTTGTCTAGATCTACCGGGGGGGGGGTGTATGTCTAGGTGTTCGATAAGCAGAAAATCGTCCGGATTATGGATAACCCTGTGACATTGAGCCTGGTGTGACAGGTTCAAGTGAGGGATTGGGCGAAACCGTCAGCTTTGTGAGCAAAGTGGCGACAAAAGAGTTCCGTGTCTGTGAGGCTCCAGTCAGAGCTTATCTGGAACTGGGCAAGTCTCGCTGCTGCTTTGGCTGAAAAATGGCCGATGGTCGTAGACGGCAAAACCTCCATATTTGTAAGCAAGATCTGTCACTGCATGAAGGTATAAGTCCCGCTCCTCCCTCCTGCTGAGGGTGGCTGAACAAAGTACATCTCTGAACATCCCGAAGGCCAGGGAGAACTCAGTGGCTGACAGCTTACGACTGAGGCCGGGGTCTCTTGACTTGACAACCACTGAGACATCCCCCCAGGCGTATGATTTGTTGTCCGCCAAGTCATGGACTGAGATGAGCAGGGATGCCAAATGACATCTTTTCCCTCCAATATGTCCTCCCTGATGCTGGTCGGGACAAGATGAACGGGGAGGACGATAGGTGCAGAGCCTGGTGTACCTGCAGAAGGAGAAGCTGTCATCGGGACCATGACCAGGTCCGGGAGGGCCATGGATGGGCAAACTTTCAAAGGTGTGACTCTGGTCTGGACGTCCGAACTGTTGCGGCTAAGGGGGAGACCAAAGAGTGCAGCTGGGCCCCGTGGATGGATTGTAGGGATGCCTGTTGGGCCCAGCTGCAGCTGGAGGCGGGAAGAGGAGCCTGAAAAGCTTTGCCTTCCTGGCCGTTAGCAGGAAAGGGAATATCCCTGCGACTCAGCTATGAGTTTGGGGATGTTCCGTCCCCTGAGGGACTGCAGGCAGCCGCGCTCTGAGCCGTTTGGGGGGGTAACAGAGGGGCGGGTGTGAAGTCCTCGCTGCCAGAAGACAAAAAGGGGGCTGGGTGCTCATATTTAAGAGGAGTCATAGCCATAGGATAGAGAGCGGAGTGGTAAAGAGAAAACTCAGAGAGGAGGAAAAAGGAAGAAGTACAGAAAAAGGAATGATAGGCATAGACAGGAGCTGACAGAGTTCTGTTGTGCAGAACTTATGTTGAGTGGAAATTTAGAAAACTCAGAAGAGTGCGTGGCGACCGAGGTGGGCCAGGAGGTGACTGGCCAGATAACCAATAGCTCGGGTGCCTGTCTGTGGCAAGCACAAACCTGAAGACCAGAAGCCCAGGGCGTACTGGGGCAAGAAGTAGAAGTCTGGTACGGCCTACGTAGGAATGTTTGCGGTCTGTAGGGGGTGACGTGTGCTCGGCCTGCTAACACTTGCCCTGCCAGCAAGTCTACTGTTAAGCGACCTTGTCTGCGAGGTGAAGGGTCGCCCTTCAAAAACAGAGTGTCATGTATAGACATATGTGACAGAACTTACGCCTGGAGATCACGTCCAATGATGTATGTGAAGTAACAGTATAGTGAAAGGGTGCTGCAGAATGATGTGATAGAAAAGCCCATGAACTAGACCCTGACTGACGCTCTAGTAGCGAGGTCCTGGTTATGATCGAAACTCGGTCGACCGGGAACACCTGCAGTAGGGGTGACATGAGTGCAACAAGATTTCTTTACTTTTTTTTTTTTTTTCCTTTTTTTTTTTTTTCTTTTTTTTTATGTGTCTCCCTTGTATGCGACTGGCCCTGGTGAAGATGCAAACATAGCGTTTTTTTTTTTTTGTTTTGTTTTGTTTTTTTTTACCTGGGAAATAACGTCCAACCTGGTACAGGATGGAACCTGAACTCGACTGACCTGAGGGAGAAAAGATAGACGAAAACAATGAGTGGCTCGTATGAATGCCACTGGAGACGAGTGACCGATTAAGTGCCACTAAAAAATGAAGTGGGCTGTAAGAGCACCACTGAGTGTGCTTTCAGGGATTGCAAGGAGTATATGTTGAGATGCATGTTTGCAGCGATTGCAAATGGGTATATGCTGAGATGCGTGTTTTGCAGTGATTGCAAAAAAAAGGGTAAATGCTGAACTGCGTGTTTTGTAGCGATTGCAAGGAGTTTATACTTAGATGCGTGTTTTGCAGTGATTGCAAAAATGGGTAAATGCTTAGATGCATGTTTTGCAGCGATTGCAAGTGGGTAAACACTAAGATGCGTGTATTTGCAGCAATTGCAAGGAGTTTATACTGAGATGCATGTTTTGCAGTGATTGTATACGGGTAAATGGTAAGATGCGTGTATTTGTAGCAATTGCAAGGAGTTTGTACTGAGATGCATAATTTTACAGAGATTGCAAAATGGGTATATGCCGAGATGCGTGTTTTTTGCAGCAAATGCAAGGAGTTATGATGAGATGCGTGTCTTGCAGCGATTGCAAGGAGTTATGATGAGATGCGTGTCTTGCAGCGATTGCAAGGAGTTATGATGAGATGCGTGTCTTGCAACGATTGCAAGGAGTTATGATGAGATGCGTATCTTGCAGCGATTGCAAGGAGCTATGATGAGATGCGTATCTTGCAGCGATTGCAAGGAGCTATGATGAGATGCGTATCTTGCAGTGATTGCAAGGAGCTATGAGGAGATGCGTATCTTGCAGCAATTGCAAGGAGCTATGATGGGATGCGTATCTTGCATCGATTGCAAGGAGCTATGATGAGATGCGTGTTCTTGCAGTGATTGCAAAATGGGTATATGCTGAGATGCGTGTATTTGCAGCAACTGCAAGGAGTTTGTACTGAGATGCATGTTTTGCAGAGATTGCAAAATGGGTATATGCTGAGATGCGTGTTTTTTGCAGCGATTGCAAGGAGTTATCATGAGATGCGTATCTTGCAGCGATTGCAAGGAGTTTATACTGAGATGCATGTTGCAGCAATTGCAAAAATGGGTAAATGTTGAGATGCGTGATCTTGCAATGATTGCAAGGAGATTATACTGAGATGCATGTTTTTTGCAGCGATAGCAAATGGGTAAATGTTGAGATGCGTGATCTTGCAATGATTGCAAGGAGATTATGCTGAGATGCATGTTTTTGCAGCGATAGCAAATGGGTAAATGTTGAGATGCGTGTTCTTGCAGCGATTGCAAGGAGTTTATACTGAGATGCATGTTGCAGCGATTGCAAATGGGTAAATGTTGAGATGCGTGTTCTTGCAGCGATTGCAAGGAGTTATGGTGAGATGCGTAGCTTGCAGCGATTGCAAGAAAGGTCACCTACTGGTAGGCGAAAAAGAAAAGGATAGCAGAAATTGTATATGTAGGAAGGAACTGCGAAGTGGCATACGTAACGAATCGTAGATTTGTTATAGGGACTGTTACGTATTGGTGTGTGGGATACTCGTGACGCGAACCGTTGTGCCGCTTGTGCGACTAGGTTCGGAGTGGACTGTGATGCATGTAACTGCTGAGGTGATGTGAATCAGACAAAAAATAAATAATGAATCGTAGGGTATGGTAAGAACCACTACAAATTGGTATGCAGGATAAGACCGATGCAAACCGTTGTGCCGCCGAGGCGACTAGGCTTGAATCCGACTGATTCGTATGACATGAAAGCAATACAAAACAGTCAGTAGAAAATTACATAAACAACGAACCATTTGTGGGGTACAACAGGGACTAATAAGAATCAGTGAGCGGGATGCATCCGATGCGAACCGTTGTGCTGCCAATGCGACTAGATTCGAATCGGATTGTAGCAGGTATGCAATATGAATCAGTTGTAAAGAGATGGCACTGGTACAAATCGGTTGTAAGATGTATGAAGTGAATCCAATACAAATCGGTTGCGGCGTGTATACCACACCTTACTTCTAAAACCGAACACATTCCAACCACCCAGCCCCCCAGGCTAATCAAAGTGCAGACAAGGCCCCATGTGGGTCTAATTACCACCTCAATCAGACACAAAACCCATGCAAATAATACATGCTGATCTCCAAATGGATGAGATGGCAACCCCATAGACAGTGAATCCTATGAGAAAATGAAGCCTGTATCGAGTGATATCAGAGAACAACCGACAATGGCTCAGAGCCTTGGATCTACGAACGAATCGTATGTTTGTGGATAGGATGACAAGCAAGGCAGAGCGAGCCTGCAAATCCAAGTTTGCAGGTATAGGAAACATATCCAATGGTAACATTGCATATGAACAAAAAGGTTTGAACCCTACCTGCAACAGCAAGAGAGAACCGCCGACGAAGATGCCGCAACCCACTTGTAATCGAACGCACAGACTTATGAACACAAGGTAAGCTGGGAAGAGTCAGCACAGTGACATGTAGTATCGTGCACTGAAACTGACAAAGAGGAAGGGGAAGTGGTCAGCTTAAATACCCTCCGGGCTCCTCCCATAAATTCAGGCCAGCACACTGGCCTTCTAACATATATATAATATATTTGTATAATTTTGTATATTCACATGCACTGTATGATATAGTGGTGGTTTAAGCACATAGTATATAGTAATTTTTAGGGTTGGCGCAGTAATCTCTGATACCCATATCTCGTAAAACCCATCTGGGCCCGGTCACTTGTTTCAGGGTTTTGATCGCAGTGCGGACTTCTAGATCTGAGGTTGCTCAAGGGACGTGCGCTGCAAAGTCGATAGAGTGGGGAGGTACAGATTGGAGAACAGGGCCATTGCTTGGGTTTCGTCAAAAGTGTTTTTTTATAAGTCTGATAGATGCTTACGAAACAGGGCTAGGATTTTTAGGGGTTACTGGAATAAGAATCTTTTGTTAGTTTCGGGTGAATGGGTTTGTGTGTGCGGTCAAATCTTCTGAGGGTCAGAGCGGGGAAGGTATCTGGTTTATTGCCTTTCATGTATAGTTTATGCCTAGACCGGCAAAGTGTTTTTTCAGCAGATTCCGTCAGGAAGAGGTCTAGCTCCAGTCTGGCTTTGTCTAGGGCCTGTCTGTGTTGGGGGAGAAGGTTCATCTTGGCATGCCATGTGGGATCATTAAAAAGCGGATTCTAGCTGATGGTGCAGGTCTTGGCGTTCTTCCTTAAGATAGGAGGATTTGCTTATACAAACTCCCCGAAGTATGGGTTTATGGGCTTCCTATAGTGTTAGAGGTATAATGTCCTCCGTGGAGTTATGAAATAAGTATTCCTTGATAGCCCAGAGCAAGATCTATTCTGTGGGAGGAATATGTAAGGAGAGAATCGTTAAGGCACCAAGAACGATCTCCTTGTTGGGGTATCAGGGATTCTAGAGATGTGAGGACAGCGTTGTGATCCGTCCAGGCATATTGCAGGATAGTGGATTAAAGGAGGTCTGGGGTGGTCATAATTGATATTAGTATGTGGTCTATACAGGAGAAAGCTTTGTGGGGGTGAGAGTAGTAAGTAAATTGCCATCTTGCAGGGTTAGCTTCTCGCTAGGAGTGAAGGAAGGAGTATTGCTGTAGCAGTTGTTGAAAAGTGAATTTCCTGGGGCTAGATGAGGGTGAAAAGGTGATTTGTAGGGATGAGCCAAACACCTCCCCCCCCACCCGGTTCGGTTCACTCCAGAACTTGCGAACAGACAAAAAATTTGTGCGAACATGCGAAAACCGTTAAAGTCTATGGGACACGAATGTAAAAAAATCAAAAGTGCTCATTTTAAAGGCTTTTATGCAAGTTATTGCCATAAAAAGTGTTTGGGGACCTGGGTCCTGCCCTAGGGGACATGTATGAATGCAAAAAAAAGTTTTTAAACTATTTTTTCAGGAGCAGTGATTTTAAGAGTGCTTAAAGTGAAACAATAAAAATGAAATATTCCTTTAAATATCATGCCTTGGGGTTCCCCTTAGTCTGCCTGTAATGTAGCACATTTTTCCCATGTTTAGAACAGTACCGCAGCAAATTGACATTTCTAAAGGAAAAAATGTCATTTAAAATTGCTCATGGCTGTGATGTATTGCCAGATCCCGGCAGCGTGGGTTTCCCCCTCCAGTCCATACCAGGCCCTTCGGGGATTAAGGGGAACTCCACGCCAATTTTTTTTTCTAAATGGCGTGGGGGCCCCCCAAAACCCATACCAGACCTAAAGGGCCTGGTATGGACGGGGAAACCCAGGCCATTTTTTTCTTAATTCTGTCATAGGGCTCCCCTTAATCATTTCAATACACTATATTATATATTGTACACTGCACTATATACCCTGCACTGTATTATATATACTACACTGACTGCACTATATACTCTGAACTGCAGTATAAATACTATACGGACTGCACTAAATACTCTGAACTGCAGTATATATACTATATGGACTGCACTATATACTGAAAAATTGGGCCTTAGGTGTCGGTGGTGGCAGAACATGGTAACCCCTCACAGTTACTCTTTTTGGGCGCAGGAATGGTCCCTGCTGTTAAATATTATTTCAAAAATTGTAATTACATGCCCCTGTTAAACAGGGGCAGAAACATTGGGCCTTAGGTGTTGGTGGTGCCAGAACACGGTAACCCCTCCCAGTTACTCTTGTTGGTCGCAGGAATGGTCCCTGCTGTTAATTATTATTTAAAAAATTGTAATTACATGCCCCTGTTAAACAGGGGCAGAACAATTGCACCTTGGGTGGTGGTGGTTCCCTAAACCAAAAATATTGTTGGAAGTTAACATGATCATGATTGAGAAGGAATAGTATAGGCAGCAAAGGCAGTCTTCAAGGGATCCTAGATCCATAGCATCAGGTGCTTAATAGCTGCTGATCCAACAGTGATTCATTTTTATGAATGTGAGCCTATCAACGGAGTCTGTGGACAGGCACGCTCTTTGATCCATTACAAACCCTCCAGCAGCACTGAAAGCACGCTGGATTCAGGACAATCCAGTAGCTCAATTGTATATTGAGCAAGTTCTGGTCAGTGGTCCAACCTCAAGACCTGGTAACTCAGTGGATGCTCTGTTGGAAAGGTCGCCAAGTCTGCTCTTGCCCCTAGATATTCCTGCACCATATAATGCAGACACTGGTGATGGTTGCTGGAACCTATCAGACCTTGGCGCTGAGGACTGAAAAATTGTTTAAAGGCATCGGTCAGCCGGCCACCTTCTCCACTGGTCTTCCTCCTGCAACCTTACCCTTGTAACGTGGATCAAGAAGGGTTGCCAGCCAGTAATGATATCTCTCCTTAATACCACGAATCCTATGGTCCTTTCACAGGTTTTGCAGAATCAGGGAGGCCATGCAGTGTAAGTATGCAGAGGCATTCAATTCGGAGTGCTCTGGGTCACTAAGGATCACATTATCCATAGCTACCTCCCAGCCACGTACAATTCCCTGGGTTTCTGGGGACTGAAAACCATCACTTGAAGACTGCTGCGTGTTATCCTCGACATCCATGCTGACACAATCCTCCTCTTCTTCCTGTGTGTTTGGCGGACCCGCAGGATTGCTATCTGGATAAAGGGGGCCTTGAGAGGAAAGGAAGTCCTCCTTTTCCTCCCGCTGTTCTGCCTCAAGTGCCCTGTCCATGATTCCATGAAGCATGTGCTCCAGCAGGAAGACTAGAGGAACAGTGTCACTGATGCATGCATTGTCGCTGCTCATCATCCTTGTGGCCTCCTCAAATGGTGACAGGGCGGTGCATGCATCCTTGATCAGTAGCCACTGGCTTGGTGAAAAGAAGCCAAGCTCCCCTGACCCTGTCCTGGTGCCATACTAGCACAGGTACTCATTAATGGCCCTCTGCTGTGTGTGCATTGCCAACATTGAGTTCCACCTGGTGGGCATGTCACAAATGAGGCTGTTGATGGGCAGGTTGCATTCCCTTTGAATGTCAGCCAGTCGAGCACTAGCATTGTATGCGGAAATTACCACAGACTTTTCTGGCCTGCCTCAGGAGATCTTGTAAGCCTGGGTACCTGGTCAAGAAACGCTGCACCACCAATTCAGGACGTGTGCCAAACATGGAAAATAGGTAAAGTGTCCCTGTTGGAGGGAGGAGAGAAGGTTGGAGCCATTGTCGCATACTACATTCCTGGCTGAAGCTGGAATGGCCTCAACCACCTCTGAGCCTGCCCCTGCAGAGCTGACAGAATCTCTGCCCCAGTGTGGCTCCTGTCCCCTAGGCAAACCAACTCAAGCACCGCATGACATCTTTTTTGCCTGACTGCTTGCGTAGCTACTTGAGCGTTTAGGGAGCACTGCTGGTTCAGAGGACAATTCTGCAGAAGAGGCCATATAGGAAGAATAAAAGGAGGGAGGGGGGCATACAGATGTTGTGGCAGAATTACCACTAGCTTTTTGGAGGCGTGGTGGCGGAACAAGCTCCAACATTGAACATTATCCTGCGTCCTTCCCAGCTGCCAGCAGATTTACTCAGTGCACCATGAAGGAAAGGTAACGTCCCTGCACAAGCCTGCTGCACTATGAGTCAGTGGTAATATGAACCTTACTCCTGACCGCCCTGTACAACGAGGCCAAAACATTGCCTTCCACATGGCAGTAGAGAGCTGGAATGGCCTTACGTGAAAATAAATGGCGTTTTGGAACCTGCCACTGTGATACAGCACATTCCAGAAATTCACAAAAGGGGGCTGAGTATACTAGCTGAAAAAGCAGCAGTTGCAGTGGTTGCAATTTGGCCAAGCTAGCATTTAGACGCTGAGCATGTGGATGGCTGGGACCACATTTCTTTTTACAGTTCAGCAACTGGGGTAGGGAAATTTGCCTGCTGAAATCAACTGGTGGTGTACTGCTAGCATATTGGCTGCAAGTACTTGTGACACCTATTACTATACCTTCAATCCTTTCAGTGCAGGTTTTTGAGAGGACTGGAGGTATAGTAGAGTTTGAGATCCCAGATGACGAGCAGGGAGAAGTCTGCCTTTTTCTATGATGTGGGTCTTTTAGCTGCTGCTGCCAATGGACTGCATGGCAGGTCATCATATGTCTGGTCAAGCATGCGGTGCCCAAGCGGCTGCTGTTCTGGCCACGCTTGATCTGCTTCAGACAGGTTGCAAACAGCAATGGCGGGCGATCTGCTGCACACGTGTCGAAAAAAGCCCACACCAAGGAACTTTTAAAAGTCAGCGGGGAGTCAGCAGCGCCTTGCACCTGCTGAGCTCTATGGTGTGATGCAATAGGGTGGCTGCCCTTAAGCTGACCCCTGGAGGACATCCTGCCTTGTTGGAGTTGTGCCTTCTCCTCCTCCTCCTCACTTTCCCCCTCTCTTCTCTCAGGCACCCAAGTACGGTCAGTGACCTCATCATCCCCCTCTCTTCCTCACTGGAGCAAACTTAGCAGTATGCTGCAGCTTGGGGAACATGACTGCCAGTTTCTTGTCCTTCTGTGGCACTCCCTCTCTCTAGGCTCACGTTACTCCCTTCCTCCACCTGGGAACCAACATTGGAGCTTTCAAATTGCTGTGCATCCTCCAGCAGCATGTAACCAAGACTGTGGTCGAATAATTCTGGGGACTCCCCTGTGAATGATAGTGGGGCTATGGAAGGAGTAACTGTGGACAAGGAGCCAGTGGAAATGGCAACTTTGGCAGCTGCGTTGGAAGGCAAACTACCATGAGCCTGGGTGACAGAGGATGAGGAGGATGAGAATGGCTTTGTTATCCACTCCACCAACTCTTCTGCATGTTGTGGCTCAATAACACAGACTGCCTGACGTGTATTATATAATGTGCATCACCGAATGAACTGTATATATACACTACACTGAATGCAGAGTATATTCTGTATATACAGATATATATATACACATATATATATATATATATATATATATATATATATATATATATATATATATATATATATATATATACACTGAATATAGAGTATACACTGAATATATAGTCTACGCTAAATGCAGAGTATATATGTAAATATACTAGACTGTGTATATATATATATATATATATATATATATATATATATATATATATATATCAAATACACTGCCTGCGCTGCCTGAATATAGAGTATACACTGAGTATATAGTCTACGCTAAATGCAGAGTATATATATGTATATATATATACATTAGACTGACTGTATATATCAAATACACTGCAACTAACAAACTAACCTGCCTGACTAATCTAGCTCAATCTATCTCCATCCACAGTCACACACTATATACGGGTGCTATGTAAGCAGCCTTACATAGTGTGGGGCATGAACTTAGTGCCCCCGAGGCATGATTGACAGCAAGGTCAATTCTTGGTTTCATCAAAAGTACCTGTATAGGGTTACGGTGTGATGGCACCACCGGCACCTGTTACTTCTCTCCAAAGTCTGCAAAAGAGACCAAAATTAATCCAAAAAATCTCTGTTCTTGTTCAAAGTGCACTCAATTGTGGCCTCATCATGCAGACTGGCTCCCCAAGTCATTGTTTATAAAATAAAGAAAGCTTGAATGGAAAATGTCTTTTTTTTGGCTTTATAAATGTAATTATTGCTGCAGCAGGCTCTATACATGGTACAAATGTGCCACATTACAGGCAGACTAAGGGGACCCCCCGGGCACTATATTTAAAGGAATTTTTCATTTTAATTGTTATTTCTAATTGTGATGGTTTCACTTTAAGCATCAGTAAATCACTGCTCATTTAAAAATGATGTTATTTACAAACTTTTTTTTCATTAATACATGTTCCTCAGGCCAGTACCCAGACCCCATATCCATTTTATGCACAATTACTTGCATATAAGCCTTCAAAATGGGCACTTTTGATTTTTCCAGTTCGGGTCCCATAGACATCAATGGGGTTCATTATTCTGTTCCAAACTTTTGCGATGTTGTAAAGTTCTGCCACAAACTGAATAGGGGGTCATTCTCTACTAAATAAATTGATCAAGATCTGGGGTAAATGGATTAACTCTAATCAAACCGCACAATAATGAGGCAAATCTGAAGAATTTATTGAAATACATCCTATTCATTTCCATTGTGCAATGATTCTATCTAAAAAAAAAAATGATAATCACCACAATGTTGGTTGTTGTATAATTTTAATGTTAAACATACATAGCAATAATAGAAAGCATCCTCTAAACATGCAGTTCAGTTGGGATATTGAAGAAAAGAAAAATTTACAAATAGTAAGTATACAGTAACACTAAATCTTGATATGTATGAAAAGGGAGCTAGAACATGTAATGTAAGTATAGTGCTCATCTAAGGCCATGACAAAAGTATGGGGTTCTGTTTTATACGCCTATATATTGAGAGGAAGATAAGCAATTCAAAGAGGGGAAAGCAATTAAATTAATTTTAAAGGATGAGCGCAACTTAGACAATGTGCATAAAGACTTTTCAAATTATATTTTGACGACTGGATAAATAAGAAGGTTGCATATGCAGTATATTACACTAAATATATATATATATATATATATATATATATATATATATATATATATATATATATATATATATAATGTAATTTAATATATAAAGAATATATAAAGATCAAGTTTGTAAAATTGTGAAAGTCATATGAAATATTAAAAACTGTAGGTAAAATCTGGATTTTTTTTCTTCATCGTCATCAACAGTGACCCAGCCAGGTTCAAGATGCTGACTGCAATTGCTGCCAAATGGGAAAAAATATAATATATTTACCACAGCACCTTATAATATTTATTGTATATCAGAACACACTTATGTTTTTTTTTGTTTTTGATTTTTTTTTGTATTTTTATTCTTCATCAATCCATCTTTCTTGGCCAGTTAGTTGAAAGTGTATGATGCTGTGATACAAACCACCACCTGAAAGTAAAACTACAAGTACAAGCTGTATTTTTTTATCATCATAAAAAATAAGCCATCAAGGTTCAAGATGTTGATGGTGCTATTGCTGCCAAATGAGGAACACAATTAAATAATACCCCAACCCCCCCTAACAAAACACCCTATAATATTTATATCTGAACACATTTATAGATGTGTACTTAGGTCAATCAGGGGTGAAATGTGTGTGGGAAATCAGTAGGGAACATTCTTTTCTCTGCATTCAGAGAAAAGTGATTACCTTTTATAGGTCCATAGTGATTTTTTTATTATTATTTTCAAACTGGTAGAAATTCAAATCATCAACCAGGTCACAATATCAAACAGGGCCGAACAAATTTAAAAAAAATCTGCTTATCAACTCTTAATGATCCTAAAGGACCACTCTCACAACAATGCATTCTGATTCCTGTAATTGGTTATTGTCAACAAAGTGGGTGGAGTGCACCCAATTTCCAATCAATTTCCAATTTAAAGAGAGGGAGGAGAGAGTAGGCAGGGCATTAGGTTTATGCTGGCCATAGATGATCCAATTTTCTGTGGTTGCAGGAAAGAAAATCGCTTGATTCCCCCATCAACACAGTCAGTCTTGATGACGAGGGAATCCCGCCCATGGAGCTATTGTGTTCTCCTGGCAGGGATGGTTCCCCACGCCCCCCTCCTCCCTTAATTAACTGCGGCTTCCCGGCCGATTCTCCCTCTCTTTGTAAAGTGGCAGGGGAAGCCACCATTAATCGAAGGGAGGAGGAAGGGACAGGTGTATATTTACACATAGTGATTATTGCTAGTGGCTATAGCCACTGGCAATAATCGCATGAAAAATCTGACAGAATGGTTGTACCCAAATTGATTGATTGAACAACTTAGGTACAATCAGCCTGCCCATACATTATTATTTTTTTATTATACAGGATTTATATAGCGCCAACAGTTTGCACAGCGCTTAACAAAATGAAGGCAGACATTCCAGTTACCTTACAATTTGGTACAAGAGGAATCAGAGGGCCCTGCTCGCTAGAGCTTTCAATCTACGAATGGTTCAAATGTCGGCTGGTCCCTGCTAGACCAGCTGAGATTTTAAACATCTATGGCCAGCTTTAGGGTGAAGGTTCTGATTTAAGTAAAAGTGCATTTTCATGTCCCCTAGACTAAACAGGTAATTAATGCCGCGTACAGACGATCGGACATTCCGACAACCAAACGTGGAGTGGGATATCAATTGCTACATTGATAATAGATAATGGGTGATAGTCTTCCTAGTTTCTAAAAATAATAATTTTTTGAGAATTTTTAACAAGAATTTTTTGAGAATCTGTACTGATCCTTTGTATTTTTATATGTTTTTATTGAAGATAATGTCAGGGGTATATGAAAAGTTTTATATTAATCCTCTGCTAGGAGAGAATTTCTGGTTCCTTATGTGAAGTTCCTTTGTATTTTTCTGGTTAGACTGCTGCATAACCATACAGAGGAGCTGATTAAAAGTGAACTAGAGGATGATTAATAGTAATATATGTCATTAAAAGGTTGATATATGTATAATAAATGGAAGTGCGAATCAGGAACGCCCAATTATACATATGAAAGAAAAATATTTTTCTAATAAAAAAAAAAAAAAAAAAAAAAAATTTTTAAATTTTTTTTAATTTTTCTAAATTTTTCTTGTTTTTGAGCTAATTTCTTTCTTCCCTATCTAGTGGTGAAGAAAAGTAGTTAGTTTTGATATTTAAAGAGCAGTCTTTGAAGAAAAAATAACTTTATATCAAGTGACCACAGGAAGGGGATGTGGGAATGTCACTTCCAGTGTCTTCTGCCATATGAGTATATAAACGTGATGTGTCAGCACTCAGTCATGTCTCCGTTCCCAGTGGAAGCCTGTTTAGGGGAAACGCGTCGGGTGGAGCTAGAGGCTGTGACGCCATCACGTTTGTCTGGTCTTTCTCCATGCAGTCAGCCGGTTTGCTCCCGCTCTGCATGTATGCTGATTTTTAGCTAATTTTTATCTGGTTCCCATTTTTTATCTGAGTTCCGTTTGGTGTATACTTGGGAGTTTTTTTGATTTGTAGTTCCTGATGTGCAGTGGAGTGTTGCTGTGAACATTTGCAGTGGAAAGAATTGTTTTAAAGTGACTGTGAAAGAGATTTTGAATAAATCTATAAAACACATTTGCACTATGGAGCCCTTTTCGTTTTATTCCCACTGAGGTGTATCTTCTGTATGGATGAACTAATATTTTGAAACCGGATACATTGTATCAGTGAGGATAGATCTGCCTGTATATTGGAGCGCAGTGGCTGAGGAAATCTCCCAGGAAAACGCCCAGATCTGCCTGTGAATTGGAGCACAGTGGCTGAGGAAATCTCCCAGGAAAACGCCCAGGTGATAATCTAAGGCCGGCAGGCTAATGCAACATGCTCATCTGATCTCACTAACCTGAGATCCATCTGATCCGGTAAGCGGCCTTTTTTACCATATTTGTGAAAAGGAGGAATATCGGTGTGTCTCTTTCTATAAAGAAGATTGGTGCTAATATCAACCTAGCATATTTCCATCAAGGACTGATCATTGTTTCTACATCTAAGATGTTCAAGGGGAATAAGTGTCCCACTGATAAACATTTTTAGCACTAATTTGGATATGTATGGTGTTCACCACATTGTTGCGAATTGATAGTCACAAGTAACATTGTTACTAGCAACATATGTTTCAGGGTGCTCACTACATTGTTGCGGATTGATTTTCATAAGTAACATTGTAATTAATAACACATGTTTTGTTTCACTGTTGAACACGTGGTGTGAGTATAGGATTTAAATGTTCCTAATATAGAAAAATAAGTCAATTTCACAATTTTTTTTAAATATATGTCTATAGTAATAACGTTTTTCATGAGTTTTTGGCCGGATTGAAATGGCTTTAAGTGTGGTATACCAATAGTAGTCATAACTATCGGGATCACTTATATTTAATACACACTAAGATATGATGCGCGCTGGTTACACTATTTACTATTTATTTTTTGGGTCTTTTGTATTTATGGACTAACACGAGCAGCAGCACAATTTTTTTATTTTTTTATTTATTTATTTATTTATTTTTTATTTATTTATTTTTTTTTTTGTATGGTTAGCGCAAAATCACGTTTCTTTATATATACCCTTATATTACCAAGCAGGACACCTGCATTCAGCAAGCCATCACTCCAGAACAAAGGCTAGTCACCACCTTGCGGTACTTGGCGGCGGGGAGAAGTCTACAGGACATCAAGTTCTCGACAGGCATCTCCCCCAGGCTCTGGGAATCATTATTCCAGAGACCTGTTCTGCCATCATTCAGGTCCTGCAGAAGGACTATATTAAGGTAAGTTTTATCCTTTAACATCACATTCTATGTATTTAATGTTTGCTAATCTATTGGATTTAATTCATCATTCCCTAATTCCCTTTATTGTAATATATTGTGAATGTCCTCTTTGTCCTCATGCATGCTGGAAGCTTTTAATGCTCCTTTTTTGTCCTTCATGCATATTTGCCTTCACTAACCTCCCCAGCATGCTATCCTGGGCCCATAAAAACCTAGCCTAGTCACTTAACAATGTATTTTGTCAGCTCCATTGTAGTGCTTTACCCTAAACACCCCGTAAAATGTGTACAAATGTTATTTTTGTCCTTAAATTCATGCATAGTGCAAGAGACTTTTTTGGGGAGGGCCCAAACTCATTTGGAACACTCCCCCCCCCCCCCCAACCACTAAGTCAACTGATATCAATCCTCTATCTGCTGACTTTGCCAAACCCATACACACTATATCTACCTCTTTTGTGGTCAGATTTATGGATGAATTCACCAAAGCATGTAGTGCAAAGGCCTGCCTGAATACTTTTAAATGGTATTGTTTCAAGTTTTGTTCTCCTATTATCTAGAAATGTAATTGCAGAATGTAAAATTGTGCCTTAATTTGGACATTGTGTATTCATATTTTTGTATTATGATACTTCTTACCTGTCCAATGGGCTACCAATAGTGTAAGTAAGGAGGGGCTGGCCAAAGTAACACACATTTTGCATTCAGCTCTCAATGAAGTGGAGACAGTTACCTGTCCAAAACATCCCCCCCCCCCACATAAAACATTTTCACTGGGCCATCAGAGGGGAGGAGGAATCCGATAAGTGTACCTTATACTTTTGTCTTTAAATACTCCCTAAAATAAATGTTATACTTATGTTGGCCAAGAATGTTTGTGTCTAATCTGCTTGCAATGTTTATGTGCAAAAGTACTATTTTTTTTGTTTTTTGTTTGACTTCACAGTTTCCTTCAACCCCACAGGAATGGCAGACTGTGGCATCCCACTTTGCCCAGCTGTGGGACTTTCCCAACTGCGGAGGAGAAATCGATGGGAAACACGTCCACATTGCCCCACCCTCCAACTCGGGGTCATACTATTATAATTACATGGGGTTTAATAGTATAGTGATGTTGGCGGTGGTGTTGGTGACATACAAGTTTTGTATGTGGACATGGGGAAGAATGGCTGGATGTCGGATGGTGGAGTCAGTGCCCAGATGGAGTTTTAAAGGCGGCTCCAGAATGGTGGCTTGGGCTTGCCACCTGCAGAAGACAACGTGGCTGGTCTTCCATTCGTGTTCGTCGCTGATGAAGTGTTTGGGCTAGGAGAACATCTGAGGAGGCCATTTCCCATGAGGACCCTTACCCCAGACCAGAGGGTTTTTAACTACCGGCTGGCCAGAGCCAGAAGAGTGGTGGAGAATGCTTTTGGCATAATAGCCAGCCAATTCCGCCTATTCCTGAGGCCAATCCACATGGTGGAATATAAACTCAACCATATAGTCCTTGCCTGCCTGAAGTCGGGTTTCCAGATCAACCAACCCTGACGGCACTTGAAGCTGGCTGTCCTGTCTTGCCCCCCAAAGCGCCCACAAAGTCAGACAAAAATATCTGGAGTACTTTGTGGGTAGGGGGGTCATTGATATGCCAGCAAATGTTTGAGAAACATTTTTAAAATCAAATTTTTATTTTAAACTGAAATAATATTTTATTTGATTTACTGCTAGTGTTTCTTTTAGCTGTCTCCTAGGTTCTCCAATGGGCTTTTCTTTTTGGCCATTTTCTTAAATAGTGCAAATGTAATTTATTTGATACTTGAGGTGACAATCTCTTCTTCAGCTAATTATTCTGTTGTGGGTCTGCTACAAACACACGTTGTTTTTGTTGTTAATGTATGTAATGCATTAATGTTAAAAATAATCATCCTTTTCAGCACCATGAATTAATTGTTTTGAGTGCCTAAAATGGCCTGATTGGGGCCAATTTTAGAGCACTGTGTGGGTTATTTACTAAAAGCAAATCCACTTTGCACTACAAGTGCACTTTCAGTGCAGTTTCAGTGCATTTTCAAGTGCACTGAAACTGCACTGAAAGTGCAGTTGTAGTGCAAAGTGGATTTGCCTTTAGTAAATAACCCTCATTGTCACTGTAAACACCAACTTACTCTAAAAACTGGTATTGAGCATTGAAAGAAGCCACACATTGTTGAGTATAAAACATTTTACTCAAAGCACATTCACATGTGCATTAGAAAAGGGTTTTTGAACATACCAACATCTTTGTTTTTATGTTTGACATTAGAAATATATTTTTTTTTTGGTTTAACAGGCATGTTTCAAACCATAACATACACAACTCATGAACTTACAAAGTTCAACTTTGAAAAAGTGAAGGAAATATCAGACATTACTATATCAAAACTGTGTTGATATTGCCTTCATCAGATGAGGTTATGTCACCCCTGTAAAAGCCAAATTTTGAAGATGCACACACATTGGGAGTCAAAATGTGGATTTCCCTCCTCATCCCATGCCTAATGTCAACATGTGCTAGCTCCCATCATGGGGGATCAATGGACACGTTTCGGGGGTGCAACCCCTTCCTCTCATTTACTTTAGTTGCGAGGAAGGGGTTGCACCCCCAAAACACGTACATTGATATCCCGTGATGGCAGATAGCACATGTTGACACACTGTGTGCATCTTCAAAATTTGGCTTTTAAAATACTTTAAAAATTGAATTAAAATAAACAAAGTCCTCAACAAAACAGTCCAATTTTTGTGTGTTTTAGATTCTGCCTAAAACATCAATGATGTTATTCATTTTTTGTTGAACATCATGCACACCATGATCTCCCCGATGAGAACGTGTGCACTTTCACTTGTGAAATGAGTTTCTTCTTCCACAACATCCACATCACCTAAATAAAAAAACATACCATGTATTATAAATATACAGGCATACATCTATTACCTGAAGCAGTGGTCTCAGACACTCAAATGTTGTGGTCACTATTTCAACCACGTCATGAACCTCTCATGAACCTCTCCTCCCTCCACATCTTCAGGTTGTGGTGTGTTGACTTCCCCTTAGGAGGTTGGGGGTCCCTGGTGTCCTCTGATGTCCCGAGTCTTTTCTCCCCTATGTGAATAAAAAAAAGGTATACTTAGCACACAGATATTTGAGGCAAGAAATAGGAATATAAAAGGAAAAAAACACGTAGATCAAGTAACAATATTGATCTAAAAATAAAAAGGAATAATATAATAAAACAAAGTCCAAAGAGCAGCAGCTTATTTGCAGGATAACACAAAAATGGAATAGAAAAGAGAAGCTGCACTATATAAAGTCCAAACCAGCAATGGCTTAAATTATCAAGATGTTAATATGCATGAACAGAGTCCAAAACCAGACACCCAAGTGAGCTTGATCCAAACTTAAGTGCCACCACCTAATAAAAAACTCGCTTACCAGATGGCAAGCAAAAGCATGCAGATGGCTATAGCCCAGCCACGGCCTTTGCTTGGGTAAAGGAATGTCCAGACTGATATACCCAGATAAGTCGTCTGTGTACCGCAATCCCCTAATGCTGTGGGTGTCCGGTAGAGCTCGGTTACTCAGCGATCAGCGTAGTCTCCTTCCTCGTCCGGCCGCATGGCTCCTCCTCTCTACTGGCTCCGGCCTGTGTGTGTGCCCTGCAGATCCGGCGGCCACCGCCTGCCAATCACCGGCCATGGAGGAGGAGCTTACTGAGGGAGGGGCGGGCCGCACGCAGGTCCCGGGGTGGGGCCGGATAAGAGAGGGGAGGGGTTGGCTTAGGTCGCTCGGCTTACACTGAGGGGAGGGGTTATACAAGGAGGGGGCGGAGATCTCGTGATACATTGCTGGAAGTGTCGTACAATTGTCTGTTTTGGCAGAGTTCCAAGCCGAAGACATGCTTTTTTCCCTATCTTCAAGCTGGAATACTTACCTTTTTTGGTAAAGTTTCCCACATGGAGACACCCCTAGTATGCACTAGAGCACCTGTGTGGGTCACCTTAAAAAAGGGTGTTCTTGTGTCCCACACTATTGCTCCTGCGTCCAGATGTGTAAACAGCTGCTGAGTGTCCTCTCCTTACATTGAATCAAGTTTGCATTTCATTCTAGTTACAAACCTATCTAGACAACAAACTTCTTTTAATACAAATAGGCCTGAACAAATGTAGTTAACCTGCACCTGCCAAAAACACTGTATTAGTGAGTGAACAAATGATGTTTACTACGAACGATTACTGTGCCCGCGAACCTGAAACTTGCCATTTTGAACTGTACAACAGTAAAGAAAAGCACATGGAGCAGCATGAAAGTAATAATAATAATAATAGGAACACACAACAAAACACTTACTTTTTTGCAACACTCGCTTGATTCTTCTATACTGATCCTGCTCCCTTTCGTAGTTGCTGCTCTCCTCTGCATGCACCTGCTCTGTCTCCACCGTGTGCTCTCCCACTGCGTCAAAAGAGAAGGGGCGGGGAATATACTAGAAAGAAGGTCAGGGGTGGGTGGAGTTTCACGCATGCGCAGTGTATATAAAGTGTAACACACGTGCGTCGTAATATGATCTGGGAGCGGAGGACGGAGTAGTGTAAGCGCTGATCATGCTGATCAGTGGCCTATACTGCTTATAGATTGAGGCCTATATTGGGGCCAGATTAGGAATGTTTAGCCTGACATTAGGGTTTGTCTTGTGTCTTGCAGAGAAAATGGATAGATTCAATGATCATGACTTCCTCCCTAGCTTCATTGATAAATGCAGGGAGCTGCCCTGTCTGTGGCAGGTGAAACACCCTTTTTATAATAATAAAATAAAGAGGAAAATAGCGCTGGATCAGTTGCTGGAATTGATTCCCACGGTAACCATCTCCTATTTGACGTGCAAAATTGGTGGCCTGAGGAAGATATATAATAGGGAGCGCAAGAAGGTCCAGGATTCCATGAGATCAGGAACAGCAGCAGATAACGTTTATGTCCCCAGGCTGTGGTACTATGACAGACTGCGTTTTTTGTCAGACCAGACTGAAATCAGGCCATCACTCTCAACCCTTCCATCCGCTCTTCCTTCCGCTCTTCCTTCCACTCTTCCTTCCACCTTACATGAGGCTTCAGAAGTCCAACTTGGGCCTTACACCCAGGAAGATGTGGAGGAGCCCAGCTTGAGCAAGGTATAGCATTGTTCAACATATTTCTTGCCAAAAATTAATGATGTTAATTATATGTTATTATTGATCACTCATTTCAGAATTAATAAAGTGGTTTACATATCGATAGACAGTAGTAGCCAAAAATTATTGGGACAAGAATGACAAATGCTGGGGTCAGAAGTATAGTCTTTTCTATTTGTTAACATTCAATTTGCAACAGTGATGAGCTCAAAATTGTGTGTGATTGATGACCAAAAACCTAAAACTATGTCCCATTTTCATACACAGGAAAGTCTCAGCCAGGAGGATGGCGTGGAAAGTCTCAGCCAGAAGGAGACCATGGAAAGTGGCAGCCAGGAGGTGGCCATGGAAAGTGGCAGCCAGGAGGTGGCCATGGAAAGTGACAGCCAGGAGGTGGCAGTGCCCAGTAGCCTGACCGAATCGCAGGTTTCTCCCCTCCACCATCCAACAAAAAGGCCCAGGAAGGGGAGTAAAGTGGCGGAGTCAGCGCTTTCTTTGATTCGGCAGGCTACTGCGGCCCTCAGAACCACCCCCAATCTTCAATATGCCTATGCCTGCATGGCAGCCAGCAAATTGCAGGAAATGGAGGTGGGCCAACACCTCATTTGTGAGAAAGTCATGTATCAGGCCCTAAATAAGGGGGTGATGGGCAAACTCACAAAAAAAGTCATTTATATGAGTTGAACCATACTCCTCTTCCACCTCCTGCCACAACTCCAACACCACAGCCACAGCCTGGAAGGAAGCATGGAAGGAAGACAAGAGAACGATGGCCTGGGTTCTGTCTGGTCTGGCAAAATACACGGGCTGTTGTTAGACCACAGCCTCAGGACATACATGTCATCTGCTGCTGCTCCCGATCTCTCAGAGTCCTGGACCGTATTGTGCTCCCTATTTAATGGACTCCTTAGGCTACCAATTGTGCCTGTCAAATAATTGATGTCTACCCTGGGGTACAAAGGCTTCGCCAATTTCAACAGTTTATCCAGCATTGCCTTCCTCTTTATTTTGTAATGAACCCTAATAAATGTCTGTTTTTTTTCACAAATACTCGGCTATGTGTTTTAGTTCAAAAAGGACAGTTTGTTTGTGAGTAGGCATGTACATTTCAAAAAAACAATGTCAAATTAACAAGGGACACCAACACAAACCAATCTCCTTGAGGTTAAAAAATATAAGATAATAATGGTGTTGTGGTAACTTGACACACAAAACAAAACAAAAATATTATGGAGATCACTATAAAAAAACATTTTAAAAAATCAGGAGATCTTGATAAAAAAAAAAGGAGATCACTATAAAAAAAAATAGAAACATTATTGTGGAGATCTGGCGAATAAAAATAAAGATTATTCAGGAGATCATGAGAAATAATAAAGAAATCAGTTTGTCATAACTCTGTGTGAATATCAGCAGCAAAACAACTTCATTATTCTAGCATTCTAATGAAGAAGAAAATGCGCTGCATTAAAGAATTTAAAAATGTGCAGCGTGACGAATGTGCTATCTACACTACGAATGCTAGTTTTACCAGACCGAGCACTTCCGTCTCATACTTGATTCAGAGCATGCGTGGAATTTGTTGCGTCGGAATTGTCTACACACGCTCGGAATTTATGACAACGCATTTTGTTGTTGGAAAATTTGAGATCCAGCTCTCAAATATCTGTTGTCGGAAATTCTGGCTGGAAATGTCCGATGGAGCCTACACACAGTCAGAACTTCCGACAATTAGTTCACATCGAACATTTGTTGTCGGAAATTCCAATCGTGTGTACGCGGCATTACAGTGCAGGAGCAGCCCCACTGCAAGGAAGGACTTATAGGTTATCTGGAGTTCAGTTTTACCCTTCACCTTTGCTGTACAGCATGGTCTTTTGCATAGGTATTCTGAGCCTATATATATATATATATATATATATACACACACATGCATAAATAAATGTAAAAAAAAAAAACATTTTAAAATGTATTAAAAATTGCATTGCAATCTGAATTCAACCTTCCCTTTATATACTGTATTTACGTTACCTGTCAGACTGTCATAATGTTATGATTGATTAGTGTACAGTGCAAACACTGTCTGCAGCCATACAGCCATAGCACTTGTGATTCACAAGTGCTATACAGTAGCTGTATGGCTGAAGACAGTGCTAAACAGGAATAGTAACAGTATAACAACAGTTCACCTTACTATATACATGACATTAGATTCTTCTTTATCCTACCAGAACTGCTACATTGTATACTGGGTGATCAGAGTGTGCACAGGCACATCCAGCACATTCTGTGCACACGCCTATGGTCTTTTTTTAATAATGTGGATAAAAACATAATAAGGATCCTTGCACAGGATACTGATATATAAAATGCCAGTTCTTCCTGGCAGACAGTACCTGCGCAAAAAAAAAAAAAAAAAACTGTATAATGCATGCATTTACAGGCAAAAAATACACAAATGCACACCTTAAAATTATCCAAAAATGCCAAATATTTCAATAATATATGAGTGAGGTGTGATTTAAGGATGTTTGCAATTTGCCCCTTCCGTGCCTGTAAAATTCTGACCAGTAGCGCAGATTTTTTTATTTTTTGTTTATTATTGATCTAAATGTGGCACTAGTTTTCTGATAGTTATGTGTCTGAATGTATGGGCTCAAAGCAACAGACTACATTAATGCATGTGAAATTAAAAAAGGATCCCTTTACTAAATAATGGCAGTACATGCACTATGGATATCTGAATACAATATTTTTCATGATATTGGTCCTTTAAAACGTGGGTGGGCAAATATACAAAGCAATGCTGCTTGCTTGCTTTACCAGATCTGTATCCCTTGCAGCTTGGGAAACAAATGTGTTCATTGGCTATATTTAGAGATCATCTGCCATTAGCAACTGTAGATATTGTTTTTATTATTATTATTTGGAATCCTGTTTCATTGATCATCTGTAATATGCAGTTTTTATTCAAGTGTATTATTATAAAGGCACAGTCCATTAAACTGTAACATCTTTGCAGCAGTTGTAGTCCATCCCTGAACGTTGCAGTTACTTAGGTCCCTATCAGAAACACATGATAATGAATACATTTTACAACCTTGTATTCACTTCAGTCTAACAAAAAAAATGTCTGTTATGTATTACAATTCTCCCCATTTGGTAATGGCAACAGCCCAGTTTCAGTCTACTGAGCTGGCTGCCTTTAACCCTTTGCTTGCCACTGTCAATCTAGCTAGCAAAGGCACAGTAAAATACCATGACATTTTTTGTCCTCTCTTCCACATTGAATAGCTCTGATGAATAATGTAGTTTCATGGTGTTTGATGGCACAGATCACGTTGTAGGTGTGAGAAGGATATTCATGTGGTCTATGCCATAGACAGTTAGACTCTATGGTATTGTGACAGCTCCAAGCAGCAGGCATCAAATACCGGCTCTTTAAACACACCAGCATGAGTGATCTTCTAAATAGCTTGTCACCCTTTAAAGCCTGCCTATATCTCTAATAATAAGGCAGTCTAGGACAGGGAGACACTGTATTAATTAGTACAACAAGCCATGAAAGTGGAGCAGAAAGAGCTTTTCTTTTAACCTCAGCAAAACAGCCAGGACTAATAAAGCATTGTTACTTGGCCTGCTGCCTTAGCTAAATTACACAGCATTAAAAAATAATGCTTTTCATATTAGGTCCTAATTAAAGGTTGGGACAGCTTTAAAACAAGAGGAAATCAAAGAAAAAATATATACATATATATATATAAAAAAAACTCTGTCAAGAGTTATGGGAAGCTAATAAAGCCAGCCTGTTATGGTAGGGCTCTTTGCCCCTAGCTACAGCCAAACTGGAGCCACCGCAATTGGCTTTCAATGAGATAATGATATTCCTTCTATGCCATTAAAAGGCTCCTAGTGTAAAGTTAAAATGATTTATTTAATTTAGGAAATTATGAGGTGTAACTTCAAAGATGAAGCTATAAGTAATGGAAAACATCAGCGTGTTTGAAATTATAATAATAATTGTTTGTAATACAGTGATATCGAGCTTCTTTCATCAGGCAAGTGAAATTTAACCCAGACAAACGGTCTAGGCAGGCTTATAGGGAATGGCCTTGTTTTATGGTTTCCGTATCAGGGCGATAGGCAGCAACCCTGCCGGCCTTTGATGTCCTCACACCATTACATTCCACTTTATTAGTTGGTCCCTCAGGGACCTAGGCTGCTTCTTTTCTAGTACATACAGAGATAAGAAGATGGAGATGGAGATGGAGATGGAAAGAAAGAAAGAAAGAAAGAAAGAAAGAAAGAAAGAAAGAAAGAAAGAAAGAAAGAAAGAAAGAAAGAAAGAAAGAAAGAAAGAAAGAAAGAAAGAAAGAAAGAAAGATATTCCTTAAGTGAATTAAATGAAAGAAATATTTTGACTTAGAATGTATATACAATGTAATCATTTTATGTACATACATATGTATGTGTATATGGAGAAAGAAAGAAAGACATACAGACAAAGTCAGGCATAGATAGATAGATAGATAGATAGATAGATAGATAGTTCTTCCTTAGGTCAATCAAGAGAGAGAAATATTAGACTTAGAATGTATATACAATGTACATTATTATTATACAGGATTTAAGGGAGACAATACAGTTATAATACAATAAAATACAAGAGGATTGGGAGGGTCCTGCTCAGAAGAGCTTACAATCTAATAGAGACATATGTATGTGTATATAGGTGTCCTTTTATGAAACTGAGATCAGCGGCGATCCGGAGTCTCACCGCTGATCTCAGCGCTTTACCAGTTTATGAAACTGAGATAATCAGCTGAGAACATGTTCTCCGCTGATTATCTCAGCACAGTGAGAATTCACAGAAACGGCCAGTTTATGAAGGTGCGATCTCCACACCTCACTGGCGATCTGTGACAGAATTCTCACTTTCTGATTCACCATTTCAGAAGTGGAGAATCAGAGTGAGAAGCCTGAAACTGGCTGATATTCTGGAGAAAGAAAGAAGTCTTTT